>NC_082406.1:1423710-2135565 GCF_004011695.2 Ascochyta rabiei
CTCAGCAGCCAGCCTCGAGCCGCACGCTAAAAACAGATGTTGTCTTGACGTCGAGGCGTGACATGAATTATCGCGAGGCTCGGCGCCTCCTACTGTAGCTGCTTCATCGAATTCGTGCGCATCTGCATCGTGGATTGGGAACCTTGGCCCTACTTTACCGTGACTTGGTACGATGACCAGATCGCCTCTGCTTGTAACACGCCTCTCTTCTTCCGCCCGACTGCAAGGCGTCGGTCTGGGTTGGTTGCTCTGATCTTCATCGTGCCAGTTAAGATTGGGGCCTGTCAGCCAAATGTAAAACACCTGTTTGACCGTTGAGCATGGGCCCTGGCGCCCTTGCTTGTCAGCGGTAGCCAGAGCACCATACCCGAGGGGCGTACAGCCTGAGCTCGAACAGCAAGTTGCACGTCGCAACGTTTTTCTTTGGGGACGCGACCGACATGACCTCACGTGGTGTTTGGTGTTCTGATCATGCTGCGTTGGTTCCATGCACTGGCCACGCCAGATTACCGTACAGCAATCTGATGTGCGAGCCGTGAGAATCTCGGTGAAATCTAAAGCTGTTTCCCGAATACGATATGTGCTGTGAAGCCTTGCTAGCGCACGTGTTCGGGTTACCCGTGAGACCAGAAGTCGTTCAAGCTGGAAGATGCCCATGTCCCAATGCTGTGCCATGTCGTGCTGACGACCGTGGATGGACGTACACGAGGGTACTGCTCCATCCGGACAAGAGGGGAGCTGGCTGACAAGTCTTGGGTAGACACCTAGCCATCTTGTGCTTACCTACTCTGTGCATGTTGATGCTGGTCGATGATCGGCTGGTCGTGGCTGTGAACAACTGCAGGGTACAGTTCAGGATTGTGTCTGCAGCCGTGACTGCAGGCCGGGTGTCTAGCAAACATGGAGTGGCAACGTGGGTTTTCCATGTCTATACAGTACAGCGAGGTACTGCATACAGCCTACACCTACACCACACCTACACTACACTACACCACACTACACCTACACTACACCTACACTACACCTACACTACACTATACCCACACTACACTATACCCACACTACACTACACCCACACTACACCTACTCTGGTCCTGCCGTGTTCGTAGATTACGCCTACGCAAGCCGTGTGTCTCCTGGCGCGAACTGAGCCTCGGTTGACCATGTTCGCGTTGGCCCAAGGTCGTCTGTTTGGAACATGAAGATCCCAATCAAAGCTGAACGTGACAGCGTTGCTTCGGTTCACGTGTGCGTGCGGCTCCGCTTGCGGACACGAGCACCGATGATGTGTTGTCAATTATCGTCTGCTTCGCACGCGAGCCTTGGTGGTGATGGGCGGTCGTCCGAGGCGGTAGGTAGCTGAAGACCAACACCAGATGCATCTGATGAAGCCGTCAGAGGAGGCGGAGCTCGGTGTCTGCGGCCCGGCAGAACAGCCCTGGCGCGTGGCAAGCGAAGGAGTGCATGGAAGATTCTGCTACCTCGCAGAAGCTCGATGCGAACTGGGATTCAGCGTGCTGCAAGGCGCTCACTAGCCGGATCGAAAGTCTGACTCTGCTAGATGCGTGGTCCAATCGAAGCTCCATGTGGGGGGCTGCCGCTAGTATGGGAAGCGCAGGACCACAGTCCACGTCCGAATGGTGTATAGGGTGACCAGAGAAGCAAATGCGTGGGCAGTGCATTGCCTCTCACGGGTGAGTGCAGCTGGAGCGGTGTGTGCTGGGGTGGTAGCCGTTACACAAATGCTGTGCTGGGTGGCATCAATATCGGTTCCCATGCAGTGCTTCGTTTTCGCCAGGTCCGAGTGCTGGCAGCAAGGACTCGAATGTGGTCCGCTCCGGTGGTCAGCAGCAGCATGGACAGCAGGGCCGTCACGCTGGGCTTCCATCATGGTGGAGAAGGTTGCAAGTCTTGCGCACTCGGATCACGATGGCGGAGTGGGACACACGGGTGGGCAGGTCGTAGGTGACGGGTGAAGGGTCGTGTGCATGACTCTCTGGTGTATTAGGTAACAGCTGCCATGGAGCCTTTTGGCAGAGAGCAGCCAAGGGCCCAACGGGTGCCCTGTGGACGCGGAGTGTCTCGGGGCGTTGATTAGCGAGTGGGAGATTGCACGCCTGATTGTTGAGTGTGGTGATGTGCGGTAGTGAGCTTTTGACTAACGTGTTTCACCAGTAAGCGGCCAACACCAGTATCCGGCCAACCCCACCAAAACCAGCCTAACTTGGCGTGCAATTACTCCACAACCACGCAGTTGAATTAAGTAAGGTTTTAAAGCATAATAGATTAGATAGCTCTATATTAAGTCCTGTTGTAGCCTTACATATGGCATTTGCTACATGTTAGTAGTGCTCGCTAACGCTGTAGGGCAGCGTCAACCTAGGCCTCCTCCTTAACTACATTATTAGCCTATAAGACTAGTAATTAAGCTTCCTTAACCTATAGAACTCCCCTACGTGCTATATACTGTCTACGCTTTTAACACTTATATTACTAGCATTAGTTTAAAGCACGTAGCTTAGCATTCTCCTAAGTTAAGATTGTTACTAACTGTATTACAAGCTAACAACCCTTAACAAGCTAGGATATAGCTTAACTAGTTAGACTCTATAACTAACGCTTAAGGAGATCTTATATAAGGTAAGCTTGCTACTAAAGCTGGTTAACTGTACGTAGTGTCTCTGCTGTCTACAGCCCTGCTGGTCCTGCTGCTGTCCCTAGTAGTAATAGTGTTCTAATAACAGTAAGGCATGACAGGACACGCTCTAGATTAAATGGGATAAGCCCTGTTACTTGAAATCTAGCCTTAATATTGCTCTCTAATAGAGTAGTTAGTCTAATCCTCAGGTACATCTATAGGAAGTCAAGCTTATTAACATAGAAGATGCTTTAGTAGGCAAGCTTAGACACCTTATGTCTATATACTACCTTAAGAGAAGAGTAGCAGCTAACATCTAGTGGCTAGAGAAGGTGTAAGGTGTAAGGAGGCATATAGAGAGTAATAATTATATTGTTCTTATAGTACTAATTAAACTTAGGTATAGTATAGCTGCTGTAACTGTTAAGGATAAGTAGCTAACAAGCACCTAATAAGTAAGTCTGTGTGTGCCTGTTAAAGTGCTTCACCTAGTCAAGGCCTAGCTTATCTGTTGTCCAGCCGTTGTCACTAACAGCAACAGTCCAGTCAGGTGGGAGGTCTTAATACCAGCTGGCCTAGTAGAGCTTCCCTGCTAGTATAAGGAAGGGTGGGATAGACTAACCTAACGCGTTAACACACTTAATTATTATTACCTACTTGCAATTGCCTGGCTAAACAACTGTAGCGCGTCTAACTGTGTTAGAGCTAGTAATAACCTTAGACATTAAGGCAATACCTATTATAAACCTAGTCTTATTAAAGTTATAGATGTCCTTATTAGGTATCCTATATATAAGGCGTGTCTCCTCTACCAGCCTGAACCACGCGCTAATCCTGACAGGATCTTTACAGCGTGCCCTTTGTAAATAGAATTTCCTATTCTACTTTGTCTAGAGTTCTGGCTGGCGCTTAATAAAGCGTGCTACCCAGTTCTTGCCTAGCAAAGGAGGAGGAGGATTTTAGCTGCAGGCAGTAAGAAGAGTGTCTGCTATTTGTTGCACATTAATAATCTAGAGTAGAAATCTATAACAATTAAGGTCTAAGATCTACTAAGTAAGGGACTGCTCTTTAACAGGGCTAAGCTTAAGGTTAACAGACGTTGTTGCGTCTTTTAACTTAATACCCTAGAGGCGGCGGTGGAGCGTTGTACGAGGCACCTGGTAGAGCAAAGCAGCCCTATTTTTTAACTAAACGCGTCCTGATTTAACAGCAGAGGCAGCAAGAAGGCATCTACCCTCTGTAAGGGAGGCTTAAGTACGTTGTGGTTGAGCCATTACAGTTGGGATGAAAGAAGTTTGACGCGTTTTGGTGGGGTTGGCTGGATACTGGTGTTGGCCGCTTACTGGTGAAACACGTTATGAGAAGCATTGATTACATCATTCGACGTTGAGCGCACAAAGGCCTGTATAGTCTTGACAGTCTTGTGCATGTAGCATGAAGCATGGAGGGAGCATGGAGGGAGCATGGAGCATGTAGCTTGTAGCTTGTAGCTTGTAGCTTGTAGGCTACCTAGCCGCAGCCGTGCAAGAGGAGTGGAGACGAGAATTTGCGTAGGTTTGGCAACTCGCAATCGATAAGCAGGCACGGGCGCCATGGAGACGAAGCATTCCGTTCCATGACGGCTGCCGCTACGTAGTGACCGACACGCTCACGAAACAAGGTGCAGTCGAAAGGCGGGCAGGAAGCGTGAAAGGCTTGAGGGGAGGGAATCCCAGGGCGTGGAGCAAGGTGATTGGCGTCTCTGTGAGTCTGTGTGCAGCCCTGGCCAACGCTCGCCGTCCGCAAACAAGGCAGAGGCGTTCGCTACGGGCTGGGCCAGGGGCCAAGGCCGTGAATGATGAATGATGAACGATGAACGATGAACGACCAGTGTTCAGTCTCCATGTCGGCCGCCAGGAGACGAGAGGAGATGGGCTGCAAGCGACGACGACGGTGACGCTGAGAATGCGCTGTCACACGGCGTGCTTGTCGCGGCGTCGCGCTGCATCACTGGCCAGCTGGCCAGCCATGGCTCCACGCACCGCCTCAACGCGCACGGTGCCGATCGACAGTCGGTCGACGTCCCAAACACTCGCGCCATCATCATTATTGTCTATTTCGGGGCGCGGTTTGGCTGTACCGCCGTCACCCGTGCATGCACCGACCCCTGCCTCGCTGCCTGGCTGCCTCGCTGCATCCCTGCATCCCTGCCTCCCTGCCTCCCTGCATCCCTGTACCCCTGCATCCCTGTACCCCTGTGCTCCCCCCCCCGCCTACGCGCCAAACCCCTGTCTTGTCTCGCGGCGGTGGCGCAAAGCCAGCAGACGAGACGCAGGCATGGCATGGCACCAAGGAGCGCGCCATGGAAGCGCAAGGATGCAGAAGTCTTCCCTCCGTAGCAAAGTTTCCGTCGTTTCCTGCGCACAGGCCGCGGGTCTCAGTTGGGCGCGCATCTCCTGCTGGTCTTACTACTGCTGCTGCTGCTGCTGCTGTTGAGCTGCTGTGCTGCGTGCAATATAACTCCGCTGTCCCCGTGCTTTGCCTTTGCGCTTACTGTGCCCCGTTCTCTTGACCATCCCCTCCCAGACCTCTCCCAGACTCCAAGACCTCCCCAGCACGTCTTCTTGGAAAGCCACTATCCTCAGAGCCAGAGCCCGAGTCAGACGCAACCCACCGGCACAAACACACCCAGCCGTCGTGCTCGCGCTTTCTGCGTCCTGCTACCTGCCTCGTTGCACACCTGTAGGGTCCGCTAGTGACACCCGTTCCCTCGCTCGCCAACTCGACGTTCCACACTCGTTTCCACTACCGCGCTGCTCTTCCCAGGGTCCTCGACCTCAAAACCCCCGCCTTGTACCCCAGCCTGGCCTGAACAACCTCAGCCGCTCGCTCTCGAGACCACGCTTCCACGCTCGCTGCCATCCACACGACCGTCGATCCTCATCTATTTGGACCCTCTCCCGCCGACGCCCGTTGACAGTGCGCCCAGCCTCTTCTCCGTTGCTGACAAGGCTTCGCCATTGTTTTGCATCTTCCCTTGTTGGGTGCTTGGTGACTAGCCTTGTTCCTGCCGAGCGTCGACGTCTTATTGTGCCTTCCTGCCTCTCACGCCTTTCATCCACTATTCTTACCCTGACCACCTACCTCTCACATTCTTACCACCGCAACCATGGCTTTCGGTCAATCAGACGGCAACGAGTTCTTCATGTCCTGGGCACTGTGGCAGAAGATGACTTTCGTGAGTGACGCTACTATCAACCGACAACGGTCCCTCTTGCTAACGAGTGCTAGGTCTTGGCCTGTGGAATTGTATAAACCCACCCATCCCTTCTTACCACCAAGCTCTGCTGACAATCGCAGGTGGTTACCATCTTCCTTGGCTTCTGTAAGCTCTACTACGACCGCAGCAAGCTCCGCAAATACACAAAGGTCGACAAGGGCAAAACGGCCGCCACGCCCGAGATGCTAGAGTCGCAGCCCGTACAGCAGCTGCACGCAGAAGAGATGAAGGACGACATTCCATTCGGTGTCCGCGCCATCGAGAGCGGAATCGAAGTCGACGGTGTCTGGATCTCACGCTCCAACACACCGGTTGGTAGCAGCCGTGCATCCATCATCTCCGAGAACCGGCTGCCTCGCAGCTTCAACAACTCTGCGCTCGAGCTTCCTCACATGTCGTACGCCTCGAGCCGTGGCAGTTCTGCAGCACCCAGCTCCTTCGACCGTGCCGTTTCTGCCGAAAGGCTTCCTACCAACGACTCGCGCTCTGCGTCGCCACCCGACCACGTGTACAACAATCGTCCTGACCCTTCGTCCGCGCGCTACAGCCAGTCCAACCTTGCTCGCAACTCTACCACTATGCCGAACCTTGAACAGGCCCGCTCGGGACCTCCTTCTCGTGAGTCTTGCCGTGATGGAATGCTCAAACGCACGCTAATCGGCTCGCCAGCACACAACGCCCAATCCGGAGAGTCCAGCGGCTCCTCCAAGAAGTCCAGCCGCCGCACCAGCGACGAGTCCGACTACATGGCCATCTCGCAAGACGTCCGTGCATACGAGACAGCACACATTAGGCCCGCTTCCGGCGCAAGCCCAATCGACCCCCGCACTGACCTCGATCTTCTCCAGAGCCATCGTATGTCTCACGTCGCCGAGACCGGACAGCTTACTCCACGAGTCCGCAAACCAGGTAGCAGCGGCGAGTGGGCCAGCGTGGCGGACAACCAGGTTGCTACGCACAACGGCGTCAGCTACTTCATGCCCCAGAAGACACCCTCTCCTCCTCTGCCTCCCCTCGTTGACCCGAAAGAGGAAGCCGCCGGCTACGCGTCCAGTCACGCCCTAGATTCGCAACCTCAGTACCAGTACCAGTACCAGGATCAGACTAGCCACGGTGTCCCACTTCAGGAGTCGTATGCACCAAACGCGCCCTACTACCCTGACACATACCAAGTCCGCGGGCCCCAGCACCAGCCGTCCTATGATGAGGTTCCTTATGAAGTTCAGACAATGCAGAACAACCAGCGTCCTGAATCTCAGGTCCTACGCAGCGTCAACTCTGGCTTTCAAGTGCTGAAGCCAGGCACATTCGCTACACCATCGCCCGAAGAAGTGGAGATGACAGACAGGAGTGAGAGGAGACAATCCACAGGAAAGAAGCTACAAAAGAAGCGTCGCTCGTCTGGGGAGTCCAGGAAGTCTGCCTTCACTGAGCAGGTCTAAATTCCTTGCTTTGGCCCTCCTCCTAGCAGAGTCCCACGGCGCTGGGTCATCGCGTACACGTCGCGACCGCCATCTTGGGTCTTCCGTACAGCTTTGTACCACTTTCACGGACCGGACTCTGCGCTAAGCCTCCGAATGCGTTGGCATCTATCACTGCATCGGAGTTTCTGAGCGTCTTTACCATGAACCGACTGAATCTTGGGGGCTTTTCTTGCATCCTGACTAGCTGCATGTATGCTAACTAAGAACATTACTGTCACGAGCGCGCACTGGACTGCCGCGCAAAAGGGGCACAAGGCTGCACCCAATCACCATTTTCGGCGTTACAGAGCATATTGGTTTAATTGACGATATAATGATGAGTACATAGCCGTTCCATCATCGGCACACAGGAATGCACAATACATATCTACCTGCCACAGACCTTCCACCCACTGCACTTCCGTCCTTGATCAGTTGTCAAGTGTTGCACCACTAACCTCACTACCAAGGCAAAGCACAAGCCCGAAACAAGGATTTGGGTTCCTACGTTGCAGCTCGGGCAGCTTAACCCTCGGCTTTCTTAGCACCGAGCCACGCCATCTTACGCACTCTGTCGTTTGTGCGTCTCTATGCTCTCCGTGGAAAAGTTGCCAAGTAGCGAGGCAAAATTAAGGTTCTGGAGCCATTGGTGACAAGTCATGTTGCGTTCTGACCGGTGTCAGAGCGGTACCGTGGGCCGAGTCAGCGCTTGTGGAAATGCTGCTGCCAGGCCGTTCGACGGCGCCATCTCCCCACCCATCGGCTTGCCGTGCTCGGGAATGCGACCACTCAAAATCGATGAAAGCGTGCGCGTTCCTGGGGCCGCCTGCTTTTGCCGGCGGTGTTTGTGAGCGATGCTTGGTCCTAGAACAGGTCGATGCTAGGAGACGCCATGTCTAAAAAAGGTGAACTACTTGTACATGGTCGGTCGATCGTACGGAGAACTTCGCTCAACGAGCTGTGACGTCTGAAGAACAAACGGTTGCTTGGACTGAGGTCCTTCGCTGGCAGTCTGACGCGCAAGGTCTGACATCGAACAACGAGACTGGGTGTAGAGGCGGGCGAGCGGGAGGAAAACAGCGCGGCCACGACTACGGCGAAGCAAGGCACAGCACGGGTGGAAGCCACGGCAAGGCGCGCATGGCACAGTTCGCTGGTTCACTGGCCACGACCCAATATCTCCACATCTGACCCGCCAAGACTCCTCGTTTCTCGATGCCCCATCAACAATCGATAAAGAAATTTGCCTAGCGCTGGCCATCTTCTTACAACCAGTGTGCATTGGGAGGCCCAGACTAGGGTGGGGCCCTGTGGCATTGGAGTTCAATCTGCCATCGCTGTTATACATCGTTTGTGTGGTGCGTCAACGTGGAGATGAGAAGCTTCGCGTCAAGCGTAGACGATGCACATCACCTTGGCAGAGAAGCAAGGCGCTCGCAAAGTCAAACACAACACACCTGCGGTTGGTGTACGGTGGGGTAGGTTCTGTGACATGGGCGCCCGCGTGCTTGCGCCCGCCTCTTACTTGCAAGCGAAGCTCACTTGCTTGCCATCGGGGCAAGGGATTGATGGAAGGAAACCGTCAGCGAGCTGAAGTGGCGTGCAGCCTTGCAGACCGATGAATGTGTCGGTACCGACCGAGTACGTACGGCCTTGCCTGAAAAAGTGGAGGAAGCTGGGCATGCATTTCCTCGTCCATCTCCAGCGTTGCTTTTGGCTCCAAGTCGAACCTTGCTGGATCTGCACAGGGTGTCTCACAGCATCACAAAGTCTGAACAGCCCATGCATGCACCTGCAGTACCCATAGCTGTACACACGTACCGACATGTAGTCATTGAGGCGTATGCTCGCTCTAGCGACAAAGATGATTCATCACGACAATTTGTATACTTTGCACGCCTTACACCGCAAAGCCTGCATCTCCCTGTCCGTTCGAGCAAGGCGACAACGTCATCTGCACAGCCTTCTCCGCCCGAAGCTTGGAAGAGGCAAAAGCGGGGTATATGTTGTGCGCTGTCAAGGCGAGACGCTGATGTTGAGGGTGGAGCAAAGTGGTTCGAGTTGAAAGCTTGACTGCATCTGCACTGCATCGAGCGTCAGGGCGAGTAGGCCTACATACAACACAGTTCAAGGGTGTATGTAGGACTGGACCCCAGTCGTCTGTCGTTCTAGTTGCACGAGCGCGTTATGACGGGCAGCACGGAGAAGATTGCGCACGCTTTGAAGAGGTCCCGAATTGCCGTGCGTCTGCAGGCGGAACGCCGAGCACAGGGACGGCCATAAAGACCTGCGTATAGTGAAGCCATGGACGGAGTTGTGCAGAACCATCATTAATCCGAAACGCAGCAGGTTAATTAGCTCATGTGCGAGAACATGAGGGCTTCTTGGAAACGCAACCGTCGTTGTTCAAGGGTGAACATGGGCACTGAAGAAGGATGCACCCACTGGTCAAGAAATGACGGAACCTGCTGTAAATGAAGTAAAAACCGTTGGTTGTGTTGACGACTAAATTTACACTGCAACTTTGCGCGAGGAGACGTGTGACCAACAACGCCGATTTTAAAATAAACAACATATCGATCATAAGAGTCAGAGAGGTAGTTCGCCATGTGTGACAGACAGCTCACTAACACCCTGGATGTGCCTTGTGTGCACAGTTGTTACGTCGATTTCTCGATTTTCGTGTCGCTCTTGAAGCCACCACCTTGCACTTGTTCATTGGCGATGCTTGAGCTCTATTGGTCATTCCTTCTTTGACCCTTTGTATCATCTTTCCATTCTTGAATAACGCCTTGTCCTTGTCATCACCTGCATGCCCATGACCAAACTTGCTATAGCCCTGCTAGTTGCCGAACTCGTCGCGGTTAGACTGATCTTGTCCCTTTTGCTGACCTTACTCTTGACACTTCACGTTATACTTCTACCCCTTGCTATCACAGCATCCTCACCCACCACCTTAGCTTCTCATCTCGCTACCTTGACCGATAGATTGTGGCTTATTGCTTGTGAGTAGCTAGCAGTAGAAGGGCGAGGTTGATCACGGTGGGAAGCTATTCACCAGCAACAGAAGTAACAGCACTGGACTGACCAGCAGACGAATCGGGAAATCTCGGATCACAAACGAGCCGGCAGCTGAAGACTGCCTGGGCGTTAAATGTAGCACAGCTGGTGATCTGTCAAATACCCCATGTGCGACTTTCAGATAGTGACAATGTTAGGCAAAGTAAACCCAGAAGTTTGCGAAGCCTTGTCTAATGACCTAGCTGTAACTGGAGTTTGAGGAAGACGCGGCAGTAGTTGACTCGGTGCTTGCAGGAGCCGAAGTCGAAGGCCGGCCATCAGTTGGGGCTGAAGCTGACACGAAAGAAGCTGATTTGGCAGCAGCTGGTGTGGAAAGCAAATACACTCCTTGAGGGTCTGTCACCAATAGGAGTTGATGTAGGAAGCAGGAGGAGAGCTTTCACAGATTGGCGTCGCTCAAACGTCAAAAACGCAGCCTTACAGCGGAATTAAGCGCAGTTCAATGTTGAAAAAATCAAGAATATAGACACCTGGAACGTGCCGTCAGATGATGACCTGACAAGCAGACGCAGGAGACATGGGTAAGAGAACCTCGATACAGACCTCATACTCTGGGGCAGACCTGCCGTCCTAATGAGCATAACAGAATGTGACGTTTAGCCTCGGTGAATCACTTCAATATATAGAGACTGGAGCAGCTGCAAGTGAAGCTAGAAAAGGAGCATGTAGACGAGGTTGCTGAAGCGTGCGTGTCCTATGTTTGCTTTCAGTGAACAGTGAGTTCAAGGCTGGAGCACACTTTAGCCACCAGTACCGAAATATTCGTTCCCAGAGCCCAGACCTGTACCGGTCGTTTGAGGTAGCTCATGATGAGTGCGCCGCTACAGACTTTGCTCTGAGGCTGTAATGATGCTGTATTGATGGCGGTCCATACAGAGACGGAGATGGTGCCCCACATGCTAGTCACTAGCGCGTATTCCATCAAAAAGTTCTGTGACGAAGCATACGCCTTGCCGAACGACAGATCCACGAAAACGCAGCAACATGGCCGGAATCAAGCGCGACTCTGCGGCAGCTGCTGTGTCGGCGAAAAGTAAGAAGGACAAGTTGGAGAAGAAGTCGTCCAAGGGCGAGTCCAAGCATGCTGTCAAGCCTGTGAAGAAAAGCCACAAGGTTGCTGAAGCCCTCGAAGAATCCGACACCAGCGAGCAGGACAACAGCTACGGCGGCTTTTCCGCCAACCCGGACGTTGACATGGCCGACAGCGACTCGGAAGAGCAGCCAAAGTCCAAGACGCAGAAGCGCAAAGCAGAAGACGAGCCCACGGAAAAGAAGAAGAAGTCCAAGTACGAGACGCCCAAGGAGATTTCGTCCAAGCTGGCCGACATGCATGGTAAGCAACCAGCCTCCTGTGTCTCCGCAATCCTCGACTCACCCAATCGCAGCCAGCAACTCGCGCGAAGCACACGCAAAGCAAAAGGCCCTTGCCAAAGAACGCAAAAACGCCAAGCCGAACGCCGACGTTATCGAGCGTTCCAAGAAGCTGTGGGAGAAGCTGCGTCTCAAGTCGCACGTCGACAAGGACGAGAGGAAAGAACTTGTCAAGGAGCTCTTTGAGATCATCACCGGCCGCGTCAAGGACTTCGTCTTCAAGCACGACTCCGTACGAGTCATCCAGACAGCAATCAAGTACTCCACCATGGAGCAGAGAAGAATGATTGCGCGCGAACTCAAGGGCGAGTTCAAGGTGTTGTCTGAGGGCAAATACTCCAAGTTCTTGATCGCCAAGCTGGTCGAAAAGGGGTGAGTTCATCAAGTACAGATTGACGTTGTGTTGACTGGTGACTGACAAAGCTATAGTGACCCAGAGATTCGCGACCTGATCATCACCGAGTTCTACGGACACGTCAAGCGCATGATCAACCACCCCGAGGCAGCATGGATCTTGGATGATATCTACAGAGCAGTTGCCACACAAGAGCAGAAGAACCGCCTTTTGCGCGAGTGGTATGGTGCAGAATTCTCCATCAAGGGCCTTGGGCCGCAGGGCACAGACAGTGCAGACCTGGCAACCATCCTTGAAGAGTCACCGGAGAAGAGAAAGCCCATCATGAGTTACCTCGAGAACCAGATCAATTCTCTGATTCAGAAGAAGCTCAACGGCTTCACCATGCTGCACGACGCCATGTTGCAGTACTTTCTTGTCTGCGAACCAGGCACAGAGCAAGCGAACGATTTCTTGGAGCACCTCAAACCTGACCCAACCCTCAAGGAGGGAGAAGAGGCCGACAACGTTGACTTGATGAAGAACCTAGCATTCACAAAGTCTGGCTCTCGACTCGTATCACTTTGCTTCGCATACGGCTCAGCAAAGGACCGAAAGTTATTCCTGAGACCTTACAAGGACACAATCGAGACCATGGCCTTCGACCAACATGCGCACCATGTTCTCCTTGCCGCCTTGGCCGTTACAGATGACACCAAGTTATCTTCCAAGTCGATATACAGCGAACTTCTCCCAAGCAACGACACCCTCGCCGAGAAGGTCCTAAATCTTTGCAACGACGCACGCGCCCGCACGGTTCTTCTTTACCCCTTCGCCGCTGATGCCAAGTGGTTCCTAGACGACAGCACACGCGAGCGTCTTACAGAAATCTACACAATCCGGCAAACAACCTCCAAAAAGGACCCCAACACTCGTCTCCAGGAGGTCACCAAGAGCATAGAGGCCCAGCTCCTCAACGCCATTACCGCACGTGCCGCGGATTTTGCATCCTTTACATTCGGTCTGCAATTTATGGGTGAGATCCTTGTTGGGGCGCCGGAAGTCGAACCAAAGACACGCAAAGAGGCGCTTGCTGAGGTTGCGCGCCTGTCGCAGTCGATTCTTGGCTCTTCGCTGCCGGCCAGTGCTGGCGACAGCAAGGCCACCAGTCACGGTAAGAACATGCTCAAAACGCTTGTCCAAGGCGGCAAGTTTGACCCCCAGGCCAAGAAGGTCGTGCCTGTCACTCCAGCGCTTGGGTTCGCGGACATGCTCTGGGCAGAGATCAAGGATAACGTCGTTGATTGGGCCACCGGCGAAGGATCGTTTGTTATTGTTGCGTTGACTGAAGCCGAGGCTTTCGAGAAGAAGAACGAGGTGCTGAAGGCACTGAAGAAGGACAAGAAGAAGCTGGAGACTGCTGCAGGGCCAGCAAAGAGCAAGGATGCAGATGCGAAGGTTAAAAAGGGGAAGAAGGGCGAGAAGAAGGAAGATGCGCCCAGGGGTAATGCTGGCGCGAGGATATTGCTTGAGAAGTTGTAGACTCAAGGCATGTGGCGTCGAACAGGAGTTATCTCGATAGGGCAAAAGCTTCAACTTGTGATACCCAGGACTTTTTTGTACTAGCACATCTGGTTGTCAATTGTGGCAAGCCTTCTGGACGTGGTGACATGGATGATGCATCAGACGCCTGACGAAGCATCGTGGCTGCACACGCAATATCTGATTGCACGTGTTGTCCTTACTAAAGAGTTGACACCATCTTGTATTCCGGCGGATCAGTGGGGTCTGAGGAGATTGACCAAACACAAGGCCTTGATCTTCCTCGTACATCTCTTCCTCCCTTGGGTCGTTCTGTCTGACCACCATGTTTCTGCATCGACTTCTTCTGCTGTACTGCCAGCCATGGCGCTTTTAATCCGTCCTCTGCCTCACGTTCCGCTCGCCCTGCTCCGCACCCATACCCGTGACGACTTCTTGGATGAGCTCCCTCAATTGCTGCTGCACTTCGTCCGTTTGGAAATCTTCTCGTGCCGCCAGCTCATCTATCCTTCGCCTGATCTCTGGATCGGGCGCCTCGCCAACAGCATCCTCTGCCATGGTTCCCATGTTGATCTGCACGCCGTTTGGCAGTGGTAGTGGAGGAGGAGGAGGATGCACACCATTCGTGGCTAACGTTCCAGCACTCGCGGGCTCACCATCCGTCCTCAAGGCCATTAAGAACTGATAGACCTCATGCCCCTCGCCTTCCTCTTCCCCAATCTTCTCCTCTGCCGTCCTGCCCTCTGCATTCCTGATGCTCACGTCGGCGCCCAGCTCTTCGACTAGGCATTTTGCAACATCTGTGCTCTCTGTCGCAAACAGTGCAGTTTCACCGTCTTCGTCGAGGAGGTTGACGTCTACCGAGTACTTCTGGACCAGCTCGCGCAAGACGCTGAGCTGGTTGTACGAGGCGGCGGCGTGGACGAGCGAGTAGCCGTGCGCATCGCGGGCTGAGGCAAGCTGGGGGTGTTGAGCAAGCGACTGAAGGATGGACTGGGGGCGCGTGTCGATGAGGTTTAGGAGGAGATCGATAGTCGGTGTCGGGAGCGCCATGTTGAGCGCGAGTGCGGGCGTGTTGTAAAGGGGCGTATCTGTGCTGGGCCCGTGTGATCGCACTGCTTGCTGGCAGTTGCAGCGCTTCTTCCTTCCCTCGCACAATTCAACATGACGTCGGCGGAGAATTCACACATTTCTAGGCGCGTGCCAAGCCCCGCCGTTGCCGGAAGGGAGACCGACCCAAGGCTGATGTTCGCCATGATCAACACAGAACAATTGCTGAAGAGACCCTTTGTGACCCCACGTGACCTGCCTCGTCAACAGCCCAGGAGCACAGACAGGTGTTGGCTGCGGCAAAAACTAGGACGCCGCAGCTGTTGGCTCTCGTTACGCCCCTGCAACGCCGTCGGGGCGGCTAGCAGCTGAGACGTGCCCAGAGTCCAGCGGGCGTCGACACCATACGGAGCTCTCAGGGACACAGCCTCAGCCAAACGTAATACGCGTGCTTGGCGCTGGTCGTGTGCCCTTCATCAGTGACCAGGCGCCATATTTCGTCTGCCTAATCTTCCAGCTTTGCAGTCTACTGCTACCATCTCTGTATCATCCCTTCTTCACCTGGTCGACGCAACACGTCAACCTGTGGCCGTCGTTGATTATCCAGAGTCATCACAAAGTGCGACCATAGATCGGCCCTTCAAGCCTTGCTACACTCAGCCAAGCCCTATGCGCTCATCTCTTTAAGCGTCTTGGATCCCTTTGCGCTGTGCGCGCTCGTTTCGCCCTTGCTGTCTTTCCACCTCGCAGTTGTTGTAGTCACACCACCGTGTACAACACAGTGCAGAATGCCGACCGTCAGAAGCCTCAGCATACCGTCAGTACGACTTGTACTGTCGTACATCTTCGACTGGATTTGCATCATCGCCATTGCCGCTGTCGGTGCAGGCTGGGAGTTCCTGACGCCCTTCAAACGACCCTTTTCGCCCGTCAACCTCGATATATCGTATCCCTTTGAGAATCACGAGACCATTCCAACATGGCTCATGGCTGTCATTGGACTCGTCATTCCTGCAGCCGTTATCTTCCTCGTGTGTATTGTATTTGTACCAGGACCGACGGCCAGCCGTGGCACGCCCAAATCGCTCATCTGGAGGAGAAAGCTATGGGAATGGAACACAGGTTGGATGGGTCTTGCGCTGTCTCTTGCGACTGCCTTCATGATTACCCAGGGCATGAAGCTGTTATTTGGAAAGCCGCGACCTGATCTACTTTCGCGCTGCCAACCAGACCTCAGCCGTCTTCAAGAGACGGCAATCAACGACATCGTTGGCGCCGAGTTTAATGCAGCATGGGTCTTGGTGACTGATGCCATATGTACCAGCACAGACGAAGACATCATGAAGGATGGGTTCAAATCCTTTCCCAGTGGCCACGCCAGCTGTATGTTCACCCTTCTTTTCTTGCCGACCTCTGTTACAGCTGCTAAGATCAACCAGTCTCTTGGGCAGGTCTGCTCTACCTGACGTTGTTTCTTGCATCCAAGTTCTCGGTTGCGATCCCCTTCCTCGCACCTCGCCCTTTCTCGACCAATACAGCCTATACGTCCGCCGTCACCCCCTCCAATCTCAAGTCGCGCGGCTCGACCGACCGCTCGATCCTCCCCGTTCACAAGCAGGAGTCCACACTGTCCACCTCCGGATACACCGAGAATGATACCGTAGTACCAATTCGCTATCAGTCGGC
Source organism: Ascochyta rabiei (assembly GCF_004011695.2). NCBI lineage: Eukaryota > Fungi > Ascomycota > Dothideomycetes > Pleosporales > Didymellaceae > Ascochyta > Ascochyta rabiei. The sequence goes on from NC_082406.1 coordinate 1,440,135, forward strand.
AGCGCCACCCGTGTACACACTCGTTTTGATCCTGACACCGGTTGGGACGGCGATCTATGTTGCAAGCACACGGTTCACCGACTTCAGGCACTTCGGTTTCGACCTAATTTTTGGGAGTTTGATCGGCATCACAACAGCATGGTTCTCGTTCCGCTGGTACCATCTGCCCATCACACGTGGAGCGGGGTGGGCTTGGGGCCCGAGGAGCTATCAGCGTGCATGGGGTATTGGTGTTGGGGTGGGCAGTTACGTTGGGACCGAGGGTTGGAGCAGGGTTGGTAAAAGTGAGATACCGAGGAACGGTGCACGTGTTGATGATGGCGTGACTGGTGCTCATTACCAAGGTTACTCGGCGGAGGCGACGAGCCAGGATGGAATCATTGAGATGGAGAGACGCGACGGGATGAGGGGTCGGGGCGATGGTACAACGGCGAACGAGCCATATGTGCCGCATACACAGGGTGGGCATGCTGTCTAGCATTCTTCAAGGGTGAGGGTAACGTGAAAATCGAGCATAGCACCAGTATGTTGGCTGGTTGACTTGATAATTCTGTACTTTGAAGACCGAAAAGTATACTGATGCCTCACTTTTATAATCTCTATGTTTACGTACAATACTTCCGTAGACGACGTTGGGTTCACAATGCAGGTTTACAATGCAATACATACGAAGCTATAAAGAGTGCCGAAGTACAAGCAGAAAACCGCTGTCTCAGCCATTCCACTCAGAAGAAGACAGTGTGTTGCTATTCTAACTAGTAGCAAGTCCATTGAATGTGTTTGGATACATTTGGATCAGGTTCGCTGACCTCTTGAACAATTCGGCTTCGCTGTCTGAATGGATATCAGTGCGTTTCGCTGTGTTGCAGGTTGAGAGGCCGGCGGTAAACATTCAGTCAGGGTCCACCATCGCTGGCCAATGTTAATCGTCGATCTGCGATTTCACCCCTTGATTTGCTAGCACGATCTTGCCCTGCTCCTTGCTCGCCAAACTACCTTAAATCAGATGTGAAACCCTGCTGGACGATGACATAGAAGAGGCTGTGCGCACCTTCTTCACTTTCATTTATAAGTATCACTATCTTACCTTCTTTGGCGCGTCTGCGACCGCAACACTTCTCGCCCATACGGCGTTTACGAGCCCCTTCTTCTCTACGTGCTGTCGATCAACATTCCAGTCTCACAAATGTTTAACGCTATCGGGAATTGTTCTTTTGTGCCAGAATCGGTGCAGACTGATGCGGGCGTTGCAGGTGCTGGCGTAAGCCGCCTCCTTGGTTGATATGAAGACTATACTAACAAAGCCACAGACATTGCTTTCATTCATCATCACCAACTTCATCTCCTTGTTCCTCAGCGCTATCATCATCGTCCTCGGCCTGCGCAAGTCGACTTCTGCGCCAGTATGCCGTAAGCTACTGCAGTCTCTATCTGATCAGCAGATCGTTACGGGTATTGGCATTCAGTCAATAGGTCTGGCAAAAATGCAATCGATGGTGCCGTACCACTTCTTCATCATCTGGCTTCTTTCGCTGCTTTCGACGGCAACAAACCTTGCGACTCTGCTTGCGCTTGTAAACGACTTCAGGCGTGATTGGGTGCTGAGATGGCTGAGGCAATTCTTCATGCTTATCAACCTGTTCCTTGGCGTTCTATCCGGTATCTTTATTCTGCAGACAGTATTAAAGAACGTGGAACCACGACTACCGATCGCTTGTGTGTGGGAGGTCGAAAGTCGTGGTAGCTCGCCCAACGCCGCGCTTAGCATTGTTGGGACTATCGCTGTCATTACCGCTCAAGCCGTCGTCTTCGTCTTGTCAACATGGTACCTACACAATCGCGCCAATCCGGCATGGCTCAAATCTGTCCAGGTCGTAGGGTTGTTCGCACTATTGACTATGGGTGTTGGAGCGACCGTCCGTGTGATCATGGAGTCCCAGGCCTTTGGCAGCCCACCTAAGACACTAAATCTCACTGGGCCCAGCGAGAAGTCATGGAGTTACGGTCAGTTACTTCCTTTGTTGTTGCTGGTGATGCCGTTTATCAGCACTATCGAAGTCATCAGGGGCGAAACCAGGATGCCACCAAGCAGGGTGGATGACGATACAGCGCCGCTTTTTGTAAACGACATGGAATTTCAACCGAACCCTTTGGTGGGCAGCAGCACTAACAGTCTGTTTCGAAAGTAAGCAAGTACGCTGATTGATGTGGGATTATCGAGAGATGAGTCTTGCAAATCACTTGTTGTGTGTTCAAAACGGGAGCATAAAGGAGAAAAATGCGGGACGTGATTTTACACAGTACATGAGCTCAAGGCTTCATAAACTTGACAACATTTTTCTTCGAAGACACGGCTGTTGGCCTACGTCCGCCCGCCCATAGCCCTCGCAGCCTCAACAATCGTCTTGAAACACAGTCCAACGCCCAAACACCAGACCCCGGTCCGTAGTGCTGTTGGCCCTTATGTCTTGTAAGTAGAGTATACGACCAGGTATAGGTTGTTTTTAAAGGACTAGGTACACCCCGTAACTAAGTGCCAGCTAAGGCGGGATTATACAACTAGACTTAAATTGTTAGCAGAAGCACACTGAAATTTCAGCTACCTGCATCCTTACCCTTTTAAAGCTTCTTAGATAACTTAAATAACTCTTTTATAATATAATCTTAGTGTAATACCTCTAATAGTGTAAGCTTTAAAGTAGAACCCTATTAATTAACGTATGTGTCAGGCGCTGGGCCCGGAGGTACCTCTGCCAGTCTTGGCGAGCTACCATGGGGCTAGTCAGCCCGGACTATACAAAGGTGTCGTGTCGGAGGTTATCGCTGATACACCAGCGATTCGTCTCGTCACTACATACTTCGTACCTCAATACACCTGCTATCCTCTTCAACCCTATCCTCCCTCGTGATCGCCTTGTACACTCTTTACATATATTAGATAATCTCAGCAAGCTATTAGGGCTTAGTATCTAATGTATCCACCTTCTTACATTAAGCAATACTCTTACCTACAAAATAGCAACCAATATGCAACTTAAACACCTACAGTCTTAACCTTAGGAAGGTTAAGGCTACTACAGATTAAGTACTTAATAGGACACTAATAAACAGTACGTAAAAACAGCATCTCCTTTATTATGTCTTTTTGCGCAGTCGCAATACAGTATTTGCAGGACAGTTCCAGCAAGCACCAAGCAGTCACATACCGGGCCAGGCCCAAAGCACAGCACAGAACAGTAGGTGTTGGACAGATCCAACACCAACAGTTACAGACCCGAGCTAGGCTCAGGAATCCAGTGTGGAGTGAGCGACTCGCTCGGTGAGCGACTCGCCCGTGGGGTACGTTAAGCATTTTTAAAAAACATTGTTCTTCTTAGGTTATTTAATACTGTGTTCTAAACACGTTGTGAGTTTGTTTAATTGAGCGAAAGCTAGGGCCTAAATAAGGATAGTCAGTGGTCTGCTCCCCAAGTCTCATGGTCCGATGACATGATGCCTCGTTGTTTAACTCCGGCAATCGGCCTTGACGTCACGACTTGGATACGCTCTCTAGTTGTAGAGCTGCCTGACTTTACCCATGATCCCTTTCTAAACACTTTTAATTTGCGGAGTTTATATTAGAGATGTCAATCCCAATCACCAGCAGCTCCAGCAAGGAAACGCGCGCTTCGGTATTGGAGAACGAGTTCGAGAAGTGTCCAGATCCGGTAGCCCTTACTCAGAATCCCGATCCATCGAAGAACTCATCATCAGGCGTGGACTACGAACCGTACCCGGAGCAGTCCATGCAGCTCAACGCGGAGAGAGAGAAGATTGTGCAGGCGATATGCAACTTGTACTCAGGCAGCGCGAGTAAAGAAGACATGATGGTCTACGCCGAGGAAGCCATTTATGACGATCCATGGAGTTACTGCGATACACGATACAAGATCGCTGGCCAGTGGTACGGTATGTGTTTGCTAAAACTGAAGACCACAATGTCTTTCACTCAGTCACTAATGCATCACCCAGGTATTCCGAAGATCATGAAGTCCACTAGGACCATTAAGACCCAGGTTGTGTCGTCAAAGCAGGATGAAATCATCTTCAAACTGCAACAAGAATACACGCCAAAGCCAATGCCTATTGCTAAGAAGGTGAACAGCCTGGTCACGTTAACACTGGATCAGAATGGGAAGGTGAGATATCACAAAGATATGTGGAACGAGAAAGACTACAGCCACGAGGGTCTCGGCAAGATCATGAAGGAGCTGAATGGTGACCATTTAACAAAAGTCACACAGCCGCCAGAGGATCTATAGATGTATGCAGTTTGCGCAGGTGATCCAAGTACCCCTTAGTACAATAAAGAGACCAACCTAGTACAAGAAATCTAATTCTGTCCTCAAGCCCGGCTTTGTCCTCCACGAGTTTCGTTAACACCTAGCCACCACGCGCGCGAGCACACAAGTGCTGTGTAATGGTCAACAACTGCATCAGTTAGCGTAGTAAGCAGTTCCAGTCAAGAAGGGAACTTATAAAAATGTGCCGTCCCAGCGTCTGGGACAGCTTTGAGAACCACCTACAGACCACCAGTCACCACAGGCACCCTCGTATACTTCACTGATTGTATGAATAACTGTTCCTGGCATTGCCTCAATCAAACTCCCGAGTTCCGACCAAAAGCATTTCGCAAGAGTACGACGTGGCGAACCATCAAGCCCAGAACAGCATGCAGCATGCAGAGACAGATCAAACGCTGCAGACAATGATCGTGGACAGGCCTAGGCCTTGAGCCTCGCTTTTAAGAGGTCCCACTCTCAAAGACGTTTATGATGCAATGCGCACATGATCATATCTCGCCACGTACAGCCGTTGGTAAATCTGACGGAAAACGTCTCGATTGCTCGATACTTCTGGGTAGCAGCCGTTTCTCAGAGGTTCGATTGAAGCTGTCCAAGTCAAGGTTCACGCAATCAGTGATGCTTGAGAAGAAGCCGCGTCAGTACCCCATCGAGCGTCGCTGGATTCTGCACCTCATCATGACTCCGACCCCGTAAACGGCACCCTAACCCAGATTGCAGAAACATCGCACGAACCCATCTTCGGCACTAGGATCCTGGGCAAGCCTGCACAAGAGCTTCTCTCTGTATGTGTTGGCATGACTCTCTGAGACAAGTTTTTGATTCCTCTCCAGTCTGTGATGAGCCAGAGGGCACTGGTACGCGGACAAAATACATCATCAAAAACCGCAATAATAACCACTGCAAGTATGGCTTGCTCGGGGAGAAGGTAGACGCTCGTTGAATAACATACGTTGAACGTACTTCTCGACGATTGATGCGACTGGTCGGACATCACACTTGTATGTGACAAATGTCGGATTGCGAAACCGCGACACGGACTCAACAGCTCTTCGGACAGCGTAGGTGGGTGGCAATCCAGGTAGGACCTACGTCCTTGTCGGAAAGATGCGCGGGAAGCATTGCCGAAGCCGTGTTACAATGCGATGTAGTCAACACAAGATACTAGCACTGCTGATCGTGTCCAACAAAGACAATAACCCTCGTACGTACCCAAGCAATCCCAGGGTTTCGGCTCCAGAGCGTGACGGATTGCCATAGAGAGACAATACCAACCTGAGACGCATTGAGACCTCGCTGGGCTTGCGCCTTTCCGACGAGTGGATCTTGCGACGGCCGAAGCCGAACAGGCTGGCATATCTGTGTGTCAGGCTTGTTCGCAACATCCGTGCTCTACCTGTGCCCATGGGTGGCTTCGAGAGGTCGTAGGGACACGCTTTTGATGTTGGTACTCGGTGTGGCAGCTCCCTTTGTGAGAACGAGCAAAGAATGAGAACAGAGCTCTGGCATGTTTCAGATCCCGAAGACAGTCCTCGTTTGAGGTGTCGGACATCTTCCACTGGATTACTCCAACCTATGTGACCATAGAAGCCTGAGAGTTGTCCTTCTTGACCAGAGTCTGTTGTACGGATGAGAGTGTCGACGTGGTTCTTGGGTAGAACTTTAACGCCCCAACAGGCACATGACAAACCAATTTGAGCCGAAGCTCCCGTACCTCGAGCCTCTCTTTAGCGCGTAGTCTCAGAACACTCACTCAGGGTGACATGTCAAGCGACCAAGGCCGGTCGAAAGGTCGGCGACGTAACCGCAAAACTCTACACCGCGCCTTGAGCGGTGAACACCGAAAGATGATTAGGGTTAAGATCCGAGCATGCCCTCCTCGCACAGCTAGCACAACCCAACACCATGAAGCTGGTTTGAGAGCCTCTGGCGCGTGAGGGCCATACAAACCGTGTGAGGCGCAGCGAACCGCATTCCAAATGGAAGACAAACATCGGTAACTGTATGGAGAGTGACATGCAATCGAGCTTGTAGAAAGCGAGAGAAGGTTTGGAGCCGAAGATGACTTGCGCGACGCTCCCACCATCCGGGGCATTGTCAGGTGCTGTTGCCGGGATCGATTTTGTCATGACTTCGGTTGAAGCAGACAACGACTGGAGAGAATGAGATGCGTTGTGTGGTGATTGTTTGTCGAGAACAGTGTTGTGTTGTGTTGGGCGACAAGAGCGACCAGCACGACGTGGACGCGACAGCGCTAGTGCACCTGCAGCATCACGTGGGCTTCCAAGTAAACAGCACATCCCCCACAGCTCCTTGCGTTACCACAACTAACATCTCAACACCAACTGTAACGTTATGGGAGCTGTCGAGCAAGCGATAGATGCCGCTGCAAACTTCGTCGGGCCCTTCGTAGACGCGGACGCGAAAAACGGTACGCAACGTAGTGGCGAAAAAAACTACGACACTGTCGCGCTGGTCCGTCAGGCTATAGAACACCTGCAGGCTATCAACACCGCAGACTTGGCCGCAGATCCCGACGCCCCCTACGATGTTTCTCTTGCCGGTGTTGTATATGGATTGCTAGATCTTACTATATCACTCGGGATCCTCCCATATCTCTCCTCGGGTGTTGCGTTCAGTCAGCGCCCTCGATCCGTCCTGGTGGCAACATTCACGGTGTCTTCGCGTCAACATGAAGGGCTCTTATCAGAGACTCTATCATCACTGCTTTCTATACTGAGACAAAGGGAAGGAACGGGCCTGCAGCCTCTCATCGCTCAGCGATCACTTCCTGACATCATCTCTGCCCTCGCAGAACTTGCGTTTGCCCCCCAGCGTACTCAGCAATCTCACTCCATATTCGAGCCAGCTTACAACGATCTGCTTGCTTGTAGTCCGATCTCGCGCCTGCTGCCACTACTCACAACTTTTCTCCAGCAACCGCTCCCAGCATGGCTGAAGCCCCGGATGGCAGCAGAGCTTGCAGCGGTTCCTACCCGCCCTCATGGGGTCCGACATGTTATCGAGTTCCTCTCGATCTCATATCTGTCCAAAAATACGCAGATCCCAAGGGATGCGTCTGGTCCACAGTCACGGGTTCCGATACCCTTGGAGGCTGTGACCCAGGCTTCCAAATTGCTGGTCTCGCCGCCAAGAGAAACAAATCAAGATGAGTGGATTCGACAACTAGCACCCCAGCTTTGGAGTCTTCTAGATGGAGACGAAGGGAGAGAATTAAGCAGAGCTGCAGGCCAAATTATCGCAGGGGGAATCCTCTGTAAGAAAGCCACTGGTGCACCGGGCACTGTTGGATGGAAGCTTTTCGCGCAGCCAATCCTTGAAATCATTTCCCCTGAAGGCACTGCAACAGCGGTGTCGCGAAACAGCACCCAAGACCGAGTCGTTGTACCCGACCAAGACTTGCTGTTGGGTTTGCAGAGGCTTTCAGTCATCACAACATCGTACTCACATGCGGGTCTCATCAGTAGACTTGTCGGCCCTGTTCTGCTTCCGCTTTGGGCATTGCTCAACTATGCTCGATCGAAGCGGTCGCTCGACAAAGTTTGGGGTGATCTACCACGTCGCATAATATCTAGATATATAACTGTTGCATGCGACCCGAAGCAGATGGACAGGGTTGCTACCAACCTGTTCTGGGATGGAAATTCTGACTGGACTTTTGGGCCAGGCACAAAGGGTGGCATTGAAATTCGAATGCGACAAGATGTAGGTGCCGGTGGCGCTGGAGAGATCGATGCTATCCTCTCACACATCGGCGACCTTACGGGACGGGTCGATCTTCTCGTCACACTACTTGCAGATGCTGGGGTTTCGGACGATATCGCAGGGCTCATCTTCCTCCAGGTGACAAAGCGCTGGTTGTGTCCCAATCAGAACAGCAAGGCGACAGTGCTTCTTGAAACCGAGCACGATCCACTCAGTGCCTTCACAGACGCAAAGCTGTCAGAAGCATTGGCCTCGAAATTCAAAGACAGCTTTGCAAGGTCGCCACAGCAAATCATTGAGCTTGTGAGTCAAATACTTCAGAACTACACCTCCGATCACCGCGTCAAGTTCGAACAGCGGTCAAAGTCCCACAAGCCAAGTAGAGCAAATTTGGGCAGCATAGTCACGGCCAAGTCAGGACCTGGAGATAAAGCCAGCAAAGGCGACACAGCAGACGAGGACCTCGTTTCCTTTGCCATAAGCATCCTCAACACGCTGGTAGCAGCGCCTGACTTTGAGCGAATCTGTTTGAACGATGCTCTGCTTTTGCAGGTTACTGGGCACTTGCAGTACTTGGTGCATCATTCGCACGAAGGGCTGGTCTCGCCCGTCATTGTGAATTCAGCGAGCAGCCTCTTGCAACTGCTCACATCTACAGCGCCAAGCTCAGATCCAAGCCGAGCCAATGTCGACGCTCTGGCCGAACACCGCATTGTGCTGAAAGAAGCGCTACAAGAGCTCACCTCGCCTGAAGCACCAAACCGCACCTGGGGGCTCTCTACGCTTCTCAAGGTTATTCAAAACACATACTCTTTTCCCGTCATCGACGTTCCCTTGACAACCTACCTTGTGCTATCCGCCTCGCTTGCCGATGCAGAATCTTACGTTCACACCGCTGCCATGCCCGTCCTCGTCGCTCTTGCCCTCCGCACCCCACACCCCGTGATCAACATCTTGGTGGAGGCACTCCTCGATGTCGACGAGCGCAGTTTCAAGTTGTCGAAAGGGCGCATGACAGAAGAGAAGGAGCAAGCACTCCAAGAAGCACTCGACTACCGCCTCCGCGTGGGTGAAGTGCTGAACAGCGTGATCCTCGACAACGACTTCTGGCAAAGCAGCTCGGATAGGGAGATCAAGCACACAAGCTTGCAACGAATCGCGTCGGCGTGTCTATCTATAGCCTCACGCAGGGGCCAAAGGCAAAAGACGCAAAGCTTGCGGCAGGCCATTTCTCTGCAGATTGTGCAGCAGCAGGAAGAAGAAGAGGCGGCCTGGGGCGGTCCGGTGCCCAATGTTTTTGAAGCCGACGAAAAAACCTGGGCTGCTGACCGTTCCGACTATGAAGCGTTGAGCAAGATTGTCAAGGGATGGGAAGGCAAAGGTATGGAAGAGGATGTGCGTATACGAGCGAGCGCGATGAGTATACTTGGCACGATATTCGAGAAGAGAATGCAATTTGTGGGACAAGCGACAATTGATGCGGGATTGCAGATTGTGCTGTTGATCCTAACCATGGAGACGGCTGAGGCATTCTTCCTCTTGCGACGTGCGGCGGTCCTGGTTGTTATGGGGCTTCTGCGGGCGCTGGATGAGCAATTGGGTGCTGGGAGGCACAGCGACGTGGGTCTTGGTGTGAGGCAGCAGGACGAGGTGGAGAGGGTGCTGAGATGGACAAAGGACGGGGATGGGGATGAGCTTGTGAGAGACCATGCAGAGAGTGTGATGGAGGGGTTGGAGACGCTGCAGATGAAGAAGTTGTATAGGATGAGAGACGAGGGCGTGAGGTTGGGTCCAGATCTCGGGCTGGAGGGTGGGCTGAGAGGTCTCACGGTGAGGCCCGAGGTGGGGGGCAGGCAGGAGAGACAGGGCAGGGCGAGGATGGTTGTGGAAGAGATGGAATAGCACAGCGGCGGCGTCTATATAGTGATCGAATCAGAGTTCGATGTCCATGCAAGTGTGTTCTCGACTTGCGCCGTATGGGCGTCTTGTAAGGGGGTCGAGTCGTCAGTCGTCTTGTGCCAAACCACGCAGTCGCACCCACCGTCAAGGGCGGGGGGTCAGCGTTTCGTGTCCTTCTTCCCAGTCGTAGCGTTGCTCGTTCGCTCGTCTGCTCGTTCGCTCGTTCGCTCCTTGCTGATCAGGTCATATCTTCCACCACGAGTCGACGGCGACATCAACCGCTCATGGCCGTGTCCTTGGTCGCCTTGGGCTCGACGCTGTCGGCCTGGCCAATCCACAGGACGTTGTTGCAGCGTATCAGGACCTGGCCGAGTGTGCCTGAGCTGACGCCATTGACGAATTCCTCCGTGTTGGAGAGCTGGATGTTCATGTAGAGGTCGACGGAGACGAGTCTGCCCTTGTACTCGGTCTCGCCCCACTTGAGGCGCACGACGATGTCTTTGTCGACGCTGCAGCTTGTCAGTAGTGAGTGAGAGGGGGGTGCAGCCGGTATGCTGGGTGTGAGGCGCGCGGTGCGCGGTGCGCGGTGCGAGGTGCGAGGTGCGAGGTGCGAGGGGTGGAGTGTGAAGTGTGAAGTGTGAGGTGCTGGGCCTCGGGCGACGTACAGGCTCTGGAGCAGCGGTCGGGGGTTGAAGGGGGCGACGGCCTGGAGGCGGTTAGCATTGCGCGCGGTGGGCGTGGCAGGCACACTTACAGCCATGTTTTGCGACGGGGACGTGTGTCGAGCTCGTCGAGGCAGTCTGGAGTCTCGAGCGCGAGTCGGTCGCGCATCTCGCATCTCGCACCTCCAAGGCGGACGCCGGACTTTTTTCCGAGCCGCCGATTGGCCGGTCTGATTGCACGACGCCCCACTGTGAGCATCATTCACGGCATACAGAACATCGCAGTCGACGGCACAAGAAAAACAACAATAGCAGCACAGCCAGACGCGGGCATTGCAGAATATTTACCGTCGCCAGCACAAGACAAAGCAATAACAACGACAACAACGACAACAACGACAACAACGACAACAACGACAACAACAACAACAACAACAACAACAACAACAACAACAACACAACAAGAACAGCAACAAGAACAACAACAAGAACAACATCAAGAACAACATCAATAACAACAGAAACAACAACGACAGCACACAACATGGTGCTCGCACTAGCCCTCAAGGCCGAACTGAACGGCGTCACCGACCTGCGCCCCCTCGACACCGAAGACGCGCCCTTCTACTACACCTTTAAAGTGCAATGCACCTCCTGTCGCGAGACCCACCCCAACTGGGTCTCGGTCAGCCGCTTCGAGCAGAACGAAGTCAGCGGCAGCAAAGGCGAGGCCAACTTTGTCTGGAGGTGCAAGAACTGTAAGGTCTCGCTCACTCGTCGTCGTCCCGTGCTCCTGCTCCAAGACGCTGACAAACTACCCAGCGTGAACACTCGGCCAACATCAAGGCCGCCCCAGCCGCGTACGAGCGGACAGACCCGCCCAAGATGATGAACATACTCGAGTTCGACTGCCGAGGGCTGGAATTCGTCGAGTTCAAGCCAGACGTATGTGCCTGTGTCTGTATACACACACACGCTTCACACGCTGACTGACGAGCAACAGGGCGAATGGCTCGCCAAGGGGGAAGACTCGGGCACCAAGTTTGAAAACATTGAGCTGCACGAGGGCGAATGGTTCGAGTATGACGAGAAGGCGAGCGACGAGGTCAGCATCACGAATCTGGTCTGGGAAGTACGACGAGCCTAGTCGAGCCTAGTCGAGCCCGGGCAAGCCCATGCAAAGGAGGTGGAGCGCAAGTTGGCGACCACTTGAAGAGCTGTGAAGTGGGAAAGCTTGCTGTACTGGGGGGATGGCATGGAATGAGCCATGCACAGACACGCAGTCTGATCAAGAAAGGCGGCGAGGGAACGAAGCATCAATTGCATACAAATTTTGCGACACCTACACCCACACCCACTCCATCATTTAACTCCTACTCTTTGCCCCAAGTCACTTCCGTGCTCGGCTTACCCAGCTCAATCGTACCCCCTGGCTGGCTTGGCTCAAACCTCTAGTCCCTTTCACCCCAGGTGATGATCGTCGAAGGCGGCGACAGCTCGATAGTATCCTTGGATTGGCTTGGTTTCAACACCAGATCACGCTTGCCCCAGGTAACGACGGTCGATGGTTTACCCAGCTCGATGGTCGATCCTGGCTTGACCTCGACAAGGTCGCGTCGACCCCAGGTGACGGCGGTCGACGGCTTGCCCAGTTCGATCGTGGATCCTGGCTTGCTGTCTACGAGCTGAGCCTGGGGAGGCGTTAGTGTTGGGTCCTGACGTGGATAGGGCAGAGGGTGCAGACATACCGCTGGCTCAGCCATGGGAAGCGCCTGGACCAAAGCTGTCAAAGCAGCGGCTACAAAGATAGTGAAGCGCATGATAGACAGCAAGATTTGGACGGTTGATTCTTCGGTTGGTGGACTTGTTGGCAGATTGATGTTAGCAAATGGGGGGGGAATCGACACAGCTCATATACCTCGTGGCTCTTACCCTTCCACCATGCCTTGAGATCCTAGGCTCATGAATAGGTAAGGGAGTATGGGTAAAGCGGAGTCATTCTACCCAAGCCATGCCGCCTGAGAGCTCTGACTGGCTGGTGTAGCACGCTAAACATGGTAAGCGGTAGCTATAGTAGCCATAGTAAGCACATGCCGCTGCGTTTCGGTGGTCTAGACTTGGCAACAATACCTATTCCCACACCATGGTTCTGGCTCACACCTCGTCTTGGTCAAGTCAGGGCCTGGATGATAGGACAGTACTTTTCAGTACTCTCCTCGGTGCCACAGCTGCAAGTGGAAGGCATTCGTCGAGAGCGCAGAGAAGCGAGATTCATATATTTATACTTTCTACAGTGCGGCTAAATGTACGTTGCCTTGGCCGAGCAAGGATCGCTCCAACGTCCGACCCCAAGCAGCCATAGAACGGCTAGTATACATTTACATACTGTACAAGTACACGATCAGACCTTGTCGTCTTCCATGCGTGTGGATGTGTTGCCCGATCACCAAGCCCGATGCAACCCAGAACGCCTATCAAATGCTTGAATCTGTGCAATTAATTACCACATGCGCCCAAGAAGGTAGGTGTAACCACTCAAGGCTCTGGATTTTTGGGTTTCTTCCCAAATTCGGCCTCAAGCCATGATTCCCAAACTTCTTTTGAGGCCGTAGGGGCTGGCTCCTTTTCACCCGGCTTACTCGTAGTTGCTGCCAACCAATCATTGGCATCCGGATCATTGGGCCTTTCTCCAAACTCGGCTTCAACCCACGAAGCCCACGTCTCGGTGAGTTCGGTTGGACGCTGCCCCAAAACTTCCATAGGGATACTGTCATCCCAATCGCTCAGATTGTCAACCAGCATATCGCTATCCCCCCTTGTGATCGGCTGTCCATACATCAGGTCGTCGATACTGAACTCTGGGGTGGCGCCAGGTCCTGTTTCTTTCAGGTCCTTGACCAAGCTGGAGACGGCGATGAGCAGATTGTCTGCAGCCCAAGCCGGCGCCAGATTCGACTTCTTAGCTTGCGCCCAGCGTGTTGTTCTCAGCGCGCCGCTGATGATGTTCTTTGGATCGAATCCTTTGTTCGCAACTTCCTTCAAGACCTGGTTGAAAGCGCTTGTGTTGCCCGTCACAGAACACAAGCTAAGCATGAACTCGTAAGCTTTGGCCATGTCTTTCGGCATAGCCATGTGCTTGATGCTATTGATTTCGTCCCACACATAGACACCGCCTTGCCAATCGGCTCGGCGGATACAGTCGCCTAGCAGTCGTGTAAGACCGGCCATGTCAAGGCCCCAACCGTCTGCCTTCATCTCGTAGTAGACGTCTAGGGCGCGATCGAAGCCACCAAACTTCATCACACCACCAATCAAGGCACCAAATACCATAGGGGTAGGGTGCACCTTCTGATAGACTTTATTCTCGTTCACGCGGATCAAACGGCCCTGACTCGCATCGTTGATAGTGATTTCAGGATCAGCGAGCATCAGTGAATCGCCAACGCCACGCATCCAGGTGACAAAGCGGGAAAATCCGTCCGGGCGTCCCTCCGATATGTAGTGGCCCAGGATGTACCGTATCGTTATCTCGTTGGGGCGAATCTTGGAAGCGTGGAAGGCGAGGATAGTATCGTCGACCATTTCAGGGCGGCGCCATCGTTTGAAGCCAGCCATGAGTATATTGAAAGTCTGCACATCTGGTGGGGCCGAGGACACGTAAAGGTTGTGACAAATCTTGGCGAGAGCGCTGGCAGCTTCTATGTCTGCTTTCCTGTCTCTCGATTCGTGATGCAAGAGATGTTTCAGACCACTGTTCAGCCGTTGCGTGACGTGGTAGAAATCGCCGTCGGGGTCTTGGTGGTATCGCGGAACCGCAGGTTGATCTGGATAGATGTGCGCCTTGAGGTCTTCGTCGACGGCAGCGTCAACGGGGACTAGGTGCAGTCGTACAATGTTGGCCAGTATCTCTTTGCGCGCGCTCTGGGCCTGAGCGTCATCGAAACGAGCGACTCTCTCGATCTGTGGGGATAGTCCTGTTCGTGGCTGCCATGGGACAACTACACGCCGTAGCAGTGAGTGTATGAGGGCTGCCGTGCACAGCTCCTGCATGGTGAGCTTCTTCCAGGTGTGGCGTCTCCGCATCGCAGCCAGTCGCACCATGTCGGGCGCCCACAGCGACTGAGGGGGAAGATTGTAGGGCTTCACCCGATGGCCTGTGTTGGCGGGCCACTGCAGCTGCTGCATGCCTGGAAACCTGGAGTCCCAACGTAGCTCGTCCCAGGCGCCATGGGGGTCGTCGTAGGCGCGCGAGTGCATCCTGTGAAACAGTCTCTGGTCGTCGGCCAGATCCATGCCGGCGACCTGGGTGAGACGGGCCCAGTCCAGGCCAGGCGGTAGCTCTTCGAGAGGCACGTGGTCAATGGACTCGTGCTCCGTGTTGGCGAGGCCTCTGCTCTTCAGCGGGCGAAGCAGGGGGCGCTCCAGGGCGTCCTTGAGAGACTCGATAGCCTCCTCCCATAGCCGGCCACTCTGCCTTGGGCGCGCATCCATGGCAATGCCGGCGGCGGGGACGGACGGGAGTGCGCATGCCGGAGACGTTCGACTCGGGAGTGCGTGGCGGCGAGGGCCCTTGTACGCTGTTCGACTGACGTACGAGACGCACGAGACGCACGAGACGCATCGGCAAGATCCCGGGCTCTGCGTCTGCGTTGCCCGGGACCAGAGAGCCAGCATTGCTACCGGGGCATGCTGCACCGAGCGCGGACGGGCGGCGATGCAAGTCGCGAGGCGAGGGGCGATGTGACGCACTTTGGAAGACGAGAGGGCGGGCGGAGGTGAGCTTGCGGCTTGCGGCTTGCGGCTTGCGGCTTGCGGCTTGCAGTCTTTGCTCAGGCAGTCGCGGGCGTGCAAGGCAATGTGAACGTCGAGGTGCCAAGATTGTCGTCTGATCGATCGGGCAACTGCTTCAGAAAACGCCGACTGCTCGCAGCTGAGTAAGCAGCCAATCTCCAAAATGTCGCAGCCCCCGTCCAAGCAGGTCCAAGCAGGTCCAAGCAAGTCCAAGCAATTCCAAACAAACCGACCAAATCTGGTGCCGAAGAAAAGAGAAGGGAACTCATTCAAGGCTGAAGACGACATCCATCCGTGCACCACGACTCACCCACGCATCACGACCCAGTCAGCCATTCCTTCCTTCCTTCCTTCCTTCCTTCCTTCCTTCCTCGCATCTGGACAATCACATCAACCTGGGACACGTGCCTATCCTCAGCGACATCACCACAGCACCTAGCACCACCCATCATGCCCAAGTTCCACGCCTCTCTCAACAACGACCATGCCGAATTCATCAACGCACAGCCTCTCTTCTACGTCGCCAGTGCACCCTGGGCAGGCGACCACATCAACATCTCGCCCAAGGCCCACCCAAGTCAGACCTTCAGCATCCTGGGCCCCAACACAGTCGCCTATCTAGATGCCACAGGCCACGGCTGCGAGACCATCTCGCACGTCTACGAGAACGGGCGTGTAACGCTCCTGTTCAGCTCCTCGGGCGTAGAGGCCAGGACGCTCAGACTCTTCTGCAGTGGACGAGTGGTGGAGAAATGGGACCACCACTTCAACGAGCTGCGTGCCAAGATGGCTTCGGAGAACGGTGACAGTGTTGACATCACCGGTGCGCGTGCCATTATCGTTCTGAGAATCAAGAAGGTGCAAACCAGCTGCGGTTTCAGCTTGCTACCCGGTGTCGACCAAGGCGATGCAACAGCCTTTGCCGATCACGAAGATGACAGGGACGGGCGTGAAACCCTAGAGGCCTGGGCCGCCAAGAAAATCGAGAGGAGAGAGATGATGGACTTTCAAAAGCAGAACAACACTGCGAGTTTGGACGGCCTGCCCGGGTTGAAGAGCGCAATGCTGGCGCAGGATCAGAACTTGGCCCTCGAGGATACCAAGGCGTGGCTCAGGAAGGTCAACAGGCAACGGGATACGGTGGCGTTTGGTGTTGGGCTGGGTTTCATCATCATGATCCTGCTCAGTCTGGTCGGCTTCATCCACATCGAACCGTCATTCCTCACACATATTTTGAACTTTCAGAAGAGGCAGATGGGAGGTTACCACGATGAGCTGTGAGGAACCTGTCGTGAGGTACAGTGCTCGTGCAATTGCAATTGCAATGGTAAAACTTGCATTGTGAGGATTTGTGACTTCTTACTTAATTCTGTCTAGACTAGATGTATTCTACAGACTCGTACTATAAACATAATACAGCAACGCGAAGAATTTCCGTGGACGCCAAGTGCTGTAGTATTACCAATAGCATACGCTCCTTTGCTGTTGATTACTGCTCGCCCTCACCTTTTGTCCAGTATAGGTCCGAGTTGTACTTCAACACCTCGTTTCCCCAAGACGCCCACCCAGCCACGAGATATCTGGCGAAGATTTCAAGAGCACTGTAGTCATCTGGGTCGGGCATATAGGGTTCAAGCATCTCCTTCAGACATGGCTTCCGCGAATGTACATCCGGCACTGCAGCAATTACCCTCCTTCTAGCGTTGGGCACATGCGTCATCCTGGTCCACGCATTTGGCGCTGCTCGTCCCAAGAGGAGAACCTCGTACGGCTTGCGCATTGGGTCATCAATATCGAACATTGGCTCTCCTCTTGTAGTCGTTTTGACCCAGATCCACTCCTCCACCAATCCAACGTTCCACGTCTCGAACAGTCCGCCTGGTCCGAGCACATGATCTCGCAGAGCTGGCTTGTTGGTAATCCAAATGCCCACAAGAGCGTTCTGCTCGAGATAGTTGTCCACGTCCATTTTGAACAACATCTTCTTCAAGTACGGCATACCTCCGATCTGCTCGTAGGCTCCTTTACGCTTAGCAGACCGGTTCGGCCACGGGGGATCTAGGAGGATCAAGTCGAAGTGTCTTGGAAGGTTGTGCTCATCTGTCATCTTACGGAAGAGCGAACGGAAAGCTTCTGGACGACTGCAGTCCCCGAGGAAGAACGTAGACCGGGCCGGTATGGTAAAATAGTATCTTTGGAGAGCACGCTCCTTCTCGACTCTTTCTTGGGTGATGCTCAGGCCCATTGAGTGGTTGTCTGCGTTGTGGAATGCAGGTATCCAGTCTGCTGTCGCTGCGCTGGATTGAGCTGTATTCTCAGACCCAGGGAAGTATCTCACCGCCCACGGCTGTGCAGAATGTCCTGCAGTTGGTGCCTGAACCTCTGGCGCGCCCAGAGATGCCATCATGGTCTGGAAGTCAAATAAGGTGTCGTCAATGGCCGTCTCCGCGAAAGTAGCCCATTCTCGAAATCGTCTCTCCAACTCCCTCTCTGGGTCTTCGGTCTCCCTGGTGTGTTTACCGTGTTGTGACAGCTGAGGGAGTATTTCCCGCGGAGCACACCACGACCCCAGAACGTGAGCACTGATGTCAAGCAGAGCTTGCTGGATCAACGACTTATATAACTCATGGTGCACTGTATCGATCGACGAGACCGCTGTGCTTTTGCCTGCCTTTGATTGGTAGTCTTCCTTGAAGTGGATTGGATGCTCTAGTGGTGAAGTAGATAGGAGCGTGGTGTCACAGCGGCCTTGAGCGGTGGCAATGGATGCGGGGATGTCAACGAGGGTGATCTCACGGTCGGCGCTCTGGTAGAGTATGGCGCTCTTTTGGCCTTGTGCAGCAGCCATTGCGCACGGCGTGGGAGGCAGAGGAAGCCAGAGCACCTTTGAAAAGGGAAAGAAACGAAGAGTTTACCCACAGTCGCTGCTGCCGCATTAGGCAGCACCTGCACATTCAGCAGCGATTTCAAAGTTACAACATGTTGACCGAACTGCACAGCACCTTGACGCCAGAGTCCAGTGGCTACTGGAAGCACTCATCAGAAAGCCGGCGTTGTCGCGTGACGCCGAGCCGGCCGTGGAGCATTCCCGCGTAACGTCGGTCAAGCGCTGGAGATTCAAAGATCCTCGGCTGATTAACGTCATGAGCCGCATCTCGATCTCGACCACACACGGGGGCGGCGCTTTCTAACCCCCCACGAAGCTCTCCACGTTCCGAGGCTGGTGAAGCTGCCAAAATCGTCCAAACACGCACACGCACACGCACACAGGTACTGCACTCCATGTCGCGGTAGCCACAAGCCCTGGCATGTCCTCGCCCGCCCTCCGCCATGACGATCCCCTCATGGACACCCACCTCCTGACCCGGCATGCGGACAGGCACGCCGAGACGAAGAGCGCCAGCAGCAGCAGCAGCAGCAGCAGCAGCAGCAGCAACAACCGCACAAAGACACCGCCGCTACGTTCCACCGACGGTGACGCCATGGCGCCTCCACGGCCAAAGGAGGAGGCGCATCTCGGCGCACCAGCAGGGACAAAGGCCAAAGTGGAAAAGAAGAGCTACGAGTACCTGGTCAAAAGCGGCATCGCAGGCGGCATAGCAGGCTGCGCAGCCAAGACCGTCGTCGGCCCCCTCGACCGTGTCAAGATCCTCTTCCAGACGCAAAACCCACAGTTTGCAAAATACAGCGGCTCGTGGACCGGCTTCCCCACCGCCGTCCGCGACATCTACCTGCAGGCCGGCGTGCAGGGGCTGTTCAAGGGCCACTCGGCAACCCTCCTACGTATCTTCCCCTACGCCGGCATCAAGTTCCTCGCCTACGAGCAGATCCGTACGCGCGTCATTCACTCCCAAGCGCAAGAAACCGCCGGCCGCCGCTTCGTGTCCGGCAGTCTCGCAGGCATGGTCTCCGTCTTCTTCACCTACCCACTGGAAGTGATCCGTGTGCGCCTCGCCTTCGAAACCCGGGCGGGAGAGAGATCGAACCTCTCCAGTATCGTACGCAAAATCTACTCCGAGACGTCTGCACCGACGTCACACAACCCTACCAACGCTCTCACCGCAACAGCGACCCAGGCGGCCGAGAAACTGACACCACAGACCGGTCTGTCCAATTTCTTCCGCGGCTTCACGCCCACGCTGCTCGGCATGGTGCCCTACGCCGGCGCCTCGTTCCTCGCACACGATACCATGAGCGACGCCATGCGTTGGCCCGCTCTCGCGCCTTACACCGTCCTGCCCAACACGGGTCGCGAAGAAACGTCCACGACAAGCCCAAAGCCCGCACAACTGCGCTACTGGGCCGAGCTGAGCACCGGCGGAATGGCAGGCTTCGTCTCACAAACCGTCTCGTACCCTTTGGAGGTGATACGGCGGCGGATGCAGGTCGGCGGTGTGGTGGGCGATGGGCACAGGCTAGGGATTGCCGAAGTGGCCAAGCGCATCTATGTCGAAAGGGGATGGAGGGGATACTTTGTAGGCTTGACGATAGGCTACGTCAAGGTGGTGCCCATGGTGGCGACGAGTTTCTTCGTTTACGAGCGCGGCAAGTTCTATCTTGGAATATGACATGACCAGGCACGCCCGAGGCAACCCGGACGGCGACCTTGGTAAGTGGCGTTCGGGCGTCTTTTGAGTAGGCGGTGGTATGCATCGTCTTCTGCACCTGCTTGTTTCGTTGTCACATGAACTTGGCTTGGCGTGTACATAGAGTCTGCATCAGCAAGCGCGTTGGAAGGATCATGGACGTGATTTTACAATACAAACAGTACTGAGGCTGCCCCACCCCCTTTATTACGCCAGCTGGCTCTGTTTCCATAAGCTACCTTCAGCTAATCCGTCCTGTCGAGGCCATTGCAGGCTCGCCCTGCCCGTGCCTGGCTACCGTGCGTCTCGCTCAGGCCCAATGCCACGAGGCTAGGCTCCAGTATGTCTGGCGGGATGCTCTGTAAACGAGTGCATTGGCAAAGAAACCCTACATCGTATGTGATAGTCTTTGTTAGGTAGAGAGAGCCGAGAGTCATGCTGGTGCCGTGATATCGATGGGGTTCCACCCTCATGTCCAAGTGTCGGAACCTGACCCGACCATTCCTAGCCTCTGGGCGGGCTCGCGACCTGCTGCAGCGAGGGTATCGGCATTCTCGACGATGCAAAACTTGTCCCGCGAATACTTCATGTAGGCGTGCCAGCAGGAGGCACAGATGTTGAGGAAGCAGCAGCAGCGGCAGGAGCAGCAGGCGTAGTGGAACCAGAGGCTGCGGCAGGACCAGGACCAGGACCAGCGTTAGCGTTTGCATTGGCTCCTCCTCGCGCACCTCCACGCCCGCGTCCCCTAGGCGCGAACCCACCACGGCCGCCGCGAGCTGGCCCAGGCGGCGGTCCGTGAGGCGCTCCCGCGGGGGGTGCGTTGAAGCGAGGGCCTCTAGCCACCGGTGCTTTCCGTTCCAGGACCTGAACGGCACCCTGCGCAATCTTGATAGGGCTAGCCGCCATGGCCTTGTGCAGACCTTCTGGCTCTAGGAAGTCGACGTAGGCGAAACCCTTGCGCTTGTCAATCTCGACCTTTTCGAGTCCGCCAAACACTTTCAGTGCCTCCTCGATCAGCGGTTCGGTGATACCCTGTGATGGGTTGGCATGCTTGAGGAAAGCTTGTTTGCTTATGGCATCGGGCACTGACCGAGATGGTGCGCACTTGGCAGTAGGTGCTGCAGGCACGGTTGAAGACGAGGCTGCTGTTGGTGCTTGCGTCTTCGCTGGCCCAGGAGTCTGCTTCGTCGCGACGGGCTCGGTAGGCGGACCACGTGATGTGGCCGGACCTTTGGGTGTCGTTGGTGTCTGCGCAGTCTGTGTTTTCTTCAAGATGTGGGGAGCTGGTGTTGCCGATGCCTTGCCCTGTGTCTGCGGCTTCGCGTCGCTCTGCGCAGCTTTGCTGTTGGTCGTGTCCGCCAAAGAAGCCTTGAATGCTCTGCGTTCGGCACGCGTCGGACGTTCCTTCTTCTGCGACGCTTGAGCTGCCTTGTCAGCCGACGATGGCGCACTCTGAGCCGGTGTTGCGTCCTTGGCCTTTTGCTCTACGGCAGGGCCATCTTTGGCGGGAGATGCAGCATCGACATGGGAAACCTCGCGCTTGGTTCCGCGACGACGGTTGGGGGCAGGCCCAGGTCCTAGACCGAGATCGCGCTGAAGCATGGACTTTGCAAGGGCGACGCTGCCACGCTTGCGCTCTGGTGCTGGGCTGGCCGAGGCCTTGTCTGCGGCCGTGCTTGCGTTCTTCGTGGACGACGCCTCCTTGTTCAGGATCTTGACAGCCTCTTTAGCCACTTGAGTCTTGTCGGCTTTGGCTGATCTACGGCCCTTGTCTCCTGCGTTGGCTGCATTTTCCTTGCCCGGTTTGGCAAGAATCTTCTTCTCGGCGGTGTCCTCCTTGTCTCCACGCCCGTGTCTCCCCTTGCTGTTTGGCTTCTCCTTGTTCGCCTTTTTCTCGCGAAGGGCCTCGATCAACGGCGTTGTCTTCACCTTTGCGTCCTTTGCGTGTTCGTTGTCGGAGGCAGCGGGTTTGGTGATGGGGTTGGTCAGACTCTCGAGGAAGTCCTTGAAGTCCTGGTCTTGGTCGATGGTGCCCTGGCGGTTGTCATTCCTGCGGCGGCCACGGGGCATCTTCGGGAAGGGTGCAAATTCGAGGGTAGGGGCGCCGACGAGCGCAGGGTCCTGCCATGATTTTGCGGCGTCGTGGAAGGTGAGGGTGCGAACGTGGTCACCGAGTTGGGCGACAAAGTCCTGCTTGAGAAGGTGGCAGTAGGCTCTAGAGGGCTTTGACGGTTTGGCCGCGCTGACAAGACGTTAGTGCAGACGTGAAGGGGATGCTGGACGACACGTACTCTTTGGAGATGCTGCCCTTTCTGTAGCTGAACCAGTCGACTTTGCCAGCACCCGGCTTCCAGTCGTCGCCCACAAGAGCCTCGAACTCGGCCTTGGTCAGGCCTGGGGGCAGTCGGCGCAAGACGAGCTTCAGGCGCGGCTGGGCAGCTTTGGGACCGCGCGGGGCTGGAGCAGGGGCGTTTCTCTGCAGGACGGCGACAGGCAAGACGCCGTTGACGCCCGCCTGGGGGGCCATGGACGGGGCGACGTCGCAGTATGTGGTCGGGTGGAGTGGTGGTGGAATGGTCGAGGTGAAGTGGTGGTGGAGTGGTCGAGGTGGAGTGGTGGTGAAGGTGTAGTGGTGGTGGAGTGGTGGTGGAGTGGTGGTGGAGTGGTCGAGGTGAAGTGGTGGTGGAGTGGTCGAGGTGGAGTGGATGGCTCGTAGCGTCGTTGCAGGGCGGTGCCGAGCTGTGTAGAGCTGGACGGCAGCGGGCAGTGGGCAGCGGGCGGCGGGCGGCAGGGGCAAACAAACAAGCAATGACGCAGCGTGCAGACGTCGCACTCGCAGTGGCAGTCGCGCTCGCAGTCGCGCCTTCCCCGTGTTGGGCCGGCCAGGCTAACGCCGAGGGGCTGCTGTGCGCCACAGGGCAGCTCTGAGCCTCTGCTGCACGCTGCGGGACCCATTCAGCCTCCCACATGTCTGTCTCCCGCTGCTAGACGCCGTGCCTGGAGCCCCCCAAAGCCCCTGTCGCCCGTCTGCGCCCTGGACCGATACATCGATACCCCCGCCAGCCCCTGCAAACCGCACCGCACCGCACCGCACCACACCGCACCGCTACGTCACGCCTCGAGCCCCGTCACCCACCCAGATCCCTCTCTGCTGCCGCCACAACGCCGTGCCTGCGCTATTGACGACACACCGCCCGCCCTGCTAGTGACGTCTGCGAGTGACGACAGACGACAGACGACAGACGATAGACGATAGACGATAGACGACACGCCGCCCGCCAGAGCCACAGCCACCGCCACAGCCACAGCCATGCCCAAAGACAGCGACGTGCCCCAGCCGGGCCCCGCGCGCCTCGCCAAAGGCGCCGGGCCCGACGAGTGGCTGGAGCAGGCCAAGCAGTGCAAGTACCTGCCCGAGGCCGACATGAAGAGGCTGTGTGAGATTGTCAAGGAGTGCCTGATGGAGGGTACCGCGCTCCTCCCCCGCCCGTGCTGCCCTCGACGGCTGACGTGCCTCCAGAGTCCAACATCCAGCCCGTCCGCACCCCCGTCACCGTGTGTGGAGACATCCATGGCCAGTTCTACGACCTCCTCGAGCTCTTCCGCGTCGCCGGAGGCATGCCCAACGACTCTCCCCACGCCCCAGAGGCCCCTCCCGTCACCCTGCCCAGCAAGATCAACCCCGCCGACCTCGAGCCCCCCACGAGCATCACAGATCCAAAGGTCAAGCGCAAGATGAAGAGGCGATTCCAGCGCGACCCAAACTACATTGGCCCTGCCAGCCCCCCGGGCGGCGACGGCGACGACATCGAGGGAGACGACGAAGAGGAGGAGACGCGCGGCCGGAGCAGGAGTGTCCACGACAGGCGGAGTACAGGCTCCATGTCAGACGCCGGCTCCACCCGCAACACCGTCGTCGGCAACGGTCAGCAGAACTTTGTCTTCCTCGGCGATTTCGTCGACCGTGGCTACTTTAGTCTGGAGACGTTTACGCTGTTGATGTGCTTGAAGGCAAAGTGAGCCTCCCACCCAAGCGCCCCAGCCTGCCCACAGCCCTGACGTGCACAGGTTCCCCGACCGCGTCACACTGGTCCGCGGAAACCACGAATCCAGACAGATCACCCAAGTCTACGGCTTCTACGAGGAGTGCCAGACAAAGTACGGAAACGCTTCCGTATGGAAGGCTTGCTGTCAGGTCTTCGACTTCCTCGCCCTGGCCGCCATCGTCGACGGCAAGGTGCTTTGCGTCCACGGAGGCCTGAGTCCCGAGATCCGCACCCTGGATCAGATCCGCGTCGTGGCCCGCGCACAAGAAATCCCCCACGAAGGCGCCTTCTGTGACCTGGTGTGGAGTGACCCCGAAGACGTGGACACATGGGCCGTTTCGCCCAGAGGAGCCGGTTGGCTGTTCGGAGACAAGGTCTCCTCGGAATTCAATCACGTCAACGGCCTCCAACTCATCGCACGAGCACATCAGCTCGTCAACGAAGGATACAAGGTGAGCGGCCGCCCCCCTTTGCGCAGGCTACTCGATCGAGCACCGCTAACCTGTGGCATAGTACCACTTCAAGGACAAGGATGTCGTCACTGTTTGGTCCGCCCCCAACTACTGTTACCGCTGCGGTAACGTCGCCTCCATCATGAACCTTGGCGAAGATCTCAAGCAAGAGTTCCAGATCTTCAGCGCCGTGCCTGACCATCGCCGTGCTGTTCCAGCCGGACGCGGTGGACGAGGAGAGTACTTTTTGTAGCACGATGCCAGAGGAGAGTACTCTTTGGAGGACGATGCCGGAGGAGAGTACTTTTGGGAGGATGATGCCAGAGGAGAGGCAGGGGGTGACATACGGCGATTCTGGTTTGCACAAGCATGATCATGGATGGCATTTCTACAATGTGAAGAGACGAATACCCACCGACGGAAGGAAGCACTCGACTTGACCTCACAAACAGCGCTTGTATAGTGACGCGTTTCAGCTAGCTTCGATGATTGTACGATAACGATACTTTGATGATGCTGTTCTTCATCCTACTTCATCTCCACACGCACGACTCCTTTCCACTTTTTTCTCCCTCTC
The DNA here is from genome assembly GCF_004011695.2 of Ascochyta rabiei. Taxonomy (NCBI): domain Eukaryota; kingdom Fungi; phylum Ascomycota; class Dothideomycetes; order Pleosporales; family Didymellaceae; genus Ascochyta; species Ascochyta rabiei. Next base: position 1,465,217 of record NC_082406.1, read on the forward strand.
AATTTACTGTTTCATATATACCAGACAACATCTATCTACTTTCTTTTAACTAATCTCTTACTATTATGTGTATACTAAACAACTTCTATCTACTTTCTCTTCACCAATGTTTTATGATTTTGTATGTACTAGACCACTTCTATCTACTTTCTCTCCAAACTACTTCTTAACATCTCATATACTGGACGACTCCCATCTACTTTCTCCCTAAATCATCCTCTTGACCTCCTATCTACTGAACGACTCCCATCTACTCTCTCTCCAAACCAACCTCTCGACATCTTATATATACTCCCTCTCCGCGTAACTCGCAATCATCCCCTTGGGATCCGCCTCATACTCCCTCAACTCCACCTTGCCGTCCTTCTCCACCGTATTGGCCTGCACAAACACCTTCCTCGCCACCTTCTTCCTCAGCACCGCCGGCCGCACCAGGTTCTCATAAAACGGCTCCACGTCCGTAATGTCGTCGTACAGCTTCTTCGCCTGCTTGTAATCCGCCGTGCTCTTGAAAATGTGCAGTTTCTGCAGGTACTCATTCACCGCCGCCCGGCCCAGGTCGAGGATCCGGTCACGCTCCAGGCGGATGGTAAGATCAGAGAGGTCGTCTTCCTTCCACTCGAGTTCGCAGAATTCGACGCCCGCGTTGAGGAAGGTGCGCAGGATGGAGAAGCGCGCTTGCATGTGTGCTTGGCCCCATTTCCGCGACTTGGGATCCCAGAACTCGAGCGCCACAATGCCCGCGCGTGCCATGGACAAATAAGCCGTGTAGAGCACATCGCCAGCCTTCGACTTCATGTCCACGCTGCCATCGCCGAACCCGAAGAGTTGCAGGATAGAGAACTCGCATGATAGCGCCATCGCCACGCATTCAGCACGGCATTCCTCATAAGATGCGGCAATGGTACCGAACACAGAGCCCCAGGTCTGGCCTGGCTTGTACCAGGTGCGAATGGGAGTGTGCGTCACTGGGGACGTGGGCGGGTTCTCGTGATCAAAGTTGAACTCACCAGGGGCGGTCTCTTGAAGCAGCTTGCCGCAGCCATGACCTAGGAGCTCGTGCAGACCGACTTGAACCTCGAAAGCTTGATCGGCGTGCTTCTTGTAGAGGTCTTGTTGCTCGTCTTTGATGAAAGGGATCTTCTCGTTGGGGGCCTTGGCGGAGAGAACGTTGCCGAGAGAGACGTTTTTAAAGCCGAAGTTCTGTCGAATGTCGTCGTAATTGGGGATGTTTATCCCTGCGGGTATGCTGGGGCATGTCAGTGGGGTAATCTTGGAGATCTGGTGTTGCTACGACTTACCCACTGCCGGCGAACGTGAGCACCTCCAGTGATGTGAAGTCCGGGCTCAGAAACTTGTCTTTCTCAAACTCCTTGCCCCAAGGAAGCTTGGGGATGTACTGTGGAGCAGACTCAACAAGCTTAGAGAACGCTTTCGTCCGCTCCTTGTTGACCATGGCTACAAAGCCCTCCCATTCGCCTCGGATGCCGTGCGGGTCGCGATATGTCTCGATGAAGCCGATGTCCGACTCGACTGTCGGTCCCTTATCCATGATCCAGGCCCTTTGGCTCTCCTTGAAAGCTTCCAGCGAGCCAGTCCTAAAGCTCTTTGCGTACTCTTCCATCATCTTGATTTCGTTGTCATTTGCAGCGTGTTTCTTCGCTTGATCGATGTGGTGCGCAATCGTCTCCATCTCCTTGGAGTGGTCGCCAAACGCCAACCTGACCTTCTTCCCATCGTCCAATGTCCACTGGCTATCCTTGAGGTCTCTCTGCTCCGACGACGGATTCTCCAAGGCCGACGCGATCAGAACCTCGAACCCGTCACCCGTCTTCTTGATCCTAGTGTTTTCTGGCAGCAGCCCTTTGCTCTCAAGGAAGTCGCTCACGCCAGCAATCTCCTCTTTGGTGATACTCGGTGATTCAGGGTAGTACGTCGATACATGTCCTGCGCTCGGGTACCCCAAATGCAGCTTGGCCACGTCGTCACCCGCATATATTGCGTCCTTGAACTGCTCGTACAAAGCCAGAGCCTCCTTGGACGTAGTTGCCAGCGCCTTCAGCTGCCGTGGCTCCAAACGCGGGACAAACTTGGAGTCACCAAATGATTTGTAGTTGCCGAGATTTCCAAGAAATTGTGCGGCATAGTCCAGATATGCCTTGAGCTCTTCTTGAGATAGACCGGTCTCGTTTGCGAGCGCGTCGTAGTCGCCGTTACTGTGCTTGTGCAGGACAACAATGAAGTCATAGATAGGCTCCGATTCGGGCGAGAGCTGGCGGAGGACAATGCGAGTACCGGCGAAGCAAGCTCTACAGGTTTATCAGTATCGAGTGTCGAAGATTCAAAATTCAGCACTCAATAGCCAATATCTAGTATCTGACACCTGGTCTCCCGTATCTAGTCTTCAGAGTCTGGTCTCCATAATCTGATCTCCAGGCTCCAAGATCTCCGGAAAGCTTACAGTGAGATGTGATGGGCGTAGAGCTTCTCCTTGTCCGTCAGCGCCTCAAAGTGGGGCCTGATCGCGAGCGGGACAACGGTGGGTGGGCTGTCGGCCAGATAGTGCTTGAGCGTCTCTGCTTCTATGGCTGCTGTCATTGTGCCGGTATGCCAACAACCTCGGGGTGGAGGATAATAAAGGGCGAGCGGGGAGTCGTCAAGTGAGGTGGAGCTCTGGGGGCAATCGCGGGGTCTTGTCGTGCCCCGCGTCCTCATGCGAGCGCGCGCCTAACAAGGAATCCAGGGTACAGCACTTTGACAGTTGGCTTGGTATCATGAGACATCGAATTCGCTATGCAATGCGTTGTAGGGCAATCTCGAATAACGACTACAACCCAACGAAGAGGACAGCAGCACCAACCACCGCCAACAGACCCCACGACACACTCATAGCAGCAGCAGCACTCTTGTTGACACTGACCACCTCTGGTGTACCAACCTGCTTCACGCCGTCAATCTTGCAAATTGTCTCACACCCTTTGCTGGCTCGCCTCTGGTTGCCTTCGTACGGCCCGCTGGTGTTGAAAGTCATCTCAATCCACTGCACGTGGAACTCGGCCGAGTGGCCCTCGGTCATGTTTCCACTCCACTCCCCACCATCGCTCCACATGTTGAGCACCATGTAGCTCTGCTTCCTAGGCACCGAGTACGAATTCGCAGCGACCTGCTTGCCGTTAAGGTACCAGTAGCTGTTCTTCGGCAGCCAGTCGATGCGGTGCGTCTGCCAGTCCTCCCAGCTGGGCAGGTCGGTGCCCATGATCGATGCTTGGGCGACTTCGTTACCATCCTTACCAACCGAAGGTTGATTGGTGTAGCGGATTGTATCGAGAGGGTCGCGCGTCAGAATCTCAATATCAGACTCGTTTTCGTCGTTGACGAACGTGAAGAAGCCGGCCACGGCACCCTTGTCGCCTACTACTCGCCCGTACATGCGCATCGACACGTGCATCAGGTTCTTCTGCTGGTTTTCCATCTCACCGGATGACTGGTAACCCGGCTCACGCGACGTACGGAGGGCGAGATAAGAGCTGTCGTCCTCTTCCGCAAGGTAGATGTTCGCGTACGAGTTCGACATGGGTACTGGGAAGTCATCTGTGGCTGGCTTGCTCCAGTTCTGCGTGGCCCAATCGTATTTCCAGTCCTCGCTGTCGAATAAATCAGGTTGCCATGTAGGCTCCAAACCCATGCTGTCGTTCACTTGCCCTGGTGGTTGAGAAAGACCACCCGGCAGGTTACGGAAGTCGTAGAAACGGTAGTATTGGAAGTACTCTGGCGTGTTCGCGTCGGCGCCAGACGAAACGACATAGCAGTTGCAGTCTGCGTTGTTGTCTTTTGGCGTCTCATTTTTCGACGATGTATATGGGCTTGTGGCAAGAGCACATGTAAGAAGAGCTGTGAGGGGCAAGAGCGAGGCGCCTAACGTGGTAAAGGAAGGCATGCTGGCTATGCTAGTATCTTCGGTACGCTTCGGACAAATAGCAATTAGACACCAAAGATCAAAGTGAGAGTGTCAGGAATTCGTGAAAGTGAACCAAGCGAGTGTCACCTGCAAAAGGCCATGAAGAATCAGAAAACCGCGCAGGAAGGATTGCGATGGCTGGCACACCAAGACACTTTCCGAGGGATCAATGAGCTCATATACGAGTGTGCTGCAGCAGTTAGGCGCCTAGCACGGGAGCCAGGCTTGATGCGCGCCTGCCCTTCAGTAGCGTCGACGTGCAAAGATGCAGCGTGTTTCGCGTTTCCTCCAAAGCTCTGAGCCAAGGCTCAGCCACAGCGCATCTGGGCTGCGAAGGCGAAGATGATCTCCTGAGTTAGCCGGATTCGGCACCTGGCGTGAATGACACGAGCTTCACGACGGCTCGGACGGATCCACGGCGCATCGCCAAGGGTCTGGGTGCGATGCGTGAGGGGACGACAGGAGACGCAGGGGGTTGTCACCAGCCACAGCCTCCCTGCACCAGCAGCGATAGCTTGATCATTTGATGCAGCGTGATGCTAAAATAGCCTCCAACGTCGACGGACAGCACGCCAAAGGCGAGTGTTCAACAAGATGATGGGCAGATTCTTCCTCTTGTTCCGAGTACTCCTGTCATCGATGCACCATCGCGGCGTACCGGTGGTTGGGAGCTGAGACGTTGCTTCGTAACAAGTTTGATGCTGGGGAAGAGGAATGCTGCTGATGTGATGGGAGCATCCGTTGTTGTCTGACACGAGCTCTCAATATTCTCTGCATTTCCAACATTCATTGCATCTCCAACATTCATTGCATCTCCAACATTCATTGCATCTCCAACATTCATTGCATCTCCAACATTCATTACATCTCCAACATTCATTACATCTCCAACATTCATTACATCTCCAACATTCATTACATCTCCAACATTCATTGCATCTCCCATATTCTCTGCATCTCCCCCACAGTAAGCATGTCAGGGGTCGCAACGAGCCACACCAGCTATCACTCCATGCGCACCGCAGCGGACGGCTTGTGGCTGGTGCTTGCGTTGCCTGTGGCAGGAGCTTAGGGTCACCATAGCGGATGATTCCGTGCCGCTGTGCAAGGTCATCACCCCGCACCCGTCTTGCTTACTTACGTTTAGCGCAAGGTTTGATGAGTGCTGCCTCCTTTGAGAAATGATACGATTTGAGTGTAGCACGACACCGACACAGCCCCTTTGAAGTATCCTGCACCGCCGTGGCCATCGACGTCGTCCAGGCCCAAATCGACTTTGAAAACTCCGGTGTCGCTATGCATGCAATGTACAAACGCCCGACTCGATGGTCAAGGCTTTCAAAGTCGCCCGATCCCAGTTCGAGGTCCAAAATCTCCACGATTGTATCTCTTCAGTTCACACCCAGCTTTCGCAAAGCGCTTCATCTCCCATCTCCTCCTCTTTTCCAAGTCCTCGCCCGCTACCCGTTTTCTCGTCCCATCTTGGCTTCCTCCGTCCTTGGCCAGACCACCTCCATGCAACCTTCCCGAGTCCATCCACGAGCAAGAAAACTCCTTGAAAAGGGGGTGGCTTTGCTTGTTCGGTTGTATGGCCGCGAATGGGTTGTGATGTGAGAACTTGAGGCGCTCCGGGGTTAGGGTAGTAGTTTGGGTTGGATGCGATGTCGTCAGATTTGGTGATATAGGTAACACGAAGGAGGTCTGTGCATGTGCCGTGCGCTTTGAAGTCACAGTCGTGAAGGGATCAGTATTCTCCAACTCTGGGGCGACTAGCCCCTCTGTTTGTGAATCAACAGGAGGGATCCGCTTGGAGGCATCGTCGAGTGCTACACTGGGATCCAGACCGCGAATGCCAAGGATGTTGCTCTCTTGCCTAGGACCGGGAGCTTTCTTGGGCGACCTGTTGGGGCGCGGTATCCAGTCGCTCTCATCGCTCTCTGGTTCTGCTGTACGCCCTTGGCGCTGTGCGTTCTCCTCGTCTTCGACAAGCGGTGCGCGTTGGGCTTTGGAGGGCGCCGTAGGCGTGGCCTTGACCCGCTCCTTGCCCTTGCTGCGAGACTCAAGCTTCGACTGCTTCTGTGGCGGTTCGGCGTGTTTGTCTTCGCCGCGCATCTGGGCGTCCCGGACCTCCTCCGCCAGGTGGCTCGGAACGGCAGCATGGATCTCGGTCATGAGCTTCGCTCGGCGACAGAAGCCAGCCCAGTCCTCGTTCGCGAGCTTGCCGGCTTCTTCATTGAGGGCACTCGCAGGGTTGGGCTGAATGAGCAAGCATGATATCGTGACCAGTACGTCGCGTAGCTTGAGCGTGCTGCTCCAGTCTCGCTTGAGTGTCTCCACGCAGACGGCGCCCGTGGCCTCGTCGACGTTGGGATGCCAGCACCTTGTGCGGAAGAAAGCGGTGGGAGCGGCTGTGGGGTAGGTGGGCGGTATGTCCAGGTGCAGTCGCCACACGCCGCCCACGTACGGCGTGCCGACAGGGCCCGACAGGAGGACGTCGAGGGAAGTGAGGTCGGCCGCGGCGTCGGCGTTGGGAGGGAACAGGTAGTGGGGCGGCAGGCCGGCTGTGTGCAGAGAAGCGTGGTCGCCAGCAAGGCGCCTGAGCGACCTGGAGTTCTGAGGTACGTGAGCAGAGACGCAGGTAGCCGAGGCGCAGTGGCCGCGCACTTCGCCGAGGCTCGGAGAAAGAGGACAAGGAGCCTACCATGGTTGCGTGTGGTGCTCGTCAGGCATGAGCGCCGAGGTTGCAGTCGTTCGCACGGGCTGAGGGGTGGTGGGCGGTAGGAAGACTGGCGTTGCGTTGCAGGACACGCTTGAGCTGACCAACGCTAAGAGCTCTCACCAGACGCGTTCGCCATGCCCCCACATCGCGCTAGCTCTAGCGTCGCCGTGGACGCGGGAACGTGCGAGGATACACTTGAGCTGACCAACGCTAAAGCTGACCTAACCACTGACTTACCAACTTAGTCCAGGCAACACGCATAAGTACTAAACTTAAAATCTTTAAAGCTGCTACACTCTACATTAATAAAATATGATGGATTCTAGATAAAACTAACCTTAGAATAACCCTAACCTTAAGCTAACCCTAACCTTAAACTAACTCTAAACCTAATGTTCTCTAAGATTTTATTATAAACATAATCCTAATAATCCTAAGATATTTATATTGTCTTCTAAAGAGGTTTAGAAGATAATCCCTAGCGTTGGTCAGGTGGAGCTGCCAAGGCAAGGTTGAGCTCTTAGCGTTGGTCAGCTCAAGCGTGTCCTGGGAACGTGCTGGGGCTGGTGCTTCGCTCTCGGCTTCACGGTGGGCACGCGCTGTCGTCACCGGTCCGTCGGTCACAATACCTACAAAGTACACCTATGCCCATGCCTTCACCGTGTACCATGCATGTTTCGTCTGCACGCTCACGTGCAATTTCTGCCTAGTGTGCTTCGTCTCCTCCGAGAAAGCGTCAGATGCTTCGTGCGACCCCCAACCTGCCCCTGCCGTGTCTGCCCTAGATCCCTCCCCTTGAACGCCGCGCTGCAATGCATCCCACAATCACAAGATATCCATATCGTCCGCCGGGTCCACAAACGGAAACTGCCCGCTCTCAATCGCCGCTATCCGGTCAAGCTCAGCCTGGTACTCTTTCCTCAAGCTATCGAGCGTGACAATCTGCCTCTTCAGCAGCTTCTTCGCCTTTCCCAGCCCCCACTGCGGCGGCCCGCTCTCATCCATCTTCTGCTCAGCCACTATGTATGCGTCTTCCTTGTTGACCGAGGAGAGCGTGTTGATAATCATGAGGTAGCACTGGATCAGCGAGTCGTCCGCAGGGTCGTGCACTTTGGAAGACGTCGTCTTGAGTCGTTGCAGTCGTTCGTGCATAATCGAGGCCGCACCGCGGAAGTTGTTGCGCGAGATGCGGAAAGAGTAGAGGATCTGATGGTACCGCGGTCCCGATGCCAAGTTCAGCGTCTTGTGGCATAGCGATGAAAGGATCGAGTCCACTTCGTCCGCCAGCCCAACCAGCGGAAACTTGAGCAGGGCCGTCACTTGCGACTGTCCCACCATGGACATGATCAGCGTCTGGAGGGACGAGTGTTTCCTGCACGTGGTTTGCGTCAGTCGAGACCTGGTGAGTGCGGTTTCTGGTTGCTTACAGAGCTGCATCACTGTGCCTGGTCATGGCCGTATACGCTCCCTGGAACCTAGCCGTCTGTATACATGCAGTGAACAGACGTTGAAGAAGCTCGGTTTTTGTCTCTTCGTCCTCTCGACCCGTCAATGATCGAAGACCAAGTTGTGCAAACTCAGATACATACGAGTAGGCCTTGACCCTTTCAAACAGGCCCAAGACATGGCTGTAGTAGTTAGCAAGGCCTTCGGAGAACAAGTTGCGATCGGTCTCGGATACAAGGCCCGCAGTGTCGTGATCTTCGACGCTAAACATGCCCAGCGCTATTGAGGTTAGTAGCTGTCAGCATGGACGGTGCTCGGGAGCCTTACCGAGAGTATACGCCACCTTCTGGAAGTAGACAGAGGCAAGTGCGTGTTCGCCGAGAGCGATGTGCAACCGGGCTTTGAGGTACGTCGCCCAGTTACCATCCGTGAGAAACTTTGCAAAGTCCAGTGCCAGGTCATACTCTTTCTGAACGAGCAAAATGCCCATGTTATCCTCTACGACAGAGTCATACATGGATTCCTCTCGGAACATAGACGCCACCCAAGCACGACCCCAATAGGTGAGCTGGCCAGCCTTCAGACCCTTTGGCAAGGGCAGATCAAAGAAATGGATGCCGTATATACCCTCCATAACCGTTTGTGTGATGGGCAGCTTCTTACCTGTCTTCAGGCTCTCGCTGACAGTTCGGTTCACGGCTTCCGAGGCAGGTCCGGTGGATGTCTGGTGAGACCAAACTGTGCGGGCCAGCCACGATACAGTCATGTAATCCCTGAACTGCGCTGCCAGCTCTACAAAGACTTCGGATGCGTCGAAACCTTCCGGTGTCTCCCCCTCCAGCTCGACGAACATGACCAACAAGAGTACCAGTAGATCGAGTACCGCATGATAGTCACGCTCGAGAGTCTCCTGGGAGACGCGAAGTAGCGCGTTCAGACCGAACCGTGCAAGCTGCTTCCGATTGTTGGGGCGGCCCTGCTCATTGTATGCTAAGATACGGATGGCCTGTAGAAATGTTTCTGTGCTGAGGTCTTTGATCTCGGTCCCGACTTCGTCTACAATGAGCGCCAGATCGTCGTCCGTCACATGCTGTACAAGCTCGCTTTGTGACTCTATCAACTCCATACGATCGACGACCGTGAGAGACCGGCTTTGAAGTGCGTCAGCCTCGAGTTGGCGTTCAACCCCACGTTGTACAAACGAAGGAAGTCGTCGTCGGAACGAGGAAGCTGCGTTTAAAAGTCGAGCAACCGAGGATGAGTCGGGTCTGTCCATTGCCCTGGCAAGAGGCCCCGTAAGAGGCTCCGATTTGGTGAGTGCCGCTGCGTTCAGCGTTGTGAGCTCAAGATTGCTGCATGTGCGGATTGCTGACAAGTGGTCGCTCAAGACCAGCCATGGCATAGCTGTCTCAGCATCATAGACGAGTGACAACGACTCCCCTCGTCGCTTGTGCAAATCCTTGACCAAGCCGTAGAAGGCCTGCCATTGCGCGGAAACCGCGTCTTCAAAGTCGTCTGCATCTCGAGCAATGCTAGGTGTCTTGGCTGCAAGTGATGATACGGCTGTACAGATCCGCTCTTTCAAAGACTCAGTAGTTGCTACTCTACTTGACCGCTTCCTATCAAGGCCTCTTGCGAAGATGTTGAGAGCGGTCTCTAAGGTAGCCATTGGGAAGCGTCCAGGATAGAACAAGAAATCTAACCACTGCCCAGATGCATCGACATCGTCGTTGGCTGTATCCTGTTGATCTGGATAAGTTGGGCTGCGCTTCAATCCTTCCACTGTCAGTGGTCCCGCATCGACAGAGACCCAGTCGTATTTCCAGGTTCTTTCCAGATCGTCCGGCTCATCGTTCAAGTCAAAGCTCAACTTGTAGACTCTGCTGCTTGGCCCAGATCGTGCGCGAATCCATAGTTCTGATCCTCTCCAGGTTCCGGCTGGGCCAGGTATAACGTGGAACTCCTCCATGGACCACACGGTCGTGTTCATGAGCTCATCAATCGGGGGCACAAATTCAACAAGCGTTTGGACATCGACAATTCCGTTGTGTACATCGTCTCCATCTCGGACACCCCAAAACTTGAATTGATGTTGCTTTGGCGAGTAAGTCACAACGTAGTAGTTGGCACCTTCGATACCACCAGGAATATCCAGGACAGCCATGAGCTTCGATTGGGAGGCCCCAATGAAGTAAGAGCCATTGCCGTTGCCATTGCCGTTGCTATTACCGTTGCCGTTGGCTCTCTCTAAAGCGCGGTCTGCTCGGCCCAGTAGATCGGTCTGCGCACCTGGTTTCCCCGATGCTACATTCCATGCTCGTAACGTATGGTCCAAGGAAACCGATAAGATGTGCTGCTTGTCCGGTGACAATGCCACCGCAGCAGCAGCAGATACGGCAAATTCTGCGTTATCGAACCTGACCGTCGGCTGCGCCTTCCACGCCAGAAGACCGCGGACCGACCAATTGCTGTTTTGATAGCGCGAACCGTCCCACACTTTGTTGTCCCTATCCCATAGCATGCGACATATGGCGCCATCGTCAAGGGAGACAAGGAGATCGTCCGCAGCCAGGCTTTCGAGTCTGTAGGGAATACGGCCGCTGAACAGGACCGGTTCTGACGTCTTGCACCAGTTCTCGATTTCTTGCTCAGATGCTGCGGAATTTATGAAGAAGTCGCGGTGGAGAGTGATTGTGTATAGCTCGTTTGCGGCAGTGATAGCGAAGACGGTGAGCGCATCTCGGTCATTTGGTTCTGCAAAAGCCACACAGAAAGGGCGAATCGGCGAAGGGAACTTGAGTAGAAGCGTGAGGTTAGCCTCGAAACCGTGACTCGAGTCGTGATCCAGGTCGGCGGCTTGAATCTCGAGCATCTTCCTATTGTCCAGGACGCGCCAGAGAAACGTCCGCGGGTACTCATGGTGTCGTCGAAAGAACAATGAGCCGTCGGTGGCCAGGTGCCGGCGCGTGAAGGATTCCTCGTCTTGGTCGGCGTGCAGCTCTGTGATGACGGTGCGCTTCGCCGTAGTGCGCGTCCCGAATGTCGAGGTAGTGTGCGCGGGTAGCGTAAATGCGATGGTAGATCCAGGAAAGGCGGGCTCAATGTTCAGCCGCGCCTCTTTGTAGAGACAAGCGCCTCCATTGCTGACCATCCTGCTCGCATGCGAAGGTTATGTCGGCGTTGCGCAGGCGGTTGGTGTCGTGCACGGTGTGGCTGCGGAAGCGGATGCGGAGGTGCAGCTCGAGGCAAACAAAAGTTCCAAGGTCGCCATCCAGCTTGCGCACAGACGACACGCGAGCTTTCATCATCTGCCGGCGTCACCTTTGTTCGTAGCTCGACGACACGCAGATATTGCGAGTAGTATGCGACTGTTGATTCACACAGTGAAAAGGCTCATCTCTAATGGATAGGGGCATCTACATCAATGCTGCTCGCTGATTCCCAGAAACGCCACCCAGTGCTCAATCATACACAAGAAACAAGACATGAGAATCGATCGCCAGCACAAAGCTCACCGTGCTGTTGATCACCTGTTGTTCCTCTCCTCGAGATCCTTTTCCTTGGGGTCGCCAATGCCGTCTTCGTTGATTGCAAACAAACAATCACTCTCAGGCAAGCAGGGACTGTCGTAGATCTTGCACACTCGCGTCTCTCCTCTACCCTTCCTCAAACTGAGACGTGTTGTACTTGCGTGTGCGATGATGTTTCCGCCGACAGGCTTTTTCGGATCCGGGTTGAACATGGCACTTGGTCCACCATCTACTTGTGCGACGACTTGGTTTGTGATGACAACGGCGATACCAAACTCATCCGCAAGGCGCTGTAATGTTCGCATAAACTTTGCCAGATGCGTCTGTCGACTCGAGAGCTCGCCACGTCCAGAAAAGTCCGTACGATAGAGTGATGTTGCAGAATCGACGATGAGCAAGGAAAACCGTGTCTCGGTCATCATCTGTGCGGCCTGATTGAGCAGCTCCAGCTGGTGGTCGGAGTTGTAGGCTCGTGCATACGCCACATTGTCCAAGACCTCTTCACCAGACAGACCGAATCGATTAGCCACGGCCAGACAGCGCACAGGACGGAAAGTGCCTTCGGTATCGATGTATAGACACTTGCCTTCACCACCACCCATGTCAAAAGGCAACTGGCATGTTACCGCCAGTGTGTGGCAGATCTGGCTCTTTCCCGTTCTGAACTCGCCAAAAATCTCTGTGATAGAGCCGGTCTCGATACCACCAGCCAACAGCGTGTCTAGCTGCTTCGATCCGGTTGTGATTGAGATGAGCTCACTTCGTCGTTGGTGCATCTCAGTTGCTGTGGTGAAACCCATTGGTACGAGTTTAGACGCCTCAGCCAGCAGCTTCGACGCCTTCTGTTCTGAAATGCCTTTGATCTGCTCCAGCGCTCGTCGTGGTCTACATCGTGTCAGCTGCGGGGTCGTCTTCTACTGTGTGTGTCGACTCACGTGTATGCAATCGCCTCGACAGTATTGAAGCCGCCTTCAATTACAAGCTTAATGTCTCGTGCAGTCAGACCGTTCACGCCCTTCACGAAGTGTCAGCTAGCACGCGTCCATGGTAGTAAAGAAGCGTACCTCGAGCGCAGAGACGGGTGTAGGAGCACCAGGCCCTCCAGCCTGGCTCTCGTCCTCGAACTGTTGCTCCTCGGTACTCATTTTGGCTGTAATCGTAGTTGCAAAAGTTCTGGTTGTGCAGAGTAAAGTCAAAGGAGCAGAAACGTGGGCGCAGTGGCAATGTACGCGATATTAAGTTTGCTCCGAAGCAGACTAGCGCAGTCACGCTCTCACGTGACTTCTGACAAATCAACTCTCATGTCTCTAGGCAACGAAAGACTGGCGTTTTAGATGTTGTAATCAGCTAAACTTATGCTGTTCAGTAAGCGGCTAGCCATGTAACCTCGCTGTCAGGTTGCTTCGGAATTCGCAAAATATGTATATCACAAACTCACATCAGACAGTATTCCGAGCCTTTGTGATATCTGATTTTGTGTGTTCAACTTTTTGTATTCATGCGTACTTCTGTGGTATCATAGCATCATAAAATTTACAATTTTACTCGTCATCACCGAAGAAGACCTTGACAGGTAGCCAAGAGTCACCGCAGACCTTAAAGCGCTCAGGCAACGAGTCAATCACCTTGACCTCATCATCGGTAAGCTCCCAACCGTCGAGCTCGAAGTTGGCTTGAATGCGCTGAGCAGAGACCGACTTGGGAATGACGCTAGAACCACGTTGCAGGCCCCAGACAAGGAGAACCTGCTGGACGGTCTTGCCCTTCTTCTCGGCCAGCTTCTTCAGCTCCTCGTTCTTGTAGAGAGGCGAATCGGTGGAACCAAGGCAGGAGTAGGCGGTAGCATGTATGCCCTTCTCCTTGAGGTAGTCGATGAGTTTGGGTCTAATCTTTTGTAAGTTTGAGACCAGCTGAATGTGCGGGTTATACTTACGAGGGGTTGTTAGGATGAAGCTCGACCTGGTTCACAGCAGGTGTAATCTTGAACCTTGAGTCGGCGAACAGCTTCTCGAGATTTTTGATGGCGAAGTTGGAGACACCAATGTTCTTGACACGACCAGACTCAGGAAGCTTCTGGAGCTCAGCCCATGTGTCACGGAAATCCCAGTCGGGGTAATGCTTGCTCAAATCCTCAGGATCGGTGGACGATGGCCAGTGCTAACATTGTTAACAAAGTATAGACGAAATTGAAGAACTGAGCTCACCATAAGGTACAGGTCAACGTAGTCGAGTCCAAGGCTCTTCAGTGAGCTGTTAATGCCATCTTCCACACGCTTGTGCCATGGGTTGTCCAGCTTCGTGGTAACCCAGATCTCCTCGCGGGGAACACCAGAGTCCTTGATACCCTCGCCAACTTCCTTCTCATTGCCGTAGGCAAGAGCAGTGTCGATATGACGGTAACCAGATTGCAGGGCAACCTTGACGGCCTCACGGACCTCGCCAGGTTTGGACTGCCATGTTCCCAGACCAACAGCGGGAATCTTAGCACCAGTGTTGAGCGTGAAATGCTCTTTCGTCCAAGTCTTGGGTGCCATTCTTGAGAGTGTACGGAGCATAAGATGAAAAAGGGAAGTATGTAGACGAGCGGAATACGTTTTGAGGGCAGAGGGGCGACATGATTATTTGAACAACAGCCCGCCTGACGTCAATTGCTTCCTCCTCGGTCTGCGCACCGAACAGTACGCGACATCTCCCACCGGGTAATTATCAGGCTATAAAGCTTCCACCAATGATGAACCGATCAGCCCGCAGTGGGCCGTTTGAGGTTGCAACGGCCCATCATTATCAGCCTCAACTGTGGAGACCAACTGGAGTACGGTAGTTAGTCCAAGAAAGGCATCGTTTCCTGCGTTCGTAGGATTAACCCCCACCACAAGTTGCCATCAGCTGGATGGTGTGCTGAGATTTGCATCTTCCGAGCGTATCGCGCAAATCTGGGAGAGCCCCCAGGTCGCTCTATGCCGTCAAGGCCCTACTGAGCCAAAGAATTGCTGTCAAGATACTGCTTTTTGTGACTCAGCGAAGTGCAGTATGTTTAGAAGACGATATGTTCGAACGTTCAGCAGGTGCCTTGATGACCACAAGTTCATCAGGATGATCGCTAGAGAGCTTCTGAGTCGTAAACGGACCAAATTCAAGGGCGCAAACATTGAAGCTGGAAGAAGGCACAAATTGGCTGGTTGGGCTTAGTCACAGCAAGCTCGAGCTTGAGCGCCGGGGTTCGAGCAACACAAAATTACATTTTCAACACCGTACACCCACCCGGTTGCACAACATGTCTTCTGGCTTTGTCTCAGGAGGCACTGCGGACAATCCAATTGAGCGCGACGATGAGTGGAAACAAGCCCAACGTGAGATTGAAGAGAAGCGCAGAGAAAAGGAAGAGCTAGGAAAGCAGAATGAGGGCAAAAGTCTCTACGAGGTGCTGCAGGCCAACAAAGGTGATACAACCCACAGCGCGTGATTCGAAACTTTTGACTAACATGTCAGATTGATGCTTAAGATGCCAAACAGGAAGCATTCGAACAAGCCGCACGCTACAAACTACACGTTACACTTGATGACGACGAAGCCGACTACCTTGACAGTATTCTCGAAACCAAGCGCAAAGAGGAGGAGAAATTGAAGAAAGAGACTCGCGAACAGCTAGATCTCTTCCGTCAACAGCAAGAAGAAGCAGAGAGGAAGGCACTAGAGGACGATAACATCGAGGTGCCTAAGGAAGACCAGGTGCAATGGGTCGCGCCGGGGCGGAAGAGGAAGAAAGGCGCCGAGGCCAGCCTTTGGAAGGGCATCAAGCTACGGAAGTCTAGCTCAGCAGCTGAGGAGAGCAAGTCCGTTCACGCTGTCCCCGAGAGAGAGAAAACGGCGAGCGATGCACCAGAAGCTGCCACCGCAACTCCTACCGCTACAATTAGCACGGCATCGGCTGCATCGCCTCCAACCAAAGCTCCAAACACGCTCTCGTTAGGGCTTGGTTACGTATCTTCAGATGAAGAAGAGTGAGCAAAGTGTCGGGCAAGTCAAGTGCAATAACGAAATACTATAAGGCAGCACCGAAGTCTTAATGCACACTGGATTGACCAAACCTAAGATTGCGAGCATATTTGCTCTGAGCAATGAGCTTGCGTAGGGACTCGGACAACTGTGTAGTGAAGAGATCTGCAGATTGTACAAAGCGCACGCCTCTAGGAGGAGCACTGGCAATCACAGTGCCTGCTCGTTGTTACGATTAGTGCTTTGAGATCCGTCATTCATCAAAGTCCGAAGCTCATAACATCGCAGCGAGATTCAGGTATCGTTGCAGTGCAAATTGGAACCCGTTTGAGACAATAGCAGCATTGTTGTGTCGTCAAGGTATACGTTTGGTCGTGTGAAATCACCCATGTTGGCATTGCCACATGTGGCATCGACCTAATTAATGTACAACAATCCACCACGTAAACCCCAATATATCCAAAAGAAAAAGAAATGTATATCATGTCCTCACCCAACACACCTAAACACCAACCGTTGGTAAATACTGGCGCTTAGTACCAGCACTTTCCGTTCTTCTTGTCGCAGCCAAGCCCGCAAGACCAAGGGTCAGCGGAGCAGCGCCCGCTCTGCTTGCAGCAGCACTCAAGCTTGAGGCCAAAGCTGTTCTTGTAGCCAGCGCAGGTCTGGCCGTTCTTACCCCCGCACTTGCCGTTCTTGGAGACGGGTTGAGTGGGGATAGGAGTAGGGGTCGACGGGGTGGTGCAAGAGGTGGAACTGGCAGAGCGGACCGAGGAGGCGAGGGTGGTAAGGTAGTCGGGAGTGGGCGAGGAGGCAGGGGAATGGGCGGTCGAAGAGGAGACCTTGTAGGCACCGGTCGAGGACGCGGCGGAGTACGCTGCAGAGGAAGTCTCTACAGGGTGCTTACCGGTCGATGAAGCCACGGAGTGTTCGGCAGACGAGGATGTAGCGGTCGGGTAGTCATCGGCGTAGACCGAGCTAGTTTGACTGGGCTTGGTTGGTACAGAGTCGGATGAGGTGGCTGAAGGGTAGTTTGACTCGTGCTTGTCGGAAGCAGAGGACGTTACGTCTGAGTAGACAGAAGAAACGGTGCTGGAGTGGTCGTCGTGCTTGTCTGAGGCAGAGGAAGAGCTGGAGGGGTAGATAGAGGTAACGGTGCTGGACTCGAGCTTCTCTGAAGCAGAAGTAGAGTCGTGGTGAACTGAAGAAACTGTGCTGGACTTATCGCCAGACTTATCGGTAGAGACTGAAGGTGTAGCCGATGAAGAGTGCACCGCATTCGAAGTAGCGGAAGAAGTGTGAACTGCTGAAGAAGAGGTCGGATCGTGCTTGTCTGATGAAACGGGGGCCGACGAAGACTGGGCGACCGAAGATGAGACAGAAGAACTTACTGAGCCACAGTTACCAGCGAGGGGATTGCATCCGGTTCCGCAATGGTCAGTGGAAGCACCGCAGTATCCGTACTGCGAGCAGCACTCCGACTTAGCACCCTCATGAACGAAGCCAACGCAGGTGAAGCCGGAAGCAGCGCCACAGGAGCCGTCAGTGGAGGTCTTCAAGGCACCTGTGGGCTGGGGAGCAGACGACGAGGTGGCTGGGGAGGCAGGAGCAGAGCTAGGATTAGCGTTGGTGCCGCAGCTGCCGAAGAGAGAATTGCAGCCAGTTCCGCAGTGGTCAGTCTGGATAGTAGTTAGCTTGGAGATATCTTCGAATCAAAGCCTAGAAAGTCACTTGCTGTAGCTCCGCACCAGCCGTACTGGGAGCAGCAGTTTCCGAAAGATGAGCCTGAGCACTTGTAGCCGTTGGTGCCACCGCAGGATCCGTCAGTGGAGACGGCACCAGTGGGTGTGGAGGTTGGCCCAGCTGTGGATGAGACGCGAGTGGACGAGGGAGTGGGGGTACCGGGGGTAGAGTCACGGTACCAGTTCGCCTCGGGCTCGTTCATGCACTCACCCATGGTGACGCCCTTGAAGCCACGCGCCTGGAGGGTCTCGATCATGGTGACAGTCAGGTTCAGAGCAGTTAGCTCATGGATATCGTGGCCGATAGCAAGCTTGCTTCCACTGGTGGGCTCGACGGTACTCATGTTGCCAACGAAGTTGTCCTTAGCGATCTGGATCTTTTCGGGAGTGAGCTGGTTGTAGTCATCGGTATCCAAGTCGAAGTAAGAAACAACGTAGCCAAGGTTCTTCAAGACGTTCTGGCAGGTACCGGTGCAGGACGAGTAGGGAGGGCGCATGTAGGTGGGGTATTTGCCAATGATGTTGCGGATGGCCATCTCGTTCTTGACCATCTGGTCGTAGACCTGGGCCTCAGTGATTGCTGAGAGATCCTGATGAGACCAAGTGTGGGAAGCGACCTGGTGACCTTCGGCATACATACGCTTGATGACCGCACTCCATTTCTCATCAATAGCACCCTTTCCGATGTTGATACCAGTAACAAAGAAAGTGGCCTTGAAACCGGCAGCGTTGAACTGGTCAAGAACCTGGTCGGTGTAGATGTATGGGCCATCATCATAGGTGATGGCAACGGTACCTGGCTTCAAGCAGTTGTAGATACCAGCACCACCATATTGGACACTGCCCTTTTGAGGACGAGCGTCGTTGCGAGTGCTGGCTCCAACAGGCGTCTTGTTGGCATCACAGCCAGGACCGTAGTTGAAGAGGCAGTCGGGGGCGTTGCAGTGCTCGGGGGTATTTCCACAGTATCCCTATTACTAAGTAAGCATACGTTAAATCAAGCAGGCTTTTGGGCAACGTACAGCACCAGAGCAGCAGTATCCTTCAGCACAAACAGCGTTTCCGAAACTCGGTCCGCAACGGTTGTTTGCGTCACCACCCTGACGGGCAAGCAAATGGTGGGGACCCTGAGCGGCGGCGGCAGCACGGGCAGCACGAGGACTAGGAGTCCTGATCTTGACGTCGCTGGGAAGACCGAAGAGCTTAGGGGCTCCCTGGATACCACCATGAGCAGCAACCAGGGGCACCACCACAGAGGCGGCGAGCACCTCGGAAAAACGCATTATTTCGACGTAAAAAGTATGATATAATTCTTCTGTTCCTGAGGAAATGGACAGTTTGGGTAGCGAATGTGATTGTCGACTTCAATTAAGGATTAAGCCCAAGTTCATAAACGAATGACTGTCGCTTTGGACGTGCAAGTGACGAGCAAACCGGGTGAGGATGGAGACACCAGGAACCCGCCTATACTTATACCGACGAAACCACAACAAGTCAAGGCGTGGCGTACCTGGTTCAAGCCACGGCCGTCCGCTAACTGACTGTAGCCAGCGCACTATCAGCAGCAGCCAAGATCGACCGCCTGGAGAAAGTTCGTGGAATACGAGCGACTACAGCGGGGCTTCAACCATGCCCACCGTCTCCGGTGAATGTGTTGCTGCTTCGCTTTGTCTGGATTCCACAGGAGTTCCTTCATGGCTTTGGCTCCATCAACGAGCCCACGTCTTGTTGACGATGCTCTGAGCGTGTTTCCATTGTCAGTAAAGTCAAGTGATTGACAGTGGAAAATAGTTCGAGTCTACAATCCCAAAGGGGAGAAGACCTCATCCCGCCTTGTGAGGGCCAAGATGTCAAGGCATGGCGGGCTAAAAATATGAACCGGCGTCACGCACGCTTCCGTGTCACACAAGAACCGAAGAAGAAAGATCGCCGCGCCCGCCAAGACTAAGCTAAGGCGTCTTGTCAGCCAACGCGTTTGTGTTTTGCATGCGCTGGCTGAGGACGGCGGGAAGCCGATGCACCTGTTGGGTAAGGGGCCACGCCCGGAAAACCGTCGTTCGCGAAGGTCCACCACAGTTTGGCTCCCAATCCAGGAAAAATGAACATTGCTTCTGTAGACCCCTGACGTTCCGCTATCGATATGTTGCTGGGCTTGGCTGCCGTGAAGGTACTGTAACATTGTCATGCACCTTGTCATACTCCAGGCTCGAAGGATGCGCAGGAGCCACGGGTGACAGTCGACCTAGTTTGCAGGCCTTGGCTGAATAGGCTGCAAGAGCACCTGCCTCTGTCAGCGACCTCATACAATTGTAGTACCCCTCTATCGTATTTTCGAGAGGAAGGTTGGGAGCGAGGATCGAACGTGCCGGCATTACAGGCGGAATAGGCCTACGATCTTGGCAACCTAAGGCCAAGCTAACCTATGTGGAGATTAATGTCAATAGGGGTCGCTAGAGCTAAACCGATGTGGAATCCTGACGATTGCGTTACCAAGAAGCCGACGTTTGAGCTTTCGCTTGTTGTCGAACGATGTTCATCCCGAAGTGGAGATGCCGCTGTGTCGGATAAATTGCCAATCGCTCACGTCAAAAGCACGCGTAACAATGCGTGGATTTCTGTCCGTCGTGAGTACGCAAATACTGTGGGAGAGGCGACGCCCGGGATACAGTAAATCCATGCGAGAGCGACGTCAACGTGCGCATTGTTGAGCAGACAGCAGCCGCCGCCTTGCTGTCATAGAGTTAAGCTTGCGTGTAGTGTGACAGTCGCGGGTTGCCGGAACGAGCAACACGGGAGACGCAAGGTCTCTATTCCTAAGTCGTGATGCATTCAGTTCGATCATTCTGGACCCAAGATAGTTCGATGGTTACCGCCTAGTTACTCTATCGGACTCCGCGAGGTTTTCAGCCAGATCACAATAACAATACAACTTGTCGTCCAGAAGTGCATCCTTGGGCCGCCGGGCTCGTATTCTACATGGTAAGTGATGAAAGGCTCGGCGCACCACGCTCGAAGCCGCCTCATGAAGGATGAGTACACACACACAACTTCATTGCAAAGTGGATATCGTTGAGTAGAACATAAGATCAGGACGTCACCATCCCAGCCTGAGTGGTTACCAGATACTTTAAATATAAGTCTGGTCACTTTTTCATCACCCGTAGTAGAGGAGTGATTCTTGCTCGCTTACTTAGCCCCACACGATAGGAGACTTTTGCCCTGTCATTCGAAGGCTGTTCTCGAGCCTCAGGCTTCTTGATGCGCTCCGGGGTTATGGGCTCTACCTTAGGGCGGTCTGGGATCACCGGAGGCCCAGGTATTGGTTTTGAGATGACAGTGCCAGTTGTTGTGTCTTCGAGTTGGAACGTCTCAAAATCATTACTTGCCTTCATGGCAGCCGCAGCGGTGGTATGTTCAGTGGCCTGGCCATGTGGAGTAGTGGGTTGTGCGTCTTCAAAGGCAGGAGGACGCGGAGGGCCTCTCGCCTGCCCAGCTGATGTCTCGTGTTCGTCGTCTTGTACAATTCTTGTAGACACAGGAGCTTTGATTGCCTTTTTTGGACGACCTCGGCCTCGCTTCTTTTCAACCTTTGCTTCATTTACGGCACTGTAAGTTGCTACCGGCTCAGGAAGATCTGACGTTGTCTTTCTGCGTTTGGCCTTCTTACGGATTGTCTCCATTGTGGCCGGTGTGTCAACAAAGGTCCCAGCCGCTTTTGTAGGGATGACTACCTGAACTCTTGCAGGACTTCTGACATGGACTAAGGGGTTGATGGTATCCGCTTCCGCAGAAGCTGCGTTGTGATCTACAGCAGCTGAGTTGACAGCAGTGTTTCTCATGGATGTCTGCTCGGTACCGTGATGGTTGGTTTGGATTTGAACTCTCTGTCCTCGCGTGTGGGTGCCTGGTTCCGACATTTGTGAATTGTGAGAGACAAGTTCGTCATCAGCAATTCTGTTGGTGATGAGCCAATCAACGCTTTGCGTGACGTCACCTTTGTTTCGCTTCAACGCCCTCTCACTTGTAGAAGGAGTGAAACCCATGTCACAGATTTGTTGGATTTTCTCAGGTGTATGTAGTGGCTTTGCGAGGCTTGCAGTCCCTGGGGTCGATGTCCTTCGTTTGCTTGCTTTCGTGGCCTTTTCAGGTCTGATCGAGTAGTCAATAGACTCTTGTGTACCGATCTTGAGTGACCTTGAACGGCTGGGACGTGGCCTATATCTACAAGGCCTTCATCAGCAAAAAACAGCCGAGATAATGGATGTAGCAAGCTCACTGTTCCTTGGGCACGCCTAGATCTGTTAGGTCGTCGTCTAAGGTCAGCGCAGGGCTTGGTCTCCTCTTTCGTGATAGGTGGCGCAAGCCCGGAAGCTCTTCTTGTGGGGGGCCATCTACTGTCAAGCTTAGAATATCCGAACTTTGGTCCTTGTTTTCTGTAAACATGGTAATGTCTTGGGAGTCGGTTGCAATCGGACATGTCTCGTGGGCCAGTGGACTGTCTGCGAGCATCGAAGAGCCTTGTCGACTATGTTGCGATAGTGGGGCGGCAGAGAGCTCGTGGAGTGGCAGCCCCGATACGGCAGCGGACGTGATCCGCGAAATATGCGGTTCTTGTGCGGACGACCTCGGTCGGTCTCCAGTGTTTGTAGGCGACTTCAGGTATTCCGACCAGGGTATGGACGCGTCTGGTTGGAACGCGGCTCTACCAGGATCAATGTCAGAGCCCAGGAGAGCTGGGGCCAGCACTCCTTCCAAGACGCGCTGCTGTGTCAGGGTTGCGTTCGGTACTGTACTTGAAGGCTCAGGGAACATTGCATTGGGGTTGTGTTGAGCGTATGCCTCACGCATGGTCCCATCCAACACCCAGTCCATTTCGCTGGTAGTGCCAGTAGGTTGGAGAGACTGACGCAAACAGTCCTGGTGTTTCTGTTGGCACGGAGGCGAGCTGGTGAGGATACCTGCTGCTATTTTGCCGTAGGTAATGTGCACTTCCTTCGATGCAAAGTGTTCACTTGAAGTGCTGTTCGAGTCAAAGTCGGCCGGCGTCTTCCCCTTCTGGCGGGTTCCATGGACAACAACTGGCGTACGACCGTCATGCACTGAGAATTGAGATTGCAGATGCGCCCGGTGAGCTGCTTCTATTTGTCTTCGTAGTGCTTCTGTTCAGGCTGGTGAGCGAAGTGAGACATATCCTCGGCTGCTCGCTCTTTCTTACCTGTGGAGGAAGTATCGCTGGTCGAGTGCTTAGGCGACGCGTCTTCTTTCTCGGGTGGAAAGACGTCCACCTCGAGATCATCGTCCAACTCGTCGTCCGAGTCCTGGATCACCCGCGACATTGTGCTCCATGCCTGAATGTTGTTTGTGTTAGAAGAAGAGTACTGGCGTGTGTGGGCGTTGATTGGCTCGACGCGTCAGCGCGCTGTCACATGGCGGACGAGATCCTGGCCCTTTCCGTTCTTGGGATGGTGTCCCAGCTGCAGAGAAGGCGCGGGCGGCCTCGTACTTGCGTCATCTGCACTTCTGCTGACATTCGAAGAATGGATAAGTTTGGGCCCTCTGGCGAAAGCTCACGTAGTGGGACACCAGGCGGCGCGCGTTTCGCTTCCCAAGCAGCTACTGCGGAGGATCTGCTCAAGGCGCAAACGGTTGGCCTGGTCAATCTCAACGACTACCGGAAGAGACGCGCGGAGGCCATAGAGCTCAAGGAGCGAGGCAGTCCTGCCGTTGAACCCAGCACTGACGCACCACAAGAAGGGTACAGTTTACCTTGGCATCACACGCCTGCGTACGAGCTAATTTGAAAAGTACAGAACATCGACGCCAAAGCCGGTATTCACGAAGAAGCGCAAGATAGCCGCAAAGGGCAAGCTGTCATTCGGGGTAGACGAGGATGATGAGATCGACTCTGCTGTTTCGAAAGCGCCTACACCCCGCGAGAATGCAGCTGCCGACATGTCCGCCGTCAGCTCGGACGCAGAGACTAAGACCGTGAAGAGGAAGAAACTGGGTGCGAACACGAGCGTTGGCACGAAGCCTCGAGTGATGACGAAATCGGCTCTTCAGCGCGAAGCACAGCAGGCAGATGTTGCGCGACAAGAGTTTTTGAGGATGCGAGACAGCGTGAAAGCGACGGAGGTTGCCATCCCATTTGTTTTCTACGACGGCACCAACATCCCTGGAGGGCTCTGTAGAATCAAGAAGGGCGACCACATATGGCTGTTTTTGGACAAAGCTCGAAAAGTAGGCGCCGAGTTGGGTGTGGGTGGCGACAACAGTCGGAGGAATTGGGCAAGGGTCAGTGTTGATGATCTTATGCTCGTGCGCGGAGAGGTCATTCTGCCTCATGTGAGTTGCAATTGAATGATTGCATACGAGACATCAGCTGACTTTGTTCACAGCATTACGAGTTCTACTACTTCTTGTTCAACAACGTCACGGGGTTCAATGGTCCCATCTTCGATTGGTCTGCACAGCCAACCAAAGCCACTCCCTCCACCAGTCCTGTTGATGAAGACTCCAACGCCGCCGACTACGATCCAATGAACCCGAAGAAGAGCAAGGGCAAAGCATCAAGCTTTGCAGACAAAGAACTTGAGGGGTACCATGATGATCCATCCGTGACCAAGGTCGTGGACCGACGATGGTATGAGAAGAACAAGCACATCTTCCCCGCAAGTGTTTGGGAGGAGTACAGTCCTGAGAAGACGTATGCAAAAGCTGAGCGGAAGGACGCCGAGGGCAACCGATTCTTCTTCTCTTGAGGGTGGCATCTTTCCACTGGGACGCTGTCCGTCATGACAACGAGTGACGATTGCAGTACGTGCATATGCGGCAGGTAGCGCCCACAAGGTACTGCGCGACAAGCAACACGTACGGTCGGACCTCTGCCAAGTGGCTACCAAAACGTGGAGATGATTGCCCCGCCTTGCAGCATGTCTTGCATGCTGCATCAAATGACGGACCTGTCAGCTAGAAACATGCCGTGTAGCATCTTTCATAGCCAATGTTAAACTCAAGCCACCATCTGCGCTACAATGCCTACGTGATACCCAGGGTCCGAAGCGGTGTGACCATGCCTGTGAATGCGAGAACAAGCACGGGCGGTCATTTGACGAACTCGCTAGGTACTGCCCTCACGGTCTAGAGAAGCGGAAGTGTCGCGTGACATGTGAATCGACCGAACTCTCCGGCATACTTGCAGACCAGCATTACCAATCCGTGTTGGCATATGCTCGGCTACACCGTGCTGTCAACATCGCAGCTCATGTGTGGACGGTCTCGCATGCAGGATTGTTCTCGCTTCTATCTGGGGGGCCCGGCCCTGCAAGAGCATGTGCCTGTCGCCCTGCACGACATCGAAAGCCGACAGCATGGGTAAATCTGGCATTGCATTGTGGCTTTTCGCCGCTACCAACCGCGGTTGTCGTGGCGCAAGTCGGTGGATAGGCTTGTCATGGCGACAGGTCTGCCGACACAGTCCGACAGAATCTGCAAGCTTCCGAAGCTTTGACACGTTGAGCTATGAATGGCAAAGATGGTTATATAACCAGAGTGGCCCTGCTCGACTTGCACGAGACAGAGAACTTCTGTCGTCATCGGTGCGCGGACTCTACGCAGCTATCAACACCAACACCATCACCATCCTTATCAGAAGCCACGGACTTTGAGCACCGCGACCACACTCCTCAGCGACCGACCCGCTTCCGTGTGCTCCCCCTTGCTTCAAGCTGCTGCTGCTGCTTTCACATTTGACAGTCCGTTTAACCATGTTACAGGAACGGTCTGGTCTGCACGAGCCCTCTCTCGTCCAATGAGATTGAGCGACTCGTGCACACCCTGATTTACCAGCACTCGACGCGTCAACTGCCTGGGCTTGATCGAGTGAGCGCGACGTTATCGGACGTTGCTCAATCGCCTACTTCTTGCGCTCGTCTGCGTACGACGACACCGCTAAAGCCGCGGGGGCTTTGCTCAGGTACTCAATACCTTCCTCCATCAACCATCAACGGCGACCTACCAACATGAAGTTTGGGCACGACTTGCCGCGAAACCAGGTCCCGGAGTGGGCTTCGTCTTACATCAACTACAAAGGCTTGAAGAAGCTCATTAAATCTGCAGCCGCAGCCTCGAACCATGGCTCCGATCCAGATCTTGCTGGTAGGTGTCCGTCATTCTCTGGGTACTTGAAAGCATAGCTGGGCGTCTGATGAGCGGGAGAACTACCTGTTCATTCTCTCGCCGTTCAACCGAGCAGCTGGAGTCCATGCCTGGCCTAGACACAGTGCACTCGATGGATTCCGCTGACACAGTTTCACAGAATTCTTCTTCTCCCTCGACCGCAATCTCGAAGACGTGGACACTTTCTATAATCGCAAATACGCAGAGTATGCTCGTCGGCTGAGATTGCTGCAAAGTCGTTATGGCCGCGTGGCACAAATGCCTGATGGCATCGATAAGGATGAGGCGCAGGACCTCATGGACGCACTGCTAGAGTTGCGCAGCCAACTGCGGAAGCTCCAGTGGTATGGCGAGGTTAATCGCAAGGGCTTTGTCAAAATCACGAAGAAGCTGGACAAGAAGATCCCCACCGTGTGTACGCAGGAGAGATACCTGGTCTCGCGGGTGAACCCGCGGCCATTTACGCGCAACTTCTCGTTGAATCAGGACGTGAAGACAGTGAATGAGTGGCTTTCTGGACTAGGCGACATCAAGACCTTCGACGATAGTGGCTCCACCTACTCCGCAGCATCCTTGGGTCGGGTCCCTGGTCGTTCACTGAACCTCCCTTCAGCTTTATTGGATGCTTTCGAAGACACGATTCGCAGCGACCGTGTTGACGATGTCGACCGGCTTCTCTCAGAGGCAGCGATCAGCAACGAGACGACGAGTGCGGCTTTTCGGCAAGTCCTCCTCAACTTCCTCCAACGCGCTGTTTCGTACAGAGCCAAGTTGTGCATTCCGAAGCTTCTGCAAAACGTCGCAAGTCTAGATGAAGAGGACGACATTAACAAGCGCAACGTCATCCATCGTCTCGTAATCAGCATTGGTCGCTCCAAGACTGGCGAGACGCTGGATGGCGAGGCTCGTCTGCCACAGAGCTTGCTGGATGCGCGGAATTTCATAGTACCAGCTACAGCTCCAAACAGACAGCCGCGGCCATGCACAACCACTGAGGAGGAGTCTACGAAACTCCTGAGCCTGAACGACGAATCTGTGCGGCTACTGGTTTATCTGCTCGACCAACTGCAACCACATCAACGCATAGCCCTACAGTCGCGCGATGCCTTTGGGCGCCTTCCACTCCACTATGCTGCTGGTTACGGCTTCGTCGTGATTTGCCAGGTTGTCATTAAGCATATGCAAGACTGGGGTCAATTTGACGTCAGTCGGGGTATCGATGCACAATACTGGCAAGACGACGAAGGCGACGCACCACTCCATCTTAGTGTTAAAGGGGGGCATCCGCTAACCACCAAAGCTCTTCTTGAGGCTGAGGACTGGTGTGGCCCCAGCGAGGAGAGGTTAACTTCCAGAAAGACCGTCTCTCAGTCAGGAGAAGCACTGGCTCTGGCAACGAAAATGAACTTCGTAACCATCGTCAAACTTCTCGTGGATGCAGGAGTGGACGTCAACTATCAGAACAAGCAAGGAGAAACTGCATTGCACATTGCGGCGCAGTATGGCCACGTCGAGTGTGCTAGAGCCTTACTGGAAGGCTCCAGTGTTAACAAGATTGATGTGGACATTCCTGAAAACACGTTCGCATGGACTCCGTTGTTCAATGCTTGCGTTGACAAACATCTTCCTGTTGTCGAGCTCCTTGCCGCTGCTGGTGCAGACCTGCAGCGACACGACAACTCCGGATGGACTGCTAAGGAACAAGCAGCACTCCGAGGCCACATGGAAATTGCTTACTACCTCGCAAAGCTCTGTCCTAC
The DNA here is from genome assembly GCF_004011695.2 of Ascochyta rabiei. Lineage (NCBI taxonomy): Eukaryota > Fungi > Ascomycota > Dothideomycetes > Pleosporales > Didymellaceae > Ascochyta > Ascochyta rabiei. The sequence continues at coordinate 1,492,546 of NC_082406.1, forward strand.
GACAGGGTCATCGCTGCAACCAACAGCAGATACTAGAATTGCTCGGGCTGGATCACCTCCTCAATCCTCTCTTGATGAGAAGACATCTAAGAACATGGCTCGTGAAAACAGCCAAATCATGCAGAAGGTGCCAGATCCTGTCAAAAGCTACGGACACCGGTATTTGGCGAATGAGACCATGATTCTGGTCAGCCTGGGCTCGATGGACATGCGGAAGAACGTGCCAGCTATCGCGCTCGACGATATTCCCATAGCCGATGCACATGCTACTCAACTCGACACCGCCCTGTCCGTTTTCGTTTCGGCTTCTGGTGCCACAGGTGAGACCTATCCAATCGACCTGCCTGTCCAGGATATTGCTACGGAGCCGATCACCTTCATGACCAAAGATGTCAGCAAGGTGCAGCTACTGTTCGACATTTGCCCGACTTATGCAGGGTCGAAAGATAGCATCGTTGGACGAGGTGTTGCCCTTCTCTCCACCATCAAGACTCACATTGGCTCAAAACGCATCCCACTACAAGGAGACGTGAAAGTTCCGATCGTAGCGGCCTCAACTCTACAAGTCATCGGTACCGTCAACTTCAACTTTCTGATCATTACACCTTTCCAACATCCGAACATGTCCATTACAGAAGAGCACACGTACTGGAAGAAGATGGCATCCACCATGGTCATTGGTCACCGCGGACTTGGCAAGAACACTGACAAACAGAGGACATTGCAACTCGGCGAGAACACTATCCAGTCCTTTATTTCTGCTGCCAATCTGGGAGCCGAATATGTTGAGTTCGACGTGCAGCTGACTAAGGACCTTGTGCCTGTAATCTACCATGACTTCCTGGTCAGCGAAACTGGAATAGATGCTCCGGTGCACACGCTCACCCTGGACCAATTTCTGCACATTGGGGAAGGTCAAAAGCCCAGACCATCACGTGCTGGATCGCCGGAGACTGTTCTTCCAAGCAATGGGGTCCTCAACGGAGAAGAACAACGCTCAAATCCTAAGAGACTGCGATCGTACTCGGTCGACAATTCAACTCAACGTAACATTCATACTGAGCGTCAAGACGAGCTCAAGGAACGGATGAAGTACACTCGTGACTATATCAAGAAGGGCTACAAAGGCAATAGCCGTGCCATCTCAATTGGATCAGACTTCACGACGCTCGAGAGGATGTTCAAGAGCAAGGACATTCCAGCAGCGACAGGTTTCAACATCGAGATGAAGTATCCCATGCTCCACGAGTCAGAAGAGGAAGAGATGGACCAGTACGCCGTTGAGCTGAACTCGTTCATTGACACAGTTCTGCAAGTTGTTTACGACCACTCAAACAAACGCAGAATCGTATTCTCCTCTTTCAACCCGGACATATGCCTCATGCTGTCCTTCAAGCAGCCATCAATTCCAGTGCTCTTCCTGACCGACGCAGGCACTTCGGACGTCGGCGACAAGCGTGCTGCTAGTTTGCAAGAAGCTATCCGATTTGCTAGTCGATGGAACTTATTCGGTATCGTGAGCGCAGCGGACCCTCTCGTCATGTGCCCAAGATTCATCAGAATGGTAAAAGAGAACGGTCTGGTCTGTATGACGTACGGAGTGCTCAATAACGATCCCAAGAACGTTCGTGTAAGTACCGACCAATTGACTCTGTCAACAGCAATTACTGACCATCTCGCAGCTGCAAGAGAAAGAAGGGATTGATGCCGTCATCGTTGACAGCGTGCTCAGCATTCGACAAGGCTTGCAGGCACCTGACGAAGCAAATCTCAGCGGAACACACGTTACGACGCTTCCGATTAGTTCACCGCCTATTCCAGTCATCAAGGAGGGTAACGAAGGCACACCGGCGGTGCGACTGAACGGACACTTGCAGATGGCATAACTACGATACTATCAGTCGCATTGGAAAAGGCACTGAATTTTGGGTACATGGCATCAACATGGCATCAAAATGGCGTTGGAGAGGTTGTCCCTCAACGGACGAAGGGCACGTGGAGGCACATTCAATCACGGTTCGCCGCTCATGGCACGGCTGTGTCATTGCAGTATTATGTTTTCGAATCAGATCGAGATGTTTTCATCTGCTCAAATTACGCCTTAGAGATGAACGCGTGAAGGCCACTCATGAACCCGCGCTATACACATTGCGTCAATCTCCACATCCATCTTGTGTATGCCTTTTGAGAGGTGCGGGAGACAAGTCATGTCTCTGCAAGTCAGGGACGTTCAGCCATCAGCTTTCGGATAGACTCCGCTCCACTTTCTTCCCATCCATGCTTCTCTACAGTACCCTCGATCAGCCTTTCATGCACCTCGCTCCTCGGTAGGAGCTTAACATCGAATGGTGTGGGTCTTCCGATGACGCCCTCCTGGAACCCGTGCGTAAGCTTGACCTCCTTTCCCTCTTCATCCAAACCAGGCTGGATCCTAAACACAGCAAGCGCCTGCACTATAATCAGAAACAAACTCGCATCCGCAAACAGATGACCTGGACATCTCCTCCTACCAAACCCAAAAGTCACATTCGTAGCATACGGCTCGTTGTAAGGTGCCTCGAACCTTTCGGGTTTGAACGTCTCTGGATCGTGATACACAGCTTCATCGCGCGTGTACCACCACATTGCCGGTAACAATACCGAGCCCTTTGGGATACGGTATCCCGCGATAGTGTCCTCCTTGGCGGTGGCGTGTGGCAGGCCCATGGGAGCTACTGGATGCCAGCGCTGTGCTTCTTCGACTATCAAGGAAATGTAGGGGAGCTGTGCCCGGTCGGTAAATGTGGGGAGACGGGTTGGAGTTGGACCGAGTAGAGCATCGAGCTCGGCCTGTGCTTTAGCTTGAACGGTGGGGTGCATGGCCATGGCGAGGAAAAAGGATTGCATCGTGGATACTGCCTGGGTCAGCACTCATCGTTTTCACAAAAGGTGGGTGTTCCAAACCCGTTGTGTCGGAACCTGTGTCTAGATTAGCACTGATTGATCTCAGGCAGAGTGGATATTGCATACCTCCGGTGTAGAGCGAGAAAGCCGCCCACTTGATCATGGAGATATCTGTAGGATCTGAACCACCCTCTTCTTCCTCGCGCTGGGCGAGCGCTTTGGAGACAAACGAGTGGTTGTTGCCCTGCAAAAGTTTGACGTACTCAAAGGGAACGTTGAGTACATCGGTCGCTGTCTTATTCCACAACTTCGCAGTCTGTTGCCAACTAGTGCCCGGGAACCAACTTGGTACATGTCTTAGAGCTGGAATGCTGTCCACTGCCCACTTGCCTGGTACGAAGGCTTGCGAAAATTGGTCCATCACTTCATCGACCAGATCTACGAGAGGATCTGCGCAGTTCTGTTCGGTGGTGTATCCGTAAGTCGCTTTTAAAATCAACTCTGCTGCCTCTCTGGTCATTATCAGCAGGAAGTTTACATCTAAGCTGAGGGAAGCCATCACCTACGTCTTTATATGCTGCTCCAGGCCCCGACCATTATCTTTGCTGGCACGCCAGAGAAAACGTGCTACAACAATTTCTTGCAGAGGCCAGTACTTGGAAACTGCGTTCTTCGTCCCGATTTGCTGAAAAAAGTGCTTTCGTTGCGCTCTGAAGGAAGCGTTGTTCTGCTGGGCACCCATACCTCCTTCCCAACCACACATATTACCAAAGGGCATGATAGGTCTTCCAGAATGAATCGCTGCTCGCTTCTCCATGAGTTCGATTGCCATGTCCTTGTCGTGGATGAAGACTAGAGTCTGTCCCAAGACAGTAAGCGAGCTGATAGGTCCGTACGCATCTTTGAGCTTAAGCCAGTGAAGATACTCCTTCTCACCAGGAGGCGGTAGATCTTTTATATTTCCGATCAAAGGTAGGCCTCTGGGGCCTGGAGGTAAGGGCAAACTCTTCGCACCGCGTTTCAAAACCAGCTCGTTGATGATGTATAGAGCAACGAGTATTATTGCCCCCGAAAATAGCGATGTGATGGCCATATTGAGCGACAGGATTCTGACCAGCTAGATTTGGACTATGGCCATCTGCTCAACCTTTATACTTCATTCAGGTACAGTACTGACATGTGATGATGGTTGCCCCTGGAAGTCAGCATTACCAGACGGGCTAGTTAAGTTGTAAAAGCGAGGTGTCACAGGCAGGGCGTACAACATGACTTGGGAGCCATAGAAACGTGGTTGGGAGGCAACAGTCAACCAATCGAATCGATTATCGCCGCTGATCTGTTGACCCGAAATGCTCTGCTCAGCACGCTGACCGTCCAAGGCTTACGTCAGGCCGAGACCTCCATCGGCATGTAAATATGCGTTTTGCATGGGAGCATATATGCTAGAAAGCACGAATATTAATATGTTGTGCTCTTTGCTCAAGAGTGTTGCTAGAAGAATAAGGGCAAGCCTAGCGAGCGCCTTCCCTGTTCCGTGTTCAAGGTGCCGCGGGAGTGCCTCTCCAACCTCATCTTACACACGTGCATACGTATCGCAACAACAACGACAACGCTTGAATTTACAACTAATTTTCCGGTTGATTGGCAGGTAGATACATGTTATCTTTAGCATGGGATTATATACGGAGGATGCGCTGACCGAGCTACAGCAGTAAGGCTAACGAGTGCGGGGTGAGCCATGCTGACGTGATCGACAGGGCTCGAGATGCCACAGATAAAGCTAGACAGAGGGCGAAAGATGGCAAACGGACTGCAGAAGAAATAGAAGCGAAGTGGGTGCACTGTAAAAGGAAACCAACGCAAATGTTGACATCTCAGGCTTCAGCGGCTAAAGCAAGAGCATGATGATTGTAGAGCTGCCCTTACAGTCGCTAGAGCGTACGTGAAGCCGGACGAGTAGCCATCTCTGAATCTTACTCATCAGGCATAGTGTAGAAGAACGCGCATACACAAACTATGCTCAGACGATGTCACGAAGCTTCACCACGGCTTTCCTAAACGCTTTGCCGAGAGAGCTTCGCGACCATGTGTACTCGTACCTGTGGGATGACGAAGACATGATACGTCAAACGAAGCGCTCCATCCGAGAGTATGCTTGGAGCTATAGGATGCCTGAATTCTGCGCTCCACCTTATGTTCAACCGGATCACGTGGGACAAGTTGTTGCAGAGGAGCTTGCCTTAAGCGTCTACAAGAAAGCCTTCAAGACAAGCCTTCACGTTACAATCAGCGCGGGACATATACACAAGTTCCTAGCAGCGAATCCTCTAAGAAGTAACCTCAAACCTGCGGACTGTATAAAAGCACTGGACATTGAATGGTATCCAAACGAGTATTCCGATGAAGACGTTGCGCGGTCATTTCAGGACTTATCAAACTACAGCTTTCCAACCCCCATCCCAGTTAAACTCATACTTGGCAAGGTTCTGGGAGACGCTGGAGGGGTTTTAGAAACTACGACAGTATTGACTCAAGAACTTGGTGTCTTCCGACCTGTATACGAGGCACTAGTGAGCAGGAGTTGTCCGGTAACAATCGAGAGGTTGGGATAAGGCCGATCATGCTGATCAACTCAGCGCACCTCGGCAGCCTTGACTCATACTCAGGGGCTTGCTCGTAGCACTCGGCTCCACGCAGACTCAACCAACCTCCAGATAGGCACTGAATGCGTTTGCAGACCGTACTACTAAGTGTGCCTTGGTGAAGCTGATCCGCAGCGAAGCATGCTCAGGTGCTTCCATGCCGATAACTTTTTTCTTTGTTCAAATGGGATCGCAGCTTGATATCGCTTTCTTTGGACTGTTCATCATGACCGTGGTGCTATCCCGTGAACATGTAGCGTCACAAAGTCAGACTTCTGATAAGGAGAAGATCATGCTGACATCAAATGTCACTTCGACCCTGATCCTTTTTCGATCAAGTTCTCCGAGATAAAAAAATCCAGGCCCGTGCCCGAGACTGTACAATTCTCTTCAGCATCAAAAGCGTAGACACCGCTCTACTTCAAGCATATCGAGACCCGACTTTCAACCTGTAAAGATCCTAATATCTCAAGAAAAGGCCAACACTGGACAGTATACCCGGTGGCAGACTCTAATACAACGGTTCAGTACACACTTAAAGCATTTCCCAACCCAGAAACAGCTCTCGTCAAGACAGTGGACAGGTTGGGCAGGTGGCTTGGCGCTTCTAGCCAGATGGCAACATACCTCGGAAGATAGACCTACAGCGGGACTTTCGACTGAGGAAACAGCCATTGGGAAGACTCTTTTCGGTGGGGCGAGAGTATTGCACGGGAGTCTGCATGTATCGATCGTAATCCCAGCTTGCCTTGGTACTGATAACGTAGGATAGACACTTGCAGTCCCTTCTAATGGTTGTGTTCCTCCATTAGCACTTGACAGAAAAGTGACTGAGACGAATAAGGACCAGAAGTGGTGTGATGATTCGCCTGTATTCTATCTGAACTTTTATTCTAGCTAGCCATGCTTAGTTTGCCCGTACGAGCGGATGCGCCAACACAACAACACTATGCTAAACACAGAAGAACCCGACATACTCCGGTGAAGCTTATGCACTTAGATTCGCTCTACTTCTTGAACACAGTAGCTTCGCTCCACTGGCTCGCAGCCTTGGTCCTGTACTCATCTCTGACCTTCTCATCGCTCTTCCACTCGCCCAGCAAAGCTAATCCCTGCTCAGCTTGCTCAAATGTAGTGTTTGGCAAATCCAGTGTTTTGATGAGGTCCGCCTCGTTTTGACTCTGGGTGCTGTTGTCGAGAAAATAGCGAGTAGTGTAGGCGGCTTGGAGGTGTGATGCACTCTCGGAGTGCTTCTGGATGAAGTCGTTGTTGTACGCCTTCAGGTCAGCATCCGCGGCTGGTGTAGTGAAAGTCTCCTTGACGACCTGAGACACCTCGACTGGAAGATCGGAAACTTTGCTGACTGTCGAAAATTAGCAAGATGGCTAGTATAGACCGTAAAGCTGACTTACGGGCTTGACGGAGGCGCACGCTCTGCTCATGCGCCTTCGGGTTCTCGGCATCTAGCTCGCGTGCTGCTTGCAGACACTTTAGAGCGAGCAGGTACTTGTTGCTTCTTAGGTAAACCTCAAACCCGACGTTTTGCGCTGCAATAATTTGTGTGCTGAGCTCAAGCATCGGCTTCAAGAACCTCTGGGCAGCCTCCAGGGGCTCCTTGGTCTGCATGAGCTTCTCGCCATTAGGATCGGTGTCTTCTTTCTTGGTCTCTCCGTCATCTGCCTTAGCGGTCGCACGGGCGGCAGCGGCCGCTTTCCTGTCAGCCTCCTCCTTTTCCTTCCTCTCTCTCTCTTTCTTTGCTTTCTTCTCGGCCTTCTTTCGTTCTGTTGGATCAAGCTTGTCAAGGTCTAGCTGATCAGGATTCGCAAGCTTGGGATCGTCTGCCAGCGTGAGGTAGATTTTGATTGCATTAACAGCCGCTCGTGTGAAGAAGGGGTGGCTGCGCAGACGGTCTTCCCATCTGATCATGTCGATGTATGCGCGAATCTGTCCTTTTCGTAGCGAGAAGCTGTGAAAGTCAAATTGGTCCTCGTGCCAGACGTCGAAGATATCTGCTATCGCAGTGAAGCGCTTGAGGGCCAAGCCGTATTTTTGCTGGCGCGCGTACGCCTCACCGTCTTCAATTAGATACCACATACACTGCATGTCATGTAAATCTCCGAGGGGGCCGCCGACCGCCTCGTTACGTGTAAACTTGCTCATGGTCGCTAGAGCGTTCTCGTTCTCATTGTTGCGAAGTTGGTACTTGGCGCACTTCGTGTTGATGTATCGGTCGCGCTCGTCGAGTTCACGGGCGTGGTTGATTGTCGCAGACGCCTTTTGGACGTCACCAGCATGCTTCTGGATACGTGCCTTGGTCTGATGGTAGTCAACGGACTTGGGGTCCATCTCGATAAGGCGGTCAATGTATTCATTTGCCTTCTTGAGATCGCGGCTCAGCACATAGTTGTAATGCTGAGCTAAGAAGTATAGCACAGACTGCTCGAAGCGACCCGATTTGTCGTCGTTTGTCTCCCCCTTGGCGGAACCGTTTGTCTTCTTGTCCGACTCGTATCCAAGAACCAGCTCTTCGATGATGGCCTTCTTCTCGGAATCGGCGTACAAGGACTTGATGTTGGGGAATGTCGAAGGAACGCCCTTATTCAGCTTCCAGCGAAGGTATGAGTCTGCGGCGGTCTTGAAGGCATCGCCGGACAAGAAGTCGAGAGGGACTCGCCTCGTGGCATCGTTGCGGCTGTTCTTGTCGGCGTATGACTGGTAAAGCTCGGCTAGCTTCTTGATGTCTGCTTCGTTCTCACGGCTCAAGCCAAGCGCCTTTTCCAGACCGTCGAAGTATGCGCGATACTCGCTGTTCCTTTCTAACAACTTGCGGTATGCCTGCTCAGCCTCCTCATTGCGCCCAAGATCGAGCAGGTACCTGGCCTTCAACTCGTATGCAGACGTACGGTCCAAGTTGCTCTTGATGATCTCATCCAAATGCTTCAGCGCGCGCTCAGTATCTCCAGACTCGGCAATAATCGTGTTCTTGTATAGGACAGCTTCTGAGTGTTCCAGATCACCCTTCGGTGGGGTTTGCTTGAGCGTCTCCTCGTAGGTCTTCAAGATGTTTTCGGCCTCGACCAGGTTGCCTGCCAGATGGAAAGCCACAGCCAAAGCAGTCCAGTTCTGCCTCAGCTGCGGGCGCTCCTGCATCATCTTCCGCCTGCTCTCGATGTAGCCATCGTAATCGCGAATCTGGCATTGCAGGAGGGCAAGGTCGCGCAGAATATTCAACGAACCCGGTTCTATCCGCAGCGCAAACTTGTATGCCTTAATTGCCTCTTCGTAGTTCTTGACAGATCGCCATAGCAGACCGTAGACGTGCCAGCAGATGTGCGACTTCATGTCGTTCTTCAGGGCGAGCTTGCAGAGTGTGAAAGCTTCGTCGCCGTGTCCCTGAGAATTGAGGATGAGGGCCTTCATCGCTTGTGTGTCGCCATGGCTGGGGTGCTTCTTCAGGATCTGGTCGGCGGCTTTGATGCCTGGCGGGGTCAGCAGTGCGAGTCGGCGCTGTTGCGAGTGGACGCACCCTTCTTGTGTTGCTTTCCCTCATAGTATTTGACGACAGAGCGAAAGAGCGTCTGCTCCTTGCTGGGCAATGGTTGCGGCATGGTGGCGGCGGGTGTACGTGGTGATTGGTATGGTTTAAGAGCTGCCACACACGAACGTTTCGGTGGAAATCAGGTTTGTCGAGTAGTTATAAGGTTGGGAGTAGTATTGGCGAATGAGGGTACAATGCAAGATCAACAGGAAATCATTGCGCCCGGACAATCATACAAAGCGAAAGTGACAGTCTGATGTCGAGAAGTGCGTTACGTCGTCGATGTGGGGAGCTTCGAATTTCGATGTCGGCCTGCAGTAGCGCCCGCATCGAAGCACGTGCCTTCTACATTCATCAACCCCACCATGTACAAGTCAAGGACTATCAGAACTACGGTGAATATCACAGATTATTATTTTTGGATATTTGTCTATGAAGAGTGATTATAATGCTGAGGTTTCAGTTGGCTTGGTGGTATATACATCTCAATGCACCATATCCTACACTTCGTGTACAAGTTACAACTGGTCCTGGATCACCTGCAACAAAAGTCGTGGTATTCTCACTTTGCCGTACGACCTGACCGTCGCCGCCCATTTGTTTCTTCACTCTTGACGACCTCCTTAGCTTCCGTACTTTCAGCCTTCTTTGCCGAGGTGCCGGCAGTCTTTTTGGCTTTACTAGCAGTGGGAGCCTCCTTAACCTCAATTTCTTCTTCGGGCGATTCGTCCGATTCCTCTCTAACTGCCTTGGCCTTCTTCGGTGGGGCTTTACTAGAAGTCTTCTGCCTTTTTGGAACAGGGGCTTCATCCTCGCCCTCCTCAGACTCGTTCTTGATCTCATAATCAACCTTTTCCCGCTCCCGCTTTGGCTTGTCTGCTGCTGTTGCTGCTTTGGCCTGCTGATTCTCTTCGGCATTTTCGATATCTTTCTTCTTTGTTGCGCTCTTCTTTGGCTTGACCTCCACTTCACTCTCCCCACTCTTGTCGTCAGCGCTTTCGGACACATCACCAGCGACGGCGGCTGTCTTTTTCTGTACGCTAGGTACAACCGCAGACGTGCGTCCACCAACCGTCAAGAACGTGATCTTTGCACCGTTCGGTAGTTTACCGCCGGTTTTCTTGCCCTTGTCCCACCGGTACTTCATTAGCCAATCCTTTGGAAACTTGTCTGACTCAGCGAGTGTTCCAACCGCTGTATCACAGACGTACATGATCGCATCATGAAGCCTTTTGATCTGCTCGTCGCTGAACGTGTTGCTGTATTGCTCGGGGTGGAGTCGTGCCTGATACATTGTCTCGTCCGCGACCCAGTTCCCTATCCCGGATATGTTCGCTTGATCAAGTAGCAGTGCCTTGACCGGTACCTTCTTTCGCCTCAACAACTGCGTCAACCACTCTACGGTAAGCACATCCTTGTCAATGACTGGATCAGGTCCATTCTCTTTCAGCGGACTTGTTTTCCTCATGTCTTCCGCCTCCGCATTGATCAACCTACATCTCCCCAGCCGCCTCGGATCCACAAAAGCAACTTCACATTCTGGTTTCCCCTTCAGACTCAGTACGAATTTCCAATACCTAGGCGGCCAATCTGTCTCTTCCTTTTTCGGCTTGTAATACGCGCTTGTATCGTCATGACTGAATTTGATCCATCCAGTCATACCAAGATGCATGAGTGGGTGCGGTTTGGAGTCCATGATGAGCCAGAAGTATTTGCCTTGTTGGCGGGCATCAAGGATCTTTTTCCCAGTCATTGCAGTCTTGAACGCTGATGCTGATGTGCCAACTTTGCCGAAAAGTAGGTCATCTTCTTCTGCGCGGACAGAGGCGATTGTGCGACCCACTAGGTGCTTTTTAAGGTAATGCACTACGCGTGCTACCTCTGCGATCTATTTGTTGTTAGCCGGGGGTCACAGACTGAGCGTAGATGAGCTTTCGAAGCGTACCTCAGGCATGGCGAGGTTGTTGTCAAGACAAGTATAGTGAACAATACGAAAGATTCTGCGAGGGGTGCGCTGGGACTTCCGCAGTGTAGTAAAATATGTCGGTTTCAATAGTTGCTGATTGATGTTTCGAGAAAGAAGCAATGACGACTTGACTCTAAAGTCATAGCTTTCGCGACGCGCTTTCTCGTCGCGTTCTCACGGCTAGCGCCCACACGACGTCATTGGCCAATTCGACATCAACTTCCATCACCAGCCCCTATCACAATGGCATCTCGAATCCGCCATGTCCTTATTACAGGCGGCAGCCGAGGTATTGGCCTTGCAATCGCACAAGCTCTCGCCAGACAGTCGTATCGCTGCACTCTAATCTCCCGCTCAGAAAAGCATCTCAAAGCCGCCTTGACCACCCTCAGTCCCATCACAGCAACACCACACGGGTATGTCGCAGGATCGATTGCGTCACCAGACTTCTGGACTACCACAAACTTCTCCTCAAACGGGCTCGTCAAAGGAGATGATGCATCCAAGATAGACGTTCTTGTGAACTGCGCGGGCATAACGCAATCCCGTCTCTTCACTACCACGCCTACAGAGGATATCGAATCCATAGTCGAGACAAATCTCACAGCCCTAATGCTCGGCACGCGCTTCTTGCTACGCAACAAATATCTGCACTCGACAACTAGGTCACGCTCTTCTGTGGGGCAAACAGGCCTCACGCCAAGTATCATCAATGTATCAAGCTTACTGGGAGTGAATGGAGGATACGGTGCCGTAGCGTACGCAGCAAGCAAAGCAGGGGTTCTGGGTTTCACCAGGGCGTTGGCAGCAGAGTACATGGGACATGGAGTGAGAGTGAACGCGATTGTGCCAGGGTATGTGGAGAGTGATATGACTAAAGGTACGTTGGCGTATGGTTGCGGGTAAGGTATACAAGATGCTAATAGTCATTCGATCTCAACACGCCGCAGTTGAAGGACAGGATACCACTCAAAAGATTCGGTCAGCCAGAGGAAATTGCACATGCAGTGGTGTTTCTCATAGAAAACCAGTATGCGCATAATTGCGTGTTGAACTTGGACGGAGGCCTATCGGCGGTCTAAATACGCGATAGTGAGAGCAAAAAGGCTTTCTCGAGTTGTCGAGCTCGTGAGAAATCATCGACTGCCTCTCATGATCTATGTGGAAAGCTAAAGCAGATGTGACTCAGGTATACCCGTTCCCCGAAACGCCGCCTGAGATCGCGCCTATGCTGATATAAGTACAGAGGATATCCAGAAGATCAGCGCGTCGATGTGTATGCTATCCTGGAGGCCGATGGTGTATCCGGGTCGATGTAGTCATCGCAAAGGGCGCGTAAGACTTACGAAGGAGCTAGGAGAGATAATCTGGTTAACTCAATCGAGTTCGATGACACCATCGTCCTTCTCGTCCTCGATCACCAATATGTCATCAGCGTCCATGATCTGTTTACCTTCCATGGCCTTGCCCCTCTTCCTGACTAGACTATCCTCAAGACTGGCATCTTCGGCTGTTCGCTTGAGGCTTCCGCTTGTTGTACCATTGGTGGTGCCATTCGTCTTTGCATGCCTGTTCGCTGCAGGTGAAGCAACAGGTACTGCAGCATTAGGTCTTGTTGCAATCTTCGGGTCTGACAACAGGTTGATGGGTTTGTCTGTTGCCGGCAGATCCTTCGCAACAATGGAGAACTGCACGTTGACTTTCTTATCTTCGTCTGCGTCATCAATGACAACAACTGAGCTGTCCGTTGCTAGGCCAAGTTCGGCAAACGTCTTGTCCAGATGAGCGTCCTCGTCAGGGTCGTAAAGCAGGTCGCCATTCTTGGTGATACTGAAATCCTCGCCATAGCCCAACTGCTCTTTCAATACATCGTCTACTAGGTCGCTAAGCTTTGCACGTTCTGTGTCGACGGTCAGGGCAATGTGAGCGACACTGCAGGTCGGGCACTCGGGGTTCGGATTGCGAAGGGACTCAGCGGCGAGAACACGTTCAGTAGTCCTAGTAAGGAAGACCATCTTGGCTTGTCGCTTGAGTTGTTCTGGGTCGGTGTAGCGCAAGATCTTGTAGGCTTGGAGAACACAGAGGCCAGCAGTCATGGCGTTGGTCGTTGCGATCGCAGGAATGATGTTTCCGGCCATTTCTATATTGCCATGTCAGAAACCACATTTACGATCATCTAGATCGGACTTACGCTTGATATCGAATTTTGACCGGGGCTCAATACCGAAGATGGCAGCGCGTAGGTTGGCGCTTGCAACGACGAAGTCCAAGGTGTCTACATCATCCTTGTCGAAGCTCAGGATGGGAGCCGCGTTTCCAACCTCTGCCTGTGCACGTTCTGTCTCCAGACGGTTGCTGAGCCGATGCAGACTGTTCACGAAGATAGCGAAGTTTTCTGCTGTGTTCCATACCCTTTGGTCGTCCTGCATGATCGTTGCTGCCGGGGCCGTAGTCTCCTGCGACAATCTGTCAAAATCCAGTGCGACTGGTGCATTCTTGCCCTTCCACATGTCTTCCATGCTCAGTAAGCGCTCGATATCCTCTTTGAAGACCATCTCGAAGACAGCGCGCGGGAAGCCTTGTGAGCCCATTTGGTCCCGTATGCGCTTCAACTTGGTCGCTTCCTTGCGCAGTTCAGCAATTTCCTCAGCGTTGTTTGCATCTTTCTCCAAACTCTGATCTAGGTCCGGTGCATCATCCTCCGAGATGCCAAACAGCTCGGCAAACAGGTACGACTTGCCCCACACAATGCAATGGATGAGTTGTGAGGGTGTGCTTCGAATCGTGCATGTGGCAAAGACTTTCGGTGTGGCCTTCGGTACGCAGTCGTAGCATTCGGTGTCTCCCTTCTTGATGACCTGCACCTGCCCGTTGAAGCCTGTGGTGCCACTCTCGATCAGCGGTACGTTGGCAGCCAAGCACATCTTGTTGACATGGCGACGTGCATCGAGGTTGTCGAGCGCGTTGAATACGATGTTGAAGGTCTGGAACCATGCAACATTGAATTGCGGGTCCTTGATGTTGTCGTGGTAGGCTTCGATCTTGACGTTGGGATTGAACTGATGCGCCGACTCCTTCGCGACCTGCCATGGTATTAGCGCATGCTCTCTCACCTTGTAAGACACTCCAGGCCATCCATACCAATGCCTTCGACTTCTTTATGTGTTCGTTGCGGAACAGGAATTGTCGATTGAGGTTGCTGAGATCGATGGTGTCCAGGTCGACAATGTGGATCTCACCGAAGCCAGTAAGAACAAGATTCTTGAGCAGCTCGCAGCCAATGCCGCCAGCTCCTACCATGAGCACGCGAGCCTGCGTGCTGTTAGTGACCCAGATAGATTGTGCGATTGGTGTCTCAGCCGTACCTTCTTGACCATGCCGTGCAGCGTGCCGCCGAGGCTCTGCTGCGCATACCTGTCGCGTGCCATTGCGGTGAAGGGGTGTGGTTCGGCGAGTGTGGTGTAGGTGTGCAGGTTGTCACGACATGTGCAAGGAGTAAGAGCCGCCGGCGCGCGGTTAAGTGAAGGCCGCAAGGTGAGAGAGCCTCGACGTCAGTGCTGCGGGTTCTGGCGCTGATCCACTCGCCCCAGAGCCTCAAAGCGTCGCGCTAGTGCTCTTCGCGAGCGCCCCAACGCGTGCGTTGTGGGACCAAGTCTCACCGAGTCACATGCTCGTCCCCGGCTTGAAGGTTACGGCGACTGGGGATTGATTTTTTTGTCTTGAGCACAGGAGCCAAATACCGGCACTGGATGTGGGTCTTGCCTTCAGAACGACCCTGTCTAGCTAGTGCAGCAACGGATTCATTTTTGGCCACCAGCGCCGCCCATCACCATGTCAGACGACGAAGTCGACCACGAACTGCTTGATCTGCTACGCAAACGCTTTGGTATTGGTGTGCAAGATGATGGACCTCCGGAGACCAAGGTGCTCGAGAGCGCCGAGTTCATCTACGACAACAGCATCGATGTGGCCTTGGACATGCGCTCGACAAAAGTAGCTGCGCAGCTGGTTCTCGACGAGATGGAGAAGCGCGAATACAGCACCAAGACCTGGTCATCCCACGCGCTTCATCCCAAAGCCAAAGACGAAAGCACCGTGAATTTCATCTTCACCATGGATCTTCTAAACTTCAGCTTCTGGAGCGAAAAGAAGGAGGAAGAGAGGTTTGCTGTTGAGTACAAGGAGAAGAAATGGACAGGTTACTGGGGGCTCGTCGCTTTGCTGCAGCGAGCGCTGGACGAGGATATCCCAATCACCTCACCCGGGTTCTGGATAGATGAAGAGAAGTGCACGGACGAGTTGCTCAGAAGCGTATTTCGCAGCGTGAACGACGAGCAAGCACCGATGCTGGACCAGAGGATACGTTGCTTGAGAGAAGCTGGGAGGGTGCTGAAGGAGGTATGCTAGTTCCGTACGATCACGCATTGCGATTCGCAGCTGATGACTTACGATTGTAGGAATTCGACGGCAGCGTCGTAATTCTCATAGAAGACGCGAAGAGGTCGGCTGCTGGGTTGGTCAATCTCCTTGCTGAGAAGTTCACCTGTTTCGCAGATGAAGGCACCTTCGAGAGGAAAAAAGTTCGCTTCCTGAAGCGCGCACAGATCTTCGTAGCTGATCTCTGGGCTGCATTCGATGGCGAGGATTATGGGGAATTCAAAGACATTGATAAGATTACCATGTTCGCAGACTACCGCGTACCGCAAATGCTGCAATCTCTTGGTGTGATGTGGTTCTGTCCCTCCCTCGAAGCGAAAATCAGAAGACTAGAAGTCATCGAGAGCGGCCACACATGGGAGATGCAGATACGAGGTATGGTTTTCCACTATGCCGAAAATGTGAGCTGACTGGAGATAGGATGCAGCATATGGGCCGTTGAGCTTCTTCGCCGCGAGATATTGACGATCAAGTCAGACGCGAAGGTCAACGCTATCCTCATCGATTTCTTTCTGTATGACCTGGCGAAGGAGAAGGAAAAGGAAGGGGTTGATGCGATACCCCATCATAGGACGCGAAGTATATGGTATTGAGCAACAAAAGATACAAAGGGTACCATAATCCAAAGACGAAGTGATGTGTAGTGTTCAGTTATCTCCACGTGCAACTCTTCCTGTTGTCGGTCTTTTTGTATTGCACAACAATATCAGGACAGACGAGACGTAAGACTAAGCTCAGGCTCCGTTACTTGATGTACGTTGAGCGTGTTGGCCCCTCTTGTTTCAAGGGCTACAGAGGAAACAACTGACCTACCAATTCGATAGACAGCCATCAATGGTCAACGATAGTCAGTCCGCCGAAGCGGACAATCATGTCTGGGTCGTACATATGTGCAACACACCTCCAGTACGCATTCATGATCTGCCAGTTGGAAGTGATTCCACTCATATTGCTAGGGTCATCGAGCTCCTCTAAGCCCTAGTTGATCTGGGAGCTGGGCTAATCGGCTTCTCCTCCGGACGCTTAAGCAACTCAAGGCAGGCGGGGTCCGTAGGTTTGCTCTTCTTGATAGTGACCGAATCCCTCCATGCTGAAGAAGACTTCAACGTCATTCGGACGCAGGTTCGGCTTGTCGGTATTCCAGTTCATATGCGCGAGGTCGCTTCTGTCAAATCGTTGCTTAGCCACAATGTAGTCGTCCCTCCCATGGTCTTCATGTTCATCGAGAACGCCGTACGGGACTGTTTGACTGAGTCGCGAATTTGAAGCAAGTTCACGAAACGAGGTTTCAGATTCATGGGCAAGGGTAGGAACACGTGCGCTTACACTTAGCTTTGGTCCGCAGCTGATCTGATCGCTAATAGAAACAGGCGTGCTTGTGCTCTTTGCTGCTATATATCCTGGACAGCATTTGCCGCCGGCGTTCCTTACCTGTTGGCTCTGCACGCAAAAGCTTCGCAATCAGGACAAGGGATTACCACTAACTTACCACCAGAGTATAACAGAGTACTCTGACGGAACTGCTAGGGATGTTGGTCAGAGAGTGTGGACCTAGACTATAGACAAGATAGAAACTGCGTGCTGCACTACTATACCTATACTCTTGCGGTCCAACATCTACAATATCTTCCTGTCTTGTAGGTAGTCTGCCGCAAAGACTCAGTCTTGAGAACCTTCTCGCTTTATTCTAATAGCAGTCCCATACAGTTTTACCCTTGCAGGCTATTAATAGTGGTGCTCGTAGTACGTTTTATATGAGACGAGGAGGGCATATGCCTTTCTCATTCCCTGATTATGTAGAGGTCCTAGTCTAGTTCCCCTTTTTCAAGGTGGTAGAGGCAGAGTCTCTAGAAGATTGCAAGAAGATTCTGGAAGCATAGCAGTGTACTCCGTAACAAGCAATGCTCCTAACGCACTTAACAATCCACAGGAAAGAAAATCAAGCACTGCCTGGTTAGTTCAAGGTATGAAGTACTCACATAGGCGTACTCGTTGCGTTGGACAGGTTGTGATGTCTTGTAGGCGCCCAGGTGGAGCTGTTGCGGCGTCAAAGCAATGCAGAGGCACACACAGCCCCGCATCATAAGTCATAGGAATTTATGGCCCTGTTATTTACCATGCTTATTACTTCCGCTCAGGGGTGTGCTGACTTTGCCTCCTCCTGCATGCGCAGCAAACTGCTTATAGTAATTTCTATTGTCGGACCTATTGAGCTACGTCTCAGAGGAGGCGCCTTGTCTCAACGGCGTTGCCTACCTCAGTATAGCACTTAGAGGTAGTGTTCACACACACAAAGCAGGGTACGCATATAGATTCAGATCTGTAGGGGTAGCATGCTACTTCACCTGTTACAACGGAAACGAAGTGGGCCAATAATAATTTACGCGAGGGAAACGTTCGCGAGTCAAGCTGAAGGGTGAATCAATGTAGAATCGCACTTGCTTATGAAGGTCTACGAAGTTGTGGTGAGTACTTCTCAGGTCGAGAAGTCACTTCGTGTATACGGGGGAATACGATCGATCGGCCTCGCCTGCAGTAAGCGGCAGTAGCTGCCCCGGTCCTCTAGCTTGATGTCCTCATCGACCTCAGCTTTTCGGAACTTGTTTCAGGACAAACAGGGAGGCCTTCAGACCTGATCCTACTCTCACAAGTTTTCTGAAGCTGCAGGCTGCTGTCCAATACACGCCAGCTACATTATTCCACAATTGCAAGCGGCTGGGGGGTCTCGTTAAGTACAGGCTGGTCTGCATGATTGACGTGTCCGGCACGCACGAGCAAGTGGAAACACGATCCTTCGTTTACCTCTTAACCCGTCTCTCTAAAACCATCGTTGGGCTTATCGGACAATTCGATGCGATTTCCCACCTTAAAAACGTCGCATTTCGTTTTTGGAATTGGAATGAAGTTCCCACCAATTTAACACTCGCCATTTACCCATCACTCATGCTTGTAATTACAAGCAGTTATCATATCTGGCTAGTACGTCTGCCGCTCTAATTCTGATGTCGCGCTCCATTCGTGGGAAATTAACCGTTGACCTGCCCACGAACCGCGACGTCTTGCTCGAACGCCAACCTGCATGATCTCCCGGGAAACAACCTCACCCACCAAGCTACTCCAAGCTGCCCCAAGCTTTATCCAAGGATGCTTAGAATACTTGGGGCTAGCGCGCGGGGACCCCGCATACACCGATGCGTTGTGGAGATGAACAGCGGCTTGCGATGAAGAATCACGCTCACAGCGGAGAAATTCAACCAACATCACCACAGAGCCAAGAATAGCCAAGACATAGAGGGCTGATGGATGAGGTCAGGGAGGGACTATAAAATGCCGTAGACTCTTGGAAAATGACAGTCAAACAGAAAACATCGGTGATCGAATCTACAGTATGAGATCAATTTCAGTCTTTCTCGCCCTCGTGGCTTCTCTGACATCGGCGTCTGCATTTGCATTCGGCAATGACTTCATTCCGGTTGGTGCTTCCATTGAAGTCGCGCGATCAGATTCGCTTCTGCCCAGGAAGCCTAGACAGAAAGACAATTGGGGCAATGCCGTCGCACACGATCGCAAGAAGATCACCATTCGAGCGTCGAAGAACGAGACAGACGACATCAGTGATGATTTCCTCTGGGCGCTTAAGAAGGCCAACAACGGCGGACTTGTGCACTTGAAGAAGAATCACAAATATGTCATCGGCAAAAAGTTGGACCTTAGCTTCCTCAAAGACGTCTATGTCAACATCAACGGCGAGCTAAAGTATACCAACGACATCAAGTACTGGCAAGCCAACAACTTCTACTACCCGTTCCAGAAGAGCATCACCTTTACAGTCTGGGGTGGCAAGTTTGTCTTCCGGTCTTCCTTCAGCCTACACAAAAGCTAACGACTATTAGAGATGTCAAGATTTACTCTGACTCTGGCTCGGGCGTGATAAATGGTAACGGACAAGCCTGGTGGGATGGCTTCTCAGGCGCTGAAATTCTTGATCCAAACAACAAGTTCTACCGCCCGATCCTCTTCCTCACCGACAACGCAACCAACGTCGAGGTTTCAGGCCTTCACCTCAAAGACTCACCCTGCTGGACCACTTTCCTCGTTCGCACCAAGAACGTCGTCTTCGACAACATCTACATTGACGCCGTATCCACAAATGCCTCCTCACTCCCCAAGAACACCGATGGCTTCGACTCGCTCAACGTCGACGGCCTGACCGTAACAAACACCCGCGTCAACGTAGGCGACGACTGCTTCTCGCCCAAGCCCAACACCACCAACATCTTTGTCAAGAACCTGTGGTGCAATGGCACGCACGGCGTATCCATGGGATCGATCGGCCAGTACCCCGGCGTCAAGGACTACATCAGCAATGCATGGATCGAGAACGTGACGCTGCTGAACGGACAGAACGGCGCGCGCCTCAAGGCCTGGGCAGGCCCGAATGTCGGGTACGGCTACATTGACAACATCACGTACAAGGACATCCACATTGAAAACACTGACGCGCCCGTTGTGCTGGACCAGTGCTACTTCAACATCAACGAGACGACGTGCGCGGCGTACCCGTCCAACGTCAATATTACAAACGTCAACTTCATCAACATCTCTGGCTCGAGCAGCGGTAAGAACGGAAAGGTCGTCGCGGATTTGACATGCAGCCCCGGCGCTACGTGTGATGGTATTCACCTTGAGAACATCAACATTACGAGTCCTGCGGGTTCACCATCGCAGATCGTGTGCGAGAACATCAAGGGAGATATCGGTGTCGACTGTATCCCTGCGAGCGAGGCGGATGACTAGATGTACACAGATGTACAGGTTGATATGTAGTAGAACGGATGAGTGGTATCAAATGCATTACTAAACGCTAAACTATACAAGATCATTTCCTTAACCGTATCTACAGCCTCGCTTCTACATTGGCGTTTACATCTACCTGCTTCCCTTCCCTTCGCCCCTCTGTCTCTGTCTTGGGCTGCAGCGCCTTCTCAAAGATGGCCATGAACTTCTGCACATCCGCGAAAGTGTTGTACAGCGGTGCAGGTGCGACACGAATGATGCCGGGTTTCCTCTTATCGCAGATGACGCTGTTCTTCTCGAGTCCTGCGGCTACGTCCTCCATAAGGTCTTCTTGCAAGAGGACGCTGAGCTGGGCGCCGCGGAAGCGCGGGTCCGTTGGCGAGATGATTTGGAAGGGGAAATCGCCGTCTTTGATGTTTCGGGTGGCAATGGCGGAAAGCAAATGCTCTGCGTATGCGGTCAGGAGGAGGGACTTTGAGCGCAGCTTGGCCATTTCGGTCTTGTTGAAGACGCTCAGGGAGCCGGATAGACATGCCAGGTCGACGATGGAAGGGTTAGAGCACTGGAAGCCCTGCGCGCCGGGTGTGGGCTTGAAGTTGTTGTCCATGAGGAAGCGAGACGACTTGTCGTGACCGTACCACCCTTTCAAACCAACGTTGTGCTCGTTGTTGCCGTGTTTCGCGTGCACAAAGGCGCCTGCTACTGAGCCGGCACCGGCATTCATGTACTTGTAGGTGCACCAACATGCGAAATCAACGTCCCACTCGTGCAGCTTCAATTCAACGTTTCCAGCAGCGTGCGCAAGATCCCAGCCGATGGTAAGGCCGTGCTTGTGCGCGTGAGCGGTGATGGTGGGGATGTCGAGGAGCTGGCCGGAGTAGTACTGGATTCCAGGAAGCATGACTAAGGCGATCTCGTCTGCGTTGTCGGTGATGAGCTTGCAGATGTGCTCAGTGGTCATCAGGTAGCCCTCATCCGGCTCCACGGTCAACATGGACTTCTTGGGGTCGAGACCGTGCCATTCGATTTGCGATTCGATTGCATACCAGTCGCTGGGAAACGGCCGCCATTCGCACATGATCTTGTGCTTCTTCTCCGTGGGTTTGTAAAACGCGGCCATCATCAGGTGAAGGTTGATGGTTAGGGTGTTCATGGCGACGATCTCCGCAGGGGATGCGCCGACGATATCGGCCATCTGTTGTGAGCATTGTGCAGCAAGATCTTGGTAGGGTGGCAATGGCGAGTCCTCGAAGTTTGTGAAGTGACCACCAACAGCAATGGACCCCCAGGTCTTGAGGTATGTGTTCAGATATTCGCCAACGGCCTTAGGCTGAAGACCGAGCGAGTTGCCGCAGAAGTAAATACCCTCATCATCCGCACTGGTAGCTTTCGCTGCAGTCTTCGCATCATCCTTGAGCTGTTTCCGCGCGAGCTGGGCCTTTGTGGGAACAACGAACTCATCTCGGAAGGTCTTCAGAATATCACTGCTGCTATCGAGAGACTGTGCGAACTCGAGCGAGTCGGCGTTAGCTGGCCATTCCGGCTTCTGGCCTTGTCGGAGCTGATTGATAGCGGAAGTTGCGTCCATCTTGATTCCGTACTTGAAGCTGATATGGGTCGCGCGGTGCCGGAAGAGTAATGTGGTATCTGAATGAGCAGACGGTGGAATGATACATTGCCGGTATATATACATTACGTCTCGCAAAATCTATGGCGTTGCTTCCGATGACTGCTTCCGATGTCGAACGTCACCATTGCTAAGGTTCGTCAAGCACCTTCCGCTTTCGGAGAGGATCCGTCGCGCATTCCGTGGAGCTTCCGTTCCGATGTTCCGACGCTGCACCAACGTACCAACGTTAAGCCTTCACTATGCCGTGATCATGAGATTCTTGGATGGTAACAGTAAAGTGGATCCTGTTTTTCACATCATAAAGCGGTGTCAGACACCGTGAGTATCGATGCATTCTCCCAAAAGCCAATTCAGCATTTCATTTTTCACACATCACTCACCATGAGCCCTCACAAAGTCGAAACTCTTCCCTCTGCGGCTGCCCTACCATCATACGGCATTTCCAAAAATGGTTTTTTACCCGCGAAAGCACCGCTGACCTGTCTACCAAACGCCTATTACCAGCCATGGGAAGCTATCATCGAAGTGCTGCCGACCCTTATCGAGACACAACAAATCCGCCAACGAGTAGACGAACTGGCTCTCCTGGACACAACACATCTCCAGACCGAAGCAGAATGGCAAAGAGCATACTCGATACTGGCAGTCATTGCGCAAGGTTACATCTGGCAAGGACCAGAGCCCTCAGAGGTAGGTTAGCGGCAGCTATTTCATCATGGTTACCATTTGCTGACAAGGGCACTAGCACTTACCCTCTGCCATCTCCGTTCCCTTCTTGAAGGCAGCTGAGCGTCTCGAGGTGCATCCGGTAGCGACCTATGCAGCATTGAACCTCTGGAACTGGAGGCCTCTTGAGAAGGGTGCCAACCTTACGCAGCCGGACAACTTGGTCGCGCTCCACACCGCCACAGGATCCGATGACGAGTCGTGGTTCCTCATCATATCAAATGCCATGGAGGCTAGGGCAGGGCCTTTACTACACATCATGCTGGCCGCTATGGAGGCTGTCGACCATGATGATGTTCAAGCGATAGTCTCTGGACTGAGGTATTTCACGGAGAGCATGAAGGATATCGGCAGACTACTCGAGCGCATGGACGAGCGTTGCAACCCGCAGAAGTTCTACTACACCATTCGGCCGCTGTTAGCGGGTAGTATGAACATGGAGGCAGCTGGCCTGCCGAACGGTGTCTTCTACGATGAAGGTAATGGCAAGGGACAATGGAGGAAATACCGCGGCGGTAGCAACGGGCAAAGCTCGCTTCTGCAGTTCTTCGATGCTGCACTTTCAGTCAACCATTCCCGATGTGGTAACTTCCACGCGGAGATGCGCGAATACATGCCCGGTCCACACAAGAGGTTCCTGGACGACGTTGAGTCTATCGCAAACATCCGCAGTTACGTTGACTCGCACCAAGACAACGCCGAACTTCTGGAAGCTTACAATGAGGCTGTTGCAGCCTTGAGCCGCTTCCGAGACATCCATATCGCTCTCGTTACGAGGTACATCATCATTCCTGCTCGTCAAGGAAGACCAGCACACTTTGCGAGCCGCAAGGACATCGCGTCGATGACTACCAAGATGGCGTCAGAGAAGCCATCAACGCAGGAGTTGGTGGGCACTGGCGGGACCAAGCTCATCCCGTTCCTGCGTACGTCAAGGGACGAAACAAACGAGGCTACTGTCTCGTGATTGAACAACAAAGTAGTCCGTCCTAACCTGGGGTTATTCTTCCATGCACAGATGTCGGTGCTGACTTTGGCACTCATTTCTTTATTTAATGGCGTTGTTGATCATTGCATAGCGAAGGGCGTTTTTTTGGACCGGCTCAGAGGAAGCCTCCGCCACTTTGCTGGTCGTACATTGGGAAAAGTGGGATGTCGGCGATGGACCCCCCATCAAATGTATGCGTCCCAGGTTGCAAGAACCCTTGCAAGCCCTGATCGTTCTCGTTCATCCATGGCATTGAGAAGAAGTCCGCATCATAGATAGTCCAGTCAGAAGGAGCGGCAGTGACAGTGTTGTCCTGCTCAAGGACAGAGGAGGCAGAAGACTGCACTGTAGAATGGCGGCGACGATAGACAACATCCGACCGAGGTGTGTTCGTAGCTGGAGGCAGTAATCCGAATAACTGTGAAGAAGCCTGTTTCTGTTGCGAACGCAAATGCTGCTCTCTCTCCCTGATGTGAGCTGTGGTCGTCTGAAGCAAAGATTGTACAGTAAGGGAGTACTGTCGAGCGTGTGGGTCGACTTTGCCAAAGTAGTCTAGACATCGGATTGAAGTGTGGCAGTCGTCTTTGAAGGTGAGCCCTGAGTGACCAAGCACACCAACTGCCAGCACAAGTGAGGTAGTGAAGAGCCACGATCTATCTTGATTAGTCGTGCAACCTGGCATATCAAATTTTAACTTACACAATAAGTGGCATCCTGCGAGGCATTTTGCCAGCATGAATAACTGTTTGCAGTGTATCTACAAAAGATGAAGCGGCGTCGAGTGCGGCGTCAGCATACTTCCGCTTCTCTTCATGCTCGACTTGTGTTCCGCCACCCTTCAGAGAAGCGCCCATGTACTCGTACAGCTCATAGATCAGGAAAGGTCTGGTTAGCAGCATGATGCCATAATAATATGAGCACAGCGTAGAGCAAGCGCCAACAACTGCATTTGGTGAGGAACTGCTTAAGTTCGCCCGGCTGGTAGTTTCGTGCAAGGCCTCAAGCCATGTTGATGCCCAAGCCTTGAGTTGGCGAGAGACATAGTTGGCGATACGCAGTGAGATTCGTTTGCGAGAATATACCTCAACAACCACGCGTTCGATGATCATGAAGATCTGTACGCTTGCGTCCAGTGCCTGTGCTTCCATGTCTTCGCTTACTTCGGTGACACTATACTTGACCGTACAGTCTACATCCGAAGTTGATGGCGGTCGGCCCAGCAAATTACTGATAAGTTGATCGACAACGCGAACACTTTTCCATATGCGGTCCCTTACAACCTTGATCGAGTCTCCAAAAGAAGCATTGACTTCAGTGCGATGTAGGCCAATCGCGTAAGCAGTACGAGCGGCCAAAGCTGGAAGCCGTCAGCATCGTCATGAATCGTTGATCGTCAGGTAACTCACAAAAGTAAAGGTAGGCGCCATTAGGCTGGAACGCCCGAAGCATGTAGATGGCCACAAGCGCAAACCCCTGAACGGTTGAGACATTCATGCTGTTGACCAGATTTTTCAGCAGTATATCTCGGGCATGTGTAAACCAGGCCTCTGCTTTGATGCACTGATTTTCTTGCCCACCAATGGCAAGCACAAGGTAAAAGACTGCGGCGGCCGATTCGTTAGGTTGTGCAATGGAGCCCGTAGCCCACGAGCTCATCTCAATCACAAGCTCATTGTGCTCGAAAAGATCTACCAGGCCACTGACAGCTACAGTGTACTGCTGTACAAGTGGCCGCACTTCGTGCAGAGACACCGATAAAGATTGTTGTTGATCGGCTGGTCCTGGACGAGCGGCTTCAATGATCGAATCGCGAGAAGATTGTGCAGGCAAAGCATCCGCATCGACCGCGGACGCGATCAGATGTCTGACAGTCTGCAGGAAAGACAGTGGCGCGCAATCGCCTACAAATATCACTTTGCCTTGTGCATCACGTAGAATGCGGCCTTCCAAAGGTACAGCTGTATCTTCCGAGTGTTCATCTCTGCTGACGGTGGGTGAGAGCGATACCCCGATCGGCGCGGCGCCCTCGTGACTTCTACGACGGGGCGTCGAATATGCGGTTCTGTGTCCTTCGCTTTGACTAGTCAGCATCAACGTTACCAGCATGCTGTCGTTGTCCGAGAAGACCCTTGGCTATGACAGCTAGTTTCACCATGACTCACGTGTGCGAAGGCGTGGGGCCATTCGGTGTACCCCCAGCAGACCGTGCGCCACGTACTTTTGGGGCTGTAAATGTGCATGTGTCTGCGCGGCCCTTGCGTTGGCAATATGCGCATGGCTGTTCACCATCACATTTGACTTTCCGCTTCTTACAAAGGTCACATGCCGCTGTGACTCGATCGACTCGACGCCGCTTCTCTGGCGGTTCTGTGTGATCAGGAGTCATCTGCAGCGCTGATGGATCCGATACCTAATCCCTCAATTATTTCTGCGTAGGATTGGGTCTTTGATTCAGCTGAGAGGGTAGCTATCGCTGTATGTTCGTCAAGTGCTGCCAAGATCACGTCAGTCTACATCGATGAATCGCCATGTCAAAATGGTCACTGTACCTTTGGTATCGTGTAACGTAAGGGCAACCCCAGATGCGGATGTTGTTGTCGGAAGGAAGTCATTTCAAGCGCTGAAGTTCCGAGACGGGCCAGCTTGGCATTTCTCTCGGACCGCTAGAAAAAGCCGGATATCGGCGCGCAAATCATTGAAGCAGCATTACCTAAGCATTGTAAGTTGCAAGTAGACAGTGCACTTCCAGATGTTTGCATTATGTTAGAAAATCGCTTAGGATTTGCTGTGCAGCTGCAGATTGACTTCTATCATCTGTTCTGTCTGCAACGCAAGAGCAGGTCTCCGCTGTCGGAAGGCACGGCGCCAATACCAATGATGTGGAGACTTGCGCTTAGCGGTGAGGATCGAGTTTGACCGGTGGTTTCCGAGAGTTGATTTGCCGAGGGTGCAACTGAGGTGCTGGAACTTTCACTCGAGCACTTGCTGTTATCGATAGAAATATCATACTTTCCGCATCCGGTAGGTTGGATCCGGGGTTTGTGCTCCGCTGTCAAGTCACCTGCTCCGCCGCAATGGATGAGGAATTACAATTTACCCTATATAGCAAGTTCACCGTGCGTAAACCCTAGTCATATGTCCATCTGTCAACCACTGACGAGCTCTTCGAGGGTTGGAACATAACGGTAAGCATGCAAGGTCGCTACAAGATGTTACGCACGAATAAGGTGGTACTGATGCGGCGTTTGAATTTGGGGTATCGTTGTGTTCTATCTCAGAATCATAAGGTTGTAAAAACGCTGCAAGTTCAGGCGTCGACCTCCGCCCTGAGTCTTCCCCTCGCAATTGCATCACCCAGACCCACGTTCGAAGAGCCACCCATGCTGACATTGAAGCGTCTGCCGCCGTTCAGGTTTGCCTGTACACGCTCCTCCTCTTCAGCATCCTTCTTTGCTTGCTCACGAACACGTTCGGCGCGCTGTTCTTCTGTAGAC
This sequence comes from Ascochyta rabiei, assembly GCF_004011695.2. Lineage (NCBI taxonomy): Eukaryota > Fungi > Ascomycota > Dothideomycetes > Pleosporales > Didymellaceae > Ascochyta > Ascochyta rabiei. Next base: position 1,519,647 of record NC_082406.1, read on the forward strand.
GAGGCATCTGCTTGCATCTTTGCGAGACGCTCAGCGGCACTTTCCTTCGGTTGCTCTTGGACAGCAGCTGGTGGTGAACGAGCCCTTCGCGGGCGGTCCTGGTTGGAGCTGTGACGGGACTTATCGAAAGGCCTTCCAGGCGGCGTGCGAGAACGGTTGCGCTGATCGTTGCGGTCGTCGCGCTCCTCTCTTCTGCGTGGCGATCTCGACCGCCTGCGATTGTCGTCTCGACGGCTCCTGCGGTATGGGGAACGTGATCGTGAGCGAGATTTTGATCGTCGTCGATGACCGTCTCGGTCGTCTCTGCTGTCCCGATCTCGCCGGCTGTGCTTTCGATCTCTCCTATCTCGATCGTCGCGATCTCTTGAGCGCGAGCGAGAACGGTCACGGCGGCTGCGGTGGTGTCTGCTGCGATCTCCATCGCGATCCCGGTGCTTGCTGTCGCGCGCCTTCTCCTTCGACCGCTTCTCCTCATATTTGGCTTGCTTTTGCGCGTCCTTCATGGCCTTCAGTTGCATCTCCATCTTCTGCTTCTGGATCATAAGGAGTGGGTCCTCGAGGACCTTTTTCTGTGTGTCGCGTGCCGAGTTTGCGTTTGCGTTTCCAAGTGCATCGATGCCGACCGCGGCGCCTTTCTGCAAGTCCTGTGTGTCGTTCGACTTGAGCAGCTGGTCGATTCTGCGCTTGCCGAGCAAGTAGCCCTCGCGCTCTTCGGTGACACCTGTGCCGTCGCCCCCAGGCCCAGAGTACATCCAATCCACGCGCTTTGTGACAGTCCTGCCGCCAGCGGCTTCTTGAAGCTTCTGCAGCTCTTCAAGTGCGCGCTCCTCCTCGCGCTCTTTGCGCAGCTTCTCGATTTGCTTGCGTTCCTCAAGCGCCGACTTCTCTTCTTTCCATACTCGCTCCTGGTTCTTGCGCAGGTGGGGATGCCAGGACTTCTTCAAGTTGAGGTCGCCACCCATGGCTGCGGCCTAATCTTTGACGGTATAGGAGATTGGCGTGTGGTTTCTAGGACCGGACGATAGGAGGATTGTGCTTCGGTGTATTTCGGGCTCGGACTATGCGAAGCCTCGTTTGACGGGTGGTGCTAAGGCGCGAAGGTGTTGTGGTGTGGTGGGTTGTGAGGATAAGAAGGGAAGGCTGGTTCCAAGGTCGACTATAGTACGAATAGGCCCCAGTTGCGCCACGCACTAAAACGGCCCCACTGAAACTTTTGGCTTTCACGAGACAGCAGCGGAAGGAGCAGATGACATACTCCACACAACAGACCTCTGAGCATAGCACTCCAGGCGCAGATCCACAAGGCCAAGTCGGGGTCCCGCATTCCCACACCATGTCAGCACGCAAGCGCAACGAATGGCTCGACGCCGAAGAAAGCGACGACGATGAGCGAGGCTACGAGTCCGTGGAGGAAAGCAGAGCGCACACCCTGCCCTCAGCCAAACGACAAAAGATAAACCACTCGTCCGAAGACGAAGACGAAGACGAAGATGCCGACTTCAACTCAGAGGACGTGGCAGAAGCAGATGACGACAATGAGGATCCCCTTTCCAGCAAAAACGCCGAACTCGCACGTCTCGAGGAGCTCGCCGCAGGCCTGCCCCAAGACCTGAAGCTACAGACCGACAAGCTCGGCGGGAAACCCATCGATCTCAAAACACCCAAAAAGGACAAATCCGGCGTACTCTACGTCTCCCGCGTCCCGCCCTTCATGAAGCCCACGGTCCTGCGCTCCCTCCTCACTCCCTACGGCGCCGTCGGCCGCATCTTCCTCACGCCAGAAGACACAACGTCGCGCCAGCAGCGCATGCGCGGCGGCGGCACACGGCGCAAGCTGTTCCTCGACGGCTGGGTTGAGTTCCTGCACAAAAAGGACGCCAAGTTTGTCGCCGAGAATCTGAATGCGCAGACAATGGGCGGCAAGAAGCGCGGGAGGTGGCACGACGAGGTCTGGAACGTCAAGTACCTGACGGGCGTCAAGTGGGCCCATCTCGTCGAGCAGATCCAGAACGAGAACGCAGAGCGCGCGGCGAGACTGCGGTTCGAGATTCAGCAGAGCAAGAAGGAGAACAAGCGCTTCCTGGAGAACGTGGAGAGGGGGAAGAAGGAGAGCGGTATCGAAGCGACGAGGAAGAGGAGAGGCGACGACGCGGATACGCAAGTGGCGCACACAAGCGGGACGACCGAGAGCAAGCCGAAGAAGGGGAAGAGGAGGCTGGAATTCACGCAGCACGCGGCGACGAGCAAGAGCGACAAGAAGCCTGAGCCGGGCCAAGATGTGCACAGAGTGCTTAGCAAGATCTTCTGAGAGTGTGCGAGGCGCAAATGATACCAAAGTTGCAATACCAGCAAGTCTGTCTGCGATAAATAGACCTCTCATGCACATGTCGTGCGTGCCATGTTTTTCCTGACCCCAAAACGCCATATCCAACCATGCTAGCCAGGGTATTTCCGTCTCCTCCATCTCCACTCGAACTTCGTTGCCCCGAATCTCTATATCGCCGTTCCTCTCTCGAAGTTCTCTCGGATCTCCGTTGTATACCGGTTGTAGAACCTCCCCAGCTTGTCGTTGAACTGCTTGTTCTTCTGGTTGATATACGTGATATCGCCCTGATCCTGCTCATCCCTAATCCCCCTCTTCCTCCTGGCCTCCAGGCGCGCCTTCTCGCCCTTTTCGATGTCGCCAACGAGCCGGTCAATGGCCTCCTTGCTGGGCTTGTGGTCGTGACTGTACGCCTCCTCGACTGCCGTGTTGATGCGCCCATTCGGATCCACCGTGTATATCTCCCCCGAATCTGTCTCGACGAGTTGCAGCAGTCCCGACTGGACTTGGCGCTGCAATTTCGTTGCTTTCTCCTCGGCGTAGGCCGCGAGGTCGACTTTGCTCATCTGCCCTATCTGCCGTTTGTACACCTTGTTCGCCTCGCCTCGGTAGTCCGCAAACGCGTTATTGTCCCTCGCGCGCGCCTTCTTCGCTAGCCTCTTGTCCCAGCTCTCGCTCTCCTCAACTGTGTAGTCCCAGTTCCGCTTGCGCTCAAAGTCCGGGTCGTCGTTTTTGAGCAGCTTGTAGGACGCTTTGGTGTGCGCGTCGGCCAGTTTGGAGAGCTTGGCAAGTCGTTCTGAGCGATCTTCGGCATCGCGCACTTCGCGCTCTGTGGCTTTGCGGCCGGATTCTTTCTGCGCCTGGAGAGACTTGAAGCGTGCCATGCGTGCTGCGAGGGCGGCTTTGGGGTCAGTGTTGGCGTCGGTCGAGGTGGGCTTTGAGTCTGAGGGCATCCCCTCGGAGCTGGTCTCAGCCTTGATCATTGTGGCCGGTGTGGTTTTGGGTTCTGTTGTGTCGGCCATGTTGTGTTGCGTGGTTGTTGGCTGCAATGATCGAGAGACACAAAGTGAAAGTGAATTGACGACGCCAAGGTACTAGCGCCTTATGCACCTTCCTCTCGCTCTGTCAAGTGACACCTACTTTTCTCACGACCTTTACAGCGCTCTTTGGAAAGGCTGCCAGCTCGACGTCAAGCACACTCAGCGCTTTTCAAGATGTGACAGTTGTTCGCACCTGGTAGCTGTACTAATCTCAGCGTTGTATTGTTCATTTCCTTGTCCTACGACGGCACGCACGAGGGCGACGTTCATCTATTGCGCAGGGACCATGACAGCGTCCTGGAGCTAATGCGTGGCTGGACCCGTAGCCCGTTCGTTCAGCCAACAGCGGGACAACAAGGTAATTTCATGTTGCCAAGCTCGACCTTAGTATGCATGGCATGGATACAACGATGTAGGCGTGGCCTGATGGACAAAGGCCGAATGTGCGAAACTATGCGCCTGGAAAATACGACCCCGTGCGAATCTCTTCTGTTGAACCGTTTCTCTCAAATCGCTCAGGCTCTCACTTCAGAAGAGAAGGTGCATCCTTCTACCTCTTCAGTGTCTGCCAGAAACCCAACTAGGGCGTCCGACTTGAGTGGTTTCGGCGAAAGCTTGCAAAAACCCATTCCACCTTGTCCCTCACGCAAATGCCGGCAACACCAACAGCCACAGCATTATGGCAAACACTTCCACCACAGTGCTTGCAATCATGCCTCTCACAGCCTTCACACTGCACGAGCTTGTCCTTCGACGAGTTGAGGTCGACAACCTGACCCTACCAATCCTAGCCATCAACAGCGTCGTGTATGCGATCCTTATTCACTATACAGGCGTCCTCTACGCGACGGAAGTTGCTTTAGCACTTTGGTTGCCACTATGGACATATATTGGAGCATATCGCGCGTTCTTTCACCCTCTTTCGAGCTACCCAGGACCATTAGGGGCGAGGATCTCTAAATGGTACGCCGTCAAGAAGGTAATCGAAACCCAATGGCACTGGCACAGGGTACAACAGGATTTACAAAAACAATATGGAGACTATGTGCGGACTGGTCCGAGAGAGCTATCCATTTTTGATCCGGACGCGGTGCAGGTGCTTCTGGGTTTCCAATCGAAAACCAGCAAAGGGCCATTCTACGACGTGATGGAAAAGTCACTACACCTGAACCGTGACAAGCCATGGCACCGCCAGAGAAGGAAGATCTGGGACAATGCAATGAAGACCTCCCTGTCAGACTTCGCGCCGCGTGTCGAGGAAATGTGCGATCAACTGCTCGCTCGACTGAGGCAGGCTGATGAGAAACCAGTACTTCTCCTCGAGACGATGACATACTTCAGCTACGACACTATGTCTGCACTTGCTTTCGGTAAGCCGATGGGCTTCACCACAGGCGAGTCGAGCAAGATAGCAGATAGTATTCTGAACACCTTCACACAAGGGCTGAGCGCGATGGGCATTATGTACCACATGCCCTGGCTAATGAACGCGCTTGGAATACTCACCTCACTCGCCGGCCCCTTGAGAGATTGGACAGATTGGAGCATCAGCCAGATGAAAGCTCGCATGGCAGTGAGTTACGCCGCCTGACCACAAGCAACACACAACTCACATATCTCAGCTCAAAGACGCCCCCTCGGATCTGATTGGGGAGTTAATCAAGCATACACCTGACGGCGATGCAGGTCAGGCCTTGCTCTACGGTGAATCACGTCTCATCATTAGCGCAGGCAGCGAAACCACCTCTACGGCCCTTACATTCATATTCATGCAGCTCGCCACACATCCGCAATATACAGACGCCATCCGCGCCGAGCACTGTGCCAATGCTTCCACCTACCACTGCGCTCGCTCCCTTCCCCTGCTCGACAGCGTCATCAACGAATCAATGCGGCTTTGGCCGTCAGTCTTCTTCGCATCTCAGCGCGTCACGCCTCCCGAGGGTCTTACCATCAACGGACACTTCATCCCTGGGAACACAATTGTGCAGATACCTCCTTTCGTGCTCAACCGTGATGCTCGTAATTTCGTCGATCCGGATTCATTCGTGCCGGAAAGGTGGACGTCGAGACCGGAGATGGTGATGAACAAAGCTGCGTTCCTGCCGTTCTCGACAGGGTCGTATAGTTGTGCGGGGAAGAATTTGGCATGGATGGAGTTGAGAAGTGTAGTGGGTAGGGTAGTAAATGAGTTTGATGTGCGGCTGCCGGAGGAGTTTGTAGAGGAAACGTATTGGGAGGGTATTAGGGAACATTTCACAGCGGGACCCCCAAGGCAGGAAGTCAGGTTCATTAGAGTGGGTGAATAGCACCACATATTCAGATCATGTCAGGCATGTGGACGCCCTGCTGTTTAGCCGCTCATACCCCAGAAAGCAATCTCTGATCTCGATTCGCATAGACCGCAGCATCACGCGCCGTACCGTCATCATTTGCTTCCTGTCCATGTTGCGCCCTATCCATCACCAAACCTTTTCGGTCGTTAGCGAATCATCTTCGAAGGACGCAAACCAGCACATACCCGCCAAACCTATATATTCCGCATCCTTGACTACGATCTTGCCCTCTGCAGCAGCCCTGCGCATTTCCTTCGCAAACTGCAGCTCTTCCCGGGCCCAACGGAACCACACTTCAAGTGATAGGTCGTAATCTTCCAAGCAACCTCGATACTTTAATTGTCCCGTTACAGATGCTTTCATGTCATAGAGACTCTCGGGCATGCTCTTTAGCTAAGCAGCAAACCATTGGGGAATCGGCTAGAGAAACAGGCTGGATGCAACGAGTGAAAGCCGCATAAGTCAAGTTGTCGCTGGCCTTAAGCGAGGGGCAAAAAGGAGGCCAAAATGGCAAAATATCAGTCGAGCCACCAGCCCAACACACGCCCTTCAACCCAGACGGGAGTATTCCAGCGCCGCCGTCTCATGGTGAATACCTGACTGCTGAATTTCTTCACTCGTCGATTGCATTCATTGCTTAGGTTCGTCCAGCATCCCTGGTTACCCAAGGGAGTGAAGCGAACACCACAAGACTCGAACTGGGCTCCTGCCAAGGTGTACACTGAAAGGTGTGCGTGGATAACGGTGAACCTTCTGATGAAGACCCATTACAGGTAACGTGATATCTAAATATAATGGTATATATTCTACAAGTTAATTGGAGAGAGTTTCGTCGAAGTGGCCTTTGGTGGGGCACAATCCGTCGCTAGGTCCGATATGTGATCATCCGCTTATGGTTGGTCCACTACTCTTTGCAGCATCATAACTCCCTCACCCTCACCCACTTACACCTTGGGTACCTTGCCCACGTCGCCTAGTAATTGTGCAATCGCTCTTGACAGCTCCACCTACACTAGTCTCGTAGGACCCTGCGGTATGAGGCCGAGGGAGCGTCAGCTAGGCTCAGCTTGAGCTCATGGTCGTTTCGCTTGACTACAGCGTTTGCAACCCTTGCTCATCGGCCACCACTTCGCGCGCATCATGGCTTTGAGCACAGGACACATGTCCACTTTACCATTCACAAACATGACAGAATCGTGTGCATACTATTGCGACAGCGGACTATCATCGTCAACGCGAGCGGACAACAAGGTACTCGATTGGTCGTGATCATCCATCACGGTCTTCACTGTTCACGCGTCACATATATGAACTATGGTATGATGTAACGGCAACATGCGCAACGCCTACGATTCCCTCGATAGTCTCGAAAGCTTGCCCTGTACCTGCTTCGAGCACACGGATCACGTCAAGGACGCTACTGCCGAACAATCCACGATCAGCCAGTACATCTTCACTTGCATTTCCTCTGTCCCTCCCCTCTCCTCATTGCACACCAAGCACACTCTTTACGTCGACACTATAACATACAAGGATATATCGACATGGTCACCCGATCTGCTACTCTATCATCGCAGCTTACCTTGATCTCGGCTTCTATACCACCAGAGATCATCCTCAAGACCATCCAGTATCTTCCGTTCGAGAACGGGAAAGACATCATCAGGCTTCAACATGTTCACCCGCGATTACGAGACCTCCTGAGAAACTACGAGCGCTCGCTCACAAGAACATTCATGAATCGAGAGCTGCCGCACGCTTCCACAGACTTCCCGTGCTGTGCCAAATATGGATATCGATGTCTGGCAGACTGCGTAAAGAAATACGACATAGTAGACGACCTGATGGACGCGCTGGTCTCGCGGCAGAATTGCTACGCAGTGGAAGAGCACAACATGGCTTTGTTGAATGCCGGGCTACTGCTCATATATCGTGTGGCATTTATGAGTAAGTTCCAATAGCACGAACTGTAGGAGGACGGTCTCTAACAAATTCACAGAAGATCACAGCGCCAAACTCGCATTAATCAACTCAATCTCTCGAGATCCTCTCACAGCGATATACCTTGCCCTACACAACTCTACCCTCACAGCGCGGTACCACGGCTCTGGCTGGATCCACCAGCGTACATACGGACGCTTTATGGACGCCAATCAGATCTCCCTCCGCAACGAACTCGAGTTCTGCTTCGCCGAGGCCGCCCTCACATTAGGGCCGGAGTTCATCTCAGACCTGCTCCTGCGACCCACAAGAGCAGGTGCGGAGGCGACGTTTCTGAACTTCTACCATGACTACGGGACGCATGACTGGGATTGGCCTGGCTGGGGCGAGGGAAAAGGCGAGTTCAACCCGCCTAGGACGCAGGGGCCGAAGAAGGAGCCTGGGAGTCGAGGGAGAAGTCTCTTCACTACTGTACTGGAGAGATTGGCGGAGTGCGTGAAATGCTCATTGGATGAAGTACGGGCGAAGATGGAGGAGCAGACTAACGACCCAGAACACTCCTTGTCGTACTTGAACCTGTATGGTAAGGCGCGGTTGTTGGAGGGGCGGAACTGGAACTGGGCAGAAGAAGAGCAGCACAAAGGGCGTCGAGACTCAGTACATTCCTAGCACGTCCAAATACGAATGGCAAGTTCTACTCAACTCAACTCAGCGTAGACATCCGTCCGTCTCGTCAAAGGAATCTCCTTCCTGATCTTCTCCACATACTCGATGTCAATCTCCGCACACGCAATCTCGCCCTCGTCCAATCCCCTCCCATGCTCATCCGCCTCGCCTCCCAACTCCGCAACGATCCTCCCCCACGGGTCAATGATCATACTATGCCCGTAGCTGTGCCTCTTGCCCTCCTCGTCATGCTTTCCTACCTGCCCCGCAGCAACGATGTAGCTCTGCGTCTCGATCGCACGCGCACGCAACAGCATATGCCAATGCCCCGCCTCGCCTGTCGCGGTGGTGAATGCAGAAGGGTAGGTAACGATATGCGCGCCGCGCTTCGCATACACCAGGCCGGGTTCGGGAAAGCGCATGTCAAAGCAGATCTGCATGCCTATCTTGCCCAGGGCGGTGTCGAAGGGCAGCGGGAGCTCGGTGCCGCGCTCCACGGACTTGCTTTCCTGCAGACTCGGCCCGTCTTTGATGTCGACGTCGAAGAGATGCAGTTTCTGGTAGCGTTGGGTGATTTTACCCTCCTCGTTGATCCAAATCAATGTGTTCTTGGTTTTGTCTCCGGCGGCTGGTTCGTGAATGCCTACGGAGATGGGCAGCTTGTACTGTTTTGCGGATTGGAGGAGGCCTTGGACGAATTCAGAATCGTCGACAGATTTGCAGAGCTTCAGAGAGGGATTGGTGTTGATGTAGTCGGAAGCTTCGGGTAGGAAGAGTGCGGCTGCACCTGCTTCTGAAGCCTGCTTCACCAGCTTTTGGCATTGTTGAAGGTTGTGAGAGAGGGAGGCTGTGGAGCAGATTTGTCCTACGGCCTAGGTTGTGTTAGCATATGACGGGCTGATAATGCCTATGAATGCATTATTAATGGCCTTGGAATGCATATTTAATATGTATAATATGAGGCAAAAAATTCGGTGGCGAAGTCTATGTGGTGGTGTCTTATCACCACAACGTTTTGTTGGGTGATTACAAGATGCATGTGAGTCGGGAGTGGCTTGAGAGATGAGCTCAACAGAAACTGCTTACTGCCAGGGGCATCTTGAGAGCTTGCATGTAGTTCTCGCTCGGGCACTGAGGTTGTTGTTAAGAAATTGAAGAGAGAAACCGATTGAATCACATCGTCACTGCGATGGACGGCGATGCACTAGGAAAACTAAGCCAGATCAGGCGGACGTGTTGAGACAACGCGGTACTGCCCGTCGATCTGTTACACCCATGTGAGCCTGCATAATCGGGTCTGGGGATTCTATGGAAGGATTTCAAGAGGTCATGAGCGTTCAGAGACGATGTAAGGTCGATGGTGCTTTGCCCTGCAGGAGGTCCCGATCCAATCAAAGACCCTGCAAGGCTGTGTAGCCGTGCTCAAGGCGCATCATTTGGCAGCGCGCCGTGGATCTCAGCATTGCGCGGCTGTCTGAGGCCACAACGACGCTGTTGACACGTTTTGCGGGGCAGAGCGGCCATTACCACAGCTTTCCACTACCGGAAGTCGGGGTTCAGCCAAGCTACGAGTGAGTCCCGTCTCACCTCCGAGCTCCCTACGACACGCTCTCTCGGCGTACGACGTGCACGTATTCCACGCTGGCCTTTGGCGTGCACATGCAATGCATAGACCCAGGCGAAGAACGAGCCCACGGTGAAAGCTAGTAAAGCTGCAGATACCTGGCACAAGCACGTCTGTCAACCGAAAGAGAAAGCAGCAAGATGAGTGGGAAGAACTGGTGGAACAGCGCGATATCCGGCCTCGAGTCGCGACTCGACACCATCCTGGCTGAAGATGGACAAACGAGCGCAAAGCCGGCGGATGCTGCCACGAAGCAAGACAGCGGTGAAAAGGCGACGGTAGACAAGAAACTCGCAGTCGAGCAGGCCGGGCTGTCACGCAACTCGTCTCGGAGCAGACCAAACTCCAGGCTACAAGACCGTCTGGCGAAGGCTGTGACGAAAGGCACAGAGAGGGCCGACTCGAGACCATCTTCAGACCTGGGGTCCCGGCCAGAGAGCCCAGCTCTGCGGAGCCCAGGCATCGCTGCTGTCGCTGACCTGGTTGGGAGAACAAGCATAGATTCGAGGGTCTCAGAGCCCGTGGACGCGCTGGCAGCAGCTACCGAGGAAGAGCCAGCGAAAGAAATGGAGGCGAATGAAGACGGACCTACAAGGCCATCCGCCGAGGAGCCAGCGCCTGTTGTGTCTCCTCCTGTCGCATCACCGCCGACGACACCTCTCGTATCAGAGCAGCCACCGGCCACGCGCTTGCCTACCATGTCCATACCGTTCATCGGTACGCCAAAAACGTCCTCCCCGCGCCAATCAATTGACAGCAACCCCTCACGACCATACAGCGACGTGCCAACGCCTGTAGAGCCCGAGTTCCCTTCCACACAAGACCCCGATGTTCTTGCATCCGAGCTGTCGAGTCTACAAAGAGCGCACGAGGAAACGGTCCGTGGGCATCGAGATGAGCTCAACTCACATCTTGAGCGCATCGATGCTTTGCAGTCCAAGCTCACCTACTTCTCCCAACAGCTGGCTGCTTCCGCAAAAGCCGCTTCGGTCGAGGTAAATGCGACACCACTGGAGAAGAAATTAGCAGAGAGGGATGCTCAAATAGCCGCGCTTATGGACGAAGGGCAAAAACTTTCCAAGACTGAGATGAAGCACATGACGACTCTGAAGAAAATGCGCGCAAAGGGGCAAGAGCAGGACAAGGAGATTAACACACTGAGACAGCGGCTCGCCAAAGCCGAGAAAAGCATTACAGAACAGTCTGAGAGGGCGAGACGTGCAGAGGCTGCCGAGAAGGCTGCACTAGAGAGACTGAAGGTTGTGGACAAGATCGAGAAAGATATCAATACGATCAGAGCAGAGCGAGAAGAAGCTGGTCTGACCATCACGGAACTTCGAAAACAGTTGAACGAAGCGCTATCACGAGCTGAGGATGCAGAAAAAAGAGTCAAGGCTGGAGCTCTGGAAGCAGAGAAAAGGGTTACAGCATCGCTGCAGGAGGATCTTGATAACCTGCGCATCGAGAAGAAGCTCGCTGAGGACCGCGCAAAGAAGGAGTTCCAGGCTGTGAAAGAGCAATCGACGAGCCAGCAAGAAAAGGCCAATGTTGTTGAGCTCGAACTGCGTGGTGAGATCGCCGTAAGTCAGTCCCTTCACGTTCAACCAAACCATCGCTCACCGTACATCTAGAACCTCGAATCCAAACTTGAGCTTTTGCGCAGCCGCTCTGAGGAAGCCACATCGTCCGCAACAGGCGATTCACAGGCCAAGCTGTTACGCCAAATCGAGACACTGCAGACGCAGTACTCACTCGCATCAGATAATTGGCAAGGCATTGAGACCACTCTGACCTCTCGAGTTACAGCACTTGAGAAGGACCGCGACGAGACTGCGAAGCGTGAGTCCGATATCAGACGGAAAGCGAGAGACGTCAACTCGAAGGCGCGCCGCCTTGAGGATGAGCTGGACAGCATCAACGAGCGAGCAAGGGCACTCGAGCAAGACCTAGCAGAGCAACGATCAACTGCCCAGAGATTGCAGAGTAGGCTCACGGCGGCGGAAACAGCAGCACAAGATGCCAAAGCAGATCTTGAGCGAGAAAAGAAAGTATGGGAAGCCGAGTTGCAGCAACGTCTCGAGGAAGAGAGGAACCGATGGCAGCTAGAAACGCAACAGCACAATCCTCTGTCCGCCTCGACCCACCTCCGGACTGAGTCGCCCTCAATATCGAATCGTCAACGCTCCCCTGACCCGCTGGGCATCTACAACAGGAGAACGCCGCGTTCTACGATTTCCGGCATGGACACGACGCTCTCGCCCATCGACCGCATGCTGGAAGAGGCCCGGCGACCCTCCAACAACCGGCAGAAATCATCACCCAGTGTCCGCACCCCTGAGATGGGCACGCCACAACGCCAGAACTCTATTCCGTCAGGTCTATCGAACTTCAACGGCGGCACGAACGCGCCGAACGCGCCGTACACGCCTTACACGCCCTCCATCCACACTGTCGACTACGACGAACCTTTCGAGAGTGTCTCCTCCCCTCACCGTACCATCAATGACATGGTGTCCGTCTCCACTGTCGGCGCCGGTCCCTCAGTTCAACTCGTCGAGCGCATGAGCGCCGCCGTGCGCCGTCTCGAGTCAGAAAAAGCGACGCACAAAGAAGAGATGGCGCGTCTAAGCGCCCAGCGCGACGAGGCTCGCGAGGAGGTTGTTGCCTTGATGCGCGAAGTGGAGGAGAAGAGGGGGCAGGAGAAGAGGGTGGATAGGCTCGAGAAGGAGCTGGAGGAGGTCAAGGAGCGGTACGAGACGACGCTGGAGATGCTGGGCGAGAAGACGGAAAGGGTGGAGGAGTTGGAGGGAGACGTGCAGGAGGTGAAGAAGATGTACAAGGAGCTTGTTAGTACGATGGGGAGGTGAAGAGCATGAGTTTTAATCGAGACGCGTGGAATCATGGAGCGATTCCACAAATTTGATATGTTGTGCTATGCCAACGCCATCCAATGCAGGGTATAATCGTCACTCTTTTCTTTTCTCGCCTCTTCCTCCCCTTCAGTGCAGGTCAATCCCCTCCCGCTCCGCACTCTGCAAGATAAAGCTCCTCGTCTTCGCGTCTGGCACATAGTCCAACGCCACCTTGTCCCATGTATCCTTCTTATCCCACTCGGCACCCCTCTGCAACAACAGCATCGCCGCATCTCCATGCCCCTCGCTGAGCGCATGATGCAGCGCCGTCTGCCCATCTACATCCGTCGCGTTCAGCGGACTCTTGCCTGTGTCTAGCAGCGCTTTGATGATGGGCACGTTCCCTGCAGCAGCCGCACGGTGGAGCGGCAACTGGCCACGCCTGTCTTTGACACGGGCTGAGGCCGGAGGCTTCTGCGCCATGAGGGTCCGCGCAATGTCGAGGTTGTTCTTGCTTACGCAAAAGTGCAGCGCTGTCTGTCCTGTGTTCGTCTTGGCGTTGACGTCGGCGTCTTTGCTCAGCAGTAGATCTACAATCTGCTCGGCGTCTTTGCGCGAACAGGCCATGTGCAGAGCGGTCCAGCCTGAGCCGTCTGTGGCGTCGACGTCGAAGTTTTTCAGTTGTACGAGCACCTGCACGATCGCGAGGTGGTTGAAAGAGGCGGCCCAGTGGAGAGGTAGGCGGTCGTCAGGGTCGCGCAGGGAGGACAGCTTGGGGTTTGCGGCAAGGAGAGACTCGACTTTCGATGCTGGGTGGGCGGTGTTAGTGGGGGTAAGGACGAGGTGGAATGATTCGCTGAGTGGCAAGCGTACTCTGGCCTTGACGACAGGCTTCGTGGAGGGCGTATTTGGACTTGTACTCTTCCATGGCGGCAACCGACATGGCGCTGGTTGTAAGGCGGGTGGTGATCTTGGCTGGCCTCTGCGTTGGAGCTGGAGCTGGAGCTGGAGCTGGCCGGATTTAGAGATGCGCTAGTGAGCTTATCTCCACAAACCATAACGCTGTGCAGTTGAAGTCCTCGTGGGCGCCTACCCCTACACTACAAAGTCTTGGCCCTGACACTTTCAGATGCCGTCTCTACAGACACTGGTCGACACTTCGATGCCAGAAAGGGCCTTAGCCTTGCGTACTTTCCCCATGGGGATGCCCTGCAAACCCCGCATCTTGAACCAGGGCATCTCGAGATGAGCTGCATATCCGCACCACAAGGCGCTCTAGCGCAAGCGACAGCCGACGCCCAAGGCCGAGATGCGTGTTCAAAGACGTGGAAGACTTCCGATTCATGGAGTTTCCATTCTCTGTGTTACACCATGAAGATCACGTCCCGCGCATGTCATGGAGACGCCGTCTCCCACAGCAGAGTCAAGTTCCGGCTCAACGAATCCGGGGTCGAATTGTCCCGCATCCTTTGGTAGTAGAGTACATAAATAACTGAGTGCGGTGTTGTTGAAGTAGAGCTACGGTAGGCTTCGTCTACCAGCCTTCGCGATGCGTCAACACTTTCTGACTGGGGTGACTACTGTTGTTTTATCATCCATAGTACATGCTCAATTGCCTCCTTCACCAGAGGACTACTGGCAGGTATCACCCCCTATCAACTACTCCGAACCCCTCTACGCAGGCTGGCCCCAGCTCAAGGTCGACGCCGAGGTCCTAGTCTACAAGGGTACAGATATCAATCGCACCTACGCTCACCACCCGGAGTTATATCACAATGGCAAGAGGACCTTTCTCATGTATTCAACAGCGCCCATCGATGAAGACGCTACAGGCCAGGACGCTTGGCTGTCAACCTCCACAGACGGTGGCTTCAGCTGGTCAAAGGGCTATCCCATACTGCCAGACGCACTGCTACCCAACCAAACCAGTCCTGCTAACTACACCTACTGGTGCGATAACCGTATATGGCAGCGAGCCCATCACCCCGTGGCATGGGTACCAATTGACAGGAAGACCCTGTACGCCGTATCCCAAACGACTCTCCGCTATTGCTGGGGCGATGACGCAAAAGGAACAAAAGCTGCAGGCCGCATCGCTCGAGTCATTGACAAGGCTGGAAACCCAGTAGGCGACCCATGTTGGACTTCGCAGAACAACTGGACAGAAGTCGTCCGCTTCAACGAAACCATATACGGCCAATATGGCATGAAGTTCTGCAAACACGCCAAACAGATCGAAGCGTACCTCAAGGAGCCAGCAAAAGTACCGGCGTGGGGCACCTGGTTGTACCAAACAAAGTTGTTCGCTGCGGTTGGCGCCCACGACATGCAAGAACCAACACACTCGGTCTGGTTCGGTAACAAAGTCGGTGGCTACTGGGAGCGTTTCTGGCGTGACATCTCAGGCTCCGACATCATCAGCACAGCTGTTTGGGTTGAGCACACCAGTTCGCGCAAGGGCGACGAGTGGTACCCCAAGGTGGAGAAGCAGCTTGGTAACCAGATCTTCAAAACCAACATACCAGATGTGGGTAGTAAGCAGCACTTAGGCCTGCTGCCGAACGGAGACCGTTACCTCGTCCACAACCCACGCAACAACACGGAGAGATACCGCCAACCGCTCACTATTGCCACGTCGCGGAGGAGTAACGGGTGTTATACTGGCATTGGAGTGCTGAGAACAAACGCTAGCACGGTCATTGCACCAGATACGAGGAAGCTGAAGAGACTCATGTTCAGCTACCCCACGGCAATCATAGTGAACGGGAAGCTGGTGGTGGCGTACAGTGAGAACAAGGAGAACATTTGGGTCAGCGTGGTGGATCCAAAGAACTTGCATTAAATCGTAGTGGCTGAACTCCACTTTATTAAAAGGCATGACCTTTGCTACAGATACTCTCAAACATGTCCGTAACCCTTGCCGTGAATCTGTGTTCGAAAGCCTGTTCTATTTTCCCGTGCTCGCCCATCCACACCGGGCGCAGCCACGTCTGCCAGAATGCGAATCTCAGTCGTCTCCAGTATGCTGAACTGATCGTGCCTCCTCCCCTTGCTCCTGATCGAATGCATCGGGTGCGAGCTGCCGTCGCCCCGGCTGCTCTGTTTCCCGTAGTAGGTTGTGTCGCAGTGAGGGCGGTACGAGGGGTTGGCGAGCTTGTACATTGCTTGGAGCGCAGGGCGCATAACCACCAGCGTTGCGACAAGGATGCCAGTGTGCATCTCGATGACCGCGAGTACGTTGTTGAAGACGTGGGTGTATTGCGGTTCGGTTTTTGTAAGTGGGTCGGGATAGAACATGATGACGAAGCGGGCGATGGTAAGACCTGTGTGGACAGATCCCAGCAGGATAAGGCCGATGAGCTGCTTTACCTCTGGGCGGTGCTTCTTGAGTCTGACGAGCGTGGGGATGGGAATGGCGATGACTAGGACGCTTGTGATCAGGTTGAACACTGCAGTGCTCATGCGAAACGCTACTAGGTCGATGCATGTGCCGTTCACTTTCTTGTCCCAGGTTTTGCTGATGGGTGTACACTGGAAAATGCTGATCAAGAATGCGGAAGAGTAGACCCCTAAGATGAGGTATATGGTGCAGCGTATGGCGTGTCTGGTCATCCTGATGATACGGTCCGTCGATGTGGAGCACATACTTCGATACAACAAGCAGAGCGACAGCTTGCAGAGAGGCGTCGTGAGTTTGAAGACAATCTGGTTGATGTATGCCAGTTTTGCGGGCCACACAGAGCTCCTCAAGTTGGCCGGAATGTCTGCTTTTGCCTTTCCATAGTCAAACACTGCGACGAGGATAATCTGAATAGCGCTCTGGATGATGCCGCACATCTGTTAGAGCTGTTAACAACATGGTCAAAGTGTCTCAAGGGAGAGTGAAGATACCATAGCGGCAAGAAGGCAAGTGTCAGAAACGTCATACTTCTTGTTGCGAACCCTGAACCCTATTCGTACTGCCAGAGTAGCGAGAGCCAGAATACTGAATACTAAAGTGACAGTAACGAGTTGATGGCCAACCGGCTCAAGCTTTGCCATGGTGCCAAGATGTTTGAGTGCAGGAGTGATCGCAAAGCTGAACCTGCCATCATCTGCGTTGCCGTAAGGAACAGGATATATGCCGTGGTTGAGTGTTCTGCACAATTACTGTATACGACGGTCTTTCTCCAGTGGTCTCCTTCGTTTCAGATTCTTGCCGCAAGCAGCGAGAAGCACTGCTGCGTCCGAAGACCTTTGATGTGATATCTAAATAGAACGTGCAGCGCCACGTGCAGGGGCATACACAAAGCGGCTTGGCTAGGCTGTAGGATGTTTGAGTTTGCTGACACCAACGCTGAAGTCCCTTTTACGAATTCTTTATCGGTCTCATAGAGCGCACGCAAGCTGTGTCATAAGAGGCTAAAAAAAAGCCCCTCTCGTAAGCTTTGCAGAAGACACCACAGAGATCGGTTATTCAGCGTTGTATTACGAGAGCGGTCCCCTATGCAACTGATGTTGCCTCACCGCTGCGGGACTTGCTTACCATCAGCATGGCTGTCTCGCTGTGGTCAGGCGACTTTCGCGCAGCCTCCCATCAATTCTCCTAATGCGCCGTTGTCCAGATAGGTCAAGCTTGGCATTAATACATTTGACATGTACCGGTAGCTGAGCTGTGCATAATTCGCATCGTGATGCACGAGCACGTTGGGTTTTCGCGATCCTGCCGGGAAAAGCGCACGCTGCATATGCAACTTCCTACCTCGGTCCTAACGCCGTTGTCCACTCTTGAAGCAGGATTCCGACATGCTTGCTATCGGCCTCGGCAATATTGCTAGGCTGATCCTGAGGTCTGGACATTGCTTTGAAAGCAGGGTGTCGTTTGCTGAAAGTGGTGTGGAGTCGATGAATGTGGTTGTACTTACTTACACCTCTCAAAACTCAACTTTGCTAGCAACGTCATGTTGGACCCTGACATCGTCTCTACCCGCAGATGCCCCTTGTCTGTTAATTCGTCCAACCAAACGTCCACACTCAGCGAAGGGGCCGAAAATAACTTACTTGCCGTGTAGCGTGTGATCAGTCATGCAGAATGCATCTGCCAATGAACACGAAGGATTGCAGGATTTACGTGTAATCTCCAGACGTTCAGGCCAAGCGACCGACGATGCTCCATTGAAAGCACACTTCCACCGTGGTGTCTTCTGGTCTGCGGTAAGAAATTACAGCTCCACTGAATTGTGGCGCGGTCATCTTCCCGTTTCCCGCCCGTCCCGTGCGACATGGAGTGTTGTGCCACAAACGAGATGGCACGAACGCGTTCACAGCCATTGTATTCACAGAGCGAGTCATGGCTTCTTCACCTAATGACTCTGCTTCTGACCCTATAAACTCTCTTAGCAGCTGACTCTGCCTGAGAGTAGCTCAGCGTCCAGTAGCCATCATGCTCGTCTCCCTGATCTCAGCGTCGCTCTTCCTGCTTTCGACCCCTGTCTTAGGATCCTCTACGTTCGAGGAGAAGTGCCTCGCGTTCAAACCCGAGAAACTCGTTCCTGGAGCCACGCGAAATGTTCTCGAGTACGTTGCTGCTGGCACGACGCTACGGTTTCCGGATAATGTCGCAGCTTGCAATCGTGGTAGTCAAGCCGTAACAGCCAATGTTTGCCGCGTCGCCCTATCAATTAAGACATCTGAACGATCGAACATCACATTCGAGGCTTGGCTGCCAGAGGACTGGTCAGGACGTTTTCTCGCTACCGGCAACGGAGGAATCGATGGGTGCACGTTTCCCAATACTATGGAGTGTTTGAAATATACGAACTGACCTTTCTAGGCATCAAGTACGAGGACTTAGCTTACACCTCGGCAAACAAGTTCGCGGCAGTCGGCTCCAACAACGGCAAGAACGGAACCGATGGTCTGCCTTTCTTCAACAACCCTGAGACTGTGATCGACTTTGCGTGGAGGTCGTAAGTTGCAGACATGTGAAACCCTATGGATGAAGCTAACAATCCATGCAGGCTTCACACAAGCGCAGAAGCCGGCAAGTCCCTCGCAAAGAAGCTCTATGGCAAGTCACACTCAAAATCATACTACCTCGGCTGCTCCTTAGGTGGACGTCAAGGTGTGAAGAGTGCCGAGAAATTTCCTAATGACTTTGACGGAATCGTTGCAGGGGCACCAGCTGTAGACTTTAACGACTTGGTCTCATGGCGAGCTCGCTTCTTCACTATTACTGGAGCCATTGGCTCTTCGGACTTCATACCGCCCACAGCATGGAAGACGTGGATTCACGATGAAGTGCTGAAGCAGTGCGACACAATCGACAAGGCGCAGGATGGAATTATCGAAGACCCAACGCTGTGCAAGTTCAACCCTTCGACCCTGCTTTGCATTGGAAATAGCACAGCCAACTGTTTGTCGGAACCGCAAGTCCAGCAGCTCAAGACAATCTTCAGCGACTTCAAGGCCCCAGACGGACGCCTCATATTTCCAGCCATGCAGCCTGGCAGCGAGGTGCTTTCGGTCGACCGACTGTACGCTGGTGTCCCCTTTGCGTACTCTGATGACTGGTTCAAGTATGTGGTCTACAACGACCCCTCTTGGAACGCATCTGAGTTCGGCTACGACGACGTGCGAGCAGCAGAACGCCTCAACCCAGGCGACATCCGCACTTACCCGACCGACCTTCCACGGTTTGAGCGACGAGGTGGAAAGCTACTGACATACCATGGTCAGCAGGATAATCAGATCAGCAGCTTCAACACCATCCGCTGGTACAACGATCTGAAAGGTCGAAGAAGTACCGCAGCCATGGACGAGTGGATCCGCTTCTTCCGCGTTTCAGGCATGAACCACTGCAACTCTGGACCAGGTGCCTGGGTTCTCGGCCAGGGTGGCAACGCAGCTGCGGCCGGCGTGCCCTTCGAACCCACGAAGAATGTCCTCAAAGCCATGGTGGACTGGGTTGAGAAAGGCGTTGCGCCCTCATACATCGAGGGGACCAAATTCGTAAACGACACCGTCTCGCTTGGCGTCGACTTCACACGGCGCCACTGCAAGTACCCGCTGCGTAACACGCTTGTCGGTACAAATTTTAAGGACACGAACAGCTGGAAGTGTGCATAGGAGCCAAATTAAAGTAGATATGCCCTGTATGTTACGGGAAAGACCCAATACAAACGCGCAATTCTCAGAACCTGAAGATGGTCACTACAGATATGTGTGTCCCAGGAGACTACAGTTAATGAAAAGACTATGAAAGCTCTCCCTGCATTGGATTAGCGCCAAGAGATGCCAACCCCTGCCAGATGTTGGATCAAAGATTAAGGATGAGCAGGTATTACGTCCAACACATGTACAATAACACGAGAAACAAGTCTTTGTATGCCAGACCAGGGTTCGATCGGCCTCAGTCAGCGCCCGAAGAGCGACCAAGTGGTACGGAGCGTCTCGAAACCAAGACTCCATCCAGTCCTGCGTCAGCTTGCGAAGCACGGCGAATCCGACGACGCACTCGATTTCCCCGGCCGCCTCGTCAGTGGAATGCCACGGATCGGTGCGCAACACCGTGTACGCCAACTCGTCCTTCAACGCCTCCACGGCCGCCGTGGCCGACTGGCGCCGCCCTCTTCCTCGTTCCCCCCTGCGCATTGCAGCCCTAGACGCTGAAGCCCAACGATCCATTTCCCACAGCGATGGACGATTCACAGAAGAACCAGTCGATGCCAATGCTGGCGGTCCACAAGTCAGGATCCAAGCTACAAACTCTCGATCTGATAGTGTGAAATGTCTCGCTGTGTTCGATACAAGAGAACGCGAGGGAGGGTAAGGCAAGACAAGGCGAGACAAGTGGGCCAAAGATGCTATTGGAGCATACGCGCATCCAAAGCAGATAGATGGTCGTTACAGCAAGTCCTTGACCACCATGCGTTGAATGTGAATACAATATCAATATGTGACTACTACACTACGTTACTCTACTCAACCTATACACACACACACACACACACACACACACACACACACACACACACACACACACACATTGACAAAGAAAAGCTATTCGGGGGTATGTACACCAATATACAATTTAGATGCCAGGAATATCCAATCGAGACGGTCTTGTGGGTATATGTCCAATCCAATCGCTTCCGCAGGCGATGCTTGCTTGATGCCAAACCAAAAGCCAAAATCCAGAGAGAGAAAATACAAACATGGAAGGGAGAGAGCGAATGAGCAAGTATTAGGTACAAGAAACGCGTATAGCGAGAAAAAGCTCGTGACAAGTCAAGGAAAGCAGCTACAAAGGAAAAGTATAACTGTGCTGAAGTTATACGGGACGATATGGTATCGTGTCTATGAGACACTCACTCACGCTCTCGGCGCATTCTCAACTCTTGCCCAAAGTTCAATGCAATGGGTGTCACGTCTCCAGCATCGCCATCGACTGTGCTTTCGTCGTCGAATCCACCGTCACTGAACTGCTCAACCTCGGCATCGCGGTCGTAACTGGTCTTTCTGAGCAGTGGCGGCGTGCGGGGCGCAGCAGACTGCTTGCCGAGTGCAGGGAAACCCTGCTCGGTTGAAGCTGAGCTGCGCGAGCTGATTGAGCTTGAGCGCATATCCTTGGGCTTCGAAGAGTTTGACAAGTCTGGCGTGCGACGCATGTTGGATGTAGGGGGTGTCATGAGGCCAGAGAGGAAAGACTGAGCGGAGTGCGTAGCAGGGCGAGAGGGGGTTTGGTTGCGTGAAGTGCTGGCGGACGGGCCTGCGAGAGCGGAAGTGGCGTTCTGACGGCCTTTGCGCCAGTTCCCAAAGGCGGCAGCGACTTGAACAGCTTTGGGCGAAGCAAAATTGGAGAGAGTGGCAAGCGTCGGGAAAGTACTTTGACCGCCAGAGATGAGACGCTCTTTCTCTGATTGCTCCATCTGCAGGTTGGTACGGATGCGGATTGCCGCGTCACGGACACTCTCGCGATCGAAGGTTGGCTGTGCGAGGGCGTTGATGAGATCGTTGATGTCGTCGACACGTACACCCAATAGCTCGCGGAGCCAAGTAATCTCGGTATCACGCTCCTTCAACTTAGCAGGAGCTTCGGTGTCAACTTCCGATAGCTTCTGGTCGAGAGATTCTATGCGTAACTCGCGCTCCTGGAGCTGTTCTTGCAGGACGGAGATTGACTCACGCAATGCTTGAGGAGATATCTTCTCGTGGCTGCCAAGAGTGGACGGACCGGTAGCTGTAGGAGACTTTGCAGCAGCGGCAGCAGCGGCACTGGCAGCTTCCTTGGCAACAACGAGCTTCTCCTCAAGCAGTGAAATTTTGTCTTTGAAATGATCGAGTTTGGCATCTGCCAATGCAAGCTTATCGTTATGGAAGGCATCAGCACGCTGCTTGTCCTCTCGAGAGAACTCGAGAGCGCGAATGTGCTCCTGGTTGAGACGTTCAAAGCCGCGCTCAAAAGCCTGCTGTTGTTCGTGAAGAGCTCGCTTGTTCTTCTGAAGGGCCTCTTCAACTGCCTGTTTTGTAGCATCGGAAGCTGCCTCTAGTTCAAGTTCATGCTTCTCCCTAGCAGTCTCGGCTTCCATGCGCACACTATCGAGCTCAGCACGGACACGAGTAACTTCGCTTTCCAGGTTGTGGCGGACAACATTGACCTGGTTGTTGGCGGCGTCGAGGTCAGCTTCCATGAGCACACGCGTACGTCGGATTTCAATGTGGGCAGCTTCCCTGGCCTCTCGCACGTCTCGCTCGTACCGGGCAGCGTTATTCTGATACTCCATCGACTCCCTCCTCAGCTGCTCAACTGTTTCCTCGAGCCTGGCGTTGTGCTTCTGGGACTGCTCAAAATGAATCCTCAATTTCATGCCTTCGCCCTCTTGCATCTCAAGCCTCTCCAGCTCTCGCTCGAGACGTTCGCGTGTTCGACCCTCGGCTTCAATGCGTGCACTGAGAACCTCGTACTTCTCGAGAGATGCCTGTTCGTTCTTCTGCCACTGAGAGCGCTCGGTAGCGATTTGCTGGGATGCAAGGACCATGTCCTGCTGCAGCTTCTCAAACTTGCCACGCATTGACTCCCGAACACGAGCCGCTTCTTCGGCCTGATAACGAGCTTGATCGATAGCTGCTCGTAACTTCTCGTTCTCCTGGTGGGCTTCTTGGATGTCGCCGCGCCATTTGTTGGCAGACTTGCGGTGCTCTTCCAGGGTGAATGTGAGTGCCTCATTCTCAGCAGTGATAGTATCGAACTTCTGCTTCAAGTCTTCCTCGGAGGTCTCCAGGGCAATGTTCTTCATCTTGAGCTCTTCGTTCTCGGCCTCAACACTTGCGAGCCTGTCACGGACATCGTCGCCGTCAGTCTGATAAGCGTTCAGGCTGCGGCGTGTGACGTCGCGTTCTTCGGTCAAGGCACGGATCCTGCTCTCGTCATCCTTGGCAGCCGCTTGGAGCAGCGTAAGCTCCTCCTCGGTGACTCTGAGCAGGCGTGCCGTGTCGGACTCGCGAACTTCGAGAGCCTTGCGTGCCTCTTCCTCAGCCTCGTGGCGAAGGGTGCTGTCCTCCACCATGCTCTCAAGCTCAGCAATACGCGCATCTCGCTTGAGGATAGCTTCTGACTCCTCACGTTTGGCGACCTCCATGCTTTGGCGCTTGAAAGCATCGTCGACTAGCTCGCGGACATCGTCAGCCTGCAGGTGGTTGCTTGTAGTCTGGGCAATGGATGCCTTCAGACTACCAATAACCTGGTACATCTCAGAGATGTCGAATTGAGGCTGAGGAATGTCGATCG
Source organism: Ascochyta rabiei (assembly GCF_004011695.2). Classification (NCBI taxonomy): domain Eukaryota; kingdom Fungi; phylum Ascomycota; class Dothideomycetes; order Pleosporales; family Didymellaceae; genus Ascochyta; species Ascochyta rabiei. Next base: position 1,543,197 of record NC_082406.1, read on the forward strand.
GCGCCTCCAGCGCACTTGACTTTTGAGAGGCCAGAGCCTCAGCAACGATAGAACGAATCGTATCAGGCTGCATAGGTTCGACAATAGATGGGACAGGGCCTGGGACCTGGTGCGATGAAAGAGTCTCTGCGATGATGGAGCGGATAGCGTCCGGAGAGAGAGGCTCTGCAACAGGTGCTGGTGGGGGAGCGTGCGTTGCGAATGCTTCCATCACGATTGATCGAACGTCATCTGGTCTGATAGGTTCAGTCGGCTGAGGGCCGTAGAGCGCGAATGTTTCAGTGAGCATGGATTTGATGTCTTCCGGCTTGATGGGCTCCACAACCGTCTCTGGCACTGAAGGCTTGTTAGAGGCGATCGCCTCCTCGACGATGGCGCGGATCTGCTCAGTAGAGACATGCTCGACAGGAACAACGGGTGGTTGGTGTGACACAAGAACGTCAGCAAGGATGTCGCGGATCTTCTCAGGTCCCAGTGGCTCGGGTGCAGCTGCGGGCATGGAAGCGGTCTGTGCCTGGTGCGACTCCAGCACGTCGCGAACAACAGAACGTATTTTCTCCAGCCTCCTATCTTTCCTGGGAGACCGATTGCGGTAATGCGCGTCCGTGCCGATGTCGTCGTCTTCATCGTCTGCATCACTGTCCAGTCCGGCAGTGGACATGCTGCGACGGCCACGTGATGGGCGTTGCGACATCATCGTGAGCGCATTTTGCACGCCCTGCAGGGTCTGCTCTAGCGGACCAAGGCGGTTCTGCAGGAGACGGCCCATCATATCGTCAACACGCTTGTCGAAGAAAGAGCTGCGCATCTTGACCTGTTCTTCGCCTTCCGTGAGAATATCGTCCCAGTCGCTTACGGGCAGGTCTTCAGCATGATTCAGGCGGTGCACTGGCGATGTAGATATAAGAGCAGCACGCTCGTCGTCGAAGGGGTTCTGCAGCGATGTCGCAGACCCTTGCATGTTGCCATAAATTCTGCGAGGGCTAGGACTGGGTGCATCGCTACGCAGGTTGACCTTAGGTCGTAGGTTGAAGCGATCAAACTCGTGCGGTGTTTGTTGAGGAGAGGATTGATCCCATGAGTTGTCGTCACGCTCGACACCAAAGTCTGAGCCACCTTCATCCATCTGCTTCATGACAGCATCAATATCGTTGAACGAAGGATCAAAATCGACGCTTTCGCTCTCAGGGTACGCGCGGCCAAGTGCTGTTTTGAACGAGCCATCGTCGCTGGGTCGGAAAGTCGTTGCTGGACTCCTGCTGGCATGCCTTGGTGGCGAAGTCTGGGGCTTGTCGTCAAAATCGTCAGCCCTGGAAGGCTTGGTGACATGGAAACCAAAGTCATAGCCAGCGCTGCCATGCTGGGGCTTGAATTCAAAGGGTTTGGCCGAAGCAGACAGCGAGCTTTTCTTGTGTGCGTGCTTCTTAGCTGGGTCCGCGACAGGTTCGGCCGTAGCCTTGGGCACAACAACAGGCGCAGCCTTGGCTTGCTCCATTGGCCGCTTTTCTTCAACAGGAGGCTCAACCCGCTCTGGACTCCTCGACTTTGTCTTGGCATTTATACCGTCAGGCGAGCAGTTCTCCTTGTTCTCCGTGGGTTCCTCTTGCAGATCTGCTTTCTCATCGAACATGGGCCCCGGCTCTGCCAGCGGTTGCGAGGCAAGGACAGGCTGGAGAGCAAATTTCGGCACCTCGTCTCCGTCAGCACGAACGTGGCGGGCACGCTTCTCACGGGCTTCAGACTGCATAGGACGCCCCTCTTCGTCCTCGCGATCCTCCGTCTCCTTGACCGTCTCTGGCGATGATTCGCGGGCCGTGTCTGGACGTACAATAGCGACAGCCTTGGATCGGGTTGCTGGTTTAACAATATCGCTGGCTGAAATGTTGACATCACCAAAGATCTTCGAAGAGAAGCTTGTTGGCGCAGGTACTGGCTTCTGCGGATTGAAGGTGGAGACGTCACCAGGGTTTGAAGCTGGAGCATCAGGCTTGAATGCAGGCGGACTGGGAAAGTTGAAACCACTAGAAGGAAACGCGGGACCGTTTGGAGCAGCAGGTTTACCCACAGCAGCTTCCACTACGGGCTTAAATGCGGGGGCAGTGGGCTTGAACGATGCAGCATCTGGCTTGAACGCAGGAGCTGTAACATTGAAGCTCGACAATCCATCGATGCTAGGTTGGCTGTTGGCTGTTGTTCCGGGACTGAACGAAGCAGCAGGATTGAACTTGAACTCCTTCGCCTCGACGTTGAGCTTCGAAAGTGACGAGTTGGAAGCATGTTTGCTATGTGTTGCTGAAGCAGTCTTGTTGTATGCAAACCTTGAGTCTTTCCATGGGTTGCTGACTTGCGAGGGTGCCTGTGAGTGCTGGTTCGAGCGGATTTCTCCTTCCTCCAAACTGGGGTTCGTGTTTTCTGACATGTTGGTCCTGGCTCCGTTGCTGTCATCGCGAGGGTTTTGCGACTGCTGCGCAGGGAACGCAAAAGGTATCTGTTGCTGAGACTTTGTGAGCGAGTGTGCTCTGTTGTGTGGCTGAGGCTGGTGCAGGACAGGGCGAGTGTTTTCCCACGCAGAGTTAGTGACATTGTTGCGCTGAGCAGTAATCTCGGGTTCCGTGTTAAAGTCACCCCCTTCCGCAAACTGCTTGTCAATTACTTCCTCCAGATGGTACTCAGCCTCAGCGGCTTCACGCTCCATGTTTTCACTCAGGTTGTGACGATGGTTGCGAGGAGTGGGGTGAGCAATCTCTGGTACGGACTTGGTGAGGTTCTTCAGAGGAGGCAAAGACTCTTCCTCCGACTCGTCTTCAGGAACTTCTGCAAGCGTAGACGATGGTCGTAGGCCCATGAGCTGCTGCTGCTGCTGCTGCTGCTGCTGTTGTTGTTGGAACATATGCGCCTGCATTTGTTGCTGCTGTATCTGCATTTGAACCATAAGATCGTCCTGCGCCAACGGAGAAGGTGGGAACTGCTGGCTCGCTCTCCTGCCGAACGGAGAGTGTGGCGAGACAATGCCGGCCAGATCAGGCCTGCTCAATGGCAGAGCAGGCAGGGCAGGTGAGCCACCACGCCCATCTTGAGACCCAAAGTAGCCACCGGGAGACCATGTACCAGAGGGAGACATGCCATGGTGAGAAAAGCTTCCAGGGCCTGCAAAAGTCGAGTGACGGTGCATGTGCATGCTCGGTCTAACATTTGCGAAGGAACCGGGGGAGGCGATTGACTGACGAGACATGTGACCAGGCGATGGTCCAAATGGGAAAGGTCCAGATATGACACTTCCTTGCCTGCCACGATGACTGCCTCCAGAGGGTGTTGGTAGTGGTGGCGAGAAGGGCAGGCCCGGATACTGTCCAGATAGCTGGCGCGACATTGGCGGCGGCGCTTCATCTTCTCCACCTAGACTCACGCCCAGAGCTGCAAGTTTTGCCTCTACGAGTGAGTTCACGTAATTGTCCCACTGGCTCTTCTTTGGCACGAAAACTTTGTAATTCGATCCAGTGCTAGCCCGCTCTGCCCGCACATCATCTTCTGTTGGCCATATAGCTCGGTTGTGCGCCTGTTGATCCCCAACACCCACGCCATTCCAGTTGCCAAAGCCACTTGTGTTGTAGCCCAGACGTTGCAGGTGCTGCATCTTCGCCTCGACTGCTCCAGGGCTCATGGGCTTTGGTGGGTAGCCGTGTGTCCCTCTCGGAATGTCGTGGGGTATCGAAATAACGCAGCCTTTGCCCTTGACCATGATCTTCCTGCGAGTGCGCGGAGCGGGGGTTCTTGTGGGCTCCACTGGCGTAGGAGGCTTGTTGGGCGTTTGCTCCACTGGCTTCGGTGAAGGCGAGGGCGAGGCATTTTGAGGCAAGATTGGCGATGCAAATAGGTTGCGTGCACTCGAGGTACGAGGAGGGAATTGTGGAGCTGCAGAGCCGGAGGCTGAGGTCTCTTTCGGGTGCGAGGCGGGCTCGGCCCCAGCGTACTTTGAGGCCATCATCTTCCCAAGTGCTTCTTTCTGATCCTTGCTGATATGGCGCCAGAAATCCTGCTGGTTCAGCGTCTTGTTGTTGGTCCTCGTCTTGTGGCCTCTTTTCGGTGGCCCTTGGAGGAAGAAATCCTGGTCCTGGTCCTGGTCCTGGTCCGAATCCGAGTTGGAGTCGACGTCGAAGCTGATGTCGCTCTTCCACCTGTTCTTCTCGCGGTTCCAACGCTCTTCCAAAAACGAACGGACCCACTCTTCCGAGGTAGGGTTCTTGTCAGAGGCGCGCGGTGTGAAGCCCGAGGATTGGGATTCCCTGATCGGCGTTATCGAGCGAGGCAGGCGAGACTGGATGAGGTTCTCGAGCGTGAACTGGTTGGGCGAGCCGTCTGGGTCGAGGCGGGGGATGAGATGGTCGAGGTTGAAGCGGCCGGGCGCGTCGTCGTCTACTTCGAGCCGGGGCGGCAGCAGATGCCCAAGACCAAAGTAGAGGGCAGAAGAAGCGTCGTCGAGATCGTCGCTGCCGAAGTTGGTCGAGACGTGGCGGTGGGGGTTGAAGACGGGGGGCGGGTGGCGGTAAGGACTGCCCCAGCTGGCCGTGTAGAAGGAAGTGTCGTCGGGGCGATCGTTGCGGGCGACGGTCGAGGGGGTGCGCGGTCTGCGGCCGAGGGCGGACAAAGTAGGGAGCGTGGGCAGCTCAGGGCTGGAGTTGGCAAGCGTGAGCGTCGGGGACAGGGCGGTCCACAGCGTCTGGGTGGGCGAGGCAACGCTGCGCTCTTCGGACAAGTCGAGTGCTTCAGCGTCACCAAGACGGCCGAGGTGCTGGGCGGCGGTGGGCGGAGACGAGGGCAGGGCGGGCGGGGACGAGGGCAGGGCGAGCGAGGACTCCGAGATGCGTCGAGCGTGCATTCAACTTCAACTCGGCGCGTCGAGGACCACGGACGGGGGCAGGCCAGGCCGGGAAGCACGCGTCGCTGGGGGGGGGGGGGGATGATTATATACAAAACGGACGGCTACCACAGCGCACGGCTAAGGGAGCGGCATAAGGGTGATGGAGGTAGTGGAGGCGGTGGAGGCAGTCGAAGCAGTCGAGGCAGTCAAGGCAGTCGAAGCAGTCGAAGCAGTCGAAGCAGTCGAAGCAGTCGAAGCAGTCGAAGCAGTCGAAGCAGTCGAGGCAGTCGAGGCAGTCGAGGTGGTGGAGGGGACTGGGGACGACAAGACGAAGACGAGCACGCATCCTCTGGCTGCAGCAGCAAAACGAGCTCGTAGCAGAGAGAGGGCCGTCAGTCGTCAAGAATTTAGGGGAGCTGCGTCGAGCTGGCCCAAGCTAGCAACTAGCACCAGCGCCTGCTGATTGGCCGTGGGCGCTGGATTGCGGGCGACGGTGCAATGGTGAAGCTTCCTCGACCACTGCCGCCAATCCGCTGGCCCCTGACACGTGGGACTTTGTACAGCGCATCCCGCCACGCCCACGTCCATGTCAAAGGGAACGACGGCGTGAACCCTCCGTGGACATCTCAGCATCGCCGCGGGAAGCTTCTGGATGTGGTCCCAGAAATGGATGAGGCATCGTGTCACGGCGTGTGCTTCATTTCCTCGCAGCACTGGCAGTCTGGCACCTACCACCGCCCCAGAGCACGGTTGCATTCGCCTGCAAGCGAGCGCGCCCACTTGCTGCACGCTGTCACACTGCCTCTGAAACCTGTCGCTCGCTGTCACCCGCCGTCACTCGCCGTCACTCGCCGTCGCTCGCCGTCACTGCCTCTTGCGCCGACTTGTTGACCAACAACAAACAGTGCGCCGACTGTTGTTTCACAACGGCCACTTTACGCGTCTCCACGCGAAGCGGGCGAGCGCGCGGGAGCTAGGCTCGAAGCGTGGGCCCTGACAAGGACGCGTTGCATAATATCACCACACCTGACATGATGTTGATGGTAATGACAACTATAATAACAACCAGAACAATGACCATTATAATAAATCTAATAATAACCATTATAACAACCACCATAATAAATCTAATAGTTAATAACCACAATGATAACCATAATAAAAACTATCATAATAAATCTAATAATAACCATAATAAAACCCATCATAACAGCCATCATAACAACCATCATAACAATCATCGTAATAACCATAATTATAAACACAATAATGATAATAAAAATGACCACAATAATGACAATAAAAATAAACACAATAATAACAGCAATGACAAGAATAATAACAATGCTAACAAGCTAGACAGTGCGCGTGGTGTATGCACAAAATCACACCATCTGCCACTTCACCAGCCGCTTCAGAAACGGGCTCTTCTTAAACCCCTCTGGGACACCGTCTGAACCCTCACTGGCCACCGCAACAGGATCAACATCGGACGCGCTCTTCCCAGCAATCGCTGCCTTCTCCTCCACGTCGCCAATCTTCCATGCCCGAACCCCCCACAACACACAAGCGGCCGCAATGTACATCCACCCAGTAAACAGGATTGCGCCGGTGTAACTACCACCGTTGTGCGCCACAATCTCCAACCCAATAGGCTCGGAAAACGTCGTGGGCAGCACCAGCACCAGCCACGTCAGGCTCAGTGCGCTGGGGAGGTCTACCAGGCCCACAATCTCCGTCGTGACCGGCGCAGCGACAGCCCAGAAGGTGCCCGCGACCCACCCGCCCACGATGGCGAAGAAGACCAGCACGCCAAACGACTTTGCGAACATCCAAATCACCAGCGAGAACAACCCGGCCAGAAACGTCATGGTGCTCGCCATGTTCAACCTCCCAAACGAGTCGGAGAAGTACCCAATGGGCGGCCGCCCCATGGCCTGTCCCAGATTCAACACCGCGCCGACTATACTGCCCTGCTGTGCCGTCATGCCCACTGTCCTGGCGTAGTTGGGCAGAGAAAACAGAAGCACGATGTACGCTAGCATGCTCAAGAAGCCAAACGCCACCAACCCCAGAAACTGCGGTTTCTGGAACAGCCGGTAATCGAAGCTCAACTGGCTGCTGCCAACCTGCTTGTTCCGGTCTCTGATGATCAGCGCACACGTTGTGTTGACGACGAACGCGAGGATGGCCAGGATGCGAAACGCCCACGGCAGCCCAATGTTCTTGATCATGGCCTGCGCAGCGAGCGAGTAGATCAGCCCGCCCAGGCCAGAGCCCGCAGCCGCGATTCCGTTGGCGAGCGAGCGGCGCGTCGTGAACCACTGCGCGCTGATGCCCACGCTGCCCACGAACAAAAACCCCATCCCGTACCCAAAGCACAGGCCCTGCGTCAGGAACAGCTGCCAGATCTCGCTTGCGAAGCTGGCCCCGATGAAAGACACGGTTTCGAGCGCGACGCCGATGAGCAGCGTCGTGCGCGTTCCGAACAGCCGCGTGGTGAGCGTGGCAAGGGGGGACACGATGAGGGCTTGGCTGATGGAGAGGCCGCCGATGAAGGCGTACGAGAGGTGGGACGCCCCCGGGAAGACATTGTTGGCGAGGTAGTAGGCGAGGAAGACGGCGTAGGCCGAGTTGAGGCCCCATGTATGACTGGACCAGGTCAGTCGCGCTGTGTAGATGGGGAACGAGAGAAGATGGCCCACGCGTTAATGGTAGCACACGCTGCTACGCACACCCATCCATACCCACCGTTCGGAGGAACATCTGCTTTCTTCTCTCCAACCGCCACATCGTCCTGTCCTGCACGTGCATCCTGGTCCTGAGTGACACCCTGCTCTTTCTCACCGCTTGGCCCATCCGCCACCTCTACACCTTCACAGCTCTTCTCGCTACTCTCAGCCCCGCCATCATCCCTCGCATCCACCTCAACACCATCCGAAAATCGTCGAGTCGTCATAACAACTCTTCTATCCCCGACCTCGGATCGTCGCCCGGGAATAACCTAGCCGCAAACAAAACCCCCTCTCTCTCTCTCTCTTTCTCACGCAAGTAAACCTCCTACGGTGTATCGATCCCTGGCAGTAATTGCTCCAATCCGCAGCGCCGTCCGTCTCTTTACATACATTCCATGCTCCCGTGAGGAAAAGACGGAGGCGAGAGTAGAGTAGAGTAGAGCAGAGTAGAGCAGAGTAGAGCAGAGTAGAGCAGAGTAGAGTAGAGTAGAGTAGAGCAGAGTAGATGGATGAGTCCTAGAGAGTGGAGCGAGTGCCTTCCCTGGACCAGGTCCCCATGCGCTAGTGCGGGTATAAGCAACTGAAGGTTTTCCGTTTGCCGCGGACGCGGGAGTGCGGTGAGGCCGCATGCGAGGCGATTGATTGGCCGTGCAAAGGAACGGACAACACGCCTGGCTTGCTGGGGGGTTGGGCACGCGAGCGCACACGGAGTGTCTCTGGGAGCGATGGACACCGCGGCATTCTCCATCGTCGACAGAGAAACAGTTTCGAGAGCTTTGTAGGATGCAGTGCATGGCGTTACATCAATGCAGGTGTGGCGATTGCACGACACAATGTGCATTGGCCGCCATGGATTCGACTGCAGACAGTTGCGGTTCGATTACGGAAAAGTCACGAGCAAGCCAAATATGCTTGTGTGGTCTATCACTGCAAGACTTGCAAATATTCAAGATTATGAGGTGTTCATAGAGATAGGAGAGCGAGAACGACAGTGGTTCTGCGTAGACAACATCAACGTTCCATCAATTTAAATCCAAGTGGTATCATACATCCCCTCGCAACGCCTTTGATCCCATGTCTACCGCACACCCGTCTCGCAGTGTGACATGAACCTGTACATGCCCTCAACACCTTGGTACTCGAGCGGTGCGTTGTGGTTGACCTCGTCTGCCTCGCTTGTGTGCAAAGATTCGTAACCCGAAGGCGAGGAGGATGATAGCCATGGGTTGGTGACTTCCTCTTCAATGTCGAGACATTCGTCGAAGCCGTCTTCTGAATGGGTTGAGTACTCGTCGGAAGTCAACACAGACGGTGAAAGCATCTGCTCCCAATCGATAGGCTGCACGTGTTGTCGACCGGTAACTGGCTTCTCAAAGAACGAGCATTCGGACGGCGTCCTGCTCGAAGCAAAAGGGAAGAGCAGAGCAATTTCAGTGCCAATAAAGGCGTCGAAGTCTTCGTCTTGATGTACTACGCCCCGTTGTACTTCAAAGTCGCTGCAAATCGTTTCAACTGTGTCGCGGTCGCAGCCGGGAAAGTGTATCTTGAGAGTGGAATCCTCGTACGTAATGGGCAAGTCACCGAGCTCCGACAGTCGTTGCAAATCTTTCAAGACCGCAGCGAGTTCCTTGACTGCACGAGTAAAGTCGACAGAGAGGATATCGAGGAGACCCTCGCTCTTCAGCGAGTCCTTCTCTTGCGACGCGGCGAAGCCCTTGACGGCCTTCAAAGGGGTGAGAGCGGTAACGGTAGGGTTGATGCTGAAGCTGACGTAGGAGCCAGGCGTAGCCTTGGGCACCTTGTTGAGTGTACGGTTGACCTGGTCTTGCAGGGCAGTAACAGTCTTGAAGCGCTTCTCACCACGATGGGGATCGATGCCATCGTACTGCGCCTTCTGACCAGAGATCAAGAAAGCTCGGACGGCCTGAGAGACATTGTTGATGACCTGTGCAGGCGCCGCTGGGCCATGAGAGAAGTACCTGGCACCTCCGGCTCGACCAGAACCCCAGCCATAGCCTCCAGCTGTACGGCCAAGTGTGCCTCCGGTGATGTTCGGTCGTAGGGTTGAGGCAAACGGTGCGCGACCAGCCTGGGCGTTGACGATGGTGCCGATGCGTGACTTGGGGAAGGACGACTTATCGAACTTGACGCCCGAGGAGCGCGATGCAGCAGTGGTAAATCGGCGTACGGCGGCCGAAATACTGCTGTGGGTAGTGTACCAGCGCCCCTTGCTCTGCTTCAGATACGCGATGCGGTGAAGAGGGTGTGTAGGAGTGTTTCGAGCGAGGATTGGTTGGAGTTGTGCTTGTGTGGGACGTGAGCCTGCAGGTAGCTGGTTCTGTATGAGCTTCGCAGCATGTCGCCAGGCAGCCCTTTTGATCACATGTTAGCGCCTGGCCTGCAAAACGACAGCGACCTACTTACTTCAACGCTTTCGCATTCCTGACCACCAGCGTATGTAAGTGCACCGCGGCTGGTGCCATGATGCTTTGTATGACCAGTTCCTGGACGAGGAGAGTGATGGTGACTCGGTGTGGGGAAGGCGGTTATGAGGCGCAGGCATTCGCCACCGCGGCCTCGGCGATTGGACCCTGCGTCTTCCGCGACTGATGACAATGACAATCTCGGCCGTTAGTTTTGCGGAATGCTGGGATTGGGCTACAACATTCGTGCGTGTATGAAAAAGACCAAAGTCCATCTGCTTGGCGAGTGAGGTTTGCAAGAAAAGAAACACTGTCAGATTTGATGTTCGTACTTTACAAGCAGAATCCCACGCCAGACGATCCCATGCCCGTCACTCAATATGTACTTGCGGGCCTAGACTTCTGGCAGCTGGAGAACAGATCCGTATGCTGCTATGCTGAGATGCACGAGAGAGAAGAAACTGGGTTTGTGTGTGATGATGAATTGAAGTGCAAGAGATGCCCCCACTCACTACCATTGCCCATCCTGGTTCCTAATTCCGAAGAAGGAAGAATTTCAAGATCCAGGACGCCGGAGGTATTCCGAGTGTGGGAATCATGCCGTGTGAACGTTGAAGGGATCCGGGATATGCGCAAAACTTCTATTGGAACGGTGACTGATCGCCTGCCATATACTAACGCCGAAACACAAAAACTTTTTGTGGAAATGCGTAGAACGCCCTGATAAATGCCCAGACGGTATTAAGGGCAACAAATTCGAAGACCGAAATGAGATCCGTGATAACAACGCCGCATACTGAGAAGCACTCGAAATCAGGACCCGAGTAACGCCAGAAGGTTGTCATCATTCAGCAGCTGTTGTAAGCGCTGCTGGCTGCCAGTATGGAGACACCCGTTTCTGAGATTTGATCGCAGTTGCTCGAGAGCTGGACAATGGTCCTGTTCCTCTGATTTGACAAGAGCAATGTAGTCGCTGGCTACACGATATCGAACCACGGTCTGTGACGATAACAGAGACCGACTAAACAGATTGATCAAACTCAAAAGACCAACGTCAGTCATGTGGTGAAAGGCATCCTCGAAAGCAAGATTTCGAAATTCTTCGTACATTTGGGAATTGAAGTTTCGAATCAGGAAATGCGACCAAAACTGGTAAAGAGCGTCCATGTCATAGCAAGTTGAACCAAAGGGGGTATTTTGACGCTACTGGAGCGCTTTCGATCGAAGGTGGAAGTCTGATTCGTGCGTGATGTCGGAAGGAATGTAGTCAACAGGGTTTTGGTGGTCCTTGACCCAGTAGAAGCGAACAGGAGGTGCGTCTGAGATTGAGACGCTCTTGGGACTTTGATGACTTTCCCACTCAGCATTCCTTGCCCCGTCAGCAAGGCGTTCAGATGTTTGGTAGACATGCAGACTTACTCATGCGAGGCAACAACACCGTTAGCCCCAGATTGGCGATTGAGCGCACCGTCCAGTTCATCTACAACACCACTTTTACTATCGAGGGAACCGTTAGAAAACGTTCATAAAGCTGAAGGGCGCAACGCTGGCAATAACTTATTTGTCTTGCGAACAATAATTGCCAAGTTTCCCAACTGCGCGTCAGAAAATGAATCGGGTTCTGCACTCACAGCCTTGGTCGATTCCTCGACGGGTCGACCATTCGATATAGCAGCGCCGTTCGCGCCGTCCGGGTTTGTACCGTTGGTCAAGTCCTCGGTTGGTACCGCGGCGGCGTCTTGAGGAGCGCTTGGAACGAAAGGGTTCTGCTGGGGATATGATACATCGTTTCCGTACCCAATGTGCATGGTCGGGTACTGAGGAGGATTGGACTGATCGAAGCCAGCAGGATTAGGGACTGGAGGGTTGTGCAGTTCCTTTGGGCCCTCGTTCTGGGCAGACTCGTCTCGGTCGGACATGCTAAGTACCCACTGCTCCCATCCCTCGCGGCGGCGGAGCCTGTCACGGCCATCCTCGCCAGTGCGATATTGAACGTGGCTAGACTGCTGGCAGACAAGCTTGAGCAGCTCTACATCGGTGGTCAAATTCTTGACACGGTTGAAGGCAGCGATGAAGTCAAGGGATACAAAACCTTGAGAGTCCATGTGCCTGCGCAGGTACATGTCTTTCAACAAGTTGTCCACTGAGAAGTAGTATTCCCTGGGTACATTAGCAAAAGCTTCGGCAAAATAACGGACAACCTACACTTGAGTCGTGATCATCTGGAACAGAGCGAACTGGTCGACACCATATGGGTTGTAAGGGGCAGCGCTCATGGGCTGCATCATGTTGTAGTCGTACGCATTGTAGGTGTTGAGAGGAGCCATCTGAGGAGCACCTTGGAACGGCGGGTAGCGGAAAGTCTCGGCAACAGACTGTGAGCGATGGCTGTTGCGACCGAACTTGCTCTGGGGTGCTGTGAAGAAAGAGTTGTTCCCAGGGTTGAAGGTGGTGGGCGAGCTGGGGCCCATCGAGAACGACCCACTGCTCGGCTGAGCGTGTCCATTAGTGAACTGGTGACCGTTGGTGAACCCACCACGGCCTCCTCGACCACCACCGCGCGGCCTGTCCCGCCCGCCAGCGTACGAGTTGTTGTACCGGCTCTGCTTTGAGTGGACGCCGTTCGGCCCGTCGAACGGTCGTCGCTCGTTCTCACCAGAGCCATCGGTCTGAGTGGCGGCGCCATTGGCATCCTTGATAGGGGACGCATCACCCTCCCTTCTTCGCTCGGAGCCGGCGAAGTCGCCCCTGCGACCCTTACCAGGCCTGTTGGGGTACTGACGAGGGAATGTTCCATTCTGGTTAGGCACATCTCCCGTGGTGGAGGCACGCTTGGGTGCCTCGGGCTCAAATGGTGCAGCACCAGGCCCCTTCAGAGACTTCTCTCCGTTGACTGCTGGTACTTGCTCCTTGAGAACCGGCGATAAAGCACTTCCTGTGCGATTGGGTTTGGGAGACGCATCTCCGGCAACACCGTTGACTTCACGTTTAGGCTGCTCGCCGTTGGGTGCGGTGTCTGTTGTTGATGCATCCTTTTCAGGTTGCGCAACACCGTTCGCACCTAAGCCAGCAGGTCTGCCGCCAGATTGAGCTCCTCCACGACCCCCAGGCCTGCCACCCCTGCGTGAGCTTGTCGCACTAGGTAACGGTGTGTTGAAGACAACGGATGGTGTGTACGGGACCTTTACCCATTCCTGTTTGCCTGAGGTGGCGCTGGGTGCGCTGTCTTTGCGCTCCTTCTCACCCTTCTCTTGAGCCTTTTTACGGTCCTCGTCCACCACTATCTCCGGTGTCGGCCAAGATTTCTGGTCTTGGTTAGGAGGAAGGGGCATGGCGCTTGACGCTGCCTTTGCATCCTTCTCGTAGGGCCTGCCCTTAGTTCCCTTCTTCTCCGCATCTCCCCTTGTATCCTTTCGCGAAGGAACCGACTTATCCTCCTCACGGCCCTTTGACTTGCTCTCAGTAGCTGCGGTTCTCCCTTCAGGGGTGCTCTTCTTGGCCCCTGCCGTTGCGAGTGGCGAAACTACAGGCTTTGCCTTGGTCTTCTGCTCATCTGCGCGCTGTTGCCAGATGTTCACCGTGGGCAGAGGTGCCTCCTTGAGAGGCTTAGCTGGCTCCGTTTCCTTCTCCTTCTCTTTCTCCTTCTCCTTCTCCTTCTCCTTCTCCTTCTCCTTCTCCTTCTCCTTCTCGCCCTTGTCGTGGTTCTTCTTGCCCTTTTTGCTCTTTTCGCTTCTCTCTGGCTTCTCTGATGTCTTCTCCACTGGCTCAACAGGCTTGTCGACCGAAGTAGAAGCCTGCGACTTGTTGTCCCATGTGGACTCAGAGGACATGTTAGGCTGGGAGGACACATCGTCGTCCTTTGTCACTGTCGAAGCTGACAGAGAATCAATGTCAGGAGTGGGTGTTTCAATCGACTCGGCGGACTGAGCAGGGGTCGTAGGCTTCGAGGCGGATGTTCGGAGCTCGCCGTTCGTCGCGGGTCGGTCGGTCGAGGACTCAGTCTCGGCATCGTCGGCCCAATTGTTTACTTGAGTGACGGAGGTGATCGCGGCTTTAGAGGCATCGACCTTGGCCGGTGTTGCAGAGCCAGAAGCTGGCTTGCTGATGGAGACTGGGCTCGAGATGCCTTTCGCGGCTTGCGCGTATGAGAAGGTTGCTGCCATTTTGGAAACGGTTTATTCTTCAGCAAATGTGTTTTGCAGAGAATGTGGAGGCGTTGGTGGGTGCTGAAAATCCCCAGTGGGACCGCTAGAATGCGCTGGCCAGTGCAAGAGCTGGCGCTGGTGTGTCCGGAGAGGCAAGCTGACCTCTCCGCACTTTAAGCCGGGTAATGTAACCAGGCGTTGGTTTTCGCGAGGTTCGCAGTTTCCCAGGAGATTACTCTGCAGAGTGCAATGCGGTGAAAGGTCGGATTCAAAAAGAATCGGCGCCTCGGTACTGGTGGAGTCGAACGCGAAGGCGACGGAGAACAAGAGAACCCCCGGAGCACTTGGACGAGCTCTGAGCCGAAAGACGTTAGCAAGGATGTCGACCTAGTAGCCGGCGGCTGGGAGAGTGGAGGGCAAAAGGGAAAGTTGAATCGCCAGAAGGAGCGATTAGAAATGTATCTGCGGCGGATGCCCGGCAAATGTACGGAATTTAGACAGTTCTCGTGGGCCCACGTCACAGCAATACAGCTGAGGCGGGGTGACGGTGAGCAGCAGTGGCTTCTCCGCTGTGCTCTTGACAGGGCAGTAGGCTGGGTGAAAGGGCGCTGCGACTCCAGAAAAGCCTCAGGCGCGAGTGACAGGCGGGCGGCAAGCGGAACTGACCTGTGGGCAAAGCCTGGGCTGGCTGTTTGGCTGACGCGCACAACGAACAAGCAGCAGACACGCAAACGGCGGTACGGTGGGCTGTGTGAGCTGTGTGGGTTATCGGTGCGGAGAACGAGGGTGTCGGCGTGCAGCGTTTATGACGGGCTCCAGGCACACACACGAGTGTCCGAGTTGCAGCGATATTGGGCGTGCGAGGAACAACAACGGGCCGGCTGAGCGTCTCGAGTGTCCTAGGCGACTTTATCGAAGCAGACCGAAAGCCAGTAGACCTGACAAAATTGAATGTCGTGTGTGCGGAAAGTACAAGCGCAGGTAATGAGGGGAGACGCAAAAAATCGTCCCGGAACTGCTGCTAGTTGCAAGACCCACGCTTTCACTAGACTTAAAATCCCAGATCCACGCCCAGCAGGCCGAGGAACGCGCTGCAAATCCCTACTACAGGTGCCCGACTCGCGCCGACACCGTGTACCTCTGCCTGCACGGTATTGTGAATTGTGAACCCTCGACGCCCACAATTGTTGGCTCGAGGCATCTCAGATGATGACCTCACTTTTCACCCCTCACTTGAGACATTGCTGCCTACTCCACGCTCTCCTCAACTGCATGTATCGTGCAGCTGGAGAGCCCAACGCGGGCATAGTGCACCCAATTTGCCAGGGCATGTAATTGGCGCTTCAGTGCAGGGCTGCTGACGGCCTTTCCTTCGAGCAAATGTCGGTGCATGCACGCGCGAGCCATCTCCGTGCCCACGGAAGAGCGGGATGTGGCCATTGGGTCTTCCGAATACTCCCGCCCGCATGGCAAAGCGTGCCTGTGTCTGACTGAGATAGGAAGCTGTTTCGGTGCAGCCGTGTGGGACTTTGACGGTGCGCTCACGTGAGTGACGGTCCGCAGCGCTTTAGCCTTCCAAGCGCTATCATGTTTTCCGATGCTATTGATGCTAACCAGTGTACAACTCAATAACATGTTAGCTGTTGATTCTAACCGTGTTCACTCGCTTTGTTTGGCCTCTTTCCACATGGCTTGATCTGCATTCCTTTCGTAGCGTACAATTTGAAGTTACTTGCTGTTCTTCCACGTTCGTCAATTGCATGTGAACACCATCAGCGGCGTGTTGTGAAATTCCAAACGAACCCTGTTTGCTGGCGACGTCAGGGCAATCGATATAAATTGGCCACACACTGTGAAACGCAGTCAAAGTATGACATATGTTGTAGCTGATATTGAGCGCAATCTACAGATCAGGTAGCGCCTCACACCACTTTACAGGACAACACTTTTCAATCTGACAAGCACTCTAAGCCCGTCGCAAGGCTCCTGACGCTGACATATTGAGCCTATGACCACCAGGCATGATCAGAGTGACATGTACTCCATTTCGAAGAGGACAGCTGCGCATCTCATATCACACATATGCAGCCAAGTGGTGTCATGGGTGTCGTCCATGGCCGCGTTACCACGGGCAATCATTAGGCAGCCGCGTGAGGCTCTGTCGTGTGTATGGTGCGCCCACCGGAGCTCTCACTCTTGATGTACCGGACTTTGGTATCAGCCGGTGGTTCCACAGTTCTGGCGTAGCAGTACCAGTGTCGCTCGGATTTTCGTCTAACGACTCGCGGTGGAGAGAAACAAGTCGTGTGCAGAGTGAAGGCAGTGCGCAGCGAGGTTGGTGATTGGCTCGGGATCGACCTGGGCTTGGCGCGCTCACTTCCGCATCATCCTCCGCAGTCCACCCCACGTCACCCACCTGTCTGTACATTGCAGCCGCGACAAGATGTCCGACAGCACGTCTCAACCACCTGACACCAAGATGGAGGTTACCGAGGACCTCGATCCGTCCGTCGAGAACGAGATCAACCATGACGCGACGCAAGCAGACGCCATGAACCTCGACGGCGCAAACGATGATACACCCACTGTGAATGGAGTTCCCGAGCCCAATGCTGCGTTTGAACAACGCATACCCGCGAAGAAAGACGCCACGCTTCGTGAGTTCCTAGGCAAGATGGACGAGTATGCGCCCATCGTGAGTGGCCCCCTACACGAACAGGTGAGAGGTACACTAACACGAGTCACAGATACCTGATGCAGTGACTAACTACTACTTGACGCGCGCCGGTCTACCTCCTCCGCCTCAGACGTCGCAGCACCTCGCCCGTCTCCTGGCCCTTGCGACACAAAAGTTTATCGCAGATATCGCAGCCGACGCGTACCAGTTCTCGCGCATTCGAACGTCCAACACTACCAGCAACAACCCTATGGGTGGACTGGGCGGCGCGGCAGGAGCACCCGGTGCAGCAGCTCCTGCGCAAGGCGGCAAGGACAGTGGATCGAAAGCCAAAGACTACAACCTTGGCATCCAGAGACCGGGGTACGGTGGTGGAGGCCAGGGTGGCAGCCAAGGGCGGACAGTGCTCACCATGGAAGACCTTGGTATGGCTGTTGGGGAGTACGGCGTCAACATCAAGCGCGGTGAGTTCTACCGGTAGTGCGCGCAATAGATCGCAGTTGGGCATGGAGTCGTGGTTTTGGAGTCCTGAAGGACATGCATTACTGGCGTTTGGTTCGGTCTCACAGGCGCATGGGAAGTCAGAATGATAACGAGGGAGCGCAGCCCCCACACGAGAGGCTGCTCGTTTTGTACAAATAGCAGTACATCCAGATCAACATAAATGATACCCAAACTCCCCTATGATGCACATGCAGCCGAGCCTCTACTTGTTCTTGGTCTGCTTGTATGTGAAGTTCTTCCGTGTCCTGTCCATGCAACGTTAGCCATGCAAGCGAGTCCGCCGTCCTCTGATGGGGACCTGCGTTTCAGTGAACGTACGGCGCAAATTCTCCAAGCTTGTGTCCGACCATGTCCTCCGTTATTGTGATATCATCGTACTTCTTGCCGTTGTGGATCTGGAACTTCAGACCGACAAAGTTTGGAAGGATGGTAGCTGAGCGTGCCTGCGTCCTGATCGGGGCCTGTCGTTCACCAGCCTTTGCTCGTGCAATGGGGAGGCTTTGCACGTTTAGTCAAGCAGTGGGAGAGGAGCCGTGAGAGTGCCTACGGGACGATATTGGGGCCTAAATGTGCCGTTAGCCTTGTCGCATGTGTTCTGACAGCAATTCAACCCACCTTTCCAGACAGATCGCGCGCAGAGCGCCCTTGTGGAAAACATTGCGATGTGCTGCGGTGATGAGAGGTCGGCGATTCGATTCGATTTCTCCGTTCTGCATCACGGCCACCCACGTGAGAGCGCGAGACGAGCTAAAGCCTAGGCGGAAGCGCGTCGCGAGCGGCAGCAGGCAGCACGCATTTGCTGCCTGTACTTTGCAACTCACAGTCACTCGACTCTAAAAGTACTCTTGAGACTGATTGTCGTAACTTGCACGTCTGCCTTATTGCCCGGCACTTGCTAAGGGCCTTCCGCCCCAATACAATGCCACCACGAGCGCAGGGCACGCAGCGAGGTAAGTGGCTATGGCAGTGGGAGACGGCGAAGCAGCTGACAAGCCATGCAGGCGCTGATACCATTCGCATACTCGTCGCCACAGACAGCCACGTCGGATACAACGAACGCGATGCGCACCGCCAGGACGACAGCTGGAAGACCTTCGACGAAGTAATGAGTCTGGCCAAGGAACATGACGTCGACATGGTCCTACACGCTGGAGACCTGTTCCACGAGAATAAGCCGTCACGAAAGTCCATGTACCATGTCATGCGCTCGATCCGCCAGAACTGCCTGGGGGAGAAGCCCTGCGAGCTAGAGATGCTGAGCGACGCAAGCGAGAACTTTGGGGGCATTTTCGATCATGTGAACTACGAAGATGAGGACATCAATGTCGCCATACCAGTGTTTGCGATTCACGGCAATCACGACGATCCGTCTGGCGAAGGGTCGTTCTCACCGCTGGATTTGCTGCAGGCGTCTGGCTTGGTCAACTACTTTGGGCGAACTCCAGAAGTCGACAAGATCGCAGTCAAGCCAGTGCTTCTTCAGAAAGGCTGTACGAAGCTTGCACTGTACGGTCTCAGCAACGTCCGTGACGAGCGACTGTTTCATACTTGGCGGGACGGCAATGTCAAGTTCTTCCAACCCGGTACACAGAAGGACGAGTGGTTCAACATCATGAGCGTCCATCAGAATCATCATGCGCACACAGCAACAAGCTACCTGCCTGAGAACTTTTTACCCGAATTCATGGACCTCGTTGTCTGGGGCCACGAACACGAATGCCTGATCGACCCGCGCTATAACCCTGAAATGGGCTTTTATGTGATGCAGCCAGGCTCTTCTGTTGCGACATCGCTGATGCCGGGAGAAGCTGTACCAAAGCACGTTGCTATCTTGAGCATTACTGGGAAAGACTTCATAACAGAAAACATACGCCTGAAGTCGGTCCGCCCTTTCATCATGAAGGAGATCGTTTTAGCGGAGGAGAGGGAGATCAAGGAGAAAGAGCTGTGGCGCGTGACCGACAACCGTGCGAAGATTACACAATACCTCAACCAGATTGTTGAAGATCTCATAGAAGAAGCTAAAAGTGAATGGCTTGAGCTTCAGGACGATCGCAACGAAAACGAGGAGATGGTAGTTCCTCGACCCCTGGTACGACTGCGTGTGGAGTACACGGCTCCTCAACCGGGTGAATTCAACGTCGAGAACCCACAGCGCTTCTCGAACCGATTCATGGATCGCGTCGCCAACGTAAATGACATTGTTCAGTTTCACCGCAAGAAGAAGGCTCCGAATCGTAGGTATACTCTCTCGATGTCTCGTACTGTCTAACTGAAACATAGGTACGCTCAAGAATAACGCTGAGATGCCGGACGAGAAAATCAGGCAGGAGATCACGTTGAGTACCATTGGCGTGGACAGACTTGTCAAGGAATTCCTCACAGCCCAATCATTGACCATCCTGCCGCAAAACTCGTTCGGAGACGCCGTGTCGCAGTTTGTCAACAAGGACGACAAGCACGCCATGGAACAGTTTGTTAACGAGAGCTTGAAAAATCAATTGAAGCACCTGATGGATGCGAATGAGGTCGATGAGTCTGACATCGCAGACGAGATGGAGCAGTATCGGTCGCGATTAGAAGACCTCTTCGCTTCGGGCCAACTAAAGAAGGCTCGCAAGTCTAAGACCAAGCCGAAGCCACTTACATGGGACAGTGAAGAAGACGGACCATGGAACGACCAACCTGGAGCCCTGATACGTTCAGATAATGAAGCTGAGAAAGACGGCGATGACTTGGGCTCCATACCAGCACGAAAGCTTGCTGCACGAGGTCGTACGAAGGCTGCAGGAAGCACACGTCAGACGGCTGTGACAAAGAAGGCTGCTCCAGCTCCCAAGGGCACACGCGAGAAAAGAAAGGTTGTAGAAGAAGAGGAGGAAGACGAGGACGAAGATGCCGATGCAATCATGATTAGCGACGATGACGAGGAGAGCGCAGAAGATCTGTTTGTGAAGCCTGCCAGGAAGCCTCTGACAAAGAAGGCTGCGCCAGCTGCAAAGGCACCAGCGAGGGCAAAGTCACCCGTCAAGAAGACACCAGCAACTTCGCGGACAAGAGCACCAGCAGCCAGCAAGCAGACAACATTAAGCTTTTCTCAGCCTTCCACGCAACGCAGCCAGCCCACGCGGGGTACTGCGTCACGAGGAAAGAAAGCTGCTGAACCTGTAAGTGACGTCTTCAAACCGAAAGTGGGGTGCTGAGAATAATTCTGGTTATAGAGCGACGATGAGATATCTGATGATGACGACGCGTTCGAGCCCGTACCAACCGCACGAGCCACCCGTAGGAGGTGAGCCAGCCATATGCCTCGACAGATATGGAGCTGGTGTCGTAATAAGAACATGCAAACTTCAATTCGGCGTTGCATGGTCCGCTTCTATTCTGCATAGCGAAGGCGTTTGCATTGGTAGAGCATGGCTCTGTAAGCATGTTCCTGCACGTACCATTTTTTTCTAACACAGCTTGATAATAGATTGACACTGTCGCGAGGGCGACTGCTTTCCATCTTGCTTCCAATCCCCAAACTTCACTCGTAGTTACATATGTTGTAGAACGTCTGAACGAAATAGTGAGAAGCAATGCTCGATTACCCGTGTTGAGACCAGACCTTCAGTGCTCCTTCTTACATCGCGCACCTACTTCAGAAGGAGTCACATCCACCACTTCCTCAATCCTTCTCATCTGTCCTCCCCTCGCCGCTCACTCTCGACTTCCCTTTCTTGCGAAGCACGACTTGAGGGAGGTGCTTGAGGATATGTCTCATATCCTCCCGCAACCTGCTTTTTCCCTCCATCATCTCGACACACTCATTCGTCTTCCATCTTCTCGTCCGTCTTCTTTCGCATTGCTGTTCTTCGGCTTTTTGGATAGCTGTCACTTGTTGTTCGCTTTGCGCCCCCTTTGAATCAGCATTGAGGTGTGTTGTTGTCGCCACCACGTTTCCGGGGTACTACCTCAAGTGATAGATTGGTGCTGATATGAGCATAAGGATATTTGCATCACACCGTTCCACATCTTGCTCGTCTGAATCAACATCGTTCGTCTCGTTGACATCGGCGCCTGAACGTACCAACCCGCGACACACCCGCACAGGGCGAAGGGCCACCCATCATGGCTCCCGCATACAAGGTGGAAGAGCTGCTAGCCTTACGTGGCTCGGTCTCGGAATCGGCTGTGTCGTTGGACAAGTTCGCCGACGAGGATGTGATCAAAGGTAAGCGTCGATCCCGCTTTCACCACTCACCTTCACCTCACTGGCCCACATCCTTGCTTCCGCACACCAATCTCGATTGTAGTCTCTCTCGCTTAAGCAACTCGCCCTCTTTATCAACCAGCCTTCCTTCTCATCCACGTCGTGCTGTCTGACAACACTAACTCATTTGCAAGAACACGTCTTGCGCCCCTCCGCATCTGCGCAGTTGATCGGACGCAGGTCTGACAGGAGCTTACGCCTATTTGTGCCAAAGCCAACTGCACCTGAAGTGTCTCGCGAGGTCACTCCAGAAACTGGTCCAGCGACTGTCTCTACAGAAACTTACAAGCGGCCATCGCCATCACCCTCCGTTAAACGTGGCAAAGCCGAGAGGCTTCTCAAAGAACACGGAAGTCCTCCTGGGTTGCGAGTGACAGCAGGTGGGCGTATTGTTCCTGGAGATCTTCCCCCGCTAGGTACCCGACCCAGCTTTAATATCTACAACCCACAAGCTCTGCGCGCCGCACCTGGCAATGCCATGGCAGCACAGTCACAGCCTTCTTCGAACAACTCCGCTCGGATTGAGATCGTTGATGGTCAGCCCGTCGTTGTCGTTGGAGATCGCATGTTTGCGCTCCCAGCAGTCAACAGCGGTTCTGCGTTGCCCCCAACAACATCAGCAGCCAACGATACACTACCCAAGCTGACTACAGACGACGCTTCGTTCCCAACGCAGGGCGTTCTGCCAGGGCTCTCGTTTGATCCACCACGGGCCAGCTCTCAGACACCGTTTGCAGGAATGGACCTCCCAACACTGAAGGCCCAACAGGCTGCTAAGAAGCAAGAGCTGCGAACCGTTGAGCAGACTGAAGTATTGCAGTCTGGTCACCAGACTGAGGCTTGGCGAGCCAGCATTATTGAGAGAAAGAGGAACCTGATCGTTGAGCTCGACGCACTTCGAAAGCAAATCTCAACCCTTGGGTCGAATCCGGCAATCGTAAGCCAGCACGATGCTTCGACAGATCCAGTAGTTGAGGCAATGACGGCATCAGCATCCTTGTCGTCATCATTTGCACCTTCTTACCAGCAGCCGCTGGCTCAGTCCATGTACGGTTTCCCTGCGACGAACCCATACGCGCCGATGATGATGTTTCCACCGCCTTTCGGCTCCTTCTCAAGTTTTCCAGCCGTGGATCCAGCACCGTTCGTTCCGCCTCCAGTGAAACCGCTCCCGCACTCCCCTGGGTCGATTAACCGACGCTCGCGTGCTATTGAGATCAAGCCGCCTCATGAAGAGTCGAAGAAGCAAGCTTCATCAATCTTGGACCCCAAGAGCCCAACATACGAACCGAAGAGTGGCTCGGCTCAAGATACTGTCCCTCCTACTCCGTCGCCGAACAAGCGCTCATCCTGGCGTCAACAAGAAGCGTCGGCGTCAGAGAAGCAACGAGATCGCACACTGTCGCACAAGCCCAGCCTGTCGAGTGTAGATACGACAGACTTCTTTCCTACCAACACTCATGAGCATTCATCCACTCGAGTGGCTCCTACAGCCGGCGCAGCCCAGGTAAATCAAGACGAAAACACAGCCATTCCGGCGACTCCAGAGAAGAGCTGGCCTGCCAGTCCTTGGAACGAGGGAAATACGAGTCGATCGAGGAACGACAAGCCAGCGCCGAAAATTGGATCATGGCCAGATGCATATGGAAAGCCACCTTGTCTTTCCGCTCTCAAGCAGGAGGCGTCAAACCCATCTTCCGTGCCTGCACAAAGCCATGCTCTGCAAACGGGCAGCTATTTGCACACTACGTCCAGCAACACGAAGCTCAATCGATCCTACTCGCAACAGCGGGCGGCGACAGAAGAAATCTGGCCTTTCTCCATGCCTAAAGCTGTTGCGCACATACCGTCTACCTACCAAGAGGGTTTCCAGGCGGGCTACGATCACGTCGGAATGCCTGACAGCACTGAGGTGCTGCAAGGATACATCCAGGGCCTGCTGACTTTCCTAGCCGATTCGTTGAACAATCGATGCAGCAATGCGTCTGCTCGAGACTCGCGACGACAGATGGCCGACTCGGGAACCCCTTCGCTTCACGGCCTCGTGGCAGAATCTACGCCTCACGACTCGGCCGTCAGCATGACGTTCAATCGCAGCGAGGCACTTGTGAGCAGTCAAGAGAACGTGTGTGTTAGCCAGGGGCATGGGACCTTGAGCTCTCATCGGGAACCAGTCTATGCTCCACAAGGTACTGCTCGAAACGCCCCAGCATCCTTCGGTCCAGGCAACGACTGCATGCAGAATGCACGCCAGCTCAACGACATCAAGTACCCCAAACCTGCTGGCTTGTTTTCGGAGAGGCAGTTCAATGGATACCAACACAGAGGGCCGCCTTTTCCAAGTTGCAACGAAGATGCAAGCAAGACACTGGAGAAAGGTATTGTCCCCCGTTCGGACGTACCAGTGTCGACCCACGGCCTCGGCCGTCCGTTCTCTGGTAACCAGCTTGCCAACCGTGGCCATTCCAACTCTCAGGCGATGCCTCGCTTCTACACGGTTCACAAAGAAGTCGGCCCTAGCGGATATGGCGGAAACAACGTGCTTGCAGCTCGGCCTTTCGCTAACCATGGGATGTCAGGACTAGACGGCGCGATGGATGATCTGGCTGACTTGGTGATGGAGACCAAAGTCGGAGATGGCCGCTCTTCTGTCAGTCGTTGCGCTCAAGCTACTGGGGTTCCGGCTTCTGTGGACACTGAAGAGGCGAGCGCATCTTGCTTCAAAGGCTCTGGGGGAAAGGGCAAGCAGAAGGCGGCTTCTTCTCCAACGAAGGCTACTGAGTCCGTGCAAGAGATGGCGGCATCGTCTCCGGCGAACGCATCCAGCTCGCCCAAGAAGTCTGGCGAACACTCTCCAGCCAAGGCGAAGCTCGAGAAGGTGACGAACCGGTTCAGGCGCTCGAAGAAGGATGAGGCTCGCACGATGTCGTCGGAAGAAAAGGTGAGGCGATCGGAGAAGTGGAGGCAACGCTTCGATTACATCAAGCAGACGGAGAAGGCTGAAATTGAGGGATACGGCGAAGAAGAGAGGCGCAGGAACGGTGGTCGACGCTGAGAGATCAGTAGGCGATGCGAGTTGCGACTTTGACGTGCTCTCGACGTTTGGCTCGAGCACGCGTATTTGATTCATCTTGGACCGGGCTCGATGCAGACAGGTGTGTATGAGTTTTGGCGTTTGAACATGGATGCTACTGTGAGCATTGCAGCTAGAGGTGGCAGAGGGCAGGTACATGGTTTACAGCAGCAGAGGGCTATGGGAGTATTGGTAATGGGTTGTTGTGGGCCATTGAAGTTGAGCTCACGTCGAGGCTCTGCAGTCGGGCTTTGGCTTTGGTTATGTTCTTTTGACAGCTTGCTTAGTACTCTGACGCTGGTATGGTTAGCTGGCATGGTTAGCTGGCATGGTTACGTAGTAGAGACTGCCCACGTTTTCGATAGCATAATCAAGCGATGAGGGAGATTGCAGTCGTTGGTTGAATGAAAGGGGAGATGGTGAGGTTGGTTTGTCATGATAGGGTGAGCACGTTCACGATTTAGCAGAGGGGAACGGGGAGGTTCCGGGGCGTAGCGTTTCCCAGAATGGCTAGGGCTAACCAGATGGGCGGGGCTAACCAGATGGGCACGGCCAAGACAGCTGAAGCGGTGCAAGAAGGTGCAAGACACAGAACACGGAGATGCTGTGGTCAAGGGCAAGGGCAAGGGCAAGGGCAAGGGCAAGGGCAAGGTGAGGTTAGGGATGCAACATGAGCAAGACGGACAGAAAGCGAGAGGCGAGAGGCGAGGGGCGAGAGGCGAGAGGGGCAGGCACGATGACGTTTGCGTGCTGTGGTGTGCTCGCTCGTACTGCTGATAAATCGAGGTTGGTTGTCCTGGTGGGGGAGCAGGCGTTGGCGAGGCACGGATGGCGGATGGCGGATGGCGGATAGCGGATGGCGGATAAGTGAGAAGGGACAATTGCTTGCCGCGAGCGCGACAGCCAGCAGTCAGTGCGCGTGCGGTGCTTTGCTTGGAAATACAGCTGGAAATACAGCTGGAAATACAGCATGTCTGGGGTCTGCAACATAGGGGCAAGCGGGCAAGCGGGCAAGCGGGCAAGCAGGCAAGCAGGCACGCAGGCACGCAGGCAAGTAGGCAAGCACGGCAGCGTGTCGAAATGATGGCCAGTGCCATGCCAGTGCCAGAAGGCATCCACGGCATCCACGGCATCCACGCCGTCTGTCCGCGTCGCTGTGGTTTCTCCGCTGGTCGTGTCGAGCGGTGCTGGTTCCAGAGGCCCGCTTCTCTTTCCGTCCGTCGTACCATTCGCCGCTGCCCTCTCGCCCAGACCTGGCAGGCCTAGCACCGGCGCTGCACACGTACATGGTATAGGTAGTGAGCACTGCTTCACCCTGCCGTGTCCTCAGTCCCGCCGGGAACGTGACCGTAACCGTGATCGAGACCGTGAACACGCGAACGAGTCTGAGCTGCTGCTGCTGCTGCTGCTGCTGCTGCATCCTGCTCTCGTCCGCACTCCGCATTCCTCCCCTCCTGCCTGCGTACTGTGCTCCCCCACCCCCCCGGTGAGCGACATTCTTTCGAGTGCGGCCGCAATACACGCACAGGCACAGGCACAGGCAAAGGCACACGCACACGCACACGCACACGCACACGCACGCTCCGCTCGCTGCGTTGCAGCCACCGACGCCCCGGCGAGCCCTGATATCGACCTCACCCACGCTGGCCATGGCCCACTGACCACTGACCCACCCACGACACTCACGACACACACGACACTCGGCACCACGCCGCCCTCACGGCACCTGCATCACTCTCTCCACCACGGGCCCGCAACGCTGCACTCCCCCGTTGTTGCTGCACCTCGCACCCCCCCGGCTATGACGCAGCTCTTCAGCTCTTCGCACTCGTCCACCCACTCCACCATGACGGAGAAGCGCGCCTTCTCCGGCAACCCGCTGTCCACCAACAAGCCCGCCACCGCAAAGGACGGCCAGGTCTCGCAGCGCATCAAGAACTTCTTCCGCATCAACAGCAGCATCGACACCCGCAAGCACTCGGACGAGGCCAATGGCACCCCCACCCCCAAGCCAGACAAGTCGGGCTCGCGCCATTCCCGCTTCCTGCCGCACATTTCGCGCAACCGCTCCACCACCGTCACGAGCGAGGGCAACCCGCTCGACGACGCCGTCTCCCCCACCGCCCACGCCAACCCCTACTTCCAGCACCAGGGCCCCCCCGCCATCCGCCACCACAATGCAGGTAGCGTACCGTCCACTCCACCAGACACGCCTGGCGTACCAACCACCAAAGTAGATGCCGCCAGCGGAGCAAACGACCAGGCCACCGCCGCCGGAAAAGAGGAGCTGGCCAGGAAGCTGCGAAGGGTAGCCTCCGCTCCCAATGCGCAGGGCCTCTTCTCGTCGGGCAAGTCCGCTGAACGCCCGCAGACCGCCGAGCTCGCCAAGCAGCCCGTCCTGCTCCACCCCAACTCTTCCACCCTCAGCATGGTAGAGACGCACCAGCCCGATACCGACCATCTCTCGCCCATGGACACGTCCAAGGGCATACCCACCCCCGGTCAGATTCGCCAGTCGGTCGCCTTCCGGAGAACATACAGCTCCAACTCGATCAAAGTCCGCAACGTAGAAGTCGGTCCCGGCAGCTTCGACAAGATCAAGCTGATCGGCAAGGGCGACGTCGGCAAGGTGTACCTGGTGCGGGAGAAGAAGTCGAGCAGGCTATATGCCATGAAAGGTACGCCTCACACGGCCCGCAGCGACGTGTCAGAGTATGGACTAACAGACTGCAGTGCTGAGCAAGAAGGAGATGATCAAGCGCAACAAGATCAAGCGTGCCCTGGCCGAGCAGGAAATACTGGCTACCAGCAACCACCCCTTTATTGTTACCCTATACCACTCCTTCCAGTCAGAAGACCACCTCTATCTCTGCATGGAATACTGCAGCGGCGGCGAATTCTTCCGAGCCCTCCAGACCCGACCGAACAAGTGCGTGGACGAGGACGCGGCGCGTTTCTACGCAGCTGAAGTCACGGCTGCACTCGAGTACCTGCATCTGATGGGCTTCATCTATCGCGACCTGAAGCCAGAGAGTACGTTGGCTGCCTTGCTACACTGGCTCATTCAAGCTAACCCCCCTCCCAGACATTCTCCTGCACCAGTCCGGCCACATCATGTTATCCGATTTCGACCTGTCGAAGCAGTCTGAGCCCGGCGGCCGCCCAACCATGATTCTTAGCGGCCGCAACGGCACTTCGTCGAGCAACCTACCAACGATAGATACGAAGTCGTGTATTAACAACTTCCGTACAAACTCGTTTGTGGGCACCGAGGAGTACATTGCTCCTGAAGTGATCAAGGGCTGTGGACACACGAGTGCCGTCGATTGGTGGACACTCGGCATTCTGATCTACGAGATGCTCTACGGCACAACGCCTTTCAAGGGCAAGAACCGGAACGCGACTTTCGCCAACATCCTGAGGGACGAGGTGCCGTTCCCCGAAGGCTCGGGTGCACCACCCGTGTCCAAGTAAGTAGCTGGTCATCTGTCACTCTCGCAGCCACTAACAACAAGCAGCCTCTGCAAGTCACTCATTCGCAAGCTCCTGATCAAGGACGAGACGCGACGACTGGGGTCTCGTGCTGGTGCCTCTGACATCAAGACTGCACCCTTCTTCCGCACCACATCATGGGCACTGTTGCGCCACTCGAAACCTCCCATTATTCCTCACCAGGGCCACGGAATCGAGACACCCAACTTCAGGAACGTCAAGGAGAGCCAAAGCGTGGACATTGGCGTGTCCAAGGTCAAGGGTGTGCCGCTGGACTCTGGCCTCGCCACACCCATGGGCGAGATTGCGGATCCCTTTGAGGAATTCAACAGCGTTACGCTGCACCACGACGGCGATGACCACCATGGGTCGACGGACCAAGTCCACCTCGCACAGCAGAACTCGGGCTCGCGGTAGTACTGCAAGCCGGGCTAGCGTTTTGCAAGCGAGGGGCTGGTCTTTTACTTTGTACATGTCGATATGGGAGGCGTTTTGATGCGTTGCTCTCAGCTCCACTCCTTGACCACGGCTGATAGACATTGGGTTTTTGCACGGCAACGGCGTTTGTTGAAACATTGGCTTCGGGCTCTGTATGCAGAACAGGGCTATGAAGCGTCGCGTAAAATTCTTCGGCGTTTATTGTTATGATTATTGAGAGCGTTATTGTTGGTCGAGGCCTGATTCGACGCGCATCCAGGGAGGATTGTGCGCAAGAGACAGCATAGCAACAGCAGAAGTGCAACGATTTGAATTCCTGTTAGGTGTGTTGTGTTTATTAAAAGTTAGTAACTGTAGCTTCATCATTGACCATGTTGAGTGCGTTATTTATGGAAAGATTGCATGGACAGAGAGAGTGCGGTTCTGATGCCAAGCCGAGCCAAGCCGAGACGTGACGTGCAGCCGAAGCAATCGGAAGTCGCGTCTTCCCCGCGCTGCCCGAGGTGGTGGGTGGGTGTGTTAAACGTCAAACACCACACCACACCACACCACACCACGCGCTCTGAACTCCACCGTAAACAACTCACCGCTCACTCCCACGTTCCTACCCTCTTCGACTCCTTGCGGCCGAGGAGTTTGGAATTGAACGCTGCTAAGAGGAGATTTTACACGTGGATTCCTTGGCCTCGCGGTCCTCTCTGCTGATACCATACCATACCTTGCGGTACGATACGCAGCGAAGCGAAGCGAAGTGAAGTGCATCGAGGCTTTTATATATATACCGAAGTGAGGGAGGGAAAGAGGGAAAGAGGGAAAGAGGGAAAGAGGGAAAGAGAGGGAAAGAAAAGAGAAGAGAAGAAAAGAGCAAGAGCAAGAGCAAGATCATGGCAGACGCACCACACGCGCTACACGCCTCGTCGACGACAACGACGGGGGTACACGCCGGCGAGCCCTTTGGCGACGAAGAGAGCCTGACGCCGCTGGAGCAGGAGGTTCTGGACGAGTATGCGCGGTTGCTGGCGAACATGAACTCGGTTCGTCTCTCCTTGCTGTCTGTCTTTTGCACCTTTTACACCCGCTCTTCTTCTTCGCTCCGTTGCAGCGCATTACACACCATCAGCAATTCAATACGATACGACACAACACAATACAACACAATACACACAATCGACAACAAGCAACAACACAACACAATACAACACACAACCAAGCTAACAGACCCTGTGCTGGAATAGATGGCCGCCCTCCTCGCGTCGCTCAGCGAGCAGCCCAGCGCGGCGATTCTAGATGGCCTGAGGGGGCTGGAGCGGAAGACGAGTCTGGTGTTTACGCTGCTCAAGGCTAGCGTGTATAGCATTGTGCTCAATCAGCAGATTCAGGATGGGGGACAGCAGCAACAGGAGGATGGTGCGCGGGAGGGGGGGAGTGAGGGGTGGGAATAGGGTGTGGGGGTGAAGGGGAAGGGGAAGGGGAAGGGAAGGGGAAGGGACTGGAGTGTAGAGGAGGTAGAGGAGTGAGATGATACCCCGGATACGAAGATGCAGAAAAGGTTTCGATGAATGTAATGTACAGAATTTCCACATGCTTGTCATCCCACCTCGACGTCATTTATCCATGCAGCAGCCTCGGCTGATGGGCTTCTTCCACACTTGTCCTACTCCATGGCCGTCGTGCAAACGCTTCCTCAGCAGGATACCACTAATGCACGCTGCCGCCGTAGTAGACCTTGCGCACATCGACCAGCTTCTTCCCGCGGGCGCGCGCAACCTCGTCGGGCAGGCGCTGCTTGGTCAGAGCCTCCCAGGTGGCCTTGATGACGTTCATCTTGTTGCGCGAGCGCGGGGTCTTGGCGGCGAGGTCCTGCAGGCCGGCGGCGCGGGCGAGCTCGAAGATGAGGTGCTGGGTGCGGAGGCCGAAGCCTGGAGGGGGTGTTAGCCATGTGCATGGATGCACGGATGCACGGATGCACGGATGCGTGGTACTGGGCAGAGGGGACAGTGTTTGGGAGGAACGTACCGGGCGGGCGGGCAAAGAGCTGGACCTTTGTGGCGCCCACCTTGGTCTCGACATCGCCAAAGGTGGTGCGGTTCTCGTAGCGCGGCACGGGCTTCATGTTGCGGATGGCCGACATGATGCTCTGCTTGCGGCCCTCGTCGGGCTCGACGCTCTTGCCCTCGCCGACGCCGAGCAGGCCGTCCTGGTTGCCGGCGATGGTCAGGTAGTACATGCTGCGGATCTTGCCCATGCGCGTCTGGTTGGTGACGCTGTGGGAGACGAGCGTCTTGGTGCGGATCTTCTTCAGCTTCAGCTTGTCCCAGCCCATGTACTGCAGCAGGCGCTTCTGGCGCGGGTCCTCCTCCTCCTCGGTCGACAGGCGGCGCGTCTGGCGGGCCATGCGGTTCTCGAGGCGCGGCAGGTCGGGCGCGATGATGGAGTGGCGCGGGTCGGCAAGGGCGTCGAGCGCGGCCGGGTTCTTGCTCGTGTACGAGGAGCGGGGGTCGAGGGCGGCCTGGGTGAGGGCGGCCTCGATGGCGCCCTGCAGCTGCGTCTGCTGCACCGCGTCGAGCCGGCCCTCGGGGATGCCGTGCGGGTAGGCCTTGGCGAGCTGCTCCGAGGCGAGGCGGGCGATGGTCTCGTCGCGCTCGACCTCGTTGGCCTCGCGCACGGCCAGGCGGCCGGGGATGTCGCGGGCGCTCAGCTTGTCCGCGTGGTCCGTCACGGGGTCCAGCTGGGCCAGGTCGTCGGCGTACGGCAGCCGCCACGGGTCCGTCCGCTGCGAGGCCTGCGTGACGAGGTCGCGCCGGTCGATGGCGGCCTCGGCGGCCTGGATGGCGGCCATCTGCGCGGGCGTGTACTGCTTGGCCAGCAGGCTCGTCTCCGCCGTGTCGTACTGCGGGTACGCGCCCGCCGCGAGCTCGCCCAGCTGCCTGAGGTCCTCCGCCTTGATCGATGCGTAGTGCGGCCGCCGCTTGCGCGCTCCGAGGGGCGCCGACGAGTGGAACGCCCGCCGTGTCGCCGTCGCTGCTGGTGCTGCTGCTGACGTCGCCCGTGCGAAGAGGCCTGTCGCAGGCCGGCACACGCTCATCGTGCTGGGAGCCGTCGCGGTCGCGGCCAAGAGGGCGGGGGGCAAGGGGCAAGGGGCAAGGGGCAAGGGGCGTCGGGCGTCGGGCGTGGGCGTGGGCGTGGGCGTGGGTGGGCGGGCGAGCGCGGTGTGCGTGTCCTGCAATGCCTCTGCCTCCCCTTGCCCTTGCGGCCGTCGAGTTGGAGCCGCTGCGAAAATCGGCTGACATAACCACCCCCGCCCGCCGCCTTGCCCTTCTGCGTCGCCAGCTTTTCCTTTTCCGTCGCCGCCTCGGAGACTCTGCATGTTCACCCGGGCCTGCACACGACCGCTGCGGACGCTTTGCACGAGCCGGAGCCTGCATCGTCACGCACCACGCTGCACAATGGCTTCCTCCGCAGACTCCGCAGCGCCCGTCGAGAGCAATGGCGCAAAGCGGGTCCTGGAGACTCCACGCAGGAGCGAGGAAGACTCACGGGGCAGCTACCGCTTCAAGAACAAGAGGATGAAGAACGGCCATGCTGTCGGCAGCCAGATCCTGAAGACCAACGGAAGCACCGAAGAGGTCTTGCTCGAGGACGTCACTGCTCTGATCACCAACTTCTCCCTCGAACGAGACGGAAAACACGCCCCGACATGCCTCCCAGAAAAGTTCAGTGAGATCACAGTCACCGTCCGGGAGCTCTCGTCCACCGGAGACGGTCTTGGATTCCAGCAAGGTTCTGGCTCAGACCAGGTCTACGCCATCCCCTTTACAGCACCTGGCGACACCGTCACGGCCAAGATCTTCAAGCACTTCGACAAGGAGAAGTACTCCATGGCCGACCTCGTCAGAGTCACCAAGCCCTCGCCGCACCGCGATGATTCTCTCGTCCAGTGCCCCTACTTTTCCCAGTGTTCAGGATGCCAGTTCCAGATGTTGCCCTACGACTACCAACTACAGCACAAGCGGTCTATTGTCGACCGCGCCTACAGGAACTTTTCCAACCTCTCGCCCCAACTCATCCCTACAGTTGGCGACACGATTGGCTCACCACTGCAATACGGCTACCGCACAAAGCTCACGCCTCACTTCGACGGCCCTCCCGATTCCCGGCGCAGTGACGGCCGCAACGGCATCAAACGCACGTTCAAGCAAGTCCCCAACATCGGCTTCATGAAAAAAGGAACCCGCATCACCATGGACATTGAAGACTGCCCGATTGGTACTGCTGCCGTGCGCGCCGGCAACAAACGCGAGCGCAAACGTGTCGTCGACACCCTCTCGTCCTATCACAAGGGTGCCACGATCCTGCTCCGCGAGAACACGCAACGCATACCCAAGGACCAGTACGATCCGAGCGTAGAGAAAGAAGACCCAGACACTGTAGACGAGGACCGAGGACCGCACATACACCGCAAGACGTGCGTCACAAACCCCAATGCCCGCACCACAGAGTACATCGACGATTTCCAATTCGTCAACCCAGCGGGCTCCTTCTTCCAGAACAACAACTCCATCCTGCCCCCCTTTACGCAATACATCCGCGAGCACATCCTGCCCAAGGACCCCACCCACAAAATCCGCTACCTAATCGACGCCTACTCAGGCTCAGGCCTCTTCACCATCACGCTCTCAAGCCTCTTCGAATCCTCACTCGGCATCGACGTAAGCAGCAGCAGCATCACCTCGGCGACCGAAAACGCCGCGCTCAACGGCCTGTCACCGCAACAAGCGCGCTTCCTCGCCGCCGACGCCTCCAAACTCTTCGCCTCCATCACGACCCCCGCGGCCGAAACGGTCGTCATGCTCGACCCCCCGCGCAAAGGCTGCGACGAGTCGTTCTTGCGCCAGCTGGTGCAGTACGGCCCTGCGCGCGTCGTCTACGTCAGCTGCAACGTGCACACGCAGGCGCGCGACGTGGGCGTCCTGGTGGGCGGCATGGCGGGCGTCGACGGCGGGTCTGGGACGGGCCAGGGGTGCTATGAACTTGAGAGTGTGAGGGGGTTTGACTTCTTTCCGCAGACGGGGCATGTCGAGGGTGTGGCCGTGTTGAGGAGGAAGGCTGGGGTGGAGGTGGAGGAGGAGGAGGAGGAGGAGGAGGAGAAGAAGAAGAAGAAGAAGAAGAGAGAGGCGGAGGCAGAGGAAAGTGTAAAAGCCTAAGGGCGCGGGTGGCACACAGGTGCAGTGGTACGATACCATCTATCGGTCTGTTATAATTTGAGTCGCACCTGAAGCGTCAAGAAAATCCAATCCGCTGCTGCAACGACTTGAGCATCCCTGGCTGGCCGTGGCTAGAGGCAACCTCAAGTGAACAGTACGGTAAGCACTTCATCTCAACACGAAAAGTCGTGTCATCATCTGGCTTGATAGTCTTGGATTTTCGCTGTCTTCGCAACCACGCTCAACAAGCCCCGCCTCCATCTGCACCTTGGCTTCCTCTCCCGCACATCTAGGTGCTGCCCGGTCCGCCCAGCAGCGCAAATCGTCGGACAATGCTGGGGCCAATCTCATCGTACTCTGCCTTGGTGTGACAGTAACTCCTAAACTCGGGCGTCTGACCGAGCAAACTGCCTCCGAACCATGGGCCGTGTCTTTGCCTCTTGTGCGTAATGACCTGTACATCCAGACCGCCGCTCTTGGCGCCTCCACTGCGTGCCTCGGATGCCTTGATGCGCGCGTCAACCAAGTGCCTGATGTCGCGCTGTAGACGGCGACCAAAGTCCTTGTACAGCGTCGAACCACCAGACAGTACAATGTTCTTGTACAGTCCTCTTCGCACGTCGATGGGCGAGGTCTGGATGACGTTATCGACAATCGTGGGGAGAGGCGTGAGGAAATCGGAAGAGTAGATCTCAGGGTTGAAGAAAATCTCAGGCGCCAAGAAGCGTTCGTATCCAACATCGACGGTAGTCGTCTTGCCATTTGCGTACGTGACCGTGTGCTGCTTGAACCTGTCGTCCGACTCGCGGTCGTAGCGCGCAAACTCCTTGACAATGTCCGGGCAAACGTAGCAGTACTCCTCCTTGATGCGCTCGGCGGTCGCAAGAGACGAGTCTGGCTCGCCACGCTCTCGCAGAAGGGACTGCACAAACTGGGTGATGTCGCGACCAGCGATAGGCACACTCTTGATCGAAGAGCCAATGACGTAGCCTTCGGCGACGGGGATAACGTGGGTAACTCCAGCACCCGAGTCGATAACAGTACCGGTGAGCGATCGGTCTTGGACCTTCGAGCTGGTCCAGGAGGCGGCGAGGGCAAGCACAGCCTGTACAGCGATGTACAGACCGGCGACGTTGAACGACTCGAACATGATCTCGGCGGTAGCTTCGCGGTTCTCCGGAGGGTTCAGTGGCTGCCTCAGATTAGCTCATCTCATATCGTTCAGTGCTGCAGTTTAGCTCACAGGCTCAGTCAGGAGGAAGTGGTGGTCCTCGGGCTCAACTCTGAGGTACTTGAATATCGAGTTGGACCAGAAGCGCTCCATGAGGTCCTGCCATTCATTAGCACAGCACTGTTTCCTACATGCTCAGCTCTACATACCCAGTTGTCAATCTGGCCGTGCCTGATCGGGTAGTTGATGCCATAGCCGGAGCCTCCTGCAGCGGAGAGAGCTTCGTCGCCAATGTAGAAGTCCAGGTCCTCAGTGCCGCGTTTCCCGGACAGGTGGCCGCTGGGGCCAGCACCGCCGGTCAAGAAAGAGGGCTTGTTCGCAACTGCTGGGCGGCCAGAGCCGGAGCTACCGCCGCCGCCTGTTGGTCCTCGTGTGGCTATGGCGGTGGGGAAGACGAAGGAGGGGGAGTCGTTGCCGGCGAAACCTGAAGCATGCTGTTACTACAAGTTGCATCAAGTTCTGGCGAAGTGTCTCATACCGAGCTTTGAGTATCCCGTACCGCTGTAGGCGTCCGTCAGTACTCAATCGCTATGCAAGGGCCCACAGGCAGCTAGGAGCTTACTTGTCCATGACAACGGCAGGGGTTTGGGACGCCATCTTTGTTGTTGGGCGGTACGCTCACAAGCTGAGGCTGGTATAAGTGTGCCCGCGGGCAATGGCTCGTATGCACAAAGAGGATGCGAGGCTGTATCGTCGCAAAGTGGGCGGCCAGCGTTGGGATGGCGGAGTGGATGGCGTGTCGTGGTTGAACCAGGCACCGCTGATGCGCGCCAAGGGCGGGGCGGGGCGGACGAACAAGATGGCGGGGAAGCTCTTTAGAAACTCCTGCTCGAGCTAGCTGCTCGTTCCTTCTCCCGTCAATCCAAGTCAGTGCTGTGATTTGCATCTGTTGGCACAATCAGAGATGTTTGTGCTCGGTCGCCGCATGACCTGAGCAGCTCAAGTGGAAGGAGCTGCCTGTTTGCACTGCCAACGCGGCCTTGCCATTGATTTCTCTCACTGACCACCAGCGCTCACCGAGCCCATCCGCTCATTACCACACCGCCCACACGGTGGAGTTTCCTCATTATCGCGGACAACACTTTCATTCATTCCTATTGTTTCCCGCTTCTCATTCTCAGCGTCACTTACCTCTCACCTACGTACTTCTCTGACTCGACCTATCTCAGTCTCCAATGAGCACTTGACTGTCGTCTACACCAGTCCTGATCGTTAGCTCCCTCGCCATCCAGAAGATTGCGACAAACTCACTGATCAAGCGGGGTCTGTATCGTTCCAGTACACTGCCACACGCTTGTGCAACGCCCCAAGACAGCGCTTCGTCCTTCGAAGTCTGGGTTCGCGATTCTTGAGCTGCTGTCGACACCTGTTTCCCCCCAAGGACATGTCGGCCTCCACTCGCCACTACGATGGTGCCTACCCTGCTGAGCAACTTGTTCGAAAAGCAACGCGTAGTCCGCCTGCCGAAGAAGTATGTGCCATATATGTTCATGCAGGCGCTGGTTATCACAGCCACCAAAACGAGAGAATACATCTAGAGGCATGCAACGAGTAGGTGTATCCATGGAATTTGCTGCTGGGAGGAGAAGATGTATAGAGAGCGTGCTGACCGGTCTGTAGTGCTGCTGCAATTGCCATGTGCATCATGAAGAACGGCGGCTCTGCGATAGATGCCGTAGAGGCTGCCATCAAATTGCTCGAAGATCGTGAGATTACCAACGCCGGCTACGGAAGCAACTTGGCCATGGATGGAGTGGTAGAGTGCGACGCGTCGGTCGTCGATCACTTTGGACGCAGTGGCGCTGTAGGCGCTGTGGCTCGTACGTACTGTGCAAGACCTGCTCGTTGCTTACTGACCGTTCTAGAAATCAAAAACCCGATCTCGCTAGCACGTATGGTTTACGAGCATACCAGTAAGCCGTTGACACTTCGACGTGTTCCTCCGAATCTTTTGTGCGCCCAGGGAGCGACTGAATTCGCGGCGGAGCTAGGCATGCCTGTTCTTCCCCACGATGCCCTCATCTCGCCAGCTGCAAAGGAGCGCTGGCTTCGATGGAGAGCCGATCTTAGATCTGCTGAACGGAAGGCAAAAAAAGCTGGCCAACACCCGTCATGTTATAGACTGCGAGCCGACATCGCACCAGAGGATGAAAATGAGCACAGACAGATGCGACAAAGACACACGACCGACTTGTTGCGAGGCTATCCTTCTTTGCTGCAGTCACCATCGCCCGAACCGTCTGACGAGTCGCTCTGCTACTCAACTGAGAATGCTTCAAGTACACCTTCTGAACCAGCAGCGCTATCCGGACCTTCTTCTGGCTCATGGCTTAGCGACGACCGTATACAGACGCCTGATTTACCAATCTCATCTCCTGGGCCTGGCGATTTTGGCTCCGCAGCAGTGATTGAGTCTTCCCGAAGCGCTTTCGTCAACAGCACGCAGAAAGTGCCTACACTCAGCCAGTTCAAAGCTGCTCGGACTACTTCCTCTGATCAGCTTCTTGAAGATGCGGAGATGGAGGATGTGCCTCGTAGGTTGACAAACGGTTCCTCAGCTCGTAAGATCTGGGGTGACTGCTCAGGTGAGGAGTCCGACTCGGCTGAAAGTACAAAAACCATCAATGCATCTCAGCCTGCTACCTCTTCGACCAGCACAGTGAACAACAACCATCATGACATTCCACTTGTCGAGGGTGTGCCGACCAACATCAAGAGCACTACGAGCGATGTTCAGAAGAGCGATCCCCTGTCAGAGTCGGACAAGCCGGACCACATCACAGACACCGTTGGCGCTATCGCCATAGACAGCTGGGGCCGCATCGCCTGCGGTGCATCATCTGGAGGCATCGGCATGAAGTATCGCGGTCGCGTGGGACCTGCAGCCCTTGTCGGTGTCGGCGCTGCTGTAGTTCCGCTCGACCCTGATGATGATGAACAG
Source organism: Ascochyta rabiei (assembly GCF_004011695.2). Lineage (NCBI taxonomy): Eukaryota > Fungi > Ascomycota > Dothideomycetes > Pleosporales > Didymellaceae > Ascochyta > Ascochyta rabiei. The sequence goes on from NC_082406.1 coordinate 1,581,173, forward strand.
GTCTCTGTCGCGACTGTTACCAGCGGTACAGGCGAGCACATGGCAACTACAATGGCAGCAACAACATGCGCGGAGCGATTGTACCAAAGCGTAAAGAAGAGCAGGGGCGGCGAATATGCTGAAGTGACTGAGGACGAGGCTCTCAGATCGATGATCGAGAACGAGTTCATGGGCCACTCCAGCGTCAAGAACAGCAACTCAGCCGGAGCCATTGGTATCTTGGGAGTGAAGAAGATGCGCACTGGAATTATGCTGTTCTACGGTCACAACACCGACTCGTTTGCCCTGGCTTCCATGTCATCAGATGACGATGTACCCAAGTGCACCATGTCTCGCAGCAACGGCAACGGACAGATAGCTCAAGGCGGTCGTCTCATGTCATACAAGACTCGCAAGAGGACCAAAGTCACTCCCCGCCAGCGACAATTTGGGTAGCCCGGTGTCAACCCACGCTTCTAAGGTGGCAGGCACATGTCGGCAAGCGTGGTACTGCGTTCCTTGCACGTCAGTTCCTATCGTACGATCTTCAGTCCCAAAGTCCGCATATCGAGTTCTGACACACTCCATAAGCGTTTCAGTTCTATACCCTATGCATAGCGTCTGTCTTCTTTGTACTTTAGTCCTGAATTCATACCCTGGAGTTTCCTCTGCTCTACGAGAAGCATTTCGATGATATTTCTAATGCTGAGACCGTAGAAATCAATGAAAGACTAGAAGCATTCGCAATAGTAGTAGACGTCATGGTCGTGAGAATCTGAACATTTTTATCAAGTGTTTGCGTGAGAGGGGACCCAAATACACTCTTAACGACCTCCACGCCCACGCTGATGAAGCCGAGACGACCAAGGATAAGATCTCAGCTTTGACACTGCTGCTTCTGGAGCCGCCGCTGCACACCACAGGCTTACTAATTATCAATTGCGTCACTCGGCTCATGTCGGTACTCCGCATATGCACGTCTTGTGTACAATGGCGAGCTTCAGCATTGGGATTACAACACTGCAATTACTAAACACCCTTTCAGTTACAAAGCATTCACATAAATACAAGTCTTTTCAAATAGTGCTACCACACCATCTTCTCTTCCTCCTCAAGTTCGTTCTATAGCTGAGCAAATCCAAACCACCACAACAACAAAATAATGGCCTCCAAACTCATCGCCATCGTCGCTGGCGTCGGCGCCGGGACTGGCGCTTCCGTCGCTCGCAAGTTTGCCAAAACCTACCCTGTCGTGCTGCTCGCGCGGAAGCCAGAGAACTTTGAGTCGCTGGCCGATGAGATCAACAAGAGCGGCGGCAAGGCAATCGGTGTATCCACCGACGTATCTTCTCAAGACTCACTCAAAAGCGCTCTTGACAAGATCAAGCAAGAGTTTGGCAATGACGTGGGCGCCGCGGCAGCCATCTTCAACGCCTCCGGCGGCTTCCTGCGCAAGCCGTTCCTCGAAACCGACGCCTCTGTGTTCGAGCAGAGTTTCAACGTCAGCGCTCTGGGCGGAGTTCTGTTCAGCCAGACATTCTTGCCCTTGCTGCTTAAAGGGAAAGAGCTTGGATCTGAGCACCCACCTAGTCTGATCTTCACGGGGGCTACTGCGTCGGTGAAGAGCAGCGCGCAGCTGGCGAGTTTCTCGACGGGCAAGTGGGCGCTCAGGGCGTTGAGCCAGAGTCTGGCCAAGGAGTTTGGACCCCAGGGTTTGCATGTTGCGCACGCGATTATCGATGGAGTGATTGATATTCCGAGGACAAAGGAGTGGTTGAAGGATTTGGGACCCGAGGCGAAGCTGAGCTCTGATGGGGTGAGTTTTTGGCTCTTGATGAAGCCGCGCGTACAAATATTTGCTAACGATGCTTAACAGATTGCAAACGACTACTGGTATCTGCACACACAGCCTGTAACGAACTTCACTTGGGAGCTGGATACCAGGCCTGCGGTAGAGAAATGGTAAGGCGTGTTGACATCATCGCATACCATCATGCTGAGAATAAGGAGGGATGGTCAAATCGCTACCAGCCCAAAGACATTAATAAGATCCTGTATCTAGCGCGTATTCGTTTTATTGATTGATTGATCTTTTGTCTAACTTCGTAATTCGTCTCGTCATGTGGCACAGGTTGCCATCTTATGCCCTTCCCGCCCTGCCAACCTGGATCATCTCACCAGTCAACCTGTCGTCACTTCGCAATACTGGCCAGCTTGTACTGTCTGCCTTGGCTAGAGTCATCTCCAGCTTCGTACCCAGGACTCGAAACTTGCTGTCTTCTGGCTTGATGCCCGCGAACAATGGGAACTTGGTGTGGTAGCGTTTGCTGTCAGACGTGCGGAGGTCGAGGTTGACGTGGTCAGGCTGGAAGTCGACAATGGCGTTGGCTTTGTCGATCTTCTTCAGGTAGAGAGAGGCGGTGACGGTGACTGCGGTCTGGTAGAAATCGTGTCTGTTGGACTGTTAGTGCAAGGCTGCAGCTTATGCTGAGAGTGTTGACCTACCGAACAGTGTCGACCTTCTCCTCCTCGCCCTCCTTCTTCGCCTTGCCCACAAACAGATGCCTGTCCTTTGTTTTGCAGCCTTCCATGTTCATGAACTGGTCGAATTCCAGCACTCTCCGCTTACAGCAGCTATACCCTTTACTTCCTTCGTGAAAGATGGGCACACCAGGGTGATGCACGCACTTCTCACCCTCCCTGTCACCACCCTTGAAGGTCTCTCCACATCCCTTCCTCTTGCAGACCATGCCCTCTTTCAGTGTCGCATTTGGATCATCGTCCTCAGACTCTGGTTGTGGAGCAGGAGTGGCCGTTCGCGGCGTAGCCTGGGCAGCGGGAAGACGAGGTGCAGGCGCTGGCAGAGATTCTGATAGCGACCCAAGGTTGACGGACGTGCCATTGGGGACATCAGGTGTTTCGACCTTCTCAGGCACGGGTGTGTCGTCCACGTCTGAGTGGGTTCCCTTGGTGCAAGGCTCGATCGCGAGGAATTCGTCAAAGGTCAAAACGCGTGGCTTGCAGCATTTCCAGCCTACGGGCGCAGGTTAGCTCACACTTCCAAACTGGCAGCTTCAGACCCATGGTACACACCCTTCTGCCCCTCGTGAAAGACTGGTGGACCGGGGTGGTACACGCATTCCTCCTCTTCATTCTCGTAAGTCTTTCCGCAGCCTTTGTGAACGCACTTTTTCGCCATGACTAGGGAGCGTGTGTGGAGTCAACGAGTGGTTTTGCGAGTGCTTCCGTCACTGCGTGCGTTGGTTTGTTCTCCAGATTTAATGTTCAAACTCGGAACATTCTGGAAGCCCGCCGTTGGCTGCCGCACATGTCATAGTCGCTTATCGATAAGGAGCTGAGTTTGGCGGTGAAGCTGCTGCGGCTTTCCTCTTCCGTACTTCCTTCTGAATATCTGAACAGTGATTCCTGTTGCCTGCTGCATCATTTCCCTATGTTCCGTGCAACGTCTCGTCTGCTCGACTGTCGAGTTACCTTTTTCACCCGGAGTCCGTGTGGGCTCTGTGATACTGCCAAGGCTGTGGTGCAGAACGTGAACAAGACCAGGCCGCTTCAATATCAGGAGATCAACGTCATGGAGCCAGGTCAAGAGAGGTGGAAAGAAGTATACGAGTTTGATACCCCGGTGGTAAGCTACTGTTAATGTACTTTGATTGTCGAGTACCTGAGTGGTCTTACAGATCCACATCGACAAAGCAAGTGCTCCCGAAACAACGACTTCATCATTGAAGCTCATGCATCGATTTAAGGAAGAAGAGGTGACCAAGCTGATGGACGAAGCCGAGCGATCGTAGATCAGCATATTCAGTGGCTCAGATCGAGCGTGTGCGCCTCGGATGGGGGTGTTCATCTTGACATTCTCAACCAAATGCTTCAATTATCCTCGTGAGCAGACATTGTAGCGTTTGGTCGGCATAAAAGTCACTATACGGTCTCGGACCACACCCCGCAACGACCTGCATAAGCCTCGGGGTGATGCTGTTGCTAGCGCGGTGGGAGTGGGGTAAGCTCCATCAGCGGAGGGGTGGTTGTACCTCCGAAGCATGAAGATGGCTCTTTCTTTAAGAAGGAATCTCTGCTCAAGAACAGCCACAAGAGCAATCAAACTTAATATCACACCCACAATTACGCATCTCCGATCATCTTCTAACACCAGAAACATGAACACCCTTCAAGAAGCAAGCACCATCTACAAGTCTTTCAAGAGGGGAGGTCCTGCATTCGGAGGATGGCAGGTTAGGCGAACAGTGCCGCAGTTGATACTGAGGGTGCTAATGGTCACGTAGATGCTACCTGGGACAAACCACTCTCGAGCAATCGCCCGTTCAGGTGTTGATTGGGTTTGTGTTGACTGCGAACATGGCAACATTGATGGTAGGCGTACCCAGTCAAAAAAAAAAAAAAAGCCAAACAACTGACAGCCACAAGATGGAGAGATGCACGAAGCCGTTATCGCCATAGCACGCGAAGGCGTCAGTCCCATTGTTCGCATACCCGCCAACGAAGCCTGGATGGTCAAGCGTAAGTGATGTCTCTTAGCTTGATATGTCAGCCCGTCCGCAAGGTACTTCTACACCATGAAATTGACAGCGGTTGGTTGCTGGCAATACTGGCGCATATATCACGTCCCTATTCAAGAACCAGCTGATGCTATCACAGGAGCCCTTGATGCTGGCGCGCATGGCATTGTTGTTCCTTTGATCTACACTGTAGATGACGCTAAACGGCTTGTTGCATCAGCAAAGTTCCCACCCGAAGGACACAGAGGTTTCGGGTCGCCTTTCTCACCTCATGCCTTTACTGGTGAGGCGCTCACGGAGTACCTTCAGAACGCCAACTCCTCAATTCAAACGATCGTTCAGATCGAAACAAAGTCAGCCCTAGAGTCCGTCAAGGAGATTGCCGCGATACCTGGCGTTGACTGTCTGCTCATCGGCCCTTTCGACTTGGGCAACAATATCGGACGACCGATTCTGGGTGAAATGCACCAAGAGCTGAAGGATGCCATCGAGCTCATCAAAGAGGCAGCTCATTCAGAGGGCAAAAAGGTGGGCATCTACTGTGCGGATGGTCAGCAGGCGCAAGGTTACGCACAGAGGGGCTTCGATTTTATCAGCGTATGCACTGACTTCCCTGCCATCACTGCGGCGTTCGCAGGTGCAGTCAAGACAGCTAAGGGCGAAGCCACCGGAGATGACAACGGTCGTGTGAAGGGTTACGATGGACGGTAAGGACGTGCATGATCGAGGTCTGTCCATTCCACATTGTACGACAGTCAATATCACAAGCTCCATTCCACACGTTACGTCCAACATCATTCCTTCAAGACCTTTCTGCCCCACCGCATTACTGACATGACAGTCAGTTTCTCTTCTTTTGTACAGCTCTGGCCTTTACTACGACTACTACCTTACTATCATGAAATTCTCATTCGCCCTGTTCACTTTTCTACAGCTATCACATGCCTTGCATATCCGCCTTGAGGGGCGTAACGCCGAGAAGCCACAACTCAAACGCATAATACAAGACTTGTCGTCGACCGAGCTCAGCGCAACGCTTTCCACAGCTGCCTCCAATGCACAGAAACCGAAAAAACCAATACCATGGTGGAAGCTCCCTAACACTGACAACGGAGAGATGAACGCCCTCACTGGACAGCAGTTTTATCCCTTCGATGACGACGACGACAACAACGGAAATAACGACAACACGGGCGTCACTCCAGGCAACATCGTCTGTCCTATCAGCAAGTGCCAGATTGGTGGAGTGTTGAACAAAGACTACTGTGGACCGCATGCGCGATGCGTAGGAAACTACTGCCAATGCAACCTTGGATGGAAACCGGCAAGCAACATACCCATGGCTCGAGGTTGGACCGGTCTTGAGGCACTCACTGTTTGGGTGGACATGGCGCACACAGGATGTGCTGAGCGTTGCAACAGTCTATCGTGTTCAGAGGTTCCGCAGGTGAAGGGGTGCTTTGATGCGCAGGGCAAACATGACGAGAATAAGGTGGGGGATGATCAGGAGCTGGCAACTGATGGTCTACACTTGGGCGCGATCAAAGCTCCGGGGGCAGATGCCGGTATGGAATATGTGGCCGGAGTCGCCGATGCTGGTGGTATTGGGCAGGCCACCTGAGCGTCGCATGGTATGTTGTCCTGAGCAGTACGGAAAACCGGTCAGATGCTGACAGCAAACAACAGTCCTAAGGGGCAGCTACAAGAAAAAGTCTTTACTGAATTCCTCGTGGTTCCAAGGTGTACTTTTACCTTATTTTCGAGGATGAGTGCCAGATTCTTTTTGTAAAATTCACCTTAACTTATGTGTATTTTCTTTCACCTTGAACCTCAGATGAACCTTTCTACTGCGTCCCTGTAGTACAACACCCCGATCTTCCATCACGACTTTCTCTCTCAATTTCTCCATTCTACACCTTTTCGAATATGCCTGGCCTTGGCGACAGCAAGCGAGCTCCAAGGCCTGCAGACAACGCTGCTACTCAGACGCCTACGAGCAATAGCAACCGCCTAGGAACTGACAGGTCCGTGCTCAGTAGCCTCTTGTGATCTTCAACACAAAGATGCAAAGTCGCAGGCACCAATCCCCTTGTTTCTGGTAGCCTAAAACAAGTCCACACGGCCAAGTACACCGTAAATACCGCTCCAAGAAAAGTAGGCTTGCCCTTGGGATCCTATTTGCTCCGATTGAGCAAATACGGGGATATACCAGAGTCGACGGTGGACAGGATGTAGCAAGTTACCAGCTGCGTTCACTGATTGCAAGGGGATTTCAAACCGTAAGCATCTATGCTGGCGAACGTGACAGACTGAAAGAGTCTTGCAAAGATTTGAGATTTTTAAATAGCACAATTTGAGCGTCGGCCTTCATGTGGTTTACTTTTGACAAAAGCATATCGATGCAGTATCATGTGTTTTGGTGGCGTCCTTTTCTGCAGGTTGCTTTACGTGCCTCATCGAAATTTAGAAGTCTTCTGGTTTGACAACATGAAAAGCCAAAAGATGTAAACGTGAGCGCAGCCTGCAAAATGGAAAAACAGAGAAGACGTCGTTCGCCTTCCACCAAAGGCTATGCTTCGTGGACTTTACTCTCTAATAGGGGGATTGACCGCAAGGTACGCTGTGCTTAGCAACCATTGTAAAGGTCTTCCCAGCCTCATATTGAACGTTCTGTTATTGAGCAAGGAGTCCTGGAGGACAATTACGATCTCCCAATCACACGGCCCGTCACCATCTCGTTTCCGGTAGCGTTTCCGGTAGCGTTTCCCGCTCTAGAATCCACCACGCCACGACGTGAACGGTGGACCCACCTGCATTAACACAGCACACCTTCACGAACCTTCGAGACATGACCAGGCAAACACTTATTTTTAGCTAGCCGGCTGCGAGATGTATTGGCCGCGTCAGAGTCTGGCGGGCGTCCTGACAGGTGCGAAACAGTTGCGCTCGACAGGAAACAGACGCCCGTTAGTATCGATTGTGCGGGAAATTGGCCTGGGGAAGAGAAATTGCACCGCGGGTGATGAGTCGCTCGCGGGGGCTGGAGACGAGAAGGGCAAGCCCGAGAAAGACGATGGGTGGACGATCATGACATCAAAAGAAGTGCTCACGTCTCCGTGTCTCCATAGAAACATGCCTGCAGTGTCTGCTGCGCGTGGAACCACCGAGAGGCTGAATGGTTGCTGGGCCTGAAACTGAGGTGGCGAGCAACCACCAGCCATCTGTGCGGGCTCGGGGTCTCATCCGAGGGCAGGCAGCCTGCGCGACGAGACGCTTCGTCTTCACCAGCGCGTCAGCTCACGTCCGATCTTGGTCAACACGAATGCAATTCAACAGAAAATTCGCGTGAACACACGTCTGGCCCACGAATGGAAGGGATACGCACGCACCGGACGTCTGGGTGGGCAGCTATTCTCGGCGGGTGGGCCGCTAGCAGGGACGTTGACCGCATCTGGAGTTAGCGCGGTTGGATGGCTGTCCGTGGCGTTGCCAGGGGTTTGTTGTTCCGAGCTGGGCTGGGGGAAAAGAGAGAAAGTGATAAAAGGGAGACGCGTCCCGCCGAAGGACAAACTGCTCTCTCATCCAGCGGTCTACTATCACTACAGTACTTGAGACCTTTGCCGTCTATACCTATCGTTCATTCGACATCAATCGTTAATTTCTAAACCACCACAATCGCCACAACATCAAAATGCGTACCGCCTTCGCTGTCACTGCTTTCGCCGCTGCGGCTTTCGCCCAGTCCCAGTCTGTAGGTTCATCTCCTTCGTGGCAGATCAATCCACAGCACTAATAATCGCTCAGTCCTCGGTCGACCCCTTCCCCCAGACCACATTCCTCCAGCAGACCAACTCGCTGGGTGTCGTGACTGGCCAGCCCGCTGCTGCCACGTCCATCCCCAGCCAGCCGCCCGTTGACACTGTCATCCCTACCCAGCCCACTGTTGTCACCTCGCAGCCTGCTGCTGACACCAGTGTTGGCATCCCTGCCTCCATCCCCGCTGTTGCCCCTGGCATCTACACCATCCCTGTTGCCGGCAATGGTAACTCCACTCGCACTCTCGTTGTCAGCGCCAACAACTCCACCACCATCGTCCTGAACCAGCCCACCTCTGGCTCGGCCGCTGCCTCCAACAGCGCCAACCCCACTGGCTCGGGCGCGTCGGGCTCTGGTACCGGCCGTCCCACTGGCTCCCCTACTGGCTCCTCGACTGCCTCTGGCACTGGTGCCCAAAGTTCTGCCGGTGCCGCGGCCAACCTCAAGGTTGCTGCTGGCTCCATGGTCGGTTTCGGTGCCTTCGTTGCTGCTTTCTTGTAAGCGTGTCGCAGCATCAAGCTTTTGATCTCGCACGTGAGAAACATGGCACATTGCATCGTGCACTCGCGCCGCGCTCGTCGCGTGGCGAGGAGTTCTTTGGTTGTTACTTCGAAAAGGGTCGTCAATTGACGCCCGACTGTCCTTAAGATACCTTGGGTTTGCATATTGCATGGCAATCGGCGCCGGTTAGCACCATTGTCTAGGAATTTGAGTTTGGATTGGAAGTAATCGTAATCGCTCATCATTGTCATGTTGGAGCGTTGGTGAAGGATTCGAAACGATGCAACATGTAGCATTGTCGAGAGACTGAATGAAAACAATGAATCGTCCAATGACTCGTGTTTCTCTCCGCTATGCAACTGTCTAGTCGTGCATGAACACCCCGCCAGACATCCATCCCCAAACATCACTCACCCCGCAACATGACACAATACCCTAAAAGAATCCCTTCCATCCCTTACGCGGAGTCCAAGAACCCGCTTCAAACACTCGACATATGGCTTCCCCGCCCTCTCGAGCAATCTGACCCCAAGTCAACAACATGGATCGTGTAAGCCTCCGACATGGGCTTCCCAGTTCCACAACACCGAACACTCACACAGCACAGCTATATCCACGGCGGCGCCTGGCGCGACCCAACCCAGGACTCGCGCTGCTTTGAACCCACCCTCTCCCACCTCGTCGCCTCGCACACATCCACGATTCAAAACATTGCTGGCGTAGCATCACTCAACTACCGCCTTTCGCCCTATCCTTCACACCCCACATCGCCCAGCTCACCCTCGGACGCAGTGCGCAACGCGACGCATCCAGAGCATGTGCGCGACGTGGCCTCTGCCCTTGCGTTTCTGAGGAAAGAGTACGCGGTGAAGAGGTGGGTGGGCGCAGGTCACAGCTGCGGGGCCACGCTGCTGCTGCAGCTCGTGTCTGGCATCGGCTTGCGGGACGAGGACAAGGCAGGCGTGGGTGCTGGACCCGAGGGGCTGGTGCTGCTGTGCGGCATCTACAACGTCCCGCTGCTGCTGCGCAATCACGATCCACCAGCCTGTCCAGACGACATCTCTCGAATCTACTATGAGTTCGTTGCAGGCGCGTTTGGTGAGGATAGGGAGGCGTATCGCCGTGTCTCGCCCATCGCTGGAAACTATGGCACTCGGCAGTGGAAGAATGGAAAGCTGATGGTGCTGGCGCATAGCTATCAGGATGAGCTGATTGAGCGGCAGCAGCGAGATGTCATGTGTGTTGCCCTTGACCGCGAGGGGTGGAGTATCGTCATGGAAGAGGGCGACGGAGAGGCGGAGGTCGGCGAGAACAGTCGTGTGCTGGAGGTCAGGGACTTGAAAGGTGGGCATGATTGGATTTGGGAGGATGGAGCACAGGTTGCGAAGCTCCTTGCTGACGTCGTTGCAAGGCTGACAAAGTAGATGATTGAGTTTAGACACAGTATCGAGTTGAAACTGTTCGCTTTGGAGGGCATGTCCAAATTGAACTAAACGCTCAGCTCGCGTGCTGACTTTTGCTAATGGTACAGCATGGTATAATGTACATCGTGTCGTATCCAGCTCTTTGCCTTCTGCACCTCTTCGAGTCTGTCTACTTCCTCAGCCTCTGATCCATGACCTTGTGGATCTCGTCCTGAACGCTTGTAGCACCGTTCTCGGCCTCATTTAGACGGCTTTCGAGCTCCTTGATCTTCCTGGCAGATTCTGAAGAGTCCTGCGAGCCACCCGTCACCAGCTTCGATGCCGTGCTCTTTGCCGACTCGTTCACCTTGCCGTAAACTGCCATCGCACTCGCGATCATGCCACCAATGTCGCCAACATTGCCGGGAATGATAACGCTTGTGCCCTCCTTAGCCAGGTTGCCGAAGGCATCGACATACTTCTCGGCAACGGACAGAGAGATGGCATTCTGTGCTGCGCCCTGCCCCTGCTCGATAGCCTGTGCGACTGCATCGATGCCCTTGGCAGTAGCGTGTGCCTTCAGCATGATGGCTTCAGACTCTCCGCTTGCCATGTTGATCTGCTCGGCCCTCAGCGCCTCAGAGGCGAGGATGACCGACTGCTTCTTTCCTTCGGCAATGTTGATAGCCGACTGCCTCTGACCTTCAGACTCTAGAATCTCGGCGCGCTTGGATCGTTCGGCGGTAACTTGGCGGTGCATGGCTTCGACGACAGGCTCAGGAGCGTGGATATCACGGATCTCGTAACGCAGGCAGGTGACACCCCAGTCCTGGGCGGCCTCGTTGATTGCAGCGGTGATGTTGGCGTTCAGGTTCGCACGCTCCTTCAGGACGTGGTCGAGCGAGAGCTGACCAATCTCAGAGCGCATTGTAGTCTGCGCAAGCTGGGAGATGGCATACTCGGCATCCTCGACACCGTAGCTGTAATGTGTCAGCAAGCGCGTCTATCACGTACGCTCTCCGCCATGCTTACCTTGCCTTGTAAGCATCGAAAACCCTGGTATAGAGCACGCCGTCGAGCTCCAATGTGACATTGTCAGCCGTGATAGCACTCTGACTAGGAATCTCGATCGCGTTTTCTTTGAGACTCCTGACATAGGCTATCCGGTCGATAAAAGGGATCAAGACGGCTAGGCCAGGCTCCAGTATTCGATTGAACTTTCCCATGCGCTCGACGATCCATGCTGTCTGCTGCGGTACAAATCGTACGACGGTGTTTGTAGGCAAGCGCTTGTGTGACCCAAAGTATGAAGGAGGTCCAGCCTGTGAGTTGAGCTGGCCCAAGTTGAAGATGCTGGTGGGGTTGGACGATGGGGCGGAACGCGAGTTGAGCTGCGTGAAGCTGCGCGTGGCTGGCGCATTCAGGATAGCTGCGAGCGGTACTGTTCTTGTGGCCAGTGGCCTCGAGCTCCTCAGTAAGCCGGAAGCCGTAGAGGCTGCCAATCGATTACGCGACGCCATCGTTGAAGTTGAGGCGAATGGTGAATAGCGGACACGCGAAGCTCTAGGAAGTTCCACGGCTATCGGTGACAGTTGCGACGAAACGCCGACCATGACACAACCACTCAATGCCAAGCTCGTCTACAGTCAGTGCTTCTGCCCACTCGGGTAACATCAACCACATGAAGCTGACTGACCGTCCAATAGTATTCCAACATCCTCTGCTTGGACGACAAGTACAATATTACGCGATGCCAGAAAGCGCTCCTAAGACGCCAACAAGCTCTCACAGGCGATGACAGCTCCTGTAACAAGACCGCGTCTCGTTAATTCATCGCTACGTTCTTTCTGAAAGCAAAGAGAATAATTAAAGATTCGGCAGTACACACACTTGCTATACCGTCACTCATTATTCATGGCTTCCTTACTGAGTCCTCTTATCTAAACCCCTTCCTGTCTTGTCTGCATCTTCGTCCAGCCTTTTCAACTCGGCTGTTTCCCTTCGTCCAGTACAAGTCGATGCATTCTTATTCGCCAACCCAGGCACTTCAAATGCGGAGACTTTTCAACGTAGTGCCGCATGCTTCTTCTTTGTTTGTTCTGCGCTGTCACTAAAGAGATAGTTGAGCCCAAACGTGTGGTCGTTGGGCAGATGGTAAAGTCCGAATGACCTTGTGAACCTGGCACGCAGCTCTTCTGGCCTCCGCCTGAGAAGAAAATTTACTTCAGACATCCGAGTAGCACTCAGGGCGCCTTACAGTGCCTTCTCTTTTTGCAACCTCGCCGACTCTTACCTCGATTGGCAAGAACTCGCAGCTGACATCGAGCTAGAAGTGGTCTTCATCAGCTCGGATCGTACGTTAAAGACACAAACGGTCTTGAATCTAGTTTTCGAAGAGAACACCGCACTCGGTGATTACCAACTTACATCTCGTGTTTCTCTGTCGGCTTGCGTACGAACAACTCAATTTACTCTACGTCATAATATCCTCGACTTTGTGAACCGGAATATCACATCTTTCGGTGAAGTCGCTGATACAGTCATTGAGTAGTTGCCATTCCCATCCCCCGTACATTGCTCTCCAATAGATCTAACCTCCCTCTCAAAAGCATGTTCTACCTGATCCCAGCAATTCATAAGATGCCAAAACCCATCTTCCCCAGCCATGGTGTCCACACCCGTAATCTCAAACTCGAAAACATCCAGATCGAAACGAAACCCAAGCAAAGGACTCAAATCAAGCCTCCATTCTTCCGCCTCTTTCATGAGTCGGCTCCAGTACTGGCAGTACACACAGACGTTGGTGAACGCAGCTTTGATGCGCAAGGTGTTCAGGTGTGATCGATGCACTGTGAAGCGACCTCCGCTCATGTCGACCACGGTGTGATCGAGAATATGTTCGATGGCGTAGATGTCGGTATCACTGAAAGTAAAACAGGCCCTACGAGGACCATATGTGGATAGACCGCCTACCCATATCGTCATAGTACCTCTTGCTGCTGGGTTGATTCGTGCGGTGTGGGGGTGCGCACTCAAACGAGCATGGTGTGGACCGATGGTTGATTCGTAGAGCAGGTCGAATTCTTGCATGCCTTCTATGAAAAAGCTCTTGCAGGTCAAAAGCCACAGTGGAAGACCTATGGAAGGTCCTGCGTTGCTATGTCGCACGCTACCACGGAGGTATAGTTCAATCGGCATAAAGTTGAACTGAGCTCTAATGAGCGGCGTGAAAGACCACAACTTGCGGAGGATATGAATGCGCAGCTCCCGAGGCAACAAGAAGAAGTAGCATACGAGTGTAAAGAAGGCTGAATCTGTGTTTTTCATCCTGGAACTGAGCGCTAGTGTAGGAGATGTGCATCTGCAGTGGTTGTGGTGGTTTTTGTGTCGTAGCAAACCCCTGCGGGTCCACCAACCACTAGGTGGAAGGAGAAGGAAGGGGTGCAGGTAAGAAGGGCTGTTGTACTATGGTACAGATCAGCTTTGACTATTAAAAAAATCCTGCAGCTCACCATCCTCGTTTCCGCGTGCTGGGGTAGCTCTCTACCGAGGGAAATCCGTGGTAAATGCGTGGGGTGGCCTTGGCATAATATTCAGATGGTTGATACGCTCACACGCAGAATGTTTCCTCTGTACAGACTCTTATGTCTTTCCGATAAGCTGATATTGAATTATTCTATGTGGGTGATATTAAATCGCGGTTTGCTTGGTTTGCCGCAGTAAAAGGCAGTGCAGATGGAATCTGACCAAAATGGGCTCTTGGCTCCAACTGCGGAACATATCGTCGATATTATGTCTACCTAGGTAGAATGAACCATCTTGAAAGTAGTGGTTAAACCAAAAAGTATTGTACACTCAGCGTGGGTCATAGAGGTTCGAGAAGCATGTCAGTAATTAAACGAGCAGAGGGATAAGCAGGAGAACAAGAAAATGAGCAGTGTGGGAGAATATTGAGATAGGGAGTCACTATGTGGGTCTCCCCCCCAGCCGGGGCCGGCCAAAAGAAGATAAGGTGAAAGACATTTCATAAACAGTAACCCATGGCTCCTAAGTGCGATACTCGTATCTAAATTGTAGCGTTGAAGCTTTTAGAGAATCGCCGCCACTAACTTTGCAGGTTAGATACAGACTGGTCCCGACCCTCTCCACTCTGCAAACCGTGGCGTCTTCTTGCGGATCGTCAATAACAGGAGAAGCTTCTACTGCACCAAGCTCCCACATTCCAAACCAACGACAAAACTCTCTTTGATGGATTTAGAAGGAACTAGTTTGCTCTGGTTGCGCTGGTGGATGTGAAAAGCCAACGTTTAGGCCTGTACTCGTCGCTCATCGTAACGTCCACGTTCCTAGCACCGTCTTCTTTCATGAAGGCCTTTGCGAAACGTTCGATTTCTTTGCCAAATGTGACTTGCAGCGTCTCCCAGCACCATTCAGGTCCCGACACGATGTGTTTATCTGTAGGGGTAATCTCAAGCTCAAATTTGGTGACATGAGACGACAGGCCTTCGAAGATATCCGTGTTGAAGCCTCTCTCGACTTGTGCCTAGTAGGGGTCGAAGACGTAGAAAGCCCAGGGAAGGAAACACTTCACACAAAGCGTATGCACTTCGTTGAGAATCTCTTTGCAGTTAAGGATCGATCGAATGTGTTCTTGGTTGTCCTCGCAAAAGTATTAATTAACTGTTGCATCGCACACGTATTCAATTCTGTTCATCAAGATCGTAAGTCTACCCGTCGCGGCTGGGTTTAGCAGCAGGGTATCGCTTCGCTCCTCGTCCCCCTGGTCACAAACTAAGCTGCCATCCTCTTTGCCCCAGGTGTCTGGTTGGCGGTAGGGTCCCACTGTCCAGGAAGCCTTGAGTCACAGCTGCTCTAGCCCCTCGTGCAGAAACGTCTTACAAGTCTGCAGCCACATTGGAAGGCCTTCCAACTGGTCCGTGGGTAGCTCAAGTTGGCTTCCAGCGTCGTGTAAGCAAAACTGCATGTGAATACCTTTAAATTTGGCGCTGATGATTGGATGGGAACGCCAGAGCTCGTTATAGATCATGTTACGAAGCTCACAGGACAGTCTGGTGAAGTGGCAGGTGCGGAATATTCTGTTAATAGTACCGCTATTCTTAGAAGCGCTGTCAGGGGTGTTGTCGATAGAGACATTACCGATAGAGCCGTCGGTGGTAGGGAACCCCATTGCGGCTACGGGAGAAATATCGAGTTCAGGCTCCATGTTGACTGTGAGAGCTTTTTGTAGAGGCCAAATACTAATGACGTGGAAGACGGGAAACAGAAGAAGCAAGTTTACGATGCAGAAGTACAACTCTCACTAGCGTGCAATTGGCGCTAGAGCGCGCAACCATGGAAGGCAGTGACGATTCTCTCACCCACGACTTTATATTATTGGTTGATATAGCGTTGGATACGAGTAAAATATCGTTCTTGAGCTCTCACTAACAGTTCGTGATGTTCGCTTATCAAGTGCCTGCCCCACCCGTCTTGGAGTCTCTCTCCTTCACCACTTCATTCTCAAACTCCAAACCCGCCCTCTGCCTCACCACACCAAACACACTACTGCTATCCAGGACTCTGTCACTCTTCTTGTTCCACTCCTTCGCCTCCTTCGCAGCTTCCACATAGCTTTCCGCAACATCCAACTTCATGCCATTGCTCCTCGCAAGATCAACACCATGCTGTACGTCCTTGATCCCCAGCTCTAGGCCACTCTGTGGCGCCTGACCCTCAGCCGGTACGTAGACGCCAGAAGTGAGTCGTTTCGACACACCGTGCGCATAACTGCCAAGGTTCTGCTCGATAAGTGACTCCAGGACCGAGGACGGAAGTCCAGACTTCTCAGCGAGCGTATGCGCTTCCGAGATCAAGTACATCATGCCTGCAGTCAGCATGTTGCTCGTTGTCTTCAAAAGCAGAGCTTGCGCTGGGTCTTCGCCAACACGGATAACCTCACGCGCTATAGCGCCCTTTAGGAAGGGGAAGATGGTCGACACAGCTGTTTCCTCGCCAGCGACAGCCACAAGGAGCTGGCCTATTTGCGCAGTGGGCGTAGATCCAAAGACTGGAGCGGCAACGTAAGACGCACCGTGAGCTTTGAGCCGAGTGGTGATGGAAGTTGTAGTCGAGGGGTGAACAGTTGTCGTATCCACAACAATCTTGCCTTTGAGGCTGCTGCCTAGCTTCTCTATCTCATTGATGACTTTGTCGAGAGTTCCATCGTCGCTAACCTATCAAGCATTGGTATCGGGGTTACTTCTGATTAAGCAATATGCATACACAGATAAAGATCACCCCGCAAGAAGAAGCCAGGTCGCCCACAGACGGACTTGGTTCACCAGTTATCTTTTTCAGTGGATCGCCTTTTGACAATGTACGATTCCAGTATTTCAAGCTAGGTTGGCTGTTTGCTTGTAAATTTTTCTGGATGTTGAGGGCCATAGCAAGGCCCATGGATCCGAGGCCTATCCATCCTAGTTGGAGATTCCCTACTTGAATTGTTGACGGGCTGAGCATAATGATTGTTGTGTGCGCTTGCAATCACGATACTTTGATCAGAGTGTGTTGTGTTGAACGGAGCAAGTGACAGACTGACGGAGATGTAGTCAGCGGTGACTCACGCCTATTGGGCGTCCCGTCGCGCTAGAAAGGATCAGGCAGGTACTGACAGAGACGTGTCGGAGTCGGAATGCGAGATGGGCACTTTTGAAGCCGATGGAAAGGCTAGTACAAACACGCTTGTTGGTTTGTTACGAGGTTGTTACGAAGGTCTCTAACGGTGTGATGTCTATACAAAACGCCTCCCAATGCACGTATCTTCGTTGTACGCCCAGAAACCAGAACATGCAACGCTAAAGAGCAGAAGATAAACCATAAAGACCCAATAGTAGCCCGCTACAGGTGGCTCCAAAAATATTCGCACTGACGCGATCTCACAGTTCCATAATGTCTTCTTGCACCTCTTCAAGTGCTGGTGCTGCTTGCCCAAACACTTCCTTAATTTCACGCGGATCCATAGTACTCACAAACGCGCGCCTGACGAAGGTGAACCACTCCTTTGAAGCCTTGCGATGCTTCTTTCCTTTCTTGTGTTTTTTGTGTTTCTTACCCTCTGCTTCGAGCTCGTCTTGTTGCTCTCCTAAGTCTTGCTCAAGCTCATCCGCCTCTTCATAATCGATGATCTCTGCTGCCTTCGCGCCGCTACCACCGATCTTTCTCGCATACTCAACCCACCGCCTCACAGTGAGGTCGGGGAACCTCTTCTCCTTGGTGTCGTACTCGACTTCATACGTGAACTCTGTCGGATGGGGCTCTGGGCGTGGCTTCTTCCCCTGGTGCTTACCGTGTTTGCCTTCTTTCCAGCCCTTGGACTCGATCTTTCCGTTGCTGACTTGAAGGCCGAATATCTGACGTGGAGCGAGATCATTCGTGGAGCTGAATTCGCTGTCAACATCAAGTTGGTGATGCAGAGGATCGACGAAATCGTTGTTTATGCGCGTCAGATTCGCAAAGTACTGAGTGTAGCGAACCCAAGTGAATACTTGCGGCGAGTATGCGGGACCGGGTGGTGCAGACTTGGAAGGTCCCTCAGGCACTTTGAAGCGATACTTCTTCGAACGCTTTGCGACCTTCTCCTTCTCCTTCTGCTTCTCTTTCCGTTTAACTTGAGTCTCGATTTCCCTCTTATATCCCTCGTCATCTGAAAATTCATGCTTGATAGATGGTTGTTGATCGTCGGGAACATCAGGAGAGCTGCTGCCATGGATGTGCAGATGCTCGAGACCTGTGATGTTGTACTCAACGATGCGGAGCGTGGGAAAGTAGTTCGGTACTACACTGGGGGAGACGAGGGATGCACTGTAACGTTGGGCATACTTCCCTCCAATCTTTTCGAGGTACTTGTTCTTCGTGCTCTTCCCGGTCTTCCTGCGTGCTTGCGAGCCGGAAATCTTGAACATCAGCCATTCCCATGTGGAGCTTTCGTTCGTCTCCTCCTCATCATCCCAAAACTCCGACTTGACTCGGGACTTGCGATCTGAACCTGCGAGAGGCGACGGAAGCCGAGCCCAGAATTTCCTTAGACTAAGCAGGTAGTCTGACGCAGATGCCACTGTGATCTCACCATCCTCAAGCAGTCTGATCTCGCCAGCAGTGGTCTTGGCCCGAGCCCGAGCTGCCATATCGCCCTTCTTTGTGTGGTCTTCGATCTGTTCGAAGTCCTGGAGCATGAAGTGATCGATGTTCATGTGTCCGTACAGCGAACCAACGATCACATCCCGATACTGCTGAACCCAGAGTGTGTACTTCTGCCAGCACGTTTCGTCCCAGCTCTCCTTGCCGTCGACTCGAGCAGGTGGCACGTGTCCCATGAGTATTGCTTTCATGCCGCGATCGCGCATGATCTTGAGCTGGATGCGCAACCAGTCCATATGCTCGTAGCCCGGTTCGTGCTTGTTTGCGCAGCCGTCGACACCGGAGTTGGAAGTGAAAAAGTAACTAACGTCTAGTTAGGGTCTCTGCCTGAGTCTCCAGGGTTTGTTTTCCTCACATTGTGTTTAAGCTGATGACAGCCAGCTTTCCTGGAATGACCTCGACTGAGAACCAACCACCTTGCTGGAACTGATGTCTTTGCGCCTCAGGAATAAAGCTGCGCCAGATATCTAGGTATTTCATAGTCCACTTATTGGGTCCAGAAAGGAAGATGTTGTGTGGCATAATGTCGTTGTTGCCAAACGTTGGCACGATTGGGATCACATAGTCGTTGATCCCTCTGCGGTCCTTATCGGGCACGCCAAACACCTCCCCGAATTTGTCGACGAGGAATTCGTTTTGGCTTATAATCTGCTTCTGCGTACGTACGTGCTTCTCATCATTGTCGTGTCGCGCGGAGTCGCCCGTCCAGATGACAAAGTCGATCTCGTCCTTGACATTGTCGTTGATCCATCTAAATGTCTCATTGATCAGAGAAAAGGGCGAATCGCAGCCTGATGTCTCTGCGCCGTAGACACCCGCCGGCCCTCTATGGCGGTGGCATGCTGCTTCAGCTATGGTGCTGGAATAGGTCTTGTAGAAGGGGTCGGGATGGAAATCTACAACATGCCGTCAGTCCTCGTCTCGTATTCAGCGCCCCAATAAAGAGCCCACAAACCCACCTGTGATGTGCAAAAACCGGCCTGTGAGCTTTCGCCCGCTCTGCATAGCCCTGGCATCGCTCGACCCAGTCTCGCCCAGCGCGTCTGCAGAAGCAGCGCTAGGCGGGGCGACCATGGAGGCACCCCCCAAAACGAGCAGGCTGCACACAAACGCGTCGCGAGGCCGTAACATGATGGAGAATGCGGGTTTAGTTATTGTGGACACACGAGCATCTGGGGACGCGCAAGATTGTATATTGGTTGGAAACCACGTCTTAGCACCCTGATGAGCTGGTGAGTTGAGGCTCGTGCCGCATTCTATCCCTGCCATTGGACGTCATTTTCACGGCTTCTTTTTGCACTAAGTGCGCCTGACCGCTACCACAAGCCAACGTGCCACCCCACAGTAAGGCCGTCCATCTGCCATGATGTGAACATGTGCAATGTTGGTCTAGACGTGCTGTGCTGATCACGAGAGCACAACAGTCATTGCTTCAATCAAGATTACATAAATCACGCAGAACAAGGACCAGTGTCATGCACGTGTCTCTTCAACTATTTCCAGGCAGCCATACCACCACCTTCGATGTAAATGCAGCATCTCGTGCAAAGAGCGCTGGCGCTGTTCTGACAGTCGCGCCAGCTTGGAGTAATAGAATCATGCACGTGTCCCTGCCGGATATCGTAAATGCTCATGCAACACCCCGCAATGTTTTGTTCCTTGTGATGCGCCGCCTTCTGAATCCATGTAAAACACCGTATTGAGCGCGCCAGTAGCGGCCGATGCAAATAAAACAGTCAGATGCTGCTCGAAGAAAATGCCTCGAGCAGTCCAATAACCGAACACCTACGCTATGCCCAAGAATCAGGGTTGTGCACCGCCACAATATCAAAAACGCCGTACAAGTAGAGTAATCTTCAAGTTCAACGCCGAAGCGGGCCACCTCTTCAAAGAAAGAAAGAAAAACACTACGATTTTGTCTTCTGCCCGTTGCTCTGTTGTGGGGTTGTGGACTGTTTGCCGTTCATTTCAGAGCTTCGCATTTTGCTGTACATTCCCTTGACCTGGGGAACCGTGACGCCGGTGCGTGGCCAGTGGTTGTTAACCATGTAGTTCCTAGGATATCAAATTAGCCACTTGCCTATAGTTTATGATATTCCACTTACCACAGACGCTCCTCCAGCTCGGCGTTCTCACGGGTCTCTGCACGGATGAAGTTGCCAATAGCAATCAACTCGGTCTTGAGCACTTTGACCATAGTCTCTTTCTGTGGATAGTTCTTTGCCGTCGCCTTCTTCAGACGGCTGAGATTGTCGCGCACTGGTCGCATCTTACGCTCTACGAAATCTTCAGGCTTCTTCTCCTTGCTCATCTTAGGAGTCAAGTCGACACTACGGTTGGGGTTTTGACCCTGACTTGGCGCACGAGGTCGTTCTTCCGAGGGACGCGGTCGATCTTCTCTAGACCGTTGTCGCTCTAAATCACCACTGACCTTTCGCCGGAATTCTGGTGTATCGGTGCGTTCAGGGTGCTCCGAACGTCTGTCAACACTGCCTCGATCGTCGCGATTGCGGGGCGTTTCGGAAGGGCGGTACTGGTCACTATGTCTAGGCTTGTCGTGTTGTCGGTGGTCAGGTCGACCCTCAGACCGTCGATTCTCGCTGTTGCTGTGTGTGCGTTGAAGTGGACGACTGAGATCGCGCGATACCACCTTTCTGGCGTGACCAGCAGGCGCAGGACTCGCTGAAACGCTGGATGCCTTGTCGGTCCGGCGAGCAGCGCTCAAGTGATGCTTCTTGTTGTTGCGATGATGGTTTTCCATGAGGCGCTTGGCGTTGGGATCGGCACCCGTCTTGTCTTTGAGGACAGTAAGGAGATAGTTGGCACGGCGAACCAAGTGCACAGCACCAGGGGACTTCGCATTCTTCTCGTCGCCTTTGGTCCGCTCCTCCTTCTTGTCGACACGGTGTTCCTCCAAGAAGAACTTGTCCGTCAATCCTAGTTCGGGGTCGTCCCGAATCTGCACCCAAGCACCATAACCGTGACGGGAAATACCTACGCTAAGCATCCCATCCTCGCGAGCACCCCAAGGGCATGAGTAGTTTGCTGGCTTGATAGCATCCGCGATGCGGAAATTATGCCAATCTTGCACGCCCTCAACTGCCTCTTTAAGGATACGCATCTCAATGGGTCGATCGATGATCGTCTCAGCATTCAGCTTCTTCACGCCATTGAAGTCGAATAGTACAGCCTTCTTGTCCTTCTTCGTGATAGCACGGTTCTCGTCGGCCTCCAGCTTCTTAAGCCTTGCTTGCTCTTGTTTAACAAGATCTTGGCTGGTGGTGATGACTTGGTTGAGGGTATTGCTGACGACGTTCATGTCACGACCGCTCAGTTTCGCGGCCTTGAGCATCTCTTCAGCCCGCTCGTCGAGGGAACCGTATCGCTCATAGGCACGAATCAGGTTCCGTGTCTCTTTTGTGTTTAGAGGGCGCTTTGGGTCACGTTTGACGTTGTCATCCTCTGACGGCTCATCGTCGTCCACGTCAACATCTCGGGAAGCCTCCATAGCGCGCTTCTTCGCCGCGCGTTGCTCGCGTGCACTCGCGGAGGCTGCCTTACGTTTGCGGGGAGCACTCTCATCAAGGAGTTTTTGGGTTTGCTCCTCGTCCTTGCGCTGCTGGATCTCGGCTTTCACAACCTCCAGCTCTTCCTTGGGAATAATATCGTCCCACTCGAGGTCAATCTTGACATCGGTATACTCAAAGTTCTTAAGAAACTCTGCACCGCCGTCAGAGGTCAAACCTGCAGCCTGCTCAGTCTTATGTTCTTCGGCGTTTTCGAGGACCGAGTCAATGTCAAGCTCTTCAAGCTTCTTCTGGTTCCCTGACTGCTCAAACATCTTCTGGCCACGGCGCTTCAGGATATTATTGATGTCGTCTGCAGAGTTTGGTTCGGTAGCAGCACGACTCATTTTGTCGTTCAACTCTTTTTGCTGGCGATCTGTGACACCACGCTGAATGGTGATGAACTCCAGCATACGCTTGTTCCGAGCTCGCTCCAGAATCTCCTCTTCGATCGTATCCTTCGAGACGAGACGATAGACACTCACAGGCTTCTGTTGACCAATACGATGAGCTCGAGCCATAGCTTGCAGATCAGCCTGGGGATTCCAATCCGAATCAAAGAGAACGACCGTGTCAGCCGTCATCAAGTTGATGCCCAGCCCACCGGCACGAGTTGACAAGAGAAAGCAGTAATCGTCACTTCCAGGAGCGTTGAAGTGGTCTATTGCAATTTTCCTCTCGCTCGCAGGGACAGTTCCATCCAGGCGCTGATATGTGTAGTTTCGGAGTTTGAGGTAATCTGTCAAGATGTCCAGCATGTGAACCATCTGGCTGAAGATCAGCACACGATGACCATCCTTCTTGAGCTTGGTCAGAAGTCGATCTAACAACATCATCTTTCCACTCGTAGTGATGAGGGCCTTCAAGGTCTCGTCCTTGGTAGCATCGCCTTTTATGAATTTTGCCTCGGCGTTTGGGAAGAGTAAGGCGTGGTTACTGGCTTTCTTCAGCTCCATGACAATGTTTAACAAGGACTGCTTCTGGCCAGAACCGCCCTCGTTGAGAGCCTCGTAGTTCCGAGTGAGGATGTTCTTGTAATACTCCAGCTGGATGTCCGACAGTTCAACGCGAAGAATTTTTTCAGACTTAGGTGGCAAGTCATTCTCGACTTTCTCTTTCGTACGGCGAATCATGTACGGCTGAATTGCATCGCTAAGCTCGGCGAGCTTGTGGCTTGCGTCCTCTGACGCAAGGTCGACTTCTTCATCGACAGTGATCTTGCCTGGCATGAGGAAGTCCATCAACGCAGATAATTCACCCAGGGTGTTCTGGATTGGGGTGCCCGTAATGAGAAGTCGACTTGGAGCGCTGAATCCTCGCAGCTTCTCATACAATTGAGACTCGCGATTCTTTAGTCTGTGCGCCTCATCGACGGCGAGGAACTGCCATTTGATACTCGACAGAAACTGCCAATCCGCAAGAACATATTCGTATGTCGTCAACAAGACGTTGAATTTGATTTTCCTGGGATTGCCATCGACGAGAAGTTCTTTGTCTCGAATGATGCTTCGTGCATCTTCTCTGCCTGTGTAGATGACATAGTTGATGTCGGGTGTCCAGTTGTTGAAGGTATCAGCCCAGGCCGGCATTGTCGAAAGAGGCACGACGCAGATGAACGGCCCGTCTTGACCCCGATCATGGCGCAGCCAGTTCATGAATGAGACGGTCTGCACAGTCTTGCCGAGACCCATCTCGTCAGCTAGGATGACATTGGTTCCCCTACACCAGTTGTGTGCAAGGAAGTTCACGCCTTGCAACTGGAAAGGTCTCAAACGGCCGAACTTGATATAATCAGGCTGGTCGTCGAGTTTCACGAACTTCCGTCTTGTCTTTATGTTCGACTCACTCAAGTCGGACAAGGGACGATTCGAGGAGCGGTCGAGGAAACGGTCGATCTCGATCTGCGAAAGACGGCTGACCAGGGAAGCAGGCTCCCATGTGCAGAACTCGTATGTCAGACCTTTCCCTAATACCAGTTTAGCTATGTTCGAGCAAAGGTAGCAAACACGGGACCACTTACACTTGACGAAATACTCCGTCTCATCTTCACCATCTTGTGAATCAATGACACGTTCGACGACTTGGAAGTCAAGCTGGCTTTGACGCTCAGTCTCACGGGCAACCATGTGCTGCTCGTACTCCTCAGGCTCTTGCTTCCTTCGGTAGGTAGCGTACATGTCAGCCATGACGGGACCTTTGAAGTAGTTATCCAGCTTCCGAAAGCCTTTATATGAGGCTGCTGTCCGGTAATCTTCCCATGTAGAGTGATAATGTGCTTTGTCTTGCCATTTGATAAGGTACTCGAAGTCCTTCTTCTCGGCGTACGAGGGGTCGACTTCTGTTCCCTCTGGTGGGCGATGATCGAGCACCTTGTCGATGATGGGACCGGTCTCTTCAGGCACATTGGCCCAATAGGCGGGTGTGTTCTCATCTTCAGATTCTAGGAAGGAATCTTCATCCTCTTCTTCGTTGTAATTGGTAGCTTGTGCAGTGCGCCGCGAGGAGAAGCGGACCTCCGCTTGTGACGGGGGCAGCGATCCTTGGGCCACGAGCAGTTGCCGTCGTCGGTCCTTCTTGCTGGGCATGCTACGACGAGGGCCAACGTAGCCATCAGAGTCAGACTCAGAGTCTGCTGATCGAAAGACGGGTGTGGGTTGCTTAGACGCTATGACGATGGATCAGTACTACTTGGGATGAAAACTGATGGAAGACACACCTTTGCGCGAGGCTGTGCGCTGTCGCTTGCGAGGCATATCAGAGCCAGATTCATCCTCTTCATCGCTGCTATCGACCTAAAACTTATAAGCATCATCTCCTTGGCTCCTCGAAGGGTAGCTTACGACTCGACGATGAGGCCTGGCGCGACCCTGGGTTGCAATTAGCTCACGAACATGGCAGAGGGTCGTGTCACGCACGCTACGACGCAGGCCATACAGCTCGGGATTCTGTGTGATGTAGTCATCTCCTTCTGGGCTTGCCTTCCGTTTCGACGGTCTGCTGGACTCTTGAGAGGCTGAGCTGCGGGCGTCGTCGCTCTCTGCCTGCTCCGGCGGCGGTGATTCAGAGTCGTAGTCGCCGTCTGCCTCACCTTCCGCATCGACATCATCAGAGGAATCCGAGTCTTGCGCCATCTCCACATCTTCCTCGTCGTCGTCCTCGCCAGGTGCATCGGCATCAGAGGCTGGCTCCGATGCGGCAGCTTCGTGGGCGTTGGAGATATCGCTGTCACTATGGGGCGCCAGACCGTTTGTCATTGTTGTGTCGGCCGCGTACGGAGACCCATGGCCGTTTGTGAGTGGGAGAGAGACCACATGGCCCGGTGAAGTGGGCATCATGATGGACGTAGCTGTGAGAGATGGTCAGCGTGATATCTCGAGACGCGCACGGATCCAGCGGGCGAGAGCGGGTGCGTTGGATAGAGCAGAAATACGCGACTCAAATGGACCAGAAAGCAGCCAGGGACCGAGGGAAGGGCTTCATCAATGCAGGTCTGATGGAATGGGTCGATCGCTGATGACCGAGTGATGAATGGTAGGCGGCTGAGCGGCGGGGCTCTGTGGAAGGGCGGAGCGAGTAGAATGGGCGAGAGAGGGCGCGCTGAAGCGATCGAAGCGTCGTGTGCGTCCGTACGAGGTGTCTTGGGCGCGTTCGCGCATGCACCGACATGGATTCGTGATGGGATTGATGGACTTGGGCGAGGCCGGCGACGCGCGAAAGAAGGGCGCGTTTGCAAGTGCTAGGCTCGCAGACAAAAACAACAGAGGGCCAGGTACTCACAGTCCATGACGAAGCTGCCCTCGGGCTGGGTGGCCGGGGTGGGCGCTTGGTGTGATTGAGGTATGGGGTAGTGTGTGAGGATATCGAAGTCGGATTCCAGGGCTTGGGCTTGGGGCACGACGGCACGACTCCAGCCGAAGAGCAGGCGCGCTAGCGCCGCAGCCATCCACCATCCACCGGCAGCCACCCAGTGGCTTCCCAGCGGCCAATGAGCGGAGGGGACTTTTGCTGACTGCCCCAGCGACTGTTTGTCGTGCAACGTCACAGGAAGAAAGCCCTGCGAATCTCTCCACGGTTCACGGCTCACGGTTCAAGGTTCACGGTTCCTCTTGCGCCTCCTCCGCTCTTGCACCTGTCGCAGTGTTGTTGCTGTTGTCTGCATTCGGTCCCTCGTGTTTGTCTGGCGTGCAGCGCACAACTCGTCCTCTGCCCAAACCCTCGTCTCGCGCTGGCACACTCCAAGGCCAAAATTCACCACCCCGCCCAACACCGTTTTTCGACATTCGTTGACGCCGCGTCCGCTCGCCGTCAACCACCCCCATCGCAACCATGTCGGACAAGCTCACCCGGTATGTCGAGCCCGTCCACACCACGACGTCCATTTTGACTGACTGACGACAGTATCGCCATCATCAACTCGGACAAGGTACCCCGCGCTGCCCCTCCACACACAAAAATTTGGCATGGCTAACATGAGCATGTTCGTGACGACAGTGCAAGCCGAAGGTGAGCGTCAGACCCCCGCGCTTCTCGTCCGTGCACTAACATACGGCAGAAATGCAGGCAAGAATGCAAGAAGTCGTGTCCCGTAGTCCGCACGGGCAAGCTGTGCATCGAAGTCACCCCGGAGTCCAAGATCGCCTTCATCTCGGAGCGCCTGTGCATCGGTTGCGGTATCTGCCCAAAGAAATGTCCCTTCGACGCCATCAACATCATCAATTTGCCCACCAACCTCGAGACCCAGGTCACCCATCGATACTCGGCGAACAGCTTCAAGCTGCACAGGCTGCCCATGCCCCGTCCCGGACAGGTCCTCGGTCTTGTCGGAACAAACGGTATTGGCAAGAGTACTGCACTGAAGATTCTCAGTGGCAAGCTCAAGCCTAACTTGGGACGCTTCGACAACCCACCCGACTGGGAGGAGATCCTGAAGTACTTCCGTGGGTCTGAGCTGCAGAGTGAGTACACCAAGGTGGTATACTGCCTGTAATCGTACTGACGACCTGCAGACTACTTCACCAAGATCCTCGAAGACAACTTGAAGGCTGTCGTCAAACCCCAGTATGTCGACCAGATCCCCAAGGCCATCAAGGGGCCAGAGAGAGCTGTTGGAAAGCTCATCGGTGCGCGCGCGCAGATGGACAATCTGGACGACATGATCGACGAGCTCGAGCTCAGGCACATCTTCGACCGCGAGGTCAACCTGCTCTCTGGCGGAGAATTGCAGCGTTTCGCTATTGCCCTTGTCTGTGTACAAAAGGCCGATGTCTACATGTTCGACGAGCCTTCTTCGTTCTTGGATGTCAAGCAGCGTCTTGCTGCTGCTCGCAAGATTCGTAGCCTGCTCCGCCCTGACGACTACGTTATCTGCGTCGAGCACGATTTGTCCGTTCTTGACTACCTTTCCGACTTCATCTGCGTTCTTTACGGAAAGCCTGCCGTTTATGGTGTTGTCACGCTCCCAGCATCCGTCCGTGAAGGCATCAACATCTTCCTTGACGGTAACATCCCTACCGAGAATTTGCGTTTCCGCGAGGAATCGCTCCAGTTCCGCATTGGTGAGGCTGGCGATGACGAGTTCATGATCGATCACAACCACGACTACAGCTACCCGAAAATGTCCAGGACCCAGGGCAACTTCAAGCTGAACATTGAAGCTGGACAGTTCAACGACTCCGAGATCATCGTTATGATGGGTGAGAACGGTACTGGAAAAACCACCTTCTGTAAGATGCTTGCCGGTGCTCTGCAGCCTGATGGCACAACCAAGATTCCCAAGATGAGTATTTCTATGAAGCCTCAGACAATCACGCCCAAGTTCCAGGGTACCGTCCGCCAGCTGTTCTTTAAGAAGATCAAGGCTGCTTTCTTGAGCCCTCAGTTCCAGACTGATGTCTACAAGCCGCTCAAGATGGACGACTTCGTGGACCAGGAAGTTCAGAACCTGTCGGGTGGTGAATTGCAGCGTGTCGCCATTGTCCTCGCTTTGGGTATTCCCGCCGACATCTATTTGATCGACGAGCCCAGTGCTTACCTCGACTCCGAGCAGCGTATCATCGCTGCTCGTGTCATCAAGCGATTCATTATGCACGCTAAGAAGACTGCCTTCGTCGTCGAGCACGATTTCGTCATGGCCACCTACCTTGCCGACCGTGTCATTGTGTTCGACGGTCAGCCCGCCGTCAACGCTCGCGCCCGCGCCCCTGAATCCCTCCTCTCTGGATGCAATTCCTTCTTGAAGAACCTGGACGTTACCTTCCGTCGTGACCCCAACTCATACCGCCCTCGTATCAACAAGTACAACTCTCAGCTTGATCAAGAACAAAAACTGAGCGGAAATTACTTCTTCTTGGAGGACGATTCTTGAAGTTGTTCATGACCAAAAGTGCCACGCCCACCTCCAGCGCCGCCCTCACGGGCATGCGGCGTTCGGGGGCACCAAAAGGGGAAACAAGAAGCGAGGCCTGAGGTCGTGCTCGAGCTCCTTGGATGACGAGCTTGAGTCTGACGAGGTAGACGAAGAGGATAAACGATGTTGGTGGCGGTCGACCTCCTGCGCTGTTTGATCAAACAAGAAATGTATGAACATAGTCAAGCAGCCCGGGTCAAGCTAGGTGTCCGCCATCGTCTCTAACCAAGCCAGACAGTATGAGGAACCTGTGTGTGCGAACTCTGCTTTACAGGTCCAGTAGGTGTAGACAGATAACTTACTATACCCAGACAAACGAATGATGTGCTCAAACTTACCAACTGCCACATCAATTGTGAATTAACATTACAGATTCAGCCTCTCCAGAACGCCACCGAGTTCCTCTCTCATCTCCACTTCCACCATCCCCGGTCCTAAAACCTCCCCAACCCTAAATTCTACTCCTGTCTCTCTCAATACCTCTAAAGGCCTCAACAACGCTTCCATCTCGCACTTCACACTCCACTCATGGTTCCAACTCACTCTTCTCATCGACACAACCATCACCTCCAGCTCCTTTGCCTCATCCCTCAGCAACCGTACATGCTCCTCTAACCAGTGCGCGGACATTTGCTTGACCGTGATTGAAGCAGTAGAAGGGTCCGTAGCACTAGCCTTCATCGTGCCGGGAAGGAGCAGCAGTTCGATTCTCCTTGCTTTGCGCAAGACGAGTAGGGAGCCGGGGCTGATGGGCGAGAAGTGGGTTGTGAAAGATTGGGCGACGAAGCGGAAGGTGCAGCGAGAGAAGTAGTAGGTTGAGAGTTCTTCGAATAGCATGCGGTTCGTTAGGAGGAGGCTTGTTGGCGGCCCGCGGGTGTCGATTGAGGTTATTGGTGAAGGACTTGGGTAGGGATAGCTGAGTGGTGAGGAGAGGCAGAGCTGGTCGTATATTGCGTAGCGGAGCTCAATGGGGAGACAAAGTAATGGTGCTACTGGGCATGAAGTTGCCATTTTTGGGGTTCGTAGTAGTGGGTTTGAGGGTGGTCAGGTCAATGATGCAGACTGATGATACAACAACGATAATGTAATTCTCGGTATGTGATTGAACACTGCTGATGCCCAGTTATATTGCGGGGAGATCAAAGCAAGTGGTTTAGCAGATGCACGGATGATGTGCAAAGTAAACTTTATCGTGACAGTACGTTGAGTCTCCAGCGCATGTGTTGCGGTTCGACAGGACCCTGAATGGAGTGGGGCGTTGACGGCAATGACGTGCATACCGTTAAACCAGCCAGTCGGTGCCATCTTCAATGCAGCACGTCGAAATGCTTGTTTATCTGCGTATTCGCTACTTGCATGGCGCAGATAGGACACTCCA
Organism: Ascochyta rabiei; assembly: GCF_004011695.2. Lineage (NCBI taxonomy): Eukaryota > Fungi > Ascomycota > Dothideomycetes > Pleosporales > Didymellaceae > Ascochyta > Ascochyta rabiei. Next base: position 1,610,956 of record NC_082406.1, read on the forward strand.
CGAGCGTCTTTTTCTCGACAACAAGCACATCGTCGTCGCCCTCCTCGCCATTGGCGTCCGCTCGTGACCGTTTCTGGCCTGCGCTGGATATTGACGACTTCACAACATCCCCAACCACCACCTTAGAAGGAGTTTCATCCCCTTTGTCGAGAGCGACAAGCTTATCAGAGGTTTCACCCTCGGTGCTAGCATCCTTTCCCTTCGATGTCATGACCCAATCGTCGAGCTTGTTCTTCTGTCTTCCTGCTCTCTCCTTGCTGCTTAGATTTTGCAACTGCTTCTTCGTAAGCTTGGGCTCACTGATCTTTGTGTAAGTCCCTCCGCATTCGGCATCATGTCGCGACCACCAGGTATCGCCTTTCCCAGGTGGTCGGTTCATGCTACGCTTCACCTGGCCGAAGAACGGTGGCTGCGATTTGCATGGCCCGTTGCACTGCCAGACATGTGTTCGGTAGCTATCCACTTCGTCGTGGAACGTGTGGTAGATGGTAACCTCATAGTTGCCGTGATTGTTAATCGCGTCCGCAAGCAGCTGAAACCCGGCTCCATGTCCCGTTCCATCGTCACCCCGCGAATGTTTCCACGACGTGGTGATGAAGAAATAGGCATGTATAGCTTCGTGCAGTAGCGTGTTGATTATATCAGAACGTGGACGGTACTGCAACAAAGGAGTGCTCAGCTTCAGACGGATGCGGGTGAAGTGATTGGTTGAAGGATCCTTCGAAAGTTCGCAGATGCCAGCACATCTATATTTAAAGTTAGCATATGTTTTGCATGTGAATCTGGATGCACGTGGGCCGGCCCGGAGACCCTGCTCCAGACATGTTTCGGTGAGACAGTCCCAGATGGCAACCCAGCGCAACACATGGAAGCAACGCTTACAAGGTCAATCGTGGCGACCAGATCACCTCGACACGCGGCACCAGCAGATTCCTGAAATACAATTTGTCAAAGTACTCGAAGAGCTCGAGGACATCGACAAACGGCTCTCCATCTTATATATATCTTATATATAAACAGGTTAAAGTGATCTCCCCAACAAAGCCCCTGTAAGCCCTGAAATAAGTGCCAGATAGCTGATAAAACTCGCCGCTACCTGCCTATCTGCTTGAGACAAATTAATCAGCCCTGTAGCGGGCGCAGCAGACGTGTAAAGTTGTCGTTTTCTGGCCGTGCACCCTCTAGCGTCAACTCTCAGCTATACTGACGTCCTACACCGCCCGTAGCGGCCCTATATTGTTCCGGTAATCTGCTCCTGTAAACTCCTGTAAAAAGCTTTACAGGTCCTGTACAGGCTCGCTACAGGTTCGTATGGCCCGTCCACGGCGTGTTCTAGCCCCCCCCCCCTCCAGTCTTTTCCCTAGCCGTCAGCCAGCCATCATCCCAAGTATTTTGCAGCAGCTGTAGGACCTATCTCCCATCTGCTAACTTCCGCCGCAACCGGATAGGGGGCGTCTACCAGCCATGTAGCAACTGCAGTGCTGTAACTACTACCTCCCCCTCTCTCTGATTACGCTTACAGTCAGTAGACGTCCCGTGCAGGCCGCCGGCGACGCCGTCTCTCTACACCTCCACGTCCATCAAGCCCCCAGAGGGACCGCCTAACTGCCTCCCAGCCAGCGCCCAGTGCTAGCGCCCCTGAACAGGCCTCACGCCGTGAGGGCAGTGCCAGTAATACTCCTAATAACCCGGCTGCTGCTGCTGCTCCAGCTGCTGCCCCTAGCTCCCAGTATAGTGATAACCCGTTTGACGACCTGCCCGAGACAGTCCTTGTAGGGCTCCAACAGGACACCACCCCGCTCCTGCGACGTCGTCCTGATGGTGTATACTACGATATTGGCAGCATGCAGGTGCCCTGTTCAGCCTGCGGCGCCTTACACTGGATAGATGAGCGGAAGAGCACTACCTCTGTAACAGACCCGCGATTTACTCTCTGCTGCCTGGACGGCGAGGTCGACCTGCCAGCCCTCACACCGCTGCCGTCGTACCTGTATCAGCTACTCAACACGAATACTCTAGCAGCGCGGCACTTCCGTAAGGAGCTACGGGCCTACAACGCTGCCTTTGCGTTTACCTCGGTAGACTGTACACCTACCAGCTGTGGGGCGCAGGGCCCTGGCGTGCAGGTGTTTCAGATCCACGGGGCCCTATACCACCGCAGCGGCCCTGTAGAGGTTCTCAAGGGAAGCCTGCCGCAGTACGCTTAGCTATACTTTTACGACCCACAGTACGCTGCCAACGCCCGCCACCAGCGGAACAGCCACTTACAGCTCCAGATTCTCTAAGATCTAACGGCAATGCTATATGAGATCAATAACCCATATATATCTATATACCGCACGGCCCAGGATCGGCTCAACAGTAGCGCTGCAGACGCCCGCGTCATACTAACCAGCAGGCTTACACTAGCCCTAGAGACTGGGCAGGACCGCCGCAGGGAGAACGTACCTACTAGCGATGAGCTAGGCCTAGTGATACCTGACGCAGCAGGTGCAGAGACGTCCCGTCCCATCGTCCTAGCGGCCCGTAACTCCAGCGCCCTGTTTACTATCAGCGCCGCCCACCCATCTTACATGCCGCTACACTACGTACTGATGTTTCCCCACGGGGATTCTGGGTGGCGGCCGGGGCTAACGCTCCGTAACCAGGACGGATCCCGTCTGCAGACGTCGCTGACCCAGCAAACCTACTATCGATACTATCTACACCCCCGCCCTGGGCAGACTACAAATCCGTTCCGCTTCTACAGGCTGTTTCAGCAGTACGTTGTGGATATCTGGGCTATCTGCGACCAGGCCCGGCTGGCCTGGATCCGAGCAAACCAGGCACAGCTGCGGGCAGACCTGTATAGCGGTGTTGCTGATGCCGTTATGGGCAACAACGACGCCCAGGCAGGCCCTGTTGGACGCCGCGTTGTCCTGCCGTCGTCCTATCTAGGCAGCTCACGATTTGTCAGCCAGTGCTATCAGGACTCTATGGCTATCGTCCGTCGATATGGCCGCCCTACCCTGTTTATCACTTTTACAGCTAGCCCATACTGGCCAGAGGTTGCCCGTGAGCTCCGCCCTGGGGAGACAGGCCTGAATCGGCCTGATCTAATCTGCCGGGCCTTCCATCTGAAGGTGCAGAAGCTAGTAGCCGATGTGAAGAGCAACCTGTTCGGCACCCATCTGGGCCACGTGTACACGATTGAGTACCAGAAACGGGGCCTGCCCCATATACACCTGCTGCTGTTCCTGACCCCACACGACCGCGAGGCGTTCACGGATCCTGTAACAATTGATAGCACTATCCGGGCTGAGATCCCTTCCCCTGTGGATGACCCAGACGGCCTGCTTACAGAGGTTGTACGGACCTTCATGCTTCACGGGCCATGTGGGGAGCACAATCTGCAGGCCCCGTGTATGGTGCCTCAGCGCGACAGCGCCCCGCCGCGGTGCTCTAAGAACTTTCCCAAGCGTTACTGCCCATCTACAGTGGTCCATGAGGACGGGTACCCTGAGTATCAGCGCCGGGATGATGGCCGCACGCTTGCTGTACGGTGTAAGGGCCGTATTGTACACCTTAATAACAGCTGGGTTGTCCCGTATAACCCTGGTCTGCTCCGTAAGTACTGGGCCTATATCAATGTAGAGGTTTGCGGCACTATCCACGCTATCAAATACGTCCACAAGTACATCTACAAGGGCACTGACAGGGCAGTACTAAACGTCTCAGAAGCAGATGAGGTTAAGCAGCATCTAAACGGGCGATATATCAGTCCATCTGAGGCTGTTTGGCGGCTGTTTGAGTACCCAGTACACATGGAGCGGCCCACTGTAGTGCCCCTAGCGGTCCACCTACCGAATGAGCAGATAGTTACGTTCCCTGCTAACGCTACCACTGCAGAGTTATCAGCCCGCCTGGAGCGATCTGTAACTACGCTTACGGCGTTCTTCCAGCGCAACGCTGACCATGAGTATGGCCGTGAGGTCCTATATCAGGACTATCCATCCCAGTTTGTTTGGCACCTCCCGTCACGGACCTGGCACGTGCGTCAGCGCGGCACTGCGATTGGCCGCATGTACTTTTGCAGCCCGCTACAGGGTGAACGGTTCTATCTACGGCTTCTCTTGACTACCGTACGGGGTCCACAGTCCTACGCGGACCTGCGTACCTTTAGCGGCACAGAGTATCCTACTTTCCAGGCCGCCGCAGCTGCCCGCGGGTTACTGCTACACGATGGAGACTGGGTAGCCTGCTTCCAGGACGCCGTTACGTTTGCCACAGGCCAGGCGTTACGGTACTTCTTCGTTGCTGCTCTCTTAAATGGGCCTGTTACAGATCCAGCTGCTATCTGGGCAGCCTTCCAGGCGGATTTGTGTGACGACTTACCTGAGGCTGCTGCTGCCCTGCTAGTATCCGCAGATCCAGACGCGTACCTTGACTACGGCCTGTATCTGATAGAAGGGCTGCTGGCAGAGTCTGGCAAACGTCTTACGGATTTCTCACTCCCTGCGTGCCAGTTCAACTGGGGAGTACGGCTGCAGAATCAGCTTCTTGCCGCTGAGCTGGCCTACGATACAGACGGGCAGGACACTGCCTTCTAGGACACTGTTACAGGGCTGAATATGGACCAGCGCGCCGTATTTGATGCCGTTACTGCCGCTATTGAGGCTGACCACAGCACTGCCCACTTCTTCGTACAGGGCCCAGCAGGCACAGGCAAGACGTTCCTCTGGCGCTGTATATGTGCCTACTATCGCTCTACAGGCCGGGTGGTCCTGTGCGTTGCGTCGTCGGGTATAGCTGCTGTCCTGCTGCCCGGCGGCCGCACTGCCCACTCCTGTTTCCGGATCCCGTTGGATATCCACGACGATTCCATCTGCCCTGTTGCTCCAGGCTCGGAGCTTGGGCGGCTGCTGCAGGCCGCTACTCTAGTTATCTGGGACGAGGTGCCTATGCAGCACCGTTACTGCTTTGAGGCAGTCCACCGTATGCTGCAGGACGTCCGTAGCTCCCCTGCCCTGTTTGGCGGCCTCCCTGTAATTGCCAGCGGCGATTTTGCCCAGATCCTACCCGTCGTCCGCCGGGGCCAGCGGCCTGCCATCGTCAACGCCTGCCTGCAGCAGTCTACGCTCATATGGCCGCACATGACCGTACTGCACCTGCGTCAGAATATGCGGGTGCTATCTGGGGCTGACAACACCTGTTTTGCAGCCTGGTGCCGGGGACTGGCTACCCGTGAGATGGATGGCCTGATCTCCATCCCAGACTGGATGACCGTCTACTACAGCCTACAGGGCTTCCTGGATCACGTCTATCCGCCGCACCTCCTCCAGCAGGCTGCTGCGGACTATCAGGTCCTCAACGGCCGTGCTATACTGGCCGTACGGAACGACGCAGTGGCTGTAATCAACGCCGCAATGCTTGCTGCCTTCCCTGGTGAGCTAGTAGAGCTGGTTGCAGTGGACTCTGCTGAGGTTGAGGACAATACAACACAGGATCTGCCTCCCGTAGAGCTGCTGCAGTCCTTTGAGCCCCCGTCACTGCCCCCGTCACGCCTTCTGCTTAAGGTAGGCGTACCAATAATGCTTCTACGGAACCTGTACCCAAGCCAGGGGCTCTGCAACGGTACCCGTTTAGCGGTTACACATATATCCTCCCGCTGTATCCAGGCCCGCATCCTATCTGGCGAGTTTGCAGGCCAGCTCTGCCTGCTGCCACGTATCAGGCTCACTTCAACCAGTAGAGAGCTCCCGTTTATCGTCAGCCGGGTCCAGTTTCCAGTTCGCCTCTCCTTTGCAATCACTGTAAACAAGTCACAGGGCCAGTCACTCTCTGTTGTAGGCGTTGATCTGCGTCACGCTGTGTTTACACATGGCCAGCTATACGTAGCTATATCCCGTGTAACTACACTTGCAGGCCTGTCAATCCTGCTGCCAGCACCTGATACTAGCGATGAGCCATCCCGTACGGTCCCTAATATCGTATACCCAGAGGTGCTCCTGTAGCCAGCCACAACCTACTAGTATATCAGCCCGCCAACGTCGCCGCTACCAGTATATCAGCCCGTCAACGTCACTGCCACAACCTACTAGTATATCGGGCTAACGGCTATCAATAGTACGTCACCGCCTAGTTATTCTGCCGTTACAGGTGCTATTGTGCCCGCAGGTTGACCTTCACCGTGAGCTTACAAACCCCCGCGTACCAGTATCCAGCACCAATCAGGCCACGTACAGTGACCGTACAATCCAGATACAGTATAGCCACAGGCCCTATAACGTCATTTGATGGCTGCCTATTCACTGTTTTGGCCCGACAAACAGAATATACTATTCACGGTGAGCTACAACACCAAAATATCGCAGGTCTTGGCAGCTGCTAGCTGGCTGCGATATACTATATAGGCAGCCGCCCTCCCCCGTTTTACTACTCTCTAGGTCATCAATATGGACTCCTCCGCCCCCGCCGACGACGTCGCCGCCCCCGCCAACACCGCCGCCGCCGACGCCGCCGCTGCCCTCGCCGCCCCCGCCAACACCGCCAACACCGCCGCCGCTGACGCCGCCGCTGCTGCTGCTGCTGCCACTGCCGCCGCCGCCCTCGCTGCCGCCCCCGCCCTCCCGCCGCTCCCCCTGCCCCGGCCCGCCCACCGCCGCCGCCCTGCTCGCCATGCCGCCCGCCTCGCGGGCCTGCACAAGGCTGGCTTCTCGGCCAGTCCAGCGCCAGCTGGAGTTCCGCGCGGGCTACGAGCCCAGCAAGTTCAACCTCGCTGGTAAGTAACCCCCTGTAAGTGTCCTGTAGAGCCCTGTACTGACAGTAAGCAGTTCGGCAGCAGAACCTCGAATCTGCGCTCGCGCAGGTTGTCGGCCGCGTCGCCCCCACCGAATGCGACTCCTGCCAGCGAGCAGCTGGCCCGTATACTACCTGCGTGGTAGTTACAGGCCAGCTGCTCGACTCGTGCGCCAACTGCCACTATGGCAGTGAGGGCGCCCGCTGCTCCTTCCGCCGTAAGTTTACAGCCTCCACATTCCCCATACAGACCTTATTGACCCTGCTACAGCCACGCCCGCCCCCGTCGTCCCCGTCCCCGCCATCGCCACCCCCTCCAGGTCCCGCCGCCAGGTCGCTGCCGCTGCCGCTGCCGCTGCTGCTGCCCCTGCCCCTGCCCCTGCCCCTGCCACCCCCTCCAAGAAGCGCCGCCGCACCACCGCCACCCCTGCTGCCTCCCCGCCGCCGCTGCCGCCGCCGCCACCACCGCCACCGCCTCCAAGAAGGAGAAGAAGAAGGAGAAGAGGAAGAGGAAGAAGAAGAGTAGGTTACAGGCCTGTAAAAGAAATCTACTGGCTGCTAACATTTTTTACAGAGGTCCGTAAGTGCGTACGGGACGTAAAGAAGTCCGTAGCGGCTCTAGAGCTTGCTATGGATTCCTCCTCCTCAGAGGACAGTGATGAAGATGATGAGGATTAAATAGTTTACAGGTCTGCACATGAATGAAACAGTGTTTACAGTGCTATTTACACTCCTGTTACTGTTGTGATTTTCCCTTGCTTACTAACTCTCTACCCCGCTACCCCTGTAAACGCAAAGCTCTGCACCCGCTGGCCCAAACACTGGCATTGTTGACGATGTTGTGAATGGCGTGCAGTGCGCCCTGCTGCTCGGTAGACAGCGGGTCCAGAGTCGTAATGGCCTGCAGTGCGGCGTCCTCGTCCGTAATGGGCATTGGGGCATTGGGCGACAAAAGAAGCACGTTTCAGGCGAGCGTATCGATATCGTTCCGGGACACGAACCGGTAAGGCAAAGTGGACAGGCATTGGCTGTCAAAGCACAGGTTAGCATGTGGCTTCGTGGCTAGTGAATGGGGATCGGCGGCGGCGGATTGCTGTCCAAACCGTCCACGCCCAAAGCACGCCCGAGAGTTGTGCCTGGAGCCCCTTGCAGTGCGTTTTATTGCAGGCCCATCCCTTTCGCCGTGATTACCCCTGATGCGAACTGTTAGCTGCTTTGAGGAATTTTTGAACACGTCGAAGGCGCACATCTAGAGAGCATAGCGAGCGTCCACGACGCACACTGTTATGACGCACACCTGTCCCACATGCACGCAGCGCCGCCCACAAACAACACGAGCACGCAGCAAACATCCAACCGTCACGTCCTCTCCAACATTATTGCAACGACACCCTCACGTGCGCCCTTTATTCACCACACGCATGCGCGCGCTCGCAGCAGAGCCTGAACGAAATGGCGGCCGTCGACACTCCACGGTCTGCTGATCTCGTGCGCACTGCCTCGCAGACTTCAACCCTCTCGAACCCTAGAAACCGCAGCATACAACGCGTACGGCCGAGCAAGCGTGCTTCAAATACATCCCTGAGCCGCAGCCGAAGCAGACACCCTTCTCCACCTGAGGATACGAAGAGCCTGACATCGTTTCCCTCGCTATCACCGAGTCCAGAGCCATCCCCAGTGCAGTCGCGCATAAATGGCTGGTTTCGCGCAACTAGCGTTGTCGTAGATGAGGTTGCCAAAATCGGAGAAAACGCGACTGTAGCGTCGCCAGATACTGTGAAGGCTGTCCCGCCACCGGATGCTGGGAAGAGCCCACTTCCTGCGGCCACAGTGAGGAAGGTGACAAAGTCAACACAGCAGATCGTAGGCAGTTTGATGGGTGCACCCGCAGCCAGGGACCGCTCGGCGCTCTTTGACGACACACCGGCCGAGCCCTCAAAGGTCCCCGGCAATTTACACTTCTCTACCGACCACAACATCAAGGATGCAATTGACCAGGCGGGTGCTGTTGCCTTGGTTAAGCAGCTGGCTGGTGACTTGGCCCAGCGAGATGCACAGATCACTGCTCTACGACGAAGGGCAGAGGAGCGCGAGAGAATCCTAAAGAGGATGCTGCAGGAATGCGAGGTGTCGAACATGGACATCGAAAATCGACTACGCGATCTTGAGAAAAACAGGGAGCAACCAAACGGCCTCACCAAGCAAAGGACACGGGGCGATAGTGCGCTCTCTGGACTACATCCAGATGATCCTATGGAAGATAGACTGGCGCGGGCTATGGAAGACGAAGTCGCACAGCACCCTGACGCTTTGGGTATCGATACTGGACTTTCAGTGCCATCTGCTGAGGCAGGGTCCATCTACTCGGTTGCTTCGGACGCACCACGCGAGACAGGACGGCCTGGCTGGAAGAACTACATCTTCAACGGGACGAGCAGGAAGAGCAGCAGAGCCCCATCTGTCGCAAGCATGGTTGACAGAGAAGCGTCAAGCCTTTCAGGACAAACACGATCCCGAGGAAACAGTGGAGCCAAGGCTCCTCGAAAAGCCCTTGTGAATGATCTCTTCGTACCACCTGGCACTGATAAGACAGGCAGTGCAGTCCCTGCACTACGCCGACTGCAGAGTCATGACCATTCTGCTGAAAACTCAAGTCGCCGATCCTCGTCAGTGTCTATTGCCAGCTGGGCGCTCAAAATGGTAGCTGGCAACACCCAATCGAGTACCACCAAGGCTAGCACTGTCAGGGGCCGTAAGCGCACAGATTCAGATGCGGCGGATCGCACATCATCTGTGGTCTCGGCAAGGACAACTCAGTCTGCAAAGTCTTCTCTAGCAAACGTCCAGAAGCGTCAGAACCTAGGCCCCAATGGAACGATCAAGAGCGTTGTAGGAGACACACCCAAAATCGGCACCAGCATTGCGAGTCCGCAGCCTTCCCGTGGAATGAGCAACCTCGGACCAGTTGAAATGGATCGTATCCTACCAGAAGAATCACGACCACCCACCCTGGTCCAGCATCACAACAGGTTCGTTGGCAGCAGCGAATATTTGACCGACAGGTTTGGATTTATCTACGATCAGCGTCGAAAGAAGAGACAGAGTGAGGCTGCTGCTGCATTAACCCAGCACAAGCGAAACAACAACGTTGAGTCACTTGGCGGTGGCAGGTCTGTTGTAAACCTGATGGGACTCGACGAAGAGAATGAAGACCCTACATCCGCAGCGAGCGGCGACCCTTCACGACCCTATAGTTCAGGCTCGGATGACCTGAGCAACAAACCTGTGTCCAAGTCATGGGTCGACTATCTCAAACTTGCAACACAGCCAACCGAGCTTCTCTCGCACACGCCATCAGCAGCACCCATCACGACAGTGACCGTAGAGTCGGCAGAGGCCGAGCTATCAGTCCCAAAGAGTCAGATCACAATGACCAAGCGTGGATCCCTACCATCGTCGAGTGCCAACCCAGATCCTGCGCCAACCCGCATATCTTCAAACCATGCCGAGCTCTCTGTTACTACACCTTCTGCGCCTACAACACCCATCAGCCCATATCCACCCACTCAAGCTGACCCTGTAAAGTCGCTTCTTGATCAGATGAGCGAACTGCACGACAACATCCAGAAGGACCGTACTCAAATCTGGAATGAGTTCCACAAGAAGGCCCGCGCACAGCAGAAACGTGAGGGTGATGCTGCCGCCGACAGTGGCTCGAAAGCTATGCCAGAGACTCTCCTCACCGATGGCGAAATCATCGGCATTGCCAGCCTGGGCAACAAGGGCAAAGTCGGCCGCGCCAAATGGCAAGAATTTCGTCGTCTTGTTCTTGGTGGCATACCCGTCAGCTATCGAGCTAAGATCTGGGCGGAGTGCAGTGGTGCCTCTAGCCTCCGCATACCAGGCTATTATGAGGATCTTGTCAACAACGGCGAAACCGATCCTGCCATTGCAACACAGATCGAGATGGACATCACACGCACACTCACTGATAACATCTTCTTCCGCACGGGACCCGGCGTGCAGAAGCTCAACCAGGTTCTGCTCGCATACTCACGCCGTAACCCAGAAGTAGGGTATTGTCAGGGCATGAATCTAATTACGGCCTGTCTCCTGCTCATCATGCCTACCGCTGAGGATGCTTTCTGGGTCTTGGCTACTATGATTGAGAACATCCTGCCTCAAAACTACTACGACCAGAACCTGCTTACCTCCCGCGCTGATCAGACGGTGTTGCGCTCCTACGTTGTCGAGATTCTTCCCAAGCTTTCTGCACATCTCGATATGCTGGAGATTGAGCTCGAGGCTTTGACCTTTCAGTGGTTCTTGTCCGTCTTCACCGACTGTCTCTCAGCCGAAGCACTCTTCCGAGTCTGGGATGTTGTATTGTGTATGCATGACGGTTCAACGTTCCTCTTCCAGATCGCCCTAGCTCTGCTCAAGCTCAACGAGAAGGCGCTTTTGCAGTGCGACACCCCGGCTGGGGTGTACCATTATATTAACCACCAAATGACGAACCACGCCATCTCCATCGACGGTCTGATTCAGGCATCTGACGCTCTTGGTCGCTTCATAAAGCGTAAGGACGTCGAAGAGCGACGTGCGCGTGCTGTGGCTCAAGAACAAGAGCTTATGCGGCAACGCGAGGAAGCACGACTTGAGCGTGCCAGAAAGAGGGCGAGCAAAGCGTCAGCTACTACGGAAGAGCCCTCATCTCCGATAACGCAAGAAGACACCAAGTCCATCTCTGCCAGTCTTGATGCAGAGCTATCGATGCAGACGAGTCCTATGCGGACACCGCTGTCTGGACATAGCCAGCGAAGTGAAGAAGAGGAAGATGCTGAGCGACTGAACAGCGAGCTCGAGCTTACAGGCCGCACGCCAATGCCCATGGAGGAGGAATTTTTATGGCGAGCGTAGAGAGGGGTCCGAGTTCGTCACTGTAATTTTTCTGTTCCCTTCTTCATTCTATCAGATACACTGCATCGATCGGCGCTACATATCGCAGCTTTGGTTTCTCTTGGAAAGTACAGCATACATATACCCTTTTCTTTTTACATTGCATGCTGCATAGCTACCTAGTCATCGATACTCACACTTTCTTTATTGTATCAAGCCGTCTTATCTGCACTTCGCGTTTTCAATAGTCTGCTTGCACTGGAATAGAGTATTATGTTCGAAAGTTTTGAGCAGTGTGAAACAACCGGGCTGTTTGACGTTAAGTGCCAGTTCGTAGCCGCTGTATGACTGTGTTTTCTCGACCTGCCACGAGCCTGCATCTCGAAGAGTTCCTTCCTTCGGGGCAAACTCGTGAGCAGTTAGTCAAATGCAGGTGCTCAGCTCACTTGACATTCAGTTAATACCCACCTGTCTGTCAAGCCAATCATTACCGTCGCAGATGTAACGCAAATCAGCTACTCCATCTCCAAACCATGCTCTACGTCCTATTTGTTGGACTAAACAAGCTATCGCGCAGCTCACTTGCGCATGCAATGTCTGACAAGGGCCAAGCGAAGTCTTTCTAGTACGAAGAAAGTTCTGTCTTTCATGCACGTTCTCAATAGGATTTGAGAAAGTGGTTGCAGGGCAAACTTGGAGGCCGACTATCTCTACGCCTACTTTGGTCATCCGAAAGCGTCAAACAATGGCACTACCATCATCCCCGTCGAATACCTCAGGCCGACGTGGGAAATCTTTGTCGACTTCGCAAAAGCTTGTGTGCAAGGTCCAGACGGTCTGATGATATTCTCATGCGTGTACCATAAAAATCAGGAAGCTATACCCTGGACCATGAGTTGGATCCCAAGCTGGAAAACCTCAAAACCGTATTTAGAGCTAGGCGGAGCCTTGGGTTCGAACATCTACCAGGCTGGCACACGGACTCGCCATGGTCTACCTCTCAAAGGGAAGGCAAACATACAAGGTCAAGCATTGCTCGTCGAAGGCTACACGATCGGAGCCGTCAAATCAGTCTTCAGGCCTTGTGTTGAGCAGATATTCTTCGAAGAGCAGTTTCTAAAGACTTGGGGAATCTTACGCAAAGTCGTTACTGCCGAGCAGGGGACAGCCCCGACCCCCGAGTTCATGATAGGACTTCTGACTGGAGGCTATATCGGACACTGGCCCTCTATGGCGACGCCTACAGTTTTCCAGTTTCACCACACAGATTTGATCATACCAGAACGCTTCAAATGGACAAGACGATGGGAAGCGGAAGAGCCATTCAAAGAGTGGCTGATTGACACTGTTAGTGACAATGCCCGACGATTCTGTAGAGGGAGGAGTTTCTTCATAACTAGCAGTGGACACATCGGCTTCGGTCCGCATGTTATGCAGGAAGGTGACCTGTGTTGCGTTTTGTATGGAGGACATGTACCGATGATATTGCGAGAAACCCCTTCGGGAAGTTTTCGTTTGGTGGGCGAGACTTACGTTGAAGGCATCATGTTTGAAGCCGAGCCAGAGTTGTACAAAGAACGTGATTCTCTGATCCTCTAATAGCATTGTTATCGAAGGACCCTCTAGGATGGACGCAACGAGATTGAAGACTGTTGTGATGCCACTCGAGAGTTTGCTGGATGATTCGTGATGATTGGGGGCAGCGATGTGTTGAGAAGTTTTCGATGGACGAGTAGCGGGGCTCACTGCTAATGTGAGAACGTACTGGGTTCACGAACTTATGGACGAAGTAGAGAAACACGGCAGAGATATGCCCTAGTCGTAATTCATTCCATGTCGTAAAGCAGCTTCCTTGTCTGCATTTAGGCCTTGTCTAACCAGATTCTTCGTGAATGTAAGACACAGATCGTTCCTCCAAAATGTCGTGGTACGTGTGGGACGCTCATAACTCATCTCTAGTACGGTATGACGTATCCGTACCCTGAGACAAACCAACCTGCGTGTCTCTGTAGCTCGACCGAAGTATCTATCGAGGAGGTATATCACTGGACATTTGGTCTTCAACCGTTCTGTCCCAGTCGATAGGCCTGGTCTCGTTGGTAGTCGTCGAAGCTTGATTCGATGCGTGATTGCACCAGCATGAAGAAGGTTTCCATCGTAATTCCCCCCTCAACGGTATATGGTGTCCAGGCTTTACAGCGATAGGAGGGATCGAAGGTAAAGTCACACTCCATAGTGATGGTGTGCGCAGGAGGCCGAGATATCAGCATCTTTCTCCATATAGCCCCTGGCAACCCTCGCGTAGTAAAGCAGAGCGATGCAAGATCATTGCGGTCAAAGTCTCCAGCCTCGGGTGTAGAAGGGGAGCTGCAGGTCCCCAAAGGACGTGCAGACCGAAACATGTTTTGAAGGATCGGATTGAACACAACGTTTTCACCGGAAATTTTTGGTCGCTGGAGCTTGTGTGAATGGTTGTAAGGCTTGCCGGCATCAATCCAAAATATTGGCTCCTGTTGACGCCGACCTGCTCCAAGGTTTCGTGTGTCTATGACGAGCTTGAAGACAAGTGCTGGGCCATCGATGGCATCCTCGACGTTCGCATTGAGGAATAGAGCCTGCCGCAGCTGCGGAGACCGAGATATCGCCGCATTCCAGTACTTCGACACTCGGAGGCATCGAGCCAGTGTCCAGAAGTCGAGGTGTCGTAGAATCGTTTCTAATATTTCAGTAGGCAAGGGCCCCAGGGCGGCGACTGCAGTAGTACCTTCACACAAGGCAGACGTACGTCCGGCGTCTCCATGCCCCTCAAGCGCCGATTCCAGTATAGCATCGCGGTATGTGTCTCGGAGATATTGACAAATAGACTCGGCGTACACGGCGCGGCGCATCAGGGATGGAAGGTTCCTTTAGACATGCGCACAGGCGTGTCTACAGAACGCAATTGCGTGCAACACTGTCAATCATTGACATAGCAGTCAAAATCGACACTCCGGAACAATGCATAGCGAATTAGTATATGACAGCATGTGCCGCCACTAAGCCCAGGGAGGCCATTGGCGGGTCTCGGATGACATTGCTCGTCGTACACAGGTCCAAACGTGCAATTATCCATTTTCGATCCTCAGCGAGGTCTTTGGATAGATGAAGATCGAGGGAAAGATCGTCGGTGGGGAGGCGTTTATATGCTCAGTCAGCTACAAGCTTGGCGATTGCTGCCCCGAGCCAATCAGCCGCCCGCCCGCCCAACCTCACTGTAGTGAATGCCGGTTCGGGAAGATCACACCTGAGAGCTACTTCGGTGTAGCAACGTCAATCTCAAAGAGCAGTGCACCTCCACAAACGCAGTTGCATCTGCCTCGCGCTGGCGCAAATCCATCCACGTCGACTGCCTCAGGCTTGCGCCTAAGCTTTCTGTGCATCAGCACGAGCTGCTTATCTCGAACATCGTTACGCAAGATGCCAGCACTAATCACGCTACCCCTCGAGGTTCTTTTCTGGATATTTGAGTTTATTCCGAATCCGTGCGGTCGAGCATCATTCCTGTTCCATCCGCTTAACAGCCTTGCTGCGACATGTAAGCATTTGGATTCGGCTGTGGAAGAGTACACACGTGCTCTGCTCAAGCAACATGCAAATTATGCACCCCAAAGGAAAATCAAGAACTACACAAGCCGGCGGAAATGGCTTGCAGAAATATGTCAGCTCTGCTACAAAAAAAGCAAACGAAAATCGACACTGTGGCCAACTTTGACGTGCTGCTTGGCTTGTGATAAGAGGCACTTCCCGAAAGTGGTAAGTTGAGCCTTCTTTCTTATCATTGAATAGTGACTGAGGAGATACAGACGATGACGAATGCCTCCAAGCAATACAACCTCTCAAAGCTTGACATCTTCACGCCAAACCGTCTACATCCAACGCTACATCCTCTGGCACACGGCGAGTACTCGGTGATGGGCGGCGTTGCTACCAGTATGCATAGTCAATTCGTGCGGGACGATTAAACCCACTAACAACATAGTGATCTACGAGCCCGATCTCGTTGCGCGACGTGACTATATTCATGGACGCCTCAGTAGTGTGGACAAACTTGATACGAGTCTGCGTAAACGGATTAGAAGACATGATGGACTGATTGCACACATGGAAGTTGCATACTATGCTTCTCGCAGAGCATGGTACCGAAGTCCCCGGGCCCAGAAAGGAGGGCACGAAAATTCGGAGAGAGCAAGCATGGAAACACGAGAGAGTCGAGATGAGTTTGTGCGGAAAGTTCTGAGGGAGGAGTGGACTGCGATGCGCACAGAAGGTGTATCAGAGAAGACTGATGTTGATCTCGACTAACATATTCTGTATAATAAGCATATACGGATGAGCACACTGTTGCTTGCAGCATTGGAGCCGACGTAATAACCGCCGAATATTCAATTATTCCGTCTTTCCATCTTCCATCTCGTTGTTTATGACGGTGAAATACACGCTATTAATGATGCTCCTCATTCCACTATCCAGTTAACAAAGCCTTACACTGCGTTCCTGAGTATGGCAGATAACAACATTAACCCCAGAGATGGAGCCAGATTTGTCGCGAGGATGACTTTGACTACCAAGGGGTCTGCAGTTGATATTTCAGAGCAAAAACTGAAATACCAAGAACCGCGAAGAAAGCCAATAATGTTTGACCGAACCAGGAGCGTTCAATTAGCCAGGCAACAGTGACGATAATAATGAGAAGATCCCAAGCTAAAACATAGAAGGGCCTCTCACTTCAGAGAACATCCCGGGTCGAACCGTGGATGCTTCAAGTTGTCCTAGTCTGCGAAGACGCAAGGCTAATGTTACGATCAAGGTCCCCGTATGGACGATTGCTGACTGATGACCTAAGGAGAACAATGGATAAATCCTCTTTCTTGCTTACTCGAGCTCTTGGATTGCCTGGTAGTGCTATGGTTCAGCTGTGCGCAGAAAAATCCATAGACGATAGTCTGTTTTCAACATCATCCGTACTTTTGAAGCACAACGTCTGCAAGCTCGAGCGACTCATTATGTGTATGTTCGACAAAGTCATGCAAAAGAGTCGGAAAGGATGCGTCACGAAAACAATCCGGAGTAGCGAAAGACAAGTATGAAGAATATTGCTTCGAGACTTGAAGGGAAGGCTACGAAATCACTGATAGAAGTGCAACTATCCTGAGATCGTAAGCCACGATATTGAGTAAATATGCAGCGGGCATATAAGAAAAGGCGCAACACGCAGTGCCACGTAACGATCAATGTTGTAGCACTGTTCGACTGAAACAGCGTCTAGCAATACAAAGAGCGCTTCAAACTTCCTTGGACAACGTAGGTCTATCGGCGCATTGCTTCGTGTATGAGTCCAACTTATGCAGCCTACTCTTTCATACCATAGGACTCATACGGAAAGTCCTCCAAGCTGTTCAGCAGCCTTGCCCAGCCGTCATCAAGCTCCCCGGGCATGCCTACCTGCCTCTTACCTTGCTTGACCTCGACTTCCGTCTTCTGAAGTTGTGGTTCTTCGTCATCCTTGTGCTCGCCAGTCAATCCAGCCAGCACCTCCTTCTCTCTTCCCTTATACTCATTCAAGAGCCCGGGATGGGGTACCCACACTGCCTGCATACCTGCTCTTCGCCCTGACTCGACACCAGGCACACTGTCTTCGAATACCAAACACTCCTCTGGTTGTATCAGTGGTTGCCCTTGCGCTTCAAGGGTCTTGTTGAGCGTAGAAAGAGCGAGGAGATAGATATCTGGTGCTGGTTTGCCGCGACCAGCAGGTATCCTTGGGTCGTCACCGAGGACTTGGTGATCGAGCTCGAAGTTCTGGAAGAGGTCGCCGAGATGTTCGCTCTTGATTTTGAAGTTATTCTTGTTGCTGCTGGTTGCTAGTGCCATGTATACGCCTCTCTTTTTCAGACCTGACAACAGATCCATCACACCCGGCAGTGGCTTTGTGTTTGGGAACAGCTCCACCTGAAGCTCCCTCTGCTCCTTGAAGAACTGATCTTGATCAATGGGTAGGTCGGCCCATGAGTGGAAAATCTGGCCAGCTTGAGGGCCAGGACGACCTTGCAGTTGCGCCTTGATGGACCATGGCAGGTTTGGCTTGCCGTAGCGAGCGAGGATAGTGTTCGTGATCACTGTGTAGATATCTTCAGAGTCGATGAGCAGACCGTCCATGTCGAACAGCGCTGCGCGAATGCGGGGTGGTGGGGTAGTGCTTTTGAGAAATTAGCATTGCCACTCACGATGTGTTTCGGATGCCGTGTTAAACTTACGTCGAGCTCATGTTGACGATATCCCGAGATTGGAAACTATTCGTGAGGCTATTGACTCCGCAAGGTACTTTTATTCGAAAGTGAAGCCGCAACCCCACGGACCGAGGCTAGCCGCTAGTGCTCAGGGTTCGATCGACGTCACTTCGAAAACAAATCCAAGTCACCACATAGAAGCGCGTCTTGACGACCCCTTGGATAGTCCCGCCACCTTCACAGCTATACCTAAAAATGGCGCCCACCGAGGCTGAGCCCCTCACTAAGACCAATACTGACGCGACTTGCACGCCTGAAATCTTCCCACCAGATGAAGAGAAGCAGCTCCTGGACGAGTCGAACACAAAAAAGACATTCGCAAACAAGACCTTTACATCAGGCGACTATACTACAGCAATTCAAGGCTACGAAAAAGCCCTCGCTGTGTGCCCGACATATCTCGAATACGACATCGCCGTTCTCCGCTCAAATATCTCCGCATGCCACATCAAGCTGGAAGAGTGGAAGCAAGCTGTCGAATCAGCAACAAAAGCTTTGGATACTCTAGACAGGATTGATCCACCTCCAGTCAAAGAAGCAGAGGAGAATGGAAGGGGAGAAACGGTGGGAGGTGTAAGTGAGATTGACGACAGTACGGAGGTACTTCTCGACGCACTCATCCGCACTGGACGCAGCATAAACGACGTACACAAGCTGCGCACAAAAGCTTTGCTACGCCGCGCGAAGGCACGACATGAAGTTGGTGGTTGGGCGTCGTTGCAAGGGTCGCTCGAAGATTATCAGGCGCTGTCGAAGCCGCCGCATCAGTTGTCCAGCTTGGATCAGAAGGCTGTGCAGGCTGCGATGAGGACATTACCCACGGAGCTGAATACTGCAAAAGACACGGAGATGGCAGACATGATGGGGAAGTTGAAGCAGCTGGGTAACGGCATACTGAAGCCATTTGGACTGAGTACAGATAATTTTCAGTTCCAGCAGGATCCGAAGAGTGGAGGATATAGTATGAACTTCAACCAGAATCCCGGGAAATAAGGAAGACGAGACCAGGGCGCTGTTGAGTTGTTTTGTTTGGTGGAGTTATTGGAGACTTGTCGATCTGCCTGATACACCCTAGACTCAAGTTCACCGAGGTATCATGTCCTCGCAAGATGCTGAACGCTCATGTAATATATCTGGATACTTTCCATGCTTCTGTCGTATGCGTATAGCCTGGTGAATTAGGTCACTCAGCTCTTCAGCGCCTCGAGCCTGCCTCTCATCTGTGCTAGCATTTCTGCCTGATCATCTTCCTCTTCCTCCTCTGGCTGTGCGACAGATGGCAGTTCGTCCTCCTTGGCTTTGCTCGCCGGTAGCCTGTCCTTGAGAATATCTGACAGGACCTTGTCAACCTCCTCCTCTGCTTCTTCGTCTTCCTCTAGGCCCTCGGTGTCCATTAGGGTATCATCCACCATCTCCTCAATAATGCCAGCCTTCATGAGCTCAGAAGATAGCTCACGCATGGTGCCCGTCAGCTCCGGTAATCTGACGAGCGAGTTGACATCTTTCATAATACCAGTGCTTGCCTTGATGCTGCCCTCGATCTTCCGCACGGAAAACGCTTCGTTGACCTGCATCTGAACAGAGTTGAGCTGCGCCTTGCTCGTCTGCAGTCGCCCGCTCTGTTTCCGCACGCGGATCAACTCTCGAGCAAAGATCCGCACCTCCTGGTTTGCCTGCTTGGCCATAGAGGGATTTCGTTGCGCGCGCTTGGAGGATTGGAGGATAAGGTTCTTCGTCTTTTGTTCGGTTGTCTTGAGACCTTGGATATCGCGGTCCAGTTTGCGCACATTCTGCCGCACAAGAGCGTTGCATTTCCTCTTCTATTACAATGATTTTGTCACCATGTTGTACACCGAACAATGTATCAGGTCGCGCATACCTGCTCCTCCGGCGTGGGCTTCCACAGAAGACCACGAATGGTCTCCATAGCGAGATGTCAATATACCCACACTCGAAGATGTTCGCGATCAGGCAGCCGCTGGGGTCGCTCCCTGCGCCAAATGCGCGATAAAGGCTGGCGGTCACAAGAAACGACACGCACTTCTAAGGCTGATCGAACGAGATCGCTGGTGCTGTTTGTACAGTATGGTGGGTATGAGCAGAAGCTATAGTCCGTTTCAAGTGCGTGGTGGTTGTGTGAAGGTCGCAATGGTGGTGCCTTTTTCTCGAGCCAGGTTCCAGTGACCTCACGTCGCGGGGCAAGCACTAGCCATCCACCAAAGCAATAGTCTACGCTTCACAACTACTGCCTCACCTCCGCGCACGGGAGATTTGCTATTTCACGTAAAGCAGGGAGCTCTATACTACATTCGTGAAATTCGGGCTGCAGCTTGCTAACAAACACTAAACACAACAATCGGGGCTGAAGCTCAATGTTCTACAGCTTCCATTGCTTTCTACGCTAGTCTCCAGCACCGCATTTCTTCCGCCTTCTCGACCTTGACTTTGCAGCAACTCAACTTCGTCATACGACACATAAAGCCAACTTATTTGCGCAATCTCGACATCCTTCTACCAACTCTCCCAACTTCATACACATCCACATATCTACAATCATGTCTACGCCTACCGTTACACCTGAAGGTAAGTCACAGCCTTGTCGAATATGCAAGCTCCAAACCTGGCCCCGCAACACCACTGCACAAGCTTGTTGTCCAACCACGACATGGCAATCGGCAGAAGCGAGCTTTGCGCTGCCCTTTTCTCAGGAAACCACGCTAATCCAACGCAGTCACCTGGGCGCAGCGTTCGTCTGACAGCGACCCCGAGAGGAACTACGTCTTCCTCACCATCGTTGCCGCCGATGTCCCCGAGTCAGATCTGAAGCTTGACCTGCAACCCACAAAGCTCAGCTTCAAGGGCGCCTCGACATCGAAAAAGGTCACCTATGCCGTCGACCTCGAGTTCTTCGCCGAGATCGACCCCAAGGAGTCGAAGATCCAGCACAGTGGTCGCGATGTCACACTTGTCTTGCGCAAGAAGGAGCTCAAGGAGGAGTTCTGGCCACGTCTGCTCAAGGATAAGGCGAAGGTCCACTTCCTGAAGACCAACTTCGACAAGGTAAGCCACTCCCGGCAACAGCGAGAGCCGACTTCGGTGCGCCCCTGAGAGAGTGCAAGGCTAACAGGTTACAGTGGGTCGATGAGGACGAGCAAGACGAGGCTCCTGCCGACGAGGAGATGATGAACCAGATGAATCCTATGGGTGGCGACGGCGGCTTCGGTGGCATCGACTTCTCGAAGCTCGGTGCTGCTCAGGGCATGGGCGGCCTCCCTGGAATGGGTGGCATGCCTGGCATGGAAGGTCTTGAGGGAATGGAGGGCGAGGACAGCGATGATGACGACGAGGATATGCCTGAGCTCGAGAACGATGAGGACAGCAAGGACAAGTCCGCGGCCGCACCCGCATCAGGAGACAAGCCCAAGATCGAGGAGGTCGCGTAAATGGTTGATACCCTCGTTACGATTGAATGACCTGAAAAGCGGAGGCATTGAGTTTACGACTGTATGGCGCTGTGGGGGATTTGGACAAGATTTTTGTCCAGACATAGTTCAGCATGGGGTGTGTGTTGGGGAAGCGCTGCGTAGTCTTCGATGATACTCGCATGCGCATATAATTGACGACTTCTACACGACAGATGAATCAAACGATACTCTTAGCTAGACCTTCCAAAAATGGGTGTGGCGTTCGTTGACTGCAAAGAAGTTTGTGGTATCAATCGTTCTATGACAAATGACCGGCCAAGTGCTTTTCGCGTCGAGTTGCGCGCTCGACATTAGAACCTCCAAACAAGTGTGTCTAATCACCTCTAATGATCTTTCCCAAGAATTTCAGTTCCCACTCCGCCGGATCCTCGCCCACAAACTTTGCATTGGCCCTCTCTTCAAGTATTTGGGTCGTAACGGCAATACCCTCGTACCACTCCCTAATCGTCTCATCTACATCGTCACCCCACATGACCAGCATTCCATCAGTACTGCGAGGAATCGGCTTAGGCGGTACACCGCGCATCTTGAGCAGCATATTCAAGATGTCGCTGAATCGTTCACCTTGCTGAGAGAAAGACGCAGCGGGCTTGTCGAGCGGCCACTTGGGGTGTCGTAGAGCAGGCTGTGGGTTTACGGATGGTGGTGGTGGAGATTGCAAAGCAGATGCAAGATCGTTGTCCACAGTCAAGGTTGAATCGTCAGTAGCAGGGTCAAGTGGCGTCTGAACCTCCCACGTTCGGAAGAGCCAGCACATGCGCTCTACACTGGCGAGGAGGATGACGGCGACGAGGAACGTTTCGAAGGGGTTGGCTTGTTGGCGCTGCAGGAGGCGACGTTCTAGATCGTTCATTACGACGCGGGCTACGCAAGCGGCGCGCTTTTCAGTTGCTCCCATGAGTTGCATCCTGATAAGATTGTAGGATGAAGGGTGGTCGAGCGCTGTGATGGGTGAGCGTGCTGCGTCTTCCATATCCGAGGAGGACAGTGTCGGTGCTGACAATGTGGGCGGTAGCGATGGGTTGGAGAAAATATGCCAGTGCAGGTTGCGGGACGTAAGTATCCGCGTGTAGTGCCAGAGCTCCATCACTTTTGTTAACAGACCATCTTGATTAGGCGATGCCAGCCTCGATATGGTCTGCTGTGTTATCTTCATAAAAACTGAGTCCTCCGATTCAACAAAGTGAGGATCAATCTTCTTAATGTATATGTCTAGTTTCCCACTGATGTCATCATCTCCGTCTATGAGCTCGAGGTCTGGCGTGCCGACAGCGGTGAAGATTGCTGGATCGATGTCGACGCTCTGGACCACCTGGTTCTGGTGGCATTTGAGAGGAGTGAAGGTTGAAAAGATCCCGGATTCCGGGTGATGAGAGGCTTCTATGCGACCAGGAGTCTGGTCCAGGCGTATCTGTCCTTTGGCTTGGTTAGTTGCATGGTATGCCAGCACCCCATGCAGACCAGCTGAGTAGAGATTGAACTCTTCGGCAATACGTGTCCGTATGCAAGGCTGCTTCCATAACCGCGCGCTCTCTACATTCTGGCAGGTATTGCATGGATTGTCCCCTGAGCATGGCTTCTTGAGCATACGACACCGAATGCATGCACCTCGCTTGCGGACCTCCTGCACCTCTTTGCGCCGGCTATCGGTGAATCGGCCTCGGACTTTGGGCTTTAGCGGCTTCTGATGTATGCTGAAATCTGTTGTGAAATGGGTCTGGGTGTTTGGATTTATCGCAATTGGTCGAGGTTGTGGAAACTTCGTTATACCCTCAGCTTTTGGCATCAGCTGATCCTTGCTGCTGTGGTCGTGCAACAAAGGATCCAGGGGATGGGGTTGCAGGTTGGACCATTGCGAGCGCTGGAAGCTCATGCCGTTATGCGAAAGGTTGAGATCTGGATCCATAGTCATTCCACTGGCGAGCGGCATGAGATCGTTAGCCGCAGAGGCTGCCATGACAAGGGAAGGCACCATTTGCGCCATTGAGCCTGAGCTCGAGAGGGGCATGTTGCCCATGTGAGGCGAATTCGTTGGTGAGTGGTGCAGCGGGCCGTTAAACTGATACATAGACGGCAAAGCTGGCGCGCCAGACAGGTCCATAGCATGAGACAGGCTGCTCAAATCGGCGCCTTCTGTCCTATCATCCTGGATCCATTCGTCCAGCAGTTCTCCGTGTCCAGCATTGTGATGCGCCTGTGGAGGCAGTCCTCGCTGCTGATGCTGTTGCTGGTGCTGTTGCTGGTGCTGCTGGTGCTCGATTGGCCGCTTTCCTGATAGATCCAGATGTTGTCGCGACACCTCTGCAAGTGTCTCGAGCGCCGAAAGTTGCTTCGAAGGCGTGTATGAGAGGTTCACTTTCTGGCCGTTGTGAACTGGCCCAGGCGCATTTGCGACGGGTTGCGCCATGTTGTCAGGGAGGGGCAGCTCGTGGAATTGCAGCAGCGCCCGCTGGCGGTCGCGCAGAGGTAGAGCGGGACATTTCTTAACCAGGTGGTTCGTGAGGCTGTCTATGCGGCCCTTGGGGAACTGCGTGCGCGGTCAGTTGCTGGTCTATACTTTTTCCGTGGTGGGGTTGGTCGCACTCTCTCACCGCATGATTTGCACGTGTGCTGATAGCGATTGCTCGCGTCTTCGAGCTTCGGCCCGCGTTCAAAGTACTCGAGAATCAGCTGATTCGGCCTCCTGTAGATTTCATCAGCATTTGCGCATCCTGTGTGATGTTGTGAATGCGTACCTGCCCATGGCGGTGAGTCGAGCGGTGTCAGAGTAAGCTGTACGGACCAGGGTCAATGAAAGTGCGGCAGAAAGCTCGCGGCTACACTAGCGCGAAACTCACGACCGACAATGCCGATGGGATGCTGTCAATTTTACATTGGAGTGAAGGTCTCAGGAACTCGCTTTCGAAGACTACTTTACTCCAGCAACACTATGTGTATTTTCGACCTTTGCCTTTGATGTAAATACTACGCGCAAGCAGACTGAAGCACATATGGAGGGCTCAGAACTGGTACACAGCAGGCTTCGAAAAGCAATCATAAGGCACGTGCTAGCTGGTGCGAGAGCTGGGGTCTGTCGACTACCATTTGTGTGACCCTTGGTTGCCTGATTCAGCTTGCGACTCCGCAAAAAGAGTTCTAGCTTCCGGCGCGAGACATCCCCCACATCACGTGCCAATGACTATCGACTACCTCAACTACCTCAACGTCCCGTCAGGCTCTGTTCGCTTTTCATATTCATCTTTTCTCGCAGAGCGCCGAACTATCGACGTTGCAACTGTCAACAGGCGAAGCACGTAGCAACCCCAGACGCCACCCATAAACATGACCCAGATAGCGTCTACAATCTCATTCAACACCTCTGTAGGCGTTACTGATGCGCTAAACCTGCTAGCAAGCATAGTCATTACTATGCTTGTCTGCTACGTTTCACTATGCCGAGGTTTGAGGTATCTCAGACGGGACCAGCAGCATTCGCAAACGCCCTACAAGACTCGCGAAGACTTCCGGAAAATGACTGCCGAAGATGCTTGGCAGATCGCCAACTATGTTCAGAGCCTTGAGTTTCCATGGATAACCAAGAAGGCGCTATCGTTCGCCCTCTTCAAGTACGTAAACATCACTTATAGATATGCTTTGAACCATATCTGACCGTGACGTAGAACTTATGGCATACCCTCAATCTCCAAGTTGCTCTGCGAAACGCAACAGCTCGGTAAAGTTGAGTACGCTGGACGCCGTTATGCAGACACGAGTATCCTCATCGCGGAGTTTCTTGGGTACAGTCCTACTTCAGAGCGAGCCAACTCGGCCATTGCTCGAATGAACTACTTGCATAGCAGGTACCAGAAAGCAAATAAGATTAGCAACGAGGACATGCTCTACACATTATCGCTTTTCGTTATGGAGGTTGAGCGATGGATCAAGCTCTATGAGTGGAGGGTGCTGACACCAATGGAGATCTGCGCCTTGTAAGTAACCTGGAACGAAGCCTCCCTTCGGCTGTACCAAAATCTGACATGAGACACAGCGGTACACTCTGGAAGGCCATCGGTGATGCTATAGACATTGACTACTCGAGTCTTCGTCATGGTCCAGAAACCTTCAAAGATGGCCTCGAATTCTTCGAGGATATCAAAGAATGGGCCGAGAAATACGAGAGCAAGTATATGGTTCCTGATAAGTACAACCACCAACTGGCCGAAGAAACAACTCGAATTCTTCTTGCCAATGCACCCGAAGCCTTGAAGCCATATGGACAGAACGTAGTCGCAGCCCTCATGGATGACCGACTCAGACGCGCTATGCTGTACGGCGAACCGCCGCTGATGTATATCAGGATTGTCAAAACTATCTTCGGTGTGAGGAAGTTCATATCAAGGTGGCTCCTTCCGCCACGACCTTATGCTTTTCGAGCTAGGCATGTCACTGATGATCCAGACCCCCAAACCGGAAGATACTTCATGACTGAATATGAAAACGAGCCATGGTAGGAAGACGGTCTTGAAGAATATTCTGTACAACTAGTGTTGACCAAGATATAGGTACATCAAGCCTACATTTTCCATGCGTTACTCACCGCTTGCGTGGCTACGCTGGGCTGCAGGTAAACCCTACCCCAACGGGAAGGGTTACAACCCTCAGGGCTACAAGATCTTCGAGGTTGGGCCGAAGAAGCTGGAAGGCTATGGTCTGGACGAATGCGAGGCGACGCGCGATCGACTGATGGGTAGCAACCGAGGCCAATGCCCATTCGCTTTCTCGTAAAATGGTTTGCGCGTTTCCATGAAGCGAGCGTCATTGTACTACTATCACTTCTGGACATACACAGATCTCAAAAATTTACTGTTAGTATGTGGATTAAAAAGTCCGCGGAAATGGATCGCGTTCGAACTGATCCAACGCAGTGGCTTTGGGCCATTGTCTCGCGTGACGTCACCACACTCATGACGAGTATATATCACCATACGTCTTCTTGTGTTTCCGGCGCTATTCTAACACTTCAAATTCTTACTCATATGCTTTGCATCTTCCCCACCTACACCACATCATAGATCACAGTCAACATGCCAACGACCAAATCTCCCGCCGCAAACCCCAACATAAAGCCGGACCCCAATGTCAATGGCTCCGTAATCCGCAAAGCTTTCCTCGCCGAAGCAATCGCAAACCTCTTCACCGTCCCTCTTGTAACAAACACATCTTGGGTGCTCTCCCTCATTCTCAATCACCCATCCGATATCAATCCTTCTTCGGTCCTGTTCGCACGTCTATTCGGCGGCATCATAATCGGAGGTTTAACATCCGCTTTGCTTGCTGGCTACACCAACACTCGCAATGGTATTGAAAGTAGAAGGCCAACCTACTTGCTGCTGGGTGTGGGAGAGACATTGCTGATTCCGATCTTGGTAAATGAGATGTTGAAAGACGGAGGCAGGGACGCGGCGATTAGTAAGAAGGTTGCGGGAGTAAGTATTGGGATGCTGCTGCCGCCGCTGCTTTGGAGGCTGTATGTCCTCGGTGTAAGGCCAGATTTGTTGGGGAGATATACCGAGAAGAAGAGCGGAGGGGAACGGGGCGACTGTAAGTCTGATTGAACCTGAGAGAAAGGGTGATGCTGACGATTGTGCAGATGGCTCAATCAGCTCGCGTGACGAGTAGTATAAATACAGAACGAATTCGGTTATGACGAGTTGTTGTGTGATAATGTGATTTTGTATCCGCAAGTCCGTAGAAATGTATGTAGCATGTCTTTGGAAACCTCAGGGTGTGTTTTGTAGACCTTTCCATATCTCCAACCCCTTTGAAACCTGGGTCTCGATATGCATCCGCCGTAACGCCGCGCTGGAACAAATGCGAAGTCTTCCTGTCCTCCTCTTCATCGCTAATCTGCTCCACGTCTAGTCCTCAAAGCCACCCCACTCATCATCCTCTTCTGACTCTGGCTCCGCCATAGTTTCATCTTTCTGTCCTCTCCACGTACGCAACGTGTCCTCTGCTAACGTCTCCTTTGCAGCTTCTCTGACGACCTTGAGACCGGTGTTCTTCGCCAGCTTTTCAATCGGCTGTACTAATGTCTCCAAGACCTCCTGCTTCTTCTCATTCTCCCAATCGGACTCGACCTTCTCGAGTTCGTCAACCCAGACATCCAGCACATGGTATCGCAGTCCGTTAGGAATCTTCATATTGGTGGGGTTTAGTGGTGTCTCCTCCACAATTGTGTTCCACTCCTCTAGAACTGCCTTCTTCCACTTCTTCGTCGCAAGGTACTGGAATGATGCGTGCATGTATTGACGAATAAGGTAAAGGTACTTGTCGAGGCGTAGCGCTTCAATGTTGGTCCACTCGCGGGCCATTGTGAGAAAGAATGCGCGGATGAAGGGGAGTGCGACGCCGGAACGGAGAGTCGAGACTAAAGAGGCGAGGTCGCGCGAAAGTCGCTGTTGCAAGGCAGGCTTGTCCTGCATCCACAGGCCTGAGCATCGGTCAGAGGGGATTTCCATTTAGAGCAATGATTTGAGGGCGCAAGGCGTCGCATAGCAGAAGCTGGGGCACAAGGGCGCCGTATGTAAGAGGTGAAAGACGTACAGTAGAACAACCCCTTCCAGAGCTTTAGCAAGTCGAGTTCTGAGATCTCTGAGCGCCCTCCGAGATACGTTCGCAGAGAGTCGAGCGCATTGTCGCGAATCTCCTTGTCTACGAAGACGGTCAGTTTTGCAAGCTTCTGGGCCCCAAGGGTCGACTAACCGCTTGATGCGAGGTTCCTGATGAATGGACTGTCAGTGGCCATGGTGGATTATACAACCTGCAGAAAGTATCTCGGACGTGAGGCTTGTGTCGGCGGGGACTTTTTTCTGGCAGGCGCGATGCAATCGATAAGCTAGCGCCTGAGCTTTACGCTAATGGAGTGGAGAGCCCTAGAATCAAGGCCGAGGGTGCCGAAGGAGACTTTGATGTATACCTCTGACCAAAAGCACAGAAGCAGATGCCTGCATCTACAGAATCTGCGCTTAAGTGCGGTATCTGCGGGCTGCAGTTCCTCGTCCGCCGCAGCGTGACAGCAGCATGTTGATTGCGAGCAGGAAAGTACGTAAGATCAAGCAAGTCTTTTATCTTGAGACGACGTCACCTCTTAAGAAACCAATTTGAGTACTATGATTCTCGCACTCGACATTATTAGAGCTAGGCCATACATAAATGTTCTACCATGGTAACAGGCGCAAGTAGCGTAGGTGGATTGCGCAGTAGCTAGCGATTAATTTCCACGTGTCAATCTTTTACCACTCTGCAAAGGACCGATAGAACAAAAGAACAATGTTTGCGTATTTAGTCTCTTAGAAACTCTTACTAAAGAAGCACTTACCTATTTACAACAGACTGCAGCCGACAACACTTCTGCCTAATACATTAATATAAACGTAAACAAGTAAATAGCTAGTGGTCTTGGTGTGCTTACCTAAGCGGGAATGGTTGCGCTAAACCCCTTAACTTAGCTGCTGCAGCGCGCACACGCTCCAGCTCCAGTATTTGCTTATTCAGCAATAGCACTCGTGCGGCATTAAAGAGTCGCTAGCGACTTTATTCTAGACAATCACTACAGGAGTAGCAGCTTGCCTACAATAAAGAAGGTAATATCTCTAGGTTACTACCTTATGTCTAAGGTTTTTGCCTCTCTATCTTTCTAGCTTACATAACCTTAAACCCCAGCTTTTACCACAGCTAAAAACGGCTTAGATAAGCAGATGGCCTTTTTAGGGTGTAGAAGAGCAAGCTAATGTTATGTAGGTGGTTATGCCTGCAACAGTCATGATTCCAAGCAGCAGTCGTCACATGCGTCGCGTTGCTGTAGACAAGGTAAGAGAACTTCTAACACGTTTTTCTACGCGCAAATTGTTATTGACACTATATAGGTTCACTCCGTTGTCTGCAATCGCGTTAAGGACGGTGTGAGTGCTTCACATTCACATGTGGTCCGTGCGTAGACATACTTACAGTCGTCTAACGCCGCCATTCTAGGACGAGCAGTACCTTGTCCGTTGGCATACTGAAAAGAAGACACAGCATCCTCCTCTCAGCTGGCACCTCGTGAGCGAATTGCAGCGATGTCTAGAACACGTTCAAGACTATCTGGAAGAGCGGGAGAGGCCAGTGACTTCAGAAGAAAGGTTGAGGAAGATGCTGACTTCACTTTAGTTTGCGAAAGACTTTACCACAGAATCTGGTGTCCTCGAAGAAACGCAAAAGCCCAGCAACTGGCCTAGATATCGAGGGTCAAGCCTCGCCCTTTGATCGACGCCTTCAGCATAACAGCCGGACACCTTCGGCCTCAAGATCACCGTCAGTATCTTCCAGCATAATGCCAACACCTTCTACATACCCTGATATCTACAACGGTGTACTCAGCGTGGATGAGCATGGCTTCTTATCCTGTCAACTTGTAAGTGCAGATACTTTCTATGTGTGCAAACTCTAACCAGAACAGGCATCTGGCCCGGACATCGCTACCGCCTCTATCACTGATGTCCCTACTGCTGATATGAGTCGAGCTGCATACGAGGCAGATGTTCGAACTGCCAATACTCTCATTCGTGCTGAATATGTTCGAAGACTAAGAAGAGTCCCTGGCGCACCGATTCAACTTGTCAATACTATTGATGCATCAACGCCTTCGCTCCGCTTCCGCTATATTCCCCAATATGTACTGGCCAAAGGTGTCTATCAGTACGGTCTAGATACAGCGACAGGATGCCAGCGATGCTCCCCCCGCATGGGTCGCGATATTGGTTGCGAGTACACAAAGACGTGTGACTGTCTGGAGTATGCTGCCGTTGATGAAGCTCGGCTTAGCGAGCAACAGCAAGAGGTCTACAAGCGGTGCAAAGCCGAAGGTCTCTCAACTATGGGTCTTCCCAAAAAATTCCCTTACTTCACCGAGGGTACAAAGATTCAACACGCTGGAGCTCTGGTACCGTTCTATCTTCACTCTCGTCGACCAATCTACGAGTGCAACGACAATTGCCGTTGTGGTCCAAACTGCCGTTCCAAAAAGGTACAATTCGGTCGTAAAGTAGAAGTGGAGATCTTCAAGACGGAAAGCGGCAGAGGCTGGGGCCTGCGATGCACTCAGGACTTGCATCAAGGACAATTCATCGACACCTACCGTGGCGAGGTGATCACGGACGAGGAGGCCACTCGTCGAGAAAACACGTCTTCCAAGGCAAAGGCATCATACTTGTATTCGCTTGACAAGTTTGAGGATGACATGCAACACGAGGCCTATGTGGTGGATGGTGAATTTATGGGTGGCCCAACGAAGTTCATCAACCACTCTTGCGAGCCTAACTGCCGCCAATATACAGTCAGCTACAACAAGAACGACCCGCACGTCTATGACATCGCCTTCTTCGCTTGTCGCGACATTCCGGCTTACGAAGAGCTGATGTTCGACTATCTCGATAAGGACGAGAATGAGGAGATGGAAGACCCTGGGGAAGATGCAATCCCATGTCTTTGCGGGACCGCGAAGTGCCGCAAGTGGTTGTGGACCTAGAGCAGTCTGCTGTGAAGCTGTCCAACTGCTTAGGTACATTGCCTCGGTCTCCACCTCGGCACTCAGCTGGACATGATATCCCATTTGATCATGGTTGCCGTTCTTGGCTCTGTTTCCGGTTCATAGCATATCTTTGAGCATATATGGCGTTCTATGGGTCCAGATCAACACGAGCGAGTTGGCGCAATGGTTCTCGTAGAGTCTTGCACATTAGCGACAGGCAAGCGGTCCACACTAGTTATCAGTAGCATTTTGGCATCAACGAGCATCTAGTTACCGCTACTCAGCTAACGAACCCACGGTGAACGTCTCTGTTGCAAGGCAGACGCTGTCATGTGTTTGCGCTGTTCAAGTCGACCCATGTGGATATCTTGAGTCCAGGTAGATGAGAGATGCTGGTTTCTACTAAGATATAGCCTTCCCGTCTTGTCAATAATGCTTTTAAACAATCATCGTTCTCAGAGGAATCTAACTAATGATTTACGACAGCTGTGAACCTGAAAAGCTCCAAATCCATGCATTATGATACAGCCAGATATACACTCTCTCCTCGTGCTCGCTCATGCCTTGATCGTGTAACGACTCGACTCATCACTTTGCACAACTTTCCCTGTCCTCTTCTCTTCCCAGAACTTCAATGCCGACATCTTCTCGTTCTCTGCCTTCTTTCGCATTGCGGTCTCCTCCTTCTGCAGCTCGTCGGGCGTAAGATCTCTACCTTCCGCCCTCTTCTGTGCAATACTCCTATCTACCAAAGGCTCCTTCTTCGTCATGAGCGCCTTCACCTGCTCTCTTAGTGATTTAGCCTTTTGCCTCTTCTGCTCTACAGTCACGATTCCGTTGGCCTCAGCCGCCTGCGCAGTCTCCGACTTCACCTGTCCCAAACCCCAAGGTTTCGTATCCGCTGGCACTTCGGGCCACACGAAGGGCTGTTCCATCTCAACTGTCATGTACTTCTTCGACTCGTCGCGGAACCAGTGGCGCGGTTGTTGTACTGTGTCGCGGATAGGCATCTGCTTAACGTATGATCGAATGTTGAAGCATTTGACATTGTACGCATGGTAGAGGTAGTCACGGAGATCGTACTTGGAGAAGTCGAGTGGGACAAGGAAGCGTGCGTGGTATGGAGAAAGGCCTGGTGCGCGCACCATTGCAACCGTGAACTTGGGCCTGGAAGGGAATGTCAGCACGGAAATCTATACCGTGCAAGGAGGTCCCGCGACGTACAGATAGATCTTCTTGCTGCCGAAGGCGATCAGCTTCTTCGAGATCGGTACCGCGTCCATGATGAGTTGTATTGATTGCGCGAGGGCCCAATGGCGTCTGCTGACTGCGTGGCAGCTTCTGGGAAGGGACTTCAGGCGGAGAGATGGTCGACAGCACCTGCACGGGGATGTGGAGCGCGGGCGACTTGCGATGGTTCACCATCCAGAAAATCGCGGAGTTCTCGCAGCACCTCCGTGTCTTGGCGCGCGCGAATGAACGAACGAACGAACGAACAAGGGTTCTCGTCGTGTACACTTGCATACTTGCACACTCAACCAACCACCTGCACTTTCGAAGCCTTCCCCCTACATGATACTCACTGGCACTGGATTTTGTGGTAATCACAAGCTGATGGCAAACAAAGTCTGCTTGGTGCCTGAACACTCTGCAGCTGCATTCGTGAATGGAAGTGTCCAGACTGTGAATTAACGTGTCCAGAACCTACACCGCATGGGCAGATCGTAGAATAGTAGGCACCTGGGTCCAGGCAATTGACACCTATGCTGTCGTGCTCAAATGTAATGAGAATACGATACTCACCAGTACCTATATTCTGCTCCCGACTTGGGCACACCAAATCCGGAAGTGCTCCAACAAGCATGCTTAACTTGACAATATGTATGCAGCTTATCGACCAATCCGGTTCCAAGAGGTAGTCCCCAATCCCGTTTGTGCTGCGCTGCAACACTCGAGACAGCGGCAGAGTCTTTCTTCTACCTCTTTCTTGCCGTCTGCGCTCTGATACCTCGCATCTTTGTCGGCCTGATACTGCTCGGATCTCCAATTTCGCGCCACAAGAGAGTATAATGATGCTTTAGGTCTTCATGCGATCAAAACATCAAGAGCATAAGCCTATTGTTGTCAATCTGATGCTCTCATTTCTGTACTCAGGGTCACAGTCGCCTGATTGTATCTGGAGGTGCAGCAGGATACAATTCAGATAACGATAAGTCTCTTCAGAACGCTCGATCAATATTGCCCTGGTACGTCATTGTCGGGTGCTCTTGCCAAACTCGCACTCACCTTGACCTCACCTCACGATAGTCGTCCCCCACCAAAACTCATACTCCTTCACAGTCACGCAGTATCCAGCAACCAGCACTTGGAGAGTATTTACCCCAGTACAAGCTCACAACAGGCCATGGAACGATTCCGGCAAATATCTTGGCCAACCAGTGTTCAGGAGTCTACTCTCAGGCCGAAGAAAGTCAGCTGCACGATTGCCGTTCACGCAGAATACCGACGTGGCACGCATAGAAGCGAAGGCGCTACGCTCGTTGATAGTATCTACAAGGACACAGGCTGCGTTGTGGTGGCTTACTGGGAGCAGTCTACAATCAAGCGCTTCGACGTGTACCCAGGTGCTGGCTTGACGGACGCTGTTGCTGCTATCAACAAATGGATTGCTCGAGGCGCCCAGAAGAGCAAGGAATCTGCCGTTTGGGCAAAGACACCCGCCTTCAACCAATCCCAGTGGTACCAGGACCAACTTGAGCTCCTAGAACAGGAGAGGATGGAGCTTTTCCTGGGCCCAGTACCAGACACGCGAGAGAATGAGGCTGTACGGCCAAGAGTACGCATTACTCGAGCTCATGATAATACTATCAACTGAACCATAGAACCAGATCACCATCGATTGGCCCGAAGACCTTCTCGGCATTGAAGTCACACCTCCGACCGTCTTTGGTAACACGCTGCAAGCCTTGGACGACATCAGAAAGCGAGATGGAGTCTTCATCACACTCTTACCAAACAACAAGATTGAGATCCTCGGGTTTGACATCATCAATGTCGAAGCAGCAGAAGCTCATTACAGAACATTGGTCGAGAGGATACGGAGTGAGAAGTGCAGTCTTCAGCAAGTGACCAACATGATATTGGATGAGCGAGAAGGCATTGATGTCGTGCTTCTTCCAGCCGAGAACTGGTGGCCCAATCACGCCCACAGAGTTGTTCCGCGTTTGCTACCATCCCCCATCATGGATCAATCAGGAAGCTTTCGAGAAGATGGACTGGACGATACTCAGATCATCGTAATCCGGAATTCCATCAAGCACGCGCTTGAAGCAGTGAGTTACAAGAAAGGTTCCTATGAATTTGTTGTGCGTCTCGGCTGCATCGCTCTTGACTCAAAGAAGGTGGGAGAAGACCAGATTGGGAGGAGACATGGGAAGGAGAAATTCACCAAATCGATCGATGGCACAATCGATCTGGTGCCGAAGAAATGGTACGTTTGCCACCTCTCAGTCCGATATTTGCTAATCCTACAGGCTCCTCGCCAACGTACTCGGAAGTCAACTCTATCATCGTCTTGTTGCGGCTGACGAAGTTCTGGAACCTGTCAAGTCAGCTGGCTACTGGGGTACTATGCCTGCCAGCTTGAGCAAAACTCACCCGTCGTTGCGTGGAATCTGGATCTTTCGAGACCCCAATAGCTCTCAAAGGCAACCTCAACCGCTTGCTCGTAATGTTGGGCGACCGACGCCTTTGGGGCAGTCATTACCCGCTGCAGGTACCAGCATACCAAGCAGTTTAATCATAGTTCAAGTCGACTGGACCGACGATGGGGAGGGCTTGTATGACAAGACTGATTCGAGATTCTACAAGCTTGAGGCAGGTAAGGGCGGTGCCAAAGTGAACATGGATATCAATTTGCTGGAGTTGGGAGAGCAAGTTCCACCAAGTCTGGCGGTCCGACGTTAAGAACTAACGACTTTTAGATCAAGAGCTTGGTCCTTTGCTCTAGAGTCGATGATGCCCATGACGCGATCGACGGCGCCCCCTGTACTGACGGGTTTTGCACAACGAGTTACTATACAGCCAGGTTACGATATGGCTTCAGCAGAAAGCTTCGCCAAGTGGGACAAGAGCCCAAGTGTCGACGCATCTTTGCAGCACTGGCGACTGGACAAGATCTACTCTTTCGGGATTCGAGAGACATGCTACAAGGCAGAGCTTACCGCCATGTGGTATCCGAAACAGTCGTTGCCATGCTGGGGTCTCGCTGTACGTCACACTGAATGGGCCACCCATCTTGCAGAGCTTGAGCGGCTGCAGACCGGTCATCAGGCTAACTGGGGTGACACTGTTTCCACCTTCTTACCCGCTGATGGAGGCTCTTCGATTTTTCTGGACGAAGATGACGATTTGGGGGTCAGCAAGTTGAAACTCGACAGCGACGCGGAGGGGCTGCAGCAGGGACCGTCTTGGGAAGGGGTTCGCATCTTGACGAACATACTGCTGCAGCTTTCCGGGATCGTCAGTGCAGTGAAAATGGGCGAAGGAGATGCTGAAGTCTGATCATATCCTATGGTCGTATCGTCGGGCAAAAGAGCAACAAGTGGTTTCAGAGGGAATTGAGTGAGTGCGGAAGATCTCTCAAATAGTGCGTACTGCGTTCAACGCCAGGCCAGTACGTCTGGCTACCCTAACGACCCATGTAAGAGTCTCGTAAAGACAAAGCATCGAATGCATACTTCGTTTTCTCCGTTCTACGAGACATCCTACATACCAGTGACTAAGAGCTACCTTTCTCGAAGTCAGGCGAGTTCGTTGTTTAGGAGGATATTCTCTCAGCACAGTTGGTCGCAATGACTTAGCTTTGATTGACATAATATTCTTCCCTGCTCAGCGGCTTGCTGTCTTCGCGTGTGCTCAATGCTGCGCCGTCCATATTTACGGCTGATGTGCGACGTGCACCTTTCTCGCGAGAATGCGCAACCCTTATGGAACCTTTGGTCCCTCTTCGATGTGTTCACCCGCTCTTACCCTTGCTCTCCTGCTCTTGTGCATTCATGACCTTCAATCGTATGACCTCCTCCACCACCCTGACATTTTGCGCCTTCGAGTTTACCACACCCTCGAGATCCTTCAAGCTGTCCTGAAGATCCTTGACCTTTCTCTCGTAAAAGTCTTTCGCCCCAGGGATATCCTTCTCCACAAAGAACCCAGTGCCGACATCGACTAGCACGTGCTCGTGGTCCGTAAGTTTGCCCGGAACGTACAGCGAGCTCGTAAGGGGCACGAGGAGTGTTTTCTCGGCAGTCGAGGAAGAGAGGCCTGTCGCAATTGAGGCTAAGCAGTCTCTGAACTTTGCCTGCGCGGTACGTAGCGATTGGAAGGAGGTGGTCAGGTGCTCGAGTTCGCGGTCAAGTTGGGTTTTTAGTTCTTGGAGCTGCGGAACGGGGAGCTGTGTGACGTCGACTGCAATATGTCAGGAATGTTACCACAGTCATCAATAAAGACCTACTTTGGCCGGAGCCTGGCTGTCCCTGTTTTGAGGCCATGTTGTGTAGTGCAGAGCTTTCAGTCCTCGTGGTGTTTGGTATGGCAGGTTCTGGCGGGGCTGCAATGTGGGGAACGGCTACACGTGCTTACGCGCTTCTTTCGAGCTTCCGAACACATTGACCATCGTCATACCTTACATCTCTTGTCTCATGTCGAAAATCCGTCGCGTATTGCCCGGATTACCGTACCGACGCTGCTACTCGACGAACACGCGCTTCGTCCATGCACAATGCCTCAACGATGATATCAGCGGCTTCAATGCGAACGAACCTGTGATATTCAACAAGTACTTCAGCAGTCTGCCTGCTATCACGAATTGGTTTACACCTTCTGCCAGTGACGCAAGCTTACATGATCTTGATCTCTCATATCTTGAGCAATACAGCGCTTCCAAGGTTCCTCTCGAACTCACACGCTCGCCGCCAGCTGAACCTACGACTTTCGAACGCTTCGAAGCCCCCCTCTCGCTCCTGCTTGCCCACATGTCCGGTCCTCCAACACCAGATCTCCGCATGTACCTTGCACAACACTCCCTCGCCGACCTACCAGTCCCTCTCCAAGCCGACCTCCCTACGCCCACGCTCGTCGCCAAGCTCGGACGTGGTGACATCTATGCTTCGAGTCTGTGGATGGGAAGACCGCCAACACGTACACCTTTACATCGCGACCCGAACCCAAACCTATTCGTACAAATAGCTGGGCAGAAGGTTGTGAGGTTGATGAAACCAAGTGTTGGACGAGAGGCGTACGAGAGGGCACGGCTGAAGGCTGGTGGAGGCGGTAGAGCCAACATGAGAGGTGAAGAGATGATGGTTGGAGATGAGATGCAGGCACTCGAAGAAGCTGTCTGGGACAGTAAAGACGAAGCTGTAGAGGGCCTTGAGGCTCAGCTATCGGCTGGAGATGGACTGTACATTCCGTTAGGCTGGTGGCATGCAGTACGAGGGACTGGCATGGGCGCAAATGCTTCAGTAAGTGGGAACATGTGCAGCCAAGGATGTGAGCTGACAAGTTGTAGGCTAATTGGTGGTTTCGCTAAAGTGCTTCGATGCACCAAACCATCCATCCTGTCAAGCACCGCTCCTGCAAGACGACTTTGGCCACGTATCTTTGCTGCGCAATCAGGAATTGACATTTGGGTACGGCGCTTGCTCCTCTGCTCCTCCAAAAAGACTTTACGCAACAAAGTGAGGCAATGTCTACTTTGCACTCATGTGGGCCTCGTATCTTGATCTCATTGGTACAGAGATCAAGTATCGAGCAGGTAGTGTGTCCAGGATGGGAGGTCATGAGAGCATCCATCCTCGAGATCATACCTACAGTTCGCCCTACCGTTCCGCACCCTTGCATATCATTGCAGGAAAAAAAGAAAGGCCAAGGTGATGACGGGAAAGTCAACCGATGCAAAATTCAGCAATAACATTTGCAAGGACAGGGGCAAGGACTTGATGAACACGGCACGCGCTCCACGCTCTCACGTGCCAGCAGTTGACGCGTCATCGCCGTAGGGAATCGAGGTGGGAAATGACTGTCTCAGCGATGTTTTCGCCCGCCAATCACGTACAATACTGATTTGGATCGCTGTGGCTTCTGGGAACTGTCATGGAACAGTGTCGCGTGGGAACGAGTGTTTGTACCCTCACTACTGATACATTAGTACAGGATGCGGCACGGGATAGACAAGCAGACGCAAGATTCCGCATGTCTAAGCCCGAAAGCATCAAGTGTCTGGATAATTGTAAGCTTCAACCTGTCCGACAGGAGACATCGCTGCCATGCGCTCCCACTCTCACTGGCCGGCATTCAGAGCCGAGAGAAAGTAGCTCGACGCTACGGTTATAGGTATTTGCAATACACACACGACCATGTGATGTGCACACAGCCCTAGCATTGGCGACCCTTTCTGCTGCACTACAACGTTCACGACTCCTGACATCAAGACAGCCCGCAACGGGAAGTCGTGCCCGAGCCGATTGCGCATCAAGTCGGCGTCCATCGACGCACAATTCAGGAGTTTACTATAGTAGTTTAGATGTGCTTCGCCGGGCCCCGACGCAGCCGCCTGATTGGCGCGGCCGCAGCCGAGCGTATCCTCGTCGATATGCGAGATATGAGCCTCTCCGGCTCTGCCGAGTCAGAGGAAAAAGCATCGATATCCTTGCCGTGCCTTCCCTTCCCTTGATTTCTCTTGCAGCTTGTTTCGTCCTGTCCACTACTGCTAAGCGCATCGCCGCGTCTTTCTCTGCTATGCCATGACTGGTGGGTGGGTGTGTGCGCGCGCGCGCAGCGCGCGCAAGGTTTCCACAACCTCAGTATCGAGCCAATGAACTGAATCACTCATCTCGCAGACTCCTTGACCACCATTCCTAGGTTTTGAAATGTCAAAGCCAAAGCCAAAGCCAAAGCCAAAGCCAAAGCCAAAGCCAAAGCCAAAGCCAAAGCCAAAGTTCCCATCCAAGCAAAGCGCAGAAGCGTAAGCCTAAGTGGTAAACGCCAACCGCCGCATTCCAGCAGTGCGGCTGGGCCTGGTTGGGGGACTGGAACGCAGTCCCACGTTGGTGATCTAAAAGTGACGTTTGGGATCGAGCACGAGGTAGGCGCAAGGCAAGCAAGGGGCTGTCGTCCTCTGGAATGTCGACGTCGAGTTACTCTGCTTCAAGACCCTGCAGTTGGACTGTACCCGGGGCCGTAGAGGCGGGTCGTGGGCGGTTCGCTGACGCAATGGAGACCTGGTGGTACAATAGGATGATGTGCAGCACTGGTGCGCCCCCGAGGCGAAAGCTGTAGGTTGAAGAGTGAGGTGAGGATCAAGTCGAGTCGTACGACATGGAGATGTGATTGGGAACGCGAAACGATTGGTATTAATATTACGGGAAAGCAAAGGCAACACTCCTATGCGATCCCAAGTCTCTCTCTACTTCACCGTGTCCATGCAGCGTCATCCACCACCCGCACTTCATCAACGTCTTTCGTCGCCATCACCATGGTATTTCCTATATATGTCCTACCGATATCCACCTTGCATGCAAGCAAACACCAACGCCACTGCATGAACCTTATGAGACAATTGGAAAGGGGGAATCTTGTGCAAAACCGGGTATTCCAACTCTACTGCCAATGGAACGGATGGGGGCTAACTATGTATTGAAACGACAAAAGCATTCTGGGTGGAGAAGGAAGAAAGGGGACAACGAAGCGCCGACGATGCAGAAATCCCAAGCCTAGCAATATCGATATACCCCGCAATCCCATGCAATGTGAACAAATGTAGACATGCACTGAGACCCCGAGAGAAAAGCCACACAGGGCGCGGGAAAAGAGATCGGACGGATCCTTGGCGCAACGTGCTGTGCCATGCTGATAATGTTGCAGATAACATCCTTTGTAGCAACTGACACAACTGATCGTACTTCGTCTGCAATGGATGTGGTCGTTCGTTGCTGTAAAGCATGCGATATGTAGTGGGTGTTGAGCGGAGTATTCTAGTACTGGCCAAGGTGATGATGCTGATGTTGTTTGGAGCAGAACTGTCCAGTGCGGCGCCGGGAGTCAAGGAACTGACACAGACTTGAACGCTTATCAGACTTTGGCGGGCGCTTCCATGTACGATAAACGTCGTCTACACCTTATTCACTAGATGCCACGTTTGTAACCCAGCAAAGGACATCGAGAAACTTGGCGATAGTTTGGGGAGAGATTTCGGACAAGATGGGTTTGTTGCATTTGCTGGATGATGTCTTCAGAAGTTCAACTCCTGCTCCGAGAGGTGTTGTAAGCACGGTCGTCTGCCCAGCCAACGAGTGCTGCGGGGTTGCTGTTTGGTCTGGCAACTTCTCCTAGTAGGACTGCCATCCTTGCTGAGACTGAGGCTGACTCATACCGTACATGCTGGGCTGTTGGCCAGCACCGCTTTGATGTTGCATGAACTGGTGTGGGCTCGGGCTAGGCTGGTAAGGGTTCTGATCCATACTGGGAAATCCATTCCCTCCCATCGCGTTCATCGTCTGATATTGCTGGACGGGGGTGCCATGCATCGAACCACTACTCTGGGCGTGATGCATTTGTGGTGATGCATGCATAGGAGACTGCTGCGGGTGTGGTGACTGCTGTGGTGGCGGCCTTTGAGCATATTGCTGCATGTTGTGTTGTTGGGAGAGAGGCGACGGCTGAGGCGGACCACCCTGCCACATGTGGGAGGGAGCGTAACCCTGACCTGGATTCTGAACGCCTGGGAGCATACCGTTTGGGCCCATCCCTGGCGGCATGCCCTGTGGTAGACCTAGGCTTGGTGGACGGCGGTGCATTTGGTTCGGCAGTGGGGTGTGCTGCTGTGCCATGGGGGAGGGGACCATGTTGTTTTGCGGCAGGGATTGCGGGCGGTAAGACTGCGCACCCATGCCTTGGCCCGGTCTTTGTGGCGTCTGGGCTGTCATGCCGTACTGATTGCCAGGTATGCTAACGCTGGTCGAAAGCATGCGAGGTGACTGCACAGCTTGCGAAACTTGCGGTACCTGACCAGCGTCTGCCGTGGTTGGACGTTCTGGCTGCGCAGGCGGCTCATGCGGTCGGTTCCAGAGATCGTCCAAGTACTGCTTGCGGTTCTTACGTTGTTGCTCGAACTGCTTGTTGATCTCAGCTGTCTGTGCAGCTTGGTTGAGAATCTCGCCCGAAGGAGAGGGCCTCGTAGCGTCCTGGTACGGCGCACCTGCAAGTTCATGGCGCGGTCGCTGTACACTGCTGTAATCTCGAGGTTGCAGATCAGTCGTCGTGGGTTGGTTGTATGGCTCCAAACCCCCGATCGGCATAGTGCCTGGTGCTGGCGTCAGGCCACCAAAGGGTTGCAGAGGGTTGGATGCAGCACCGAGGTAATCAGCGTTCGCACCTGCAAACGCTCCTGGGTGGGCAAAAGCCATGGCGCTGGCGTGGTTGGCTTCGGCAGCAGCAGCTTCTCTCGCCTTTGCTGCACCAGGCCGCTTCTCTCCTGCAGCGTCTTCCTCCGTGAAGCCCTGCTTACGGGCCTTGCTTTCCCAGTAGTCGTCCCGTACTCTTCTTCCGTTCACGATTAGCCTGCTTCCAAACTGCCTGAACATGGACCTCGCTGTTACTATTGCAATTTGTCGAGAGCGGTACGAGTAGGGCAGAATCTCCTGGTGGATCAGATCGTCCTTTTCAGCTTGCGTGGCGATGATCTTGAACAAAGACCTGTTCTTGTTGAACAGCAGGTACGAATCACGGTAACCAAGAACGCGTGCGCACTCGGTCGCAAGCATGAACAGCTTGTCGCCGCGGTGGGGTACGAAGAAGGTGCGGCAACGGTACTCGCGGTTTTCGAGGGGATGGCCGGTTTGTGTGACTTTGCGTTCTCCAGCTTCGTCGATCTCGCGGGGTATGTACTCGTCGCCTTCGGGGTTCAGCTGGTCGGTGGTGTGATCGCGCACCGTCGGCAAAGCCTTGAGGACGGCAGGCTTCGTAGGCGTCGATTTGGCAGAGGGTGATGCATGCGTGGGAGAAGTCTGGGGCAGCGGCGAGGTCTGCAGCCGCGGCGTCTGCACGGGGGGCGCGACGCCGGCGTGCGTAGGCGTAGGCGGAGGCAGCGATCCACGGGTGGGGCTCCCAGCAAACGCGGCCTTTGCGGACTTGGGTGGACGGCCGCGCTTTCGTGGTTTCCCGGTCTCGTCCGCATCGGCGGGGTCGCCATGCTGCGCGTCACCGTAGCTGTTGTCTGGCGAGCGACTGCGCTTCAAGCCCTTGGACTGTTGCTGCGCAACGCCCTGCGGGCCAGCGAGGACTCCTAGAGGGCGCGTTAGCGACTCCATCAATGGCTCTGCGGAAGGCTGCGGCGGATGTAACGCGCGCACACGCGCGCCAGTGACAGTGACAGTGACAGTGACGGTGATGGTGACGGTGATGGTGACGGTGACGGTGATGGTGACGGTGATGGTGACGGGGACGGTGATGGTTACGGTGACAGTGACGGTGACAGTGACGGTGACAGTAACAGGAACAAGGCGTGTGTTTCGTACCTGCTGAGTTGAGGGCAGACGGATCAATGGTCCCTTGGAGGTCCATGACGCCGTTCCCAATGCTACCATTTGACATGGTGTGGACGGGATGCGCCGAGTACATTCCAAGGCGGCGCAAGAGCAACCGAGGGTGCAGGCGGCGCGGAAGGAGCTGCTTGCAATCACAGTGAGGCCCTTAATTGGCGCACGGCGGGCGGGTGCTAGGGCGCGCAAGGCTGGCGCAGTGACGGCTCGCGACAGACGGGCGCGACGGGATGGGCATATGTGGGTGGTGGTGGTGGTGGTGGTGGTGGTAGTGTTGGGGTTGGTGTCGTTGTGGATGCGCCTGCACGGTCCCGAGGAAAGCGCGGGACGAGCAGCCAAGCACAGAAGGCAGAGGGAAGCACCGACGGCAGGATCAGCTAGCTGGGTAAGAGGAGCGCTCAGGTGAACTGCAGTTCGTGCGCGCAGACCAGGTAGGCCAGGTAGACCAGGTAGACCAGGTAGGCCAGGTAGGCCAGGTAGGCCAGGTAGGCCAGGTAGGGCAAAGCAGAGCCAGACCAGACCAGACCAGACCAGGTGGACCAGGTGTGCTGGTGTGCTGGGGAGTGCTGGGAGTGCTGGGGAGGAACAGCCGGCAGCAGCCAGTAGGTGGAGGGCAGTCACGGCGGTGCAAGAAGGCTGCGCGATGCAAGGTGTGTGCGGCGGCAGCTAGGCAGGTAGAGGCAGACGTCTGGGCGGGTGCGACGATGGAGATGACGAATCGCGGGCGGATCGCCGCCGGTACGCGAGGCAGGTCTTGTCTGTGGCAGCGTACGGCGGGAGGCAGCAGGCAAGCGAGTGGACGACGAGTAGGACGAGTGAGACGGATGGAGCGCCCGAGCACTCTGACACTATAAGGCACCTGGCGATGCTGCCCGCACTGCGCACCGATTCATGCAGCCACGTGAGCGCAGGCAATGCACGACGGGCGCCCAGGGTGGAGGGTGTAGGCTGCTGCTTGCCGCTGTAAGGGTTTGGAACTGGGATGGCCGCGCGCGCAGTGAAGGTCCCCGTCCCAGCCAAGTGACAGCTTGTCTGATCCACGACGGCGGCAAGACCAAGAGCAGTCAAGCACTGCTGTCTGTTGTGGGCGCGGCTACACGCTCCCACTCGGCATCAGTTGCGAGCTGCTGCTAGCCGGCCGGCGTGCATTCACTCTTCACTCTGCACTCTGCACTCTGCACTCTTCACTCTCCACTCTGCACTCTTCACTCTTCACTCTCCACTCTGCACTCTTCACTCTCCACCCTGCACCCTGCACCCTGCACCCTGCACTGGATGTGAAGGCGCTAGTCTGCTCCGCGGCGGGAACGAGCAGGCGTGAGGCAGAGGCACAGGCAGAGGCAGCGGTACAGGCAGAGGCAGAGGCAGCGGCTTGAGCGCGTCGCCGTGAAAAGCCACACGCTCCACGCCTGTCTCGGACCCTCTTCCATGCATTGTGTCTCTCACGGCCGGATTACTTGCAGCGCCTGCAACACGGCAGCTTCGAAATCAACACTAACCGCGGCCAGTCCGCGATTGCGACCGCTAGCTTGGATCTTGATATGTCCCCTACTGCCGCCAAGCCCATGGGCCGACGCGAACCAAAAACACGCCTCTTCAGCGCCCCTCAGCGCTCATGAGCGCTCCTCAGCACCTAGCCACCTTGCCCGTCTGAGCTGCCTATCGCGGAGCCCTGCACGGAACGGGCGACCAAAGGCAGCCTTCATGGCCACTTTGCCCTTCCTCCACCACTCACAAGCACCAACGCTGCTGATGGAGCAATGCGGACATGTCAGCAGGCTTCCTGCCAAATCATTGATTGCTAGCCTCCAAGGTCCTGCAGCTGCCCAAGACAGACAAAACTGGGACGTGCATAAGCGGCCGTCGTCATGCATTCACCATCCCCCGGTCTATCCATTCGTCCCGTGTTGTCTGATGACTCCCCCTGCCCGCAACAGTCGAGCTGCCCGCTTATGCTTGCCGCAACAGCCGGAAGAGGCAGTATCACTTATTACATGTGGCCTGGATAGACCGCCCTAGGCTCGACTGGAGAGTGCATAGTGCAAGACGCTTTCCTGCTCGCATGGACCGCGGCTTCGTCTGAGGAGCTGTGCGGATCGGCGAGCACATGGCTCACACTCTACCAGGTAGGACGTCTGCTACGCGCCTGGAGACCCGCAGCGGCGCTCGTCTTCAGCCTGTTACCGGCTCTCTGTCAGCTTGTGGCAGATGCAATTCCGTCACTCCGGACCCGTCTCCCTACTCTCTGGCTAGGCTGACCAGTGAAGAACTGCCC
The DNA here is from genome assembly GCF_004011695.2 of Ascochyta rabiei. NCBI lineage: Eukaryota > Fungi > Ascomycota > Dothideomycetes > Pleosporales > Didymellaceae > Ascochyta > Ascochyta rabiei. The sequence goes on from NC_082406.1 coordinate 1,655,865, forward strand.
TCGAGCGATGGAATTCATGTGGACAGAAGCTTTGGTCAGACTGGACGATCCGTTCCACAAGGACGCCCCGCTCGCCGTCGACAAGGGCGTACATCGATACCCTTGACTTGCCCGTGCTCCCATCGATCTTGCCGTCATACCTTGCCTGTATCTCGCATCCCTTCCGTAGCTCGCGCCACTGTACCCTAGCGGGGCTTGAAACGCCATGGCCGTCTTTCACGCCGTCTGTCGCTTTTTGACGTTTGTCTGTGCATCTACAGACGATACAAGTCATGAAAAAGCAAACAAGCAACTTCTCCGTGACCATTGCTGAGACGCGGAGAAAATGCTTGCCCTTTTGTTTGAGTAAACAGACCTGCTTGGACCCCCGAATTGCCTACCGTGGATGACACCAAACGTGACGCTTGCCCGTTTCTTGTGCATCTCTAGTGCGTCCATTTGTCTTCCAAACGTCCGCCCTGGCTGTGCAGCAGTGTTTGAAATGTCTCAGACAACGAGCCTGTCAGGTGTCTTCTCGGAGCGTTCGGTAACCGTCTAGATCTAACCGGACAAGGAGGATTTACGTTTCATTTCGTTCCTCGACGAGACATGGTCAAAAAGCAACACAGCGGCCCGATTGTTTGCAAATAATCAAGTCTTCTGCACGCAAGAGATGCTGTTTTGGTGCAGAGACGTGACGAGACAATGACCATTGTCACAAGATCCGGTCCATAACATGAGTCCACTTTTCTCCAGCTTCCGTTACTCACTTGCTAGGTTCCTGTAGTCAGTCTCTGTAGAGCCAATCTCATGCTGGTCGATTGACGCTTCAGCGGCGAGACAGTCCAAGATGGCAGCAAAGTCGCCATCGTTTCCACACGCGTACCCAGACGAACACGGAACGCTGATTCATCCGTTCCTTTGCGTTGTATTTGGTGTCGTCACCCTTGTTGAGCGCGGCGTTGACGCGTCAGTAGGTGCAGAAGAAGCAGACCGTTGAGACGATTGTGTGCAGGGTCAAAGCCGGATTCTCGTCCATCTCTTGGCGCGACGCTATGGACCGGCTGGGATGTGTACTTGATTGATCATATGATTCCACTCCACTTTACCCTGGAGCCCGCAACTCAATCAAGGTTAGACAGGCAAACTACCCCACTTCGACTCCTCGGGAAGAAATCATGGCGAGAAGCCAAGTATGCATGGACATGAGACTCCGCTGTGATTTGATAGAAAGCCTCGTTTCAAGTTCCCGAGGAATAGGTTCAGTGCCAGATGTCTCACTTCACAAGTGGATTATCCGTAGGCAGTGATATTGTTCGTGCTCGGGACGTGGTCGTTTTCCGTTTGGCTGAATGGCCAAGTGGCGATTCCTTTGGGTTGTACAACTCTAGCGGTGAAGTGTTCTGCATAGCCGCTTATCTCCACAAAGTTATCATGGCGTGGGAGTCGAGTGTGTTCTGCGCAATGGCACTCCGCAGCACGAGAACCGAACAGGCGTATGCTTGTAAATGTTCCAGGTGTTCCATGACAGTGCGAGAGTCACGCCATCTGGAGCGCTAGAAATGGGTGCAAGGCCAAAGAAAGACCATGGCAGATCTGCGGATCCCTCGAGACGGTGTGCGGAAATAGGAAATGACAAGTAACTCAACAGGGAATATCGTACAAAGGTCGAGCAGCCTGCAAAATGTGACTGCCATGGAAACCGCTGCCTCATCGCCCATCACTCCGGATTGTACTACCCTATTCATACCGGTCATGCTAGGCTCGAGCGTGGTCCAGAAGAGGGTGTGTTGAGATGAGCAGGTTTGATATGTCGCAGCAAGGCTCCGACAAGGCCACTGTACGTTGCAGTTGATGGTGACGAATCAGCAGTCGAGCCTTCGCCCTGACCAGTCACAGAACAATCATGTGAGAGGTAGGGGAGACGCAATGGACTCTGTCGAGGCTTGAGGCGGAGTATGGCGCTATGTAATGGTATCAGATGACCATGGCCGGTAGTAGCAGGCCGTAGGAAAGCAAGAGAGTATGCTCTGGGCGTTTGGAGGTATCCAATCCAAGTTTGCTGGTCGAGTTTCCTAAGATCTGAGAACGATAAGAACCCAACTTTAATTGGCGCAAGTCCAGAGGTTCTGTTCGCAGAGTTAGCCCACAGGGCCCGAGGCCTCAGCTTGACACGAATGAGGCAGCCAGTCTACACATCTCGAGGCCTCCGTGCTAAGCTCACACTATTGCACGCCTCCTGTGTTTACGCGCACGCCGAAAAGAGTGCGGTGCGGATCTGCCATGTCAGATCACGCTCTTGTGTTGGTACATTCGAAGCTGGGACTACCTACAGTCCAAAACATCCTGTTAGTCTCCTGAACATATTTGCTGTAATAAACGCCACCGATTAAACGCCATGCCATCCCTTCAATAAAGACGTGAACAATATTTGAGAGAGCTGAGAAGTTATCCAGGTCCGCGACCCTCTCTGTACGCGAGACGCAGGAAGACTTGTAGAGTAAAGCTGCACCATAGAGGACGCTTACTTGCGACCTGGTGCCAATCCAGGAACAGCGCTGAATCGTTCGTCGCGCTCGGTCTTGAAGAGCAGTTGACACCAGAACTCCTTGTTATCGTCGTCGAACCAAGTCCAGAACTTGCCTTCCCGGCGGTCCACCTCGCGTGCTTGCAGTTTGACCGCAACTGTCTCGTAGGGCTCTCCGGCTACAATGAAATACTGGTAGTTTGGGTCGGGCTCTTCCATCTTCTGCTCGTATGCGCTCATGAATCGGACCCGCGGGATGGTGTCTGGCGTAATATCTGGGAATTGGAATTGGAACAAGAGTCCATTCTGACGGGTAATAGGATCGCGAACTTTCGTTATCCGGTACCCAGGTCGGCCAATCTTGATGACGTTCTTCTTAACTTGCACACCAGCGAGTAGACCCTGCTGTCCTGCATCATCCTTCTTTCCTTCACGCTGCTCTTTCGCAGCACGTCGCGCCAAGTTTGTCTGATGCTTCCTTCCTTGTGTATGGGCTAGATATGATCCATCGTTCTGGTGTACTGTGAGACATAGACGGCATTCGAAGCTTCCGACATGATTCTTAAAGAAGTAAGGGTCCTTGTCGAGGTCGATGGTTTCAAGCGCAAGCTTTCGGAGACGTTCTCGTCGGTCGGCGTTTGTCGCTGAGCTTGAGGCGACACCACCACCACCAAATTTGGAACCTGCTCGATTCTGTACAGGTTAGCGACTTCCGTTCACTACCAGTAACTGGAAGAGCGTACCTGATAATCCATGCTTGCACGTAGTCGAGATGGTATGCGTCTTTGTGTTTAGATCGACGCGATTCCGAGCTTCTGGTGGAGTCGCAAAGCTTTAGTGTGAGTGGCGTACTGCTGCGCGTTCAAGTTGATGTGAAGCCCACAAATTGTAAAAGCGCCGCCGCGATCAGGAACGGCGCTAGTGTCGTTACGTAAGCCGCGATCTGGAGGCAAGCACAAGTTCATCCCGACTTCTCACATGTGCATAGACCGTGCTTGACCACGTCCGGATTGCGAATTTAAAGCAGCAACGAGTTAGCATCCAGAGAGGCTGTAGTCGCATCGGAAGTACCGTCCTGTACCCGACATCCAAGCTCAAGAGCCGAGCGGTCAGATTTATGGCGACAGATATCTACATTGGAAAGAGACTCTCCTTCGATGGCCAACTCTGCACCGTTCGATTTCGCGGCGCAGTCGAGGGCACCAAAGGAGAGTGGTTGGGTGTAGAGTGGGACGATCCAACCCGTGGAAAGAACTGTGGCGAGCATAATGGCCACAAATACTTTGACTGTAATACGGTCATCTTCAGTTGAAAATTGCATCAGTAGCTGATTGCAGCTAGGCCTCAGAAGACATGCGCCAGCAGGTTCTTTTATCAGACCAACTCGCAAGCCTGATCAACCACGTTCATTTGTGGAGGCACTAAAAGCAAAGTATGCAGACGATGACTTTGAGGATCCCAGCGTAAAAGTAGTGTTTGTTATGAAAGAAGGTGATAATGCCAAGGCAAGGAAGGACCCAGCCGCGAAGTTGAGTCAGCCGATACGATTCAACGGTAAGGTCGCAGAAGAGGTGGGCTTTGACAAGATCAGAAAACAGCTTGCTCAATTGGAGGAGCTCAAATTCGTGATCTTGGATGGCTTAAGGATGTGGAGGCCGGAGGTGAGGCCAAGTGCGAGAGCCAAAGAAGAGCTGGAATGGCCACAAGGCGCGACAGACATCAAAGATGCGTGCCCAAAGACATACGAGCTGGATCTCAGTCGGAACCTATTCGAAGAGTGGAGAGAAATTGCTGCAATTTGCGAGCAATTGAACCGACTGAGGGTTCTGAGAGTCGACGGAACACGGTTCAGAGATACATCGTTAACAGAGGTCGAACTCGATCGTTGCCTCCGGGTTTTCGCCAACATCACAACTTTGAAGCTGGAAGAAGATCTGCTCCCATGGGAAGAGCTCGTCAACATCACGCACCAGTTCCAAGCCCTCACCACATTCTCAGCATCCAGCAACTTCTACTCAAGCTTAACACCACACCTCTTGAACCCAACAATTACCGACCTGACGTTGGAAGATAACCTCTTCCCGTCCCTATCCGTCCTCGAACCACTAACCAAGATACCGAATCTTCGACGCCTCGTCTTGAAGTCAAATAAAATTACCGAAATTGGCATACCGCCACCAAACTTTCGCGACTCACTCAAAGAAGTTGATCTCTCCTTCAACGAAATAACAACCTGGTCTTTCATCGAGCAGTTGGAGCACACCTTCCCAGGCCTTACCAGTCTTCGCGTGTCTCACAACCCACTCTACGAAGCCCTCCAAGCGCCGGACGGCCGTTCTCTCACCGCAGACGATGGGTATATGCTCACAGTGGCGCGACTCGGCAACCTCAAGACATTGAATCACAGTCCCATAAGCGACAAAGAGCGGCTCAACGCCGAGTCATACTACCTTTCGCTCATAGTGAAGGAAGTGCAGTTTGCACCAGAGAAGCTACGAGAAGAAATCCTGAGCAGTCATCCAAGATACAAATTGCTCTGTGAAGAGTACGGGGAGCCAGATATCAAGCGGAGCAAGAATGCGGTCAATCCAAACTCACTTGCTGCGCGGCTGCTACGCATCAACTTCTACCTGGCAAACGATAGATCAAAAGCATGTGAGGCTGAGATACCAATGAGCTGCACGGCGTATACGGTCCTCGGTGTCGTGGGTAAGCTGTTCGGTGTCGTACCAACGGGTTGCAAACTTATCTGGGAAACCGGCGATTGGATGCCAGCGAGAAGGACAATGGCTGAAGTGGAAGAAGAGGACTGGGATTCTGAGGATAGTGAAGATGAAGCAACCACAAGTAGAATGATGCGAGAGGTTGAGATCACACCAGGCACAAGATCGATTGGGACGTGGATTGATGGCATAGAGGCTACTGTGAGGGTTGAGCTGGAAATGTAAGCACACCGAGCCTCAATAGACGTCGATACGAGAAGCAAAGAGACTCCAACAGGTGGACTTCACATGCTCGCAAACGACAATAACGAAAGTTTTACCAGCCGTCAATGTATATAATGTGATGCAAGCACGGTCTATGTGGCCAAGAGCTGACCTGGCCTTGCCATGTATACTGACAGAAAAGGCGACAGCGCTTCAAAGGGGACTAAACGACTCGGTAATCTTCTCGTCTTATCTCAAAGGCAGCTCGCTCTTCGACTCGAAGCTGTACCTAAGCCATTCACCAACGGCCCTCAAGCTTTCCCATCTCACGCTCTCGTCCGCTTCCTGCATAAGCTCCATAACTCTACCCTTGAGGCCTAACTTCTCCAATTGTTGCCTCTTCTCGGGTACCTCCTTGACCAAGCATGCAACGTCGTTGCAGCCAATGGCCAACACCTGCTTATCATTTTCCCAGCTCTTGGAGAGGATTTCCGCAAGCTTCCTGGGCAACTCACCCTTATTCTCGTCTAGGATACGGCGAGCGTTATCACGCCAGAAAGTGGGGTTGCGATGCGGTGGCGACCAGCGGAGATGACCAGACTGTAGCTCTGCAGCATACTCGTCGAAGGTGGTCTGTGTTTTGGTGTACTCTTCGAGAAGCTCTGTGAGAGTCTTGTGATCCTCGAGCGCATCTTCATCAGTCAAATGGCGCGACTTCAGGCTGTTGAGCAGGGCTGGCAGACGAGCAAGGACAGCTGTGGGCAACAGTGTCTGACGGTTCGTGGTAAGAAGATTGACAAGAGTGGAAAGAAGGAGACGAGTAGTCTTTTCTTTGGGCGAGACTCGTAGGAGACCTGTGTAAAGAAGGACAATGTCGTGTTCACTGAAGTCTGTTAGCAAAAATTGTCTCACACTCTACTCTAGATACAACGCACTCTTGAAGGCCGTTACCAACAAGCTCGCCCTCGAAGCTGAGCTGCCAGATGACAAGTAGGATATGGTAGAGGAGCTGCAGTCCTACACCACCAGACAGGCCGCTGTCTCCAGCGCTACGAATGCTGCCACCGCCACTGTACAAAGTTGATTCCCGGTCATTGCTCGATCCTACTGCTGAGCGCAGGATGTCAAACAATGGATCAAGGGTCTCCTTCCTTTGCTTCCAGAACAAATGCCTCGCCTTCGAACTACGAAGTACTGCGGAGGATTCTCGTACAGCAATGTCCTGAAGCCCAGCGTCCGAAGCCTTTGCCAGTGTCGAAAGGTAGGTGTAAAGCTGCGGGAGCGCTTGGTCGAGTTGTGTGGTGTCTTTCGATGAGGTTACTACGGCGTGAGAGATTAGGCCAGAAAGGACTGAGGAGGTGAGCAGCGGTACAGGGTCTTCGTTGTTCGAGGAGGCTTTCAGAAGCGGCAGAAATGGCTTGAATGGTGCTGGATGCTGGACGAGGGCTGACGTAAGTGCAGGAATGTCTACATAGGTGTCAGTGATCCATTCGAGGTGCCTCGAGTGCATGAAGGCCTCATACCATCAATGATGTCCCCTAGCAACACCAGCATGTAATGAATGATGTCCTGGCGTTTCGCTGCGGCCTCGAAGATGCTCTGCGACCCATCACCGCCCAACAATAGCGTGACAAAGCTGTTCACGTCGGACTCAATTGTCTGCTTGCGCTGCTCCTTGCGCACTTTGTCGATTGACTTGATCTTTTTCAGGTCTTCGTCGGTGATCGTCTTGGCCCGCACTGCGCCTTCCCATGATATTGGCCGTGCGCGAATGTTGTTCTGGATCGAGGTGAGATACGTCGGTGGGTCTAGCGACGACATCGTGAGATTACACTGCGAGCAAACAGCAAAGATCGCGGTCGGAGTGCTGTGGAGGAGCGTCGAGGATGGGATGTTGTGCCTCGTCTATCGCGAGCCTACCAAGCTCCTGCAACGTCATTCTGGAGCTTGCCCTTTCGAGCCTAGCTGGGCGACTTCGATGTCTTGGCACGAAGCTGCACTTTTTCGAACAAGCGACCATTCGGCAACAGCAACGCCGTGATTTCGACACAGTCACGTTCGAAACCATGGAGTACTTCAGCCTGAAGAGGTCGACTGCCGCCGATCGCGGTCATGCCAACCTGTCAAGTAAGGTTTACGTGCGCTCAACGAAGAGTGGCAAGGTCCAGAAGATTGTGAGGGAGCTGTATCTGCGACAAGACATCCCATGCTCTTCGAATCTGTGCAGAGAGTGCCTGGAAATCGCGCCGACAGATTACTCGAAGAAGGGTAGGTTTGGTGAATTCGCATGCAAGGGTAGGGCTAATGCTGAGCAGTTGCCCCATTCGTACTTTCAGATACACCAGCTGGATCGAAGAACTTTCCGAACGGACAGTACCTAGTGCCCGATACCAATGCATTTCTTACAGGAATGGATTTGTTCGAAGTCGAAACAGCATTTCATGATGTCATAGTACTTCAGACTGTACTTGAAGAAGTCAAGAACCGGTCGCTACCACTGTACCACCGTTTGATTGCCCTGACGAAGAACGAGGGGAAGCGCTTTTATGTCTTCTTCAACGAGTTCCGCCAGGAGACCCACGTCCCGCGCGATCAAGGAGAGAGTATCAATGATCGCAATGATCGAGCTGTTCGTGTAGCAGTACAGTGGTACAACCAGCACATCACTGAAGCGGTGACTGCACGAAGCAAGAAGCAAAAGCGTGTGCCAACCGTGGTCATGATTACTGATGACAGGGACAATTTGCGCAAGGCGAAGGCAGAGAGCGTCCCTGGCATGACGTTGTCTGACTTTGTGTCTGGTCTTGAAAACGCCGACGAGCTGCTCGACATGATCAGTGCTGCACAAGAGCAGAGAGAAGTCCGCTCGAAAAAGCCCGAGGTGTTCTACCCAGATCACTTCTCGATATCGAAGATGATGACTGGTGTAAAAGCCGGTACCATGCATCAGGGAATATTCAACGTCTCACAGTACAACTACTTGGAGGGCTCGGTGAATGTTCCTGCATTCGAAAAGTCCCTTATCATCCTAGGCCGCGAGAACAGCAACCGAGCAGTTTCTGGCGACGTCGTAGTTGTGGAAGTATTACCACAGGACCAGTGGAAGGCACCCTCAACAAAGATCGTCGAGGAAGACACGGTAGCCAAGAATGACAACGCCGAGCAAGAAGAAGGCGAGAACGTCGTGAATGAGAGGGAGAAGCGAGCGCTGCAAGAGGAGGTCAAGCGTGCACATGGGCAAAGCACTGAAGGCAAAGCGCAACCAACAGCACGTGTTGTGGGTATCATCAAGCGTAACTGGCGGCAGTACGTAGGACACATTGACCGCGACTCTGTGCGTTCGACGGCAAAAACGAGTAGGCAGCAACAGACGGTTTTCCTCGTACCAATGGACAAGCGCGTCCCAAAGATCAGAATACGCACCCGCCAGGCTGGAGAGCTTCTCGGTCAGCGTATTCTCGCAACCATCGACTCTTGGGAGAAGGACTCGAGATATCCCGTTGGCCACTTTGTGCGCTCGTTGGGCGAGCTCGAGTCTAAGGGTGCTGAGACGGAAGCTCTCTTGTTGGAGTGGGACGTACAGTACAAGCCGTTCCCTAAGACAGTACTAGACTGCCTGCCTGCTGAAGGCCATGATTGGAAGGTACCCGCGAGCACAGAAGATCCAGGCTGGAAAGGACGAAGAGATCTGCGTGATCTAATCGTCTGCAGCATTGACCCTCCCGGTTGTGTCGACATCGACGACGCGTTGCACGCAAGGAAGCTACCCAACGGCAATTTCGAGGTCGGCGTGCACATTGCTGACGTGTCGCACTTCGTCAAGCCAAACAATGCCATGGACAAAGAGGCTAGCCAACGTGGTACAACGGTCTATCTTGTTGACAAGCGTATCGACATGTTGCCGATGCTGCTTGGAACAGATCTCTGCTCCCTGAAGCCATACGTCGAGCGATATGCATTCTCCGTTATCTGGGAGGTCAACGAGAACGCTGACATCATCAACTCTCATTTCACCAAGTCCGTGATTCGATCGAGGGAAGCCTTCAGCTACGAACAGGCACAGCTACGTATCGACGATGCATCTCAACAGGATGAGCTCACAACCGGGATGCGAACACTGTTGATGCTGTCTCAGAAGTTGAAGCAAAAACGAATGGATGCTGGAGCACTGAACCTTGCTTCCCCCGAAGTTAAGGTACGGTCAGAATCTGAGACTTCTGATCCAGTTGACGTTCACGTCAAGAAGTCACTTGCAACCAACTCTCTAGTTGAAGAATTCATGTTGCTCGCCAACATCAGTGTCGCAGCAAGGAACTACGAAGCGTTTCCGCAGACCGCTTTGTTGCGTCGTCACGCTGCGCCACCCAAGTCCAACTTCGAAGAGCTCGCAAACCAGCTCAAGGTGAAGAAGGGCCTAGAACTGCGAAGCGACAGCTCTGGCGCAGTAGCAGACTCTCTCGACCAATGTGTGGACCCGAACAACCCATTTTTCAACACTCTTGTCAGAATTATGGCAACACGTTGCATGATGTCCGCCGAGTACTTTTGCGCGGGGACACAAGCATACCCTGAGTTCAGGCATTACGGTCTTGCGAGTGAGATTTACACTCATTTCACGTCGCCCATCCGTCGTTACGCCGATCTCGAGGCGCATCGACAGCTTGCCGCGGCCATTGAGTACGAACAGCTTGACGCCAGTCTGCACTCAAAGGCCAAGCTCGAAGCCGTCTGCAAGAATATCAACGTTCGTCATCGCAACGCACAGATGGCTGGACGTGCCTCGATCGAGTACTACGTCGGCCAAGCGCTCAAGGGCAAGGATCTCGAGGAAGAAGGTTTCATCATGAAGATCTTTTCGAATGGGTTTGTCGTCTTCGTGCCGCGCTTTGGTATCGAGAGCTTGATTCGTCTGAGGGATCTGGCTACGCCTGAGCCCGATGCCGAGTTCGACGCCGACAACTACCAACTGAACATCAAGGGCGAGCTGAACAGGAGTGTAGAGCTGTTCGAAAAGGTCATGGTCCGGATCACGGACGAGATGGAGGAGAGCACAGGAAAGAGGAAGGTCAAGTTAACGCTGGTGTAAGATTCCAGCAGGAACAGACGATATCATCTTCACGCAGTCCAACGATGCGAAATACAAATGTTCATTTTGATGTACCCCGTGCTGCAGCCAGGTGACCTCCTGTGCCCGATGGTTGTTTCTTGAATGTTATCGTTGAGCACGATGCGCGGACTTTGGTCTCCCCGCGCAAAGATCTCGATGAAGTATGGTCGAGGAAGCAGCTGAACATGGGGCCCATGATGCCATGACTGCGTACTCTCGTGCTGTTGCTAGCTACCTAGATCAGATCAAAAGAGCCGAGACTGAGAGGCTGCCATCTGAGAGCGGGTCGGAAGAGTCTACCGAACGTAAAAGACACGGAGTCGCCGAAGCGAAGCAAGGGCGACCATCTCATCCAATAGCCAAGTGCAAGTGAGGCATTGGCACAGCGCTCAGTGTCAAAGTCACTCTTTGTTGCGATCCACAGCCCTTGTCTTGAGGAGCAAAGACGACAACATGATCTACGCCACACGCCCGGGAGACCCCTCCCTTAGCTTTCCGCTCCCAAAGCGCCGAAGCGAAGCACCGAAACGCTGTAGACCGTGCGCTAATTATCCTTTCTGGCAAGATACCCTTACTCTAGCCCTACAACGCATCATGGCTGCCGGATCAGCGCCCGATCTGTTGCTGGGCGCAACAACGCCAAGCGATGTGATGAAAGCAGGGTTCTTGCGCTACAAGTACATGTTGCTGCATGCGCACTTGCATCGCAGATTGCGACATGGAGGGTTCTGTGGCGCAAGAGAGTTCGAGTGCGAATTTGGTTCGATGAGGCGCTAGTGCTGTAGGTAGTGTCTTGTTGTCCTGCCTTTCTAGAGCCTTGGTGCTGGAATAAGGTTTGGAGGGCGTGACAAATGGGCGAAGGGTTGCCTGTGCTACGACGTACAGTGGAAGCCTACGGGAAGGACCGAAGAGTTCGCGAGAGGTTCGGATAGGTACACTGCGATTGCTGGGTGGTCTAGGTGAGCTGTGCGTTGTGAGGGACATGATAGCGAGCAAAGGAAGGTTTTGTAATGATGGGGAAAGTTTGATAACGCTCTGCTGTCGATGATCGCGTTTAGACAAACTCAAAACAGCGATTTGGAAGACTTGGTTTGCAGTTCCAGTTCGCCTGATCTCTGCAAGTATCTACACGGCTGGAGTGATGGTTGCGGCTTTGTGTATGCTGGCGACGATGATCAAAGTGGCCACTCTTTATCGCTGAAGGTTACGACATGATCTCTATTGCTATGGTACAATGCAAGACCACGCATCGTGTAGGAGCGATCCACGAAGCTCCTACGGGTCAAATGATGGTTGCATGCGTTGTGCCCTGTACCTGCATGAACGCAACCACCAGCAGTATCGAACGATTCAGGGTCAGGCCGAGGGCCGTCCACGTGTTCGCATGAGACGCGGCGCGGCGCAAGACTGTAATTGAGATGCGACGATCCAACATTGCGTCAACAGCCAGGAAAGAACGGTGACGTACGTAATTCACGGTTGAAATTACATTTTATTGAGTGTTCTGAACTACTCCACTGGTCTCAGAGCCAGCAGCACTTACGATTCATATCCATCAGACCTCCAGACCTCCAGACCTCAACATGAACACGACGTTAGTGCACGGCGAGCCGTATTATCAGCAACTATGATTGCCATGACATGACTTGGAATGCTTATTGAGAGCGGCACGTAGTGATGCAGGTTGCGCATCGAGATAAGCGTCGAGATTGTGGAGCTTCAGTTCTGGCATGTCTAACGAGACCGGTGAAAACACGAGTTTGCACAAACTGTGTGTTGGCGCTTTAGCCGATGCCATGCCGAGCTCACAACGCCATGCACGATGATCGGCTGTTGCAAAGCGTGAAGAGGTTCTGGATGTTGTCAGGGTCTTCACGCTTGTGCCCAGTCTTGACGTCTGGAGGGAAATGGAGAAGACCGGCGTGGACTGCAATTGCGCGCTATACATGACGGATCTTGCAAACGGGCTGCGGCAGCATGGCACATGGTGGATTTGATTGGATCCGTTGCGATCATGCAGGCTGTTCGTGGCGTTGCTTGACACCTTCTTTCTTGGTGTATCCAGCGGTTCGTGGTGCTGGAGAACCGGTTGTCTCAAGGCAAAAACAAAACGCACCCTTTCACACTATAGCATTGGCTGCATGAGAGTCGCGAAGGACCTCTTGTCTGGCTTCTGTCTTTCCCGCGCCACCCCTCTGCGAAGTGGGCCACCTCGCTTCGTGGCGTTGACGATCAGGTCCACGTGCAGGCACGCACATTAGCCGGTGAAGTTATCCCTGTCGAAATCCAGGAACAGACTGCACGAAGCTCGACGGATGCAGCGGCAAATGCGTGTCGACTCGTCGACCTCGGAATCTGAGGAAACCGTGATGGACTCTGTCACCGGTGGATGCTCGTTTTGTACGGTCCCGAGAGCCCGGGCTTCACCTAGACAGTTGACACTTGCGTTGATATGAGCAGGACCGTCGTTGGCGCTGTGGTGAAATCTTGGGTGGACCATGAAGTGTCTGGTTTTGCTTCTTCTTCTTTACGAGCATCTGTGAAGGTCATCTGAGATTGCGCGGCTTGTAGTGAAGAAGACATTGATTGCGTGCCACCCAGGTTCTTTCTAGCAAGCCGAAGACGGTCAGATTATGATATTAATTGCTCTTTTGAGCAAAGCAGAACCTCGGGTGAGTCTCAGGTGGTGATTGGTTCTACAAGACGGCTGCACTGGGACAGATCCAGGCCAAGAGCCATACTCTTTGATTAGCCCGACGAGACGGATTCATGTCACTGTTGCTGCTAGACAGAAATTGTCATCGAGCTGAAGGAAAGGCCCTCACAGAAGTGTTTCATCTGAGCCTCCTTTCCCACGCGGCATGGAAACATGAAATTGCCATTGGCCAACGCAGGAAATAGCTCCCGAGTGAAGCATGCAAAACTGCGAGTAAGCAGAGACTGACCTGGCAAAACGTCGTCCAAGCAACTCGTCAGTGCGGCTCGCGTGCTCGAGTCGGTTTCCTGCAGGAGCAGGCCGTTGGAGCTAGGATCCAATGCACGCGTTATCAGCTCGCTGTATCGGCGGCTCGCATCGTCATGACCTCCTCCCAGGCTCGTCATCATGAGATGCCCTGCATGGCGCAAACTCGCCGTGTTCTCGTCTCCGGTGTTCACTCGTCCAGAACATGCACCACCCAGGATGTGTGTCCTTGCTGTCTGAAGCTAACCCAGCAGGTATCGCGACGGCACGCACCTAGAGCCCGCTTGCGAACGGGATTGGATCCAGCAGCCCATGTCATGTAGGTGACGCCATGCTCAAAGGGCGATGGTCGTGTTTCACAGATCGACGTGGTGCCAGTGCGCCCCACCAAGGCGAACATTGCTTGTCTCGTTTGGACCGCTCCTCCGAACCAGCAAGGAGCTTCTCGAAGAGGACTGCGGGATGGCGCGAACATGTGCGCTGTCGTCAAAGCAAGTGTGCCACCGTCCTTGGAAGCTGGGCTGCGAAGCGTGTCCGGATGGGAGCGCGCCCCAGCCTCAGCATCTCGGTGAACAACACATGCACGCTGGCTGTTCATCAGCGCCACGTCTCTCTCAGGTACTGGTAAGGAGCAACTGCCTATCGTGGACTGTGCACCATCTCAACGGCGGGGTGAATTCAAGGCAGGCCAAATTAGTTGGCTAGCTTGTCCATGGTCTACCACCTAGTGTCATGCTCACCGATACTTCACAGCCTTTGCCCTACTGACAGACTTTGCAGCCCACCATCAGGTAGTTGCGCTCTGTACCTGCATATCGCCCCAAGCCAAGCTTCACCGTCTCTACAAGCTGCAGCACTGCTCGCTCGGTGCGCCTCCGTGGCTTCTTGCCGAACGAACACTCTTTGTTCCACCTCGTTCTGCTCCACTAGTGACTAGTCACATACCATAACTGCCTGCCCGGGATCGTGTGGAGCGAGCCACACGCGCATGACCAGGTCTCCGCCTTCTGAGCCCCTCCGCCTGTCCCGCAGTAATACTATATCCGTATCAGCTCTCCCAGGTTCAGATCCGTAGTTACGTCGGACGATTGTTTCCTCGTTCCAAGTCTATCGATTGCACCTGCGATCCACCATGGTCGAGGTCGACTGACCGCTCTGTTACTCCTTCTATTCTTATTCGGATCGACTTCCTTCTGGCCACCAGCGCTTGCTTTGTCGACCTGTTTGACCAACCTTCCCGCCTGTCATTCAACTCTACTCTGACTCTCCTGTCGTGACTTTACGTCAGCGTCTAATATCCATCCATCCATCCATCCATCCATCTATCCATCCATCCATCCATCCTATTGCTTTCTTCCAAGGATCGCTCCCACTTTGCATCGTCGTCATGGACGAGACTAAGCTTTACATCATCCTTGGTGCCGTCTTGGGCACATTGGTCCTCTCGGGAGTCTCTGTTGCTGTTTTATTCTGCTGGAAGCGTAACAAGAGAAGGGTTCGAGGCTTCTCTCTCCGCGCAGTCACGCCTCTGGACGACTCCGTCTTCGAATCCTGGCGACGACCCAACGAACATGCACAGGGCAACGAGAAGTACGGCATCCGGCCTATGCACTCGGCAGTTGTGCGTCATGCAACATCGCCTACCATGTTCGAGAAGGAGCTCGATCTGTACGATCACCCTCGGTCACCTTCACCAGAAGATATTCCACCTCCCCTCCAATCTCCTACCCACTCGATACGCAAACCAGAGCGAGCAAGAAGGAAGTCTAGCGTTACATCTACCATTGCAGACCGACCACCCACTCCCTACTCGCCCAGTCCTACCCACAGCGACTTCCTTGCTGGGTCGTATGGCTCTCGCAAGTCGCAATCATTGATCCGCCACCAGCCTTCTATGTCAGAAGCATCCGCCTTCCGATTCGAGTTCGAATCGAATCATGAGGTCTACCAGAAGAAACCCGAACACTGGGTTTGAACGCCCGCTGCATTCCGCAGCGCTACCACGTGGACGACTGTGGGCACGAGCACAAGCAACCATCGGAAGAAGCATCATTACCGACTGGACGGTCCTCTCCCTGCAGGGCAATTTGACGCTCCAAAGTTGCACAGAGACTGTCAGCCCTGCATCTCCGACCCTATCGGCCCTCGCTGTACGACCGTGCCACCGACCACTGCGACCGACATTGGCCGGCGTGCTCTCATGTCATCACTTGACATGTCGGTTCTTCACCTTTACTTTGACGACAGCATATGACTTTATCATCCGGCGTTTTGGACATGTTTTGCACTGTGATACCAGACACTTGTCACCTACACAGGCTCCGGCCTCTTTTCCTTTCTGTACCGCCGTGGTGCGAAGCAGATGATTACAGGTGGACTCGAGGTCACACCATGGGGTGGAAATGCTGCAACGCAACAAGCAAGGGGAAGATATATCTAGGTAGCAGACAGACTGCGAGCAAGAGCTCACAAGCAATCGAACAAAATGAAGACAACTCTATGCTATTATCGCACGGTTACACTTGTCCTGACCAATGTTGAGGTATCGTCACATGGGAACCGCTTCTCATGTTGGACGCACCTTCATGTCGGCGTTCTCCTCCGCGCCTGTGCTTTGGGGCGCCGGCAGCCAGACGTCTAGAAAAGGCCTCACCGCCAACTCGTAGGAACACCCCTTGGATCTCGAAGCTAATCGCCAAGCAGTGGCATCCCGCCATGCGTGCCGACCCACATCGCTCCCATGAAAGGGAAAGAAAAAGCCCGAGCTAGGCGCACGAAGCGGTGCAAGTCAGCCACCACATAGGCTCGCTCGAGCAACCAGGAACACCCCGCAATGCCCTGCAGTCGTGATACACCCAGCTGGGGCTTTGTGGGGGTGCGCCGTGACGGGCTAAGCGGGAAGAAAGGGGCCAGCCACAGGCCAGCGCCACAGGCCAGCGCCACAGACGCAGTGAGAGGTGAAGCGCAGACAAAAGACGTGTGGATCGTGGCGAGACAGCCGTCACCGCCCGCACAGACGCATCGTGAACCACACCGACTGAAGGGCACGTCTCAGCAGTCGCCCATCGCTGCACCATCGCATTGACGCTCGACTTCCCTTGACCGGTTCACCGCTTCGCGCCGCTTTCGCGCCGTTCCACGTGCAAACCACCGTCGCAACACTTTTGCGCCCCGCGTGAACGCGTCTCCGCGTCCCGCACACGACCTGACCTCACCTCACCTCACCTCACCTCGTCACCCGCGCCCACGCCCACGCCTCACCATGGACTTCATACAAGGTGCGTAGCCTCAAACACTCACCGGCTGCGTAGCCACCCGCTGACTAACTGCCCACAGACTACGTGACCCTCCTGCCGCGGCTGCTCCCGCCGACCATCGCCTCGCCGCTCCTCACCTTCGTCACAACCGCCTTCGGCATCTTCCGTACGCTGCAAACACACCTCACGCCACTCTTCACACGCCTAGTCACACAGCCCGACGCAGCCTCGATCCTCGTTGTCGTCGCCGCACTATTCATCAGCTTCAAGATCCTCGACATGATGTACCGTGCCGTGCTGTTCTGGGTCAGTCTCGTCTTCAGGCTGGTGCTGTGGGGTGGCATGGGGTTGGTTGGGCTGTGGGTGTACAACCGGGGCGTCGATGGCTTCGTGCAGGACGTGCAGGATCTGGCGCAGAAGTGGGCGGGCGAGTATGAGAAATACAGCGGCGAGGTGAAGAGGTTCCAGCAAGATCAGGAGGCGCAGATTAGGTTGCAGGCGAAGCAGCAGGGCGGGCGCAAGGGATGGCGGTAGATGTTGTTAAGAGGCAGAGCAGGTGCATGTTGGGAGATATTTGTAGGGGGAAGAGGAGGGTGTTTGATGAGCACGACGAATCATGCCTTACGATTGTACATTTGGAGTAGGCGCCAATGCATGGCATGGCAAGGTATTATTAGCATAGAGCTTGGTTGTTTTAAAAGCTGGGATTTGTATATGACCATGGACACCATCAGTATAAGGCCGCCGTGCAACATCAATCATCTGTCGAACGACGTCTCGCCAACCGCTTCACCGTGCCTGTCTTGAAAGCAGGTTTACCTAGAGACGGCTGTTGAACAACACCCTCGAACCAGCGTCTCGTGCTTTCTTAGTCCAGGAGTGAAGCCACTGATACCATCGTCGCTGTCACTCAGCTCTCATGTTGCAGGAAAATTTGTGGACACAAGCAAGCACACATCCCTTTTCCAGATACTGGGACTGAGAGGCACTCGGAAGGGTGGCTCTGCAAAAGTGTTACAAGCCTACAAGGCTGCAGGAGCAGAGGCGCGCAGAGCCACATCTGCCTCCACTTCACTTCACTTCATTTCCACCTTCACCTTCATCTGGACTGAAGCTCGGACCTGATAACCCACACGATCGTCACTCGTTAATCTGTGCTCTCGTAACACCTTCCTGCCAGATTCTCGGGAGACGATGCTTGTCACCGTTCCAGCAGTCCAGAAGCTGAGCATTGACATTGGTATTGCCTTGGGACAGGTCTCGCAGGCGCTCAAGGTGGGATTCGAGATGGCAGACCGAGATGGGAGTGGCCGAGCAGGAACTCTGGGGTCGGGGAAGTAGTCGAAGCATGGAGCTGTGCGTGATGGTAGACAAGAGCAGTTGAACAAACAGGTCATGGAACGCAAGAATGGTTTCGACGGCATCAGTACCTCGACAGCTCCCAGGTGGGTCGGCGCTTACAAATAGCTTTCCCACTGAGCAGTCGTGCTCCCAGACGCATGTGTGATGCAAAAAGAAAGAGAATCAAAGCTTTGACTCCGCCCTCGCCCTCGCCATCAAGCCATTCATTTCATCCACGAACCTCTTGCTCAGCACGCTCCTCTCAACACCTTTCTTGCTGCCCCATTCCTCCTTTGTCTTCTGTTCCCAATCCCGATACCTCACCATCTCCTTCCCAATCCATTTCCCAACATGCTCTGCAGTCTCCACAACCTTCTCCATCGGTATCAAGTGGCCCGCGTCATGCAACAGAACGCTGTCGACCCTGCCCTCCGCTCTGCCACCACTGCCTCCAACACCAGATCCCGTTATCGCCAACTTCTCCTCGATGATGGCGTCGTTGGTCAGGAACGATTTACCCCCAAAGATATACAAGACCGAAGGTCTGAGAGCGGGTAAATGGTTGAATACAATCGTGCTTTCGCCCCTATAAAACGGCTCTTGCGGCTGCACGTCCGGCGTGATATCAGGGTGCGTCCTCCGATTCAGCTTTGGATTTGTCAATGTGAAGTCCGCAGAATCTGGTTCTGTCTCGCCGCCGGAGTTTCGGAAGTTGGGCCGCAGGAACGACATGACTTCTTGGTGCTTGGTCGTTGTTAGTGTGACTTGGCCTTCCTTCGCATCCGGGTACAGCTTCGTGGGGGTGTCGCGGAGGCCGTGCTCGATCCAACGGTCCAGGACTCGTGGATCCCAGGTTTGGTAGAACCTGTTCTTCTTGAAGCTTTTTGCTGCTTCGGCGCGCGAGGGCCAGAGGTCGCGTCTCTTCGCGCTGGCGAACGCGGGACTCACGTTGCCGATGATAGAGACTCTGCCTTGGATCACAGGGTCAATGAGGACTAAGGTTTCGAAGAGGCGCGGATGCAGGAATGCGAGATGGGCGAGTTGTGCACCGCCCATGGAGTGGCCTACGCCGATCAGAGGACGTGGCATATGGCGTGCGAAGGTGTTGACCATGTGCAGGAGGTCGCGACTATGATCGAGCCATGATGCTGGATTGCATGAGTCGAGCTTCTTTGAAGATGGGATTGGGATAACCTACGATCGTTTCCCAGTGTGTCTTCGTTTATTACACCGCTATGGCCTTGGTAGGCTGCATCTGCAATCCATATACTTCGAATCTTGAAACCGAAACCTTGACTCCTTTGCAGAAGTTCATCCCAGAGTGGTTCGTATAGTTCCTGTCAAAGTCAGTACTGTTGTCCACGTAAATCCCTGAATCTTCCAGTCATCGCATGGGCGCTAAAAGCCAGACAGGCGATTGTCAACGAATGGGCTTGTGAGAGTGCGGTGGTACTAGCCCCTGCTCTGGAGCGCCATATGGCCATACCTTTGGGAATCCATTAGCATGTGCCCCGATGATGGTGATATCTCCATCTTTTGGGCTGAGATTGTCGAGCGGGGTATACTGCTTGACAGAAAGATACAGAGTATCGTTTTCATGCGTTGAAATTGCTCTAGGGAAGTTGCGGATGTGCGAGGCTTCCACCTTGTGCTCATCCAGTCGGAAATATCGGGAAGACATGACGATATCGCGTCTGTCGAGAAGACGGACGGCTTAGTCAAGTACGAGTAAGGAAGAGTGAATTCAAATGACACCTTTAAAAGGTTGAGGAGGCCAGATTTGTTGACGCGGGTACGGTTTGGAGGTCATAGCTCGTGATGAATTGCCGTAAATCTGGGGGGAAGCAAATGCCGAGGTCCGCGCTAGTGCGGCGCTCCTACAGGGCTGCAACCCACACTACGAGCAAGATGAGTAAACATAATCATCTCTCACAAGCTTGTTGAATACTAGAATTTATATGCACAGCTGAAGTAGAGCCTACAGCGATCAAATATGTACAAAAGAAAAGAGCACTTCAGACCGAGACAGCCGAAGTAGAGCCTACAGCGATCAAATATGTACAAAAGAAAAGAGCACTTCAGACCGAGACAGCCGAAGTAGAGCCTACAGCGACCAAATATGTACAGAGGAAAAGAACACTTCACACCGAGAACATCATCCGACTAGACATCAGCGCGCGTGGTAGCACCGATTGCAGCACCAGATCCAGGAATCAAAAAGTCGCTGGCTGGGACCCTTCCGTCTGCGCCTCTTGCACCCTTCAACGCAGAAGGGTCTACGCTCTTGAAAGTGCTGTTCGACCAGGATCCTGACTGCCATGAGTTGCCAGACGCCTTGACAGTGTTGACCAGAGTGATTTGAGCGGTACCCTTGTTAACAGCCGCGATGTTGTTTTTGAGTGTGGATGAAGAGCTGCGGAAGTTGAATCCGACATCGCCGTTGTTCCACGCAGTGTTACGCTCCATGGTCAAGGCTCCCGGGTTACCGTTATCAATGAAACCCTTCTTCGCATTGGCGAATGCCATCGAGTTGCGCAAAACGTGGTTGGCAGGCGGGTTATCGGTAATGCCGAGCTTGAAGCCGTTACCGTCGCCATTGAAGCCCGAGAAACCCCATCTGTTGAAGCCATTGCCCCAGGAGTAGACTTCCTCCACGGTGACGGGAGATCCGAACATGAACAAATCAAGACCATCGTCGACGTTGTCCCACAACCTAGCGTTGCGCAAGACGTTGCCTTCACCCTGCCCAGACTTGCAAGCGAATCCATCTGCGCTCTCGCCGTTCTTACGGGGGTCGCGGTTGCGGTAGGAATCGAGGTAGAGCACTGTGTTGTTCGAAGATGCACCTTCTAACTGAAAGCCTGTTTCGTAGTTGTCGTGGGTCGTGATCAACTCGTAGTAGTTGTGTGAAGCGTTACGAGCGTACACGCCATACGGTCCGTTGATTAGCCTTGGATACATGTCAGCTTGACAACCACAAAATAGTCTCTCAATGGTTGTATCGACTTACTCGAGGTTGTAGAACTTCCAGTAGTTGCCCTTCTCGATGTGCAGGATACCGCGCTCCTTGTTGGGAAGGGACTCGTCCAGCCCGTAAGGAGTTCTGAGTCGAGATTAGTATGGATAGTTGATGTTTGACCCCTAAGCAGTGGCTCTTACCCCGGAAGACCCTCTCCGTCGATGATAACCTTCTCCTTGTTGTAGGAGCGCAGAGTGATTGGTGATATTCTCGAACCACTCTTGGTAATCTGGATGTTGGTAGTGGGCTTCAAGTAGTCAGTACTACGTGACTCAGCTAGAAGATACGATTATACCTTGTAAGTACCTGCGCGCAGGAGGATGTTGTCTCCAGCAGCAGCAGCGTTCACAGCAGACTGGATAGAGCCATAGGGTGCTGTGACAGATCCGGTACCAGTTCCGGTAGGAGAGACGTAGATATCCTTTGCCAGAGATGTGCCGGTCAAGGCCACAAGTGCAACTACCCAACCCTTAGACATGGCTTAACTTTTAAACAAAAGCTTGAGAACGGAAAGACGATATAAGAACCGAGTGCTGTGAAGAAAAAGAGCAGAAAGACACATGTTTGTATTCCAGTGGTTTACTCTTTTGGTGTATTCCATGACTTGTTCACCCCTGTCACACGCGATTAATCACTATACGCGCGACAGTGCCAAGGTGTCAGCGGAAGCTTGTCTGCAAAAATCCCCCGAGTCCGAGGGAGTTGTTTTATTGCAACGGAAAAATGTAATTAATCCCACAAATGCGAGTCAACCTGTATAGCTGGTAAGCCTGTGCGTCAGCAAGGGTTGAGTCAGAAGGGCAGGTGCTCGGTTTACCAATATATACCGAGCGTAACGGCATTGCCAGTAACAGAGCCTGCAAGTGCAGCAGTAAGAAACGCAATAACTACGCCTGGTGTCATGCTTAATTGGATTAGGGGTTAACCCGACCGCAGTAGACGTTGATTTCCTTTGAGGTGGATAGAGAACATGGGGCTAGGGCTGGGTATATCGCCCCTGGCACTGCATTGGAGCAGCGTCTTAGAGGCATCAGCATGGGTGAAAGCAGCTACCACAACCTCAAAGTAAGGAGGGGGGGGGGGGGGGGCTTGATCCCAACGGTACGCGTCCGTTGTAAGAGTAGATTCAAGTATCTATGCGTATCACCAGGAAAGGTTGCTGCAAAACTCAAAACGGATCAGTACCACTACGTTCGTATCTGTCTTCCCATGCACTGACATCCCATCGCTCTCTAGTCCGCGTCCAAACTCACCGTAACTCTATGCTCATGCACAAAATCCCTCTTCCCCATCTGTTGAACCGCCACCACCACTCCCCCCTCATCCTGATCCTCACGCTTTAGCTTCAGCGCCCGCCTCCGCCCCACTCCAGACGCATCCTCCATCTCGGTATCCGAATCCGAGTCATCAACTTCATCAGGAGGCACATCGAGGATCCTAAACAGCAACTGGACCTCAGGTATTGCACCGGCAGACGTATCCTCGGGGAAATTATCGCGGAAGACATGGATGGCCTCGAAGTTCTTGACGCCCAGGGCCGTCTTGTGCTGGAGGAGAAGGTGCGCGATTGTGGAGCCTATTGGGGAGCCTGGTTTGAGTTGGTTAGTGCATGTATTAAAGGACGAGTAAGAAGAAGAGGTAGGAAAGTCCGGCCTGCAGTCCAACTCACTTACCCAAAAGCGCTTCCGCATCCTCACTGTCCATCGCCAGCTCGACCCCCGGCCAATAAGGTAACCGTTCCAACCCATGGTTCTTCAGCACCCGCGCGATCAACGGCAATGTCTCATCATTGCGGACGTGGTTCACGAAGTAGTTGAACAGATTCTTCAGGTTGGGGTTGTCGCGCACCCAGTACCCCCACAAGATATCCGACCCACGATGCAGCTGGGGTAGGAGGCTGGTCGGGACGTCTTCACCTAGATTCTCGAGCACGGCGGAATCGGGCTTGAGGAGGTTTTGCGCGAAGATGGCGCCGCCTTTCTTGTTCAGCGCGAACCGGTAGTAAGCGCCTGTGCAGGGGTAGTCGAGGCCGTTGATGTTGTAGTATTGCTCGTCGATGGGTATCTCGTCGTCCTCGTCTTCCATCAGCGTTTCGTCAAAGTGCTCGATCGAGTAACATTCGTTATCTCCGCCTGCGCTGGCGGGCAGTGGGCTGAGTCCGAGTGCGGATAGGGCTGTGCCGATTCGATTGGTGCCCATGGTTGGGTCGTCGCGGAAGTCGCAATTCACTTCTGGCATGTAGTAGGCCTCGTGCCAACCCCATTTGTGGATCTCGTCTGGAGTTTTCGTTAGTCGACTGCATGAATCTCGAGTATATCGGTTGCCGTACTTCGAAGATCACCTTGCCAGACAGACTCGGCAGATGGTGGGATTCTCAGGTCTTTCATCGCCTTCCCGGCGCTCTCATTAGACATGTCTAGCAGACAGCCGTAATACAAACCTTTCGCCTTGTACTTGTTCCATGCTTCGTCAGAGGCGATGTCGTTCAAGTCGATATTGCCCGTTGTCTGGACGAGTGATGGCTCGGAGAGCTTGACATTGCTGGGTGTACCAAACGGTACTGCGACCAACGAGTTGGATGTGTTGTAGAAAGATCGCGAAGGCAATGGCTGGATGAAGGTATTGCCAGCAACAGAGTTTGCAAGTGCAGCAGTAAGGAACGCAAAGACTGCGCCTCGCATTGTGCCTACCAGGGGTTGACTCAATACCAGTAGGAGAAAGTGGGTGTGAGGGGGACTTGCGGCTTGAGTTGATTATATACCACCTGTAGCACTGCAGTGGAGCAGCATCTCGGAGGCATCAGCATAAGTGAAAGAGCTGCCGCGGCCTCGAAGTGAAGGGCAGTCAACAAGAGGAACCTGTTCCAGGCAGTATGCGTCCGTCATGAAAGCAGATTCAAGTCATGAGTTTCACTGGAAGACAGTGTTGCAAAGCTTAAAACGGATCGGTCATACTATGTTCATACCCATATTTCCATCTACATAGGCCTCGATAGAACATACCGGAATATCAAAACGCCAACACTATGCCTTCCCTGTAATCCGAGAGTCCTGTACTCCACGCTATGCTTGCCGGAAATCAAATGTCCAATGTAAACGCATCTCTCAGAGCTTGACCTTCTTCACTGGCTTCTGCTCTACGGCATCATCTTTCTTGCGCTTGAAAATGCTCTGGCTCTTCATCTGACCAAGCCCAGCTTTGTTCGACGGTGCAGCTTTTGCCTTCAACCCAAAGCTCAGCTTCACCGGCGCCGCAGCTACTATAGGCTCCTCTCCATCCTTCTTCACTTCTTCCACGGGGGTCGCTTCGCCCTTGTTTTCCTCTGGTGGCGAAGCGCCTTCGGCCGGTGGTGTGGGGTTCTGCTTTGGTTGTTCCGCTGCAGCAGCTGCCGCTCTCTTCGCTTCGATGACCTTCTTGGCTTCCGCCTCCTCTGCAGCGCGCTTCGCCATCTTCTTCAACATCTTGTCTTCACCAGCCCCGCTCCGCGCCTCTGCAGCTTCTTGCTCGGCGATCTCCTCTTTGCGCTTCACTGCCGCAATGCTGGTATCTCGCCACGCGATCATCAGCCCGTCTTTCTCGTCTTCCTTGACATGAACTATTCCCTCGCGACCCAAGTGCTTGACGAACTCAGTCAAGCTTGGCCACTTGGTCGCGTTCATGTGAACATGCTCCTTGTCACGAATGTATTCGTTGTAGAACTTGTTCGAGGATATCCACTTCTCGTTGTGGGCTGTGCGTAGCAGGGAGACGAAGTCGCGCTGAAAGTCGCTGCTGAAGTTGTTGATGAACTTGCGAGGGTCTTCACCAACGACCTGCATTTGGCGAACGTGCGATTCTGACTGAACATGGCACTTAAAGCCGTTGGCATCGCGACACTGTTTCTGGCAGATTTCGCACCACCAGCGGAGCCTCTGAAGTCCCTTGGACTTCATCTTGTTGGCGACCCATTTCGTGCTTCCTGCCTCGGCCTTTCCCATTTTCTCGACTAATCGTGGCTTTCGTCCGTGAGATTTTCGTGTTTTCGCAATGCTGAAGCGCAGCTTTCGGCGTCTAAGGCTACGCGAGTTGTGGATTGTAGGCGCAACTTATAAACGTTGGAGAGCGGAGGGTCGTAAGGCTGAGCTGGCGCTCGACGCCACCGCGCTAGGCTTCAGTCAGCCTAGCATATGCGCACGTGCGATCATATTCACTCTCACGGAATCGCCCTTGATTCTTCTCATTATAGTAACGGATCGGACACGCTCTTGATTATTGTACTAATCGTTCAGCTATGTCAGCCTCACGCTTCTGTTTTTGATGGTTTCCCAGTCCTTCCTCCCAAATGGCTGATAACGATCGCTACTTGGCGGCAACCAGTAAAGTTTATCTTCGCCAGTGATCTTGTTGGGATCTACACCTTCCCTCTTCAGCCTCCCCTTCTGAATTTTCATCGTCCCTGTGTACTCCAGCGCAGGCGTCACCCTCAGAAAGAGCGGTACAGCATACCCAGGCAATACAGCTCGAGCATGTCTTGCTAGAGCCTGGAAGTCAAATGTAGACAGCGTTACTCCCTCGGCCATCACAATAGAGGCGGCACCTGCGCGTCCATCGTAGCCTGGAACCTGCACCCCGTAGACATTGGTCTCTGCAATTTGCGGAAACTTGCCGACCATGTCAGACACTTCGTTGGTCGATACGTTTTCCGACTTCCAGCGGAACGTATCGCCCAGTCGATCAACAAAGCAGACGCGTCCGTCGGTGTCTTGCCGCATCATATCGCCGGACTTGAACCACCTGGGTTTGTTACTATCCAATCACCACTGACATAGGGGATGAGCTTACATGTCTCCCTTCTGGAAGACGTCCGTCATTCTCCGCTTCTCTGTCGCACTCGCATTGTTATAGTACCCCGGAACACCTGGCAATGTTTCTGGAGTCAATCGATGCAAGACCTGCCCTGCCTCATTTGTACCACATCGTATCGCAAAGCCGTTGTTGTCACGCATGATGTCTTCGGTATCCACGTCCATCCTCACTCTGACTTCTTCGTTCCTGAATCTCCAGTTCCAGATCAACCCTCGAAGACCAATGGTGTGCGCCGTGAATGGCCCAGCGTTTCGGTTGAAGGTTGCGCCGAGTCCATCAGTAGCTGCGTAGAGCTCATGAATGATAGGTATGTTGAAACGCTCGCGGAACGGCTCCCACACATCTGGACGCATGCCATTCCCCCATGCTACCTGGACGTTATGTGTGCGCTCGCTAGGGTTCGGAGGACCGTTGAGTAGGTATCTGCACAGCTCTCCGACATATTGAATATGATTTGCGCCTGAGGCTGCGACCTCCGGCCAGAACGTCTTGTGCGAGAACTTCCTCCCCAGTACGACAGTGCTGCCAGCGTGTATACAAGGGGTAACACATAAGCCATGTGCTGCGCCGTGATAGAGCGGCATGCATGTGTACATCTTGTCTTCCGGTTTCAGGCCCAAGTATTTTGCTGTCGTGTATCCGATGAGCAGGTCACGACCTGTAGTCATGACCACGCCCTTGGGCAGTCCAGTCGTCCCACTTGTATAGATCAGACCGCGGACTGAGTCTACGCTAACGTTCTCCCGTCGCGATTCGGGAATTGGCGTACTGTCAGACAACGAAGCCAGGAAGGTCGGGTCGTAATAATGGATCTCAAGGCCAAGATCCTCAAGCTCTCCCCGGCTCGCCTCAACGTGGCTCTTAACGTCAATGTCGGCAATAAGGTGCTTGGTTTCGCACAGCTAAGGTGTTGTCAGTTATCAATTTTTTTTAATTCAATCGTGCTGAAGACTCTCACCACGGTAAGAGACTGTACTGACCTTTGCACAATGTACGAGACCAGCTCCTGTCAGATTCCAGTTGATGTAGCTGATACTTGCGCCAATAGCGTCCAACGCAAACCAAAGCATCAAATACTCTGGGCTGTTCCCTCCGTCAATCGCGACCATCTCTCCGACCTGTACACCCAGGTCATTCATAAGCCAATTGCCGACTCTGGTGATTGCTTCAAAAAATTCTCTGTACGTCCATGTCGTGCCTTCGAAGATTAGAAACGACTGGTTCGGGCGGTTGTGTAGAGCTTGGTCTTCCCACACATGGTATGTCAGGACCCGTTTCTTCATTGCCCGATCAGTCATGTAGTCGAGCACATCCCGCGAGGGTGCAAGACCGCCACGAGCATGTTTCAGGTCGTGTACGATGTGGAATTTCGCGTTGAGGTAGGCGGCCAGGCCTGCTGTGCCTGCTGCTCCCGCAGCGATCACTGAAACAGCTTCGTCAGCTTCCGTGCTTGCTACATGATGTTTGCCTATGCGATACTCACGAGCCATATTTCAGTTGTTCCGGTGTATTGCAACCTTCTCTGTACGCCAGGGAGAGCACAGGGAGAGAAAGCAGTATCGTCTCAGTCAAATACACTCCGAAGAGAACAAGATCACACCAGAAGAAACAGGAAGTAAGCGAACGGCGATACATCGTTGCTACTAGCTCTCAAACGGGGAGCTCTCGTGCACCAAGGTTGCTGTTATGGTCCGAGTCAGCGAATGAGGTTGTTCATTGCTCTTCCCCGCAAGTCTCCTTCCCCGCATTCTCGCTATCTCCGGTGGGGCAGGAGCGGTCGCTAAACTGGCACAGAATGGAAATCATACAACATGAGCCTAAGTTTTGGATGTTTCAGTAAGTAAATAGGCGTACCGGCATATCGATATGCTTGGGTCAGGCACGAGAGCACGATAAAGCAAATCAGGTCAGTCTAGTCTCCCCATCTAGTCACAAATACTGACATTGAGGCTATAAGCATCTCCACTACCTGTCGCAGCCCGGATGACCTTGGATACCGCTTCACAGCGTACGCGGCTTCGTGGTTGATTGTTTGTTGATTACGTGCGCTGTAAATCAGTGTTTATGCAGGGTTCTCATTTGATCGTTTCGAGCAACTACCCATTGTTACCCTCCGGTCCTTTGCTAGCGCTCGGCCAAATAATCAAATTTTCAATGGAAGCATACACATCCAGGTGTTTCTACTGTCCGACCTTCTCCGCTTTGGTAGTACCGCGCCGCCCCGATACTACGAAGTAGTGTTCGGTGATACAGTCACATTTTTATGGTATACCTAAAGGATTTCTGGGCACGTCGCGAAGACTGGACTTCGAGGCTCTGCAGTGATGAAATGGTATTGATGTGGATGGTTTCGGATGGCTGTTTGCAAACGTTGATGAGCTCCAATGGACTATTCTGTTTCTACTGTCAGGTGCTGTGGCTTTGATCATGAACCGTACCATACCTACGAGTAGTAGAACACGGATCAGACGGGAGACAGCACACGGTCCGTTGACCAGTCTGCCGTAAAGCTGGCAAGTAAACGTACTCAACCCTCGTCCATCAGCATCTACAGATTATCTCCTCAGTTGCCAATCTTCACCTCATACGCCTTCACAGCAACCTCGGCCTTCTCCTGCGCAATCTGCATGCCTGCACCTACCGCCGCTTCCAGGCCCTCAGCCATCGCTATCGCAGCTTGCTTCATCATCAAAATTGTATCTCCGGCCGCAAACACACCTCTCACGCTTGTCTCATTGAACATTGGGTTTACAATCTTGATGTGCCCACCCAGCGCTGGATCCACCGTCTCGATACCCAGCTGGTCAATGAGATGCTGCGACCTGTTGACAGTGATTGGCCTATGGACGATCAAGCCTAGAGTCACCGGCTCGCCAGTTTCGAACTCGATGGTCACGCCATCCTCGTAAGAATGTCCGTTATTGAGGAGGCAGGTAATTCTGCGGGAGTCGACTTTGGCGCCAAAGGCTTTTGAGGTTTTGAGGGCTTGTTGAATTGGTGCATCGTCTGAGATGGGCCGGTTGCTGAAGATGGTAATCCTGCTGTCGAAAGCTGTGGCCATCTGGACGAGAGGCGTACATGACATTATTGATACATCGCCTCCTCCTCCGGAAGTGTAAGCTTACACAGCCTCTAGAAGAGTATCGCCGGACAGTTGCTTCTTGTGTGAAACAAGTGTTGGCTCTCAAGCGCGCCACGACAGGAAAAGTCGCCGAGGAAGTCTCCGCCAACCTACAAAGCTTTCGAGCAGCGAATTATTGCCATGGAAGGCAAATACCGTTGAACGACAACGAACAGACACGAGAGTCTGTTAATTTATCTCAGTCGAACGGCCCACGACAAGTCATAAAAGGTCGTAATTACGAGTATCCTCGCATTGGCGGCTTTCCAACCGGTGCGAGACTTGACCTAGCTTGAGTCCCCAAGTAGACTATCCCGTAGTGTAGAGGGCTCTTGAGAACATGTCCGTCGCCATGTCATTGAGAGGCTTATTGTTGATTGGGAGTGTGGACATCACTGCAGCTTCTCCCATCGCGGTTTCACCGCCATCCACCAACTCGGCCCTCATCCCATCTTTCCTTGCGCTCTGCCCTCAGGTAGGCGACTTTCCGTCCGTCTCTTATGCGTCTCACGAAATCGATCACTTCTCGTTCACTAGCAACCGCGTCGTTTCCGCCTACCCCCTCTCCCTCCAAAAAGCTCTCTTCGAGACCTCGACACAAAGCTTCTTGCTCACTGACTGCAGCGTTTAAACGCTGGTACAGCGCTGGTGGGCTGAACTCTCGTAAAGCTTCGTCCTGCTCTGCTTGCTTAGCTTTCCATTGGCGTTCTAGGGCTCGGAGAGACAGCAGGCGTGATTGGGTGCCGTCACGCTGGTGCTGTACGTGTGCCTCAAGTTGCTTCAGTGACTCTGCAAGTTGAATGTTCTGTGTGAGGAGTGCCTTCAACGGTGCTGTCGATGCTTGAAGCGAGCCATGTGCCGTGTCTGGGTCGTGTATGATGGCGTGCTGCAGATCGGGACTCTGCAATATATGGTGGAGATCTTTTGTTCTGTAGCTGAATAAGAATCATGAATCTGCAATTGCAATGATCAACGCACGCTTTGTCTCGGACAAGATCAGGCAACCAGCCATCATTGGGCGGTTGGACGGCTAGCTGATATGGATCGACCTGGGGCTCGTTTTGAGAGTAAGTCAATTGAGAACCGCCATTCGATTGAGAATGGCCAGGCGGTGGCGGCGGTAGTGGAGGACCTGTTGATGGTGTCGCTGTTCCACTTGAATTGCCTGGCTTTGGTGGGGGTGGTGGAGGGGTAGATGCATCATATTGGTAGAAGCTCTGAGAATGGCGAGGTGACTGGAAAGCCATAGTCAAGGCGATGAAACCAACAGTTGTGTGATACTCGCAGGCCTATCCAACACGTGGAGCGTGACAGTCGTCTCGGGCTGTATCATGCACGTGGTGACGGTGTTCGGCGGGCCGATGTTGGAAACTTGGCCCAAAAACCGCTAGTGGCCGTGCCGTGCGCATGGCGTATGGCAAATGGCAAGTAAGTCTGTTGGAGCCAAGCAAGGCAAGGCAAGGCAAGGCAACGAACGAGCGATGGCGCGAGTCAGCGACGTCGCAATCCGTCGTCGGAACATGGATTGGCAAATTGATGAGGCTGCGGTTCAGGGGCCTTTCCTCTTCACAAGAACTGATCCCCCGGGTTAGTGGAAGCGCGGCTGGCCAGACTTGTCTGCCCTCTTCTCCACAGAAAGCGTCGTCTGTCATGGTCACCGAGCGCCCCTGCCGCTCGCCACGCACTCGCCCCATCGAGACCTCGGCCTCAGGCACCTTTCCTTATTCAGCCATGCGCCCAGGGTCCAGGAAGATTGCTTGCGCCATATGCAGTGCACGGCGCGGAAAGATGAAGCAGGTTGCAGGCCACCCGCTGGCTCGAGTCCGATTGAATTTGTGCACGTTGTTGTGACTGACAGGACGGACTTGTTTCGCGTGCAGCATGGCGTTCGAAGTTGGAACGGTGTTCGGAGACTGTTTCACTGCCGTGTAGTGAAGGCCGGGGGCTAAGACATCAGCATCGACGTCAACTGCCAGTTCGGAGCGGGCGAGAGCTAGATGGTAGTCTGCCGACCTCGATCTGACATGTGCGACAGGTCCTCGAATCAACAGCCAAAGCTCACGACCAATTCTCCGCCTCGACTCGCCCTTTGCATGTGTCTTGGCTGTGCTGCGGCTCATTGGCGGACAGCGAGTGTTCCTGCAGCGGCGGCGACACCACCCCTGGCGCGGCGCTCCACTCGAGCAGCGCGAACCGCCCTCGGTCAAGAGTCAAGACTGGCCAGGGAGTGATTGATGGGCGCGTGGGTAGCGACCGATTCCAGCATTGCGATCCGCGTCGAGGCCTCCAGGTGCTCTTCGCCCTGCGCGGCAGTCACCGTTCCCCCTTTACGAGCGCCTTCTAGCGGTTACGATTTGCAGTGCACACTCGGTCTCCCACTCTAGACCCGCGATTTGTGCAGAGTAATGATCCCCCCCGGGGCATAGAATGGACAGCATGCAAGACGCCCAAGCGCCTGGCGAGGGCGCGCTTCCCTCACAAGCTCAAGCCTCGCCGCCTCGCCAGAAGCAGTCGACACTGGCTTCCATTGCCATTCAGTCCTTCGCTGTCTTTCGCTCCCAGACATCGTCACAGCCTGTCCCTATCGCCGTCCAGTCGCCGGTTCGACGCAAGCCCCTCCCAGCAGACTCGCCAATCCCTGCTCGCTTTTCTCAGTCGAATCTGCGCTCGAACAGCATTGCCAGTAAAGACAATCCCCCGACTAGTTCAGTCCTCTCGCCGCCCTTGACCGACGAGGGCTTGTTCCTACCCAGGAACCTTGACAGGTGGGCTTCTTGCGTGCTACGCGCCTGCCACTTGCTAACGACCGTCGCAGCAACCCACACGGAGCCACGCCCTTGACAGGATCCGCGCCCAAGCCGTTCGAGCCCCGCAAAAGCTCCCTCTCCGTTACAGCCTTGAGTCCCATTGTCTACCCTCCGCGGCATGAGAGGTCGGTCAGCAGCGTCCAGCCACAGCGACCGACGAGAGCAGGAGACCTGAAGGCGCACGCTCGCTCACCCACTATGCCCAATATGCCTCTGTATGCCTCCGAAACACGGTCAGGACCCGATCTCAAGATTAAGCTAGACGGCGTCACGGAGGACTTTATGGATGAATACTCTTACGGTGCCGAAGACGACGCGCCGCGCGACGTTACACAACAAGGCAAGCCCAAATCTCCCGGCGGCGGGTTCACTTCCTTCTTTGGCTGGAACTCATCGAGACCCCAAAACGGCGCCGACTCGCCGGCTACCACATTCTCACTGTCCCCAACTGATTCTCCGCGAAACAAACAAGGCAACATGCCTGCCGAGACAAAACCCAATGGTTTGGATATTCCCGCTGCCAACTCGCTATCTTCATATTTCAACGTCCCTGGCACACCGCTTCTCTCATCATCGCCCCAAATGAATGCTCACGTCGAGGAACTTGAGCGCGAGTTGCGCGAAGTCAGCTCTGAGCTGGCTGCCTCAATTCAGAGAGAAATGGAACTGGAAGACGAAGTCGAGCGCTGGAAGGCCGAAAGCGCTTCGGTCACGTCTCCAGACAACAGGAGAACAAGCGACTACTATTCGGACTCAGGAATAAGCTCCATTCGATTTCCCATCAGTGATCCCGAGGCCAAGCTGGAAGAAATAGATACACAACGCAGGAAGGCAGAGCAAGAGCGTGCTTCTTTGAAGGTGCACATGGCTGAGCGCCTACAAGATGAGCTGAGGCGCCGCAGAGATTTAGAAGAGCAGGTACAGCAACTCGAAGATCAGGTTACCGACCAGTCTAGAGCAGGGTCTATGGTGGAAGGGCCCCGAGTCAAGGAACTATCGATGTCGCTGGAGGATGCGAGAAGACGTTTGGCGGAAGAGAGACAGGTCAAGGAGAACTTCGAAGATCTATTGACAGCCTTGCGGGGAGAGCTTGAGAAGCATCGCAACGAAGCCGACAACCTGCGGGAAGAAGTGGTCCCTCAGCTACAATCACGACTCCAGGTCCTCGAAGCAGAGGCCGCCGACACAGAGAGGCTTGTGTACGAGACCACACGTATGCAGCAAGAGATACAGCAATTACGGACCGAGAACCAAGCGCTTGCTATTGCACAGAAGTTACAGCAAGAGGCGCCGCAGCCACCGCAGCCAAATCTTGGCTTCCAGTCAATCGCCGAGGAGGAGAACGATGGCCCACCATCGAACCTACGTCTTGGCTTGACACGCTCAAACTCCCTTGCTCGCAGTACTGGCTTCAACCCCAAGAGAAATTCGCTCATGCGATCGAACTCCGTCAAAGTTAGGTCAGGTGATGCTTCTCCGGTAGAAGTGCCAAATGTCAGCAACCCAGTGAAAGATTTAGAGGAACAGCGTGACGCGCTCCACAAAGCTTTAAAGCATCTCCTGCACCGACAGGAGATGCAACAAAGAGATTTCCAGAGACGTATTAAGGAGCTTGAAGCTGAAAGGGACGCTGCTCTTAACTTGACGCCTCGTCGAACCGCGTTCCATAGAGAGGTTGGCGATCTGAGACAGGAGGTTGATGCACTTCGACGTCGTGCAGATGACGCACTGGAGCAGAAGTGGCAATGCGAAAAAGGTCTAGGCGGACTACGAATGGATCTTGATCGAGCACAACAAGAAACGAGCTCTCTCCGCGAGCTCCTTCGTGAGCACGACATCACGATCCCTGAAATCCGCCTTGAGAACGAGCCCATCTCACTCGACAAAGCATACAGCGAGCTTCAAACAACACAAGCCCTGTCTCTCGCACGTATCCAGCAGCTGGAAAACAGCGAAAGCGGATCCTTGGGCGCTGCCAGTGCTGAGGCTGAGCGAACGCTTGACCTCTTGAAGCGCAGCATCTCAGATGCAGAGGCGGAGCGTGACTTCGCTATGAGCGAGGCTGAGCAGTACCGCCAGCAAGCACGTCAGTTGCAAAAGTCGGAGCTTGAACACCTTGGCAAAGAGCAGAAACTTAGCACCGAATTGTTTGCTGCAGCGGGTCGTATGGATGAGCTTTCCAACAGGATTCAGCGACAGCTTGAGGCCAATGGCTCCTTACGCGCGCGATTGACCGACGCAATCTCTCGCGGAGAAAAAGAACAGCAGAAGTCAACAGAGCAGATTATTGAATTAGAGCGACGTCTGAAGACAGCGGAGGATAAAGTCATGCTTGCTCAGCAATCATCCGAAGAGGCTATTGCTAAGCATGAGACGGAAGTTCAAGCCATCAAGGAGAGCCACAGCAACCATCTCCGTCGCGTCAAGAGTGGCTTGCTGAGCCCGTCAGCCTTCTCGCCGAAGATGCCATCCTCGCCAGTGTTTTCTCAACGGTCTCCTCGCCTGGACATGACCACAAGTGGACCCGCTATGACTATGGCCGAAGCCACCAAGACGGAACTGCTCGAGAAGCGTGTCGAAGAGCTTGAGAGAGCTCTCCGTGACGCCGATCGCGAGATGGAAGAGGTCGTTAGCCGTATGAACATTGCTCAGATTGAGGTTGCTGAGCTTCAATTTGAAAAGTAAGTTGCACGATGCTGATCGTTGAATGGAGACTAACAATCACACAGGGACGAAGCCCTCCGCCAGACACGGAGACTGCAGGCTGACATTCTCGCTGAGCGCGAGAAAGTCAAAGCACTGATGGCCTCCAACGAATAATTTACTAATCCAGACTACGCTTGCTGGACACGACGTTCTGACCTTACCTAATACTAGCCGACAGCGTGCATCAGCATCTGCATACGGATGAGCTCACCAGCCATCGTCCTCGACGAATTTCCACACACTGTATTCACACTTGGCGTCACGACCGTACGCACATTACCCTTCACCACACACACCATTCTGGATGTTTGGACACGTATCCGAGCCCTGTATTGTGGCCTTTGTCTTCCTGGTCACGCTTTCTATACCCTCTAGCGATTAAGGCGCTATGTACTTTTCTCAATTGGTGGTCTTTCTGCAGACATACTGCAGTTTCGCTTTTGGTTGATGTGGCTCTAAGCCCCCTTTTGGATATCTTATAGACTGGCTGGTATTTGCCAGCGTTAGTTGTACTGTAACGGTGTAATGTACCAATGCGGGCTTGTGTACGTTGGGCGTCTTACTACAGTCGAATCAATGCAATGTTACACTCGCCACACAATGCCCCTCTCTCTCGTGCACCGTTACTTGTGCTCTAAATGCCGTATACTGCATAAAGTGGCTGGCGGACTCAGAAGCTGCCCAACATACGCAGGTGTCTGGAAATTGGATTACACCACTATGGCGCTGACGAAGGCTGAACGAGCCACCAGAAAAGGGATAGATTTCTAGCTAGTCAGCCCTGAAACTTAGCACGTTCTCAAGGTGCGCGTGTGAACTTTGGGTGCACACATTTTGTGCAAACAAGCAGCTCAGCCGTCGCGTGTCTGATCATCAGCAACATGTCTAGAATTGCACTTGACGAATTCACAAAACGAACCGGGTCGTCGTTGGCTCGGCCCGTGGACTGGCGGCATGGCCCAACGCTACGCTAAGAACCCACTCCCTGACTTGAGCTCTTGTCGAAACAAGCCCCCCGTCCGCCTTCCCCTCTCGCCAGCTGTTCGCTGTGATTTGCCTCCGGAGGTTCGTTCAAAGCTCTGTGCAGTCTGGAAGAAAGCGCGCAGCATTATTCCTCCGCCCGCTCGCCCTCTTTCCACGGCAGCACTCCCCTACACCCCTCTCCTCCGAAATCATCATTGCGGACCTCTCCCCCGAACCACACCCCCTACGGCACACTTCGATCCACCACACACTCAGGAGGCTTTCATAGGCCACCTCAGCACCGCACTCGCTTCACAATGAACAACCAGCAGCAGGGAAACCGGTTGCAGCTCAACTTTGGCTTTGGTGGTGGAGGGGGTGACCGCAACAACCAGTATGCCCAAGAGCAAGGCCGTGCGTTTCCTACCACGCCGTCGACCTTCCCGCAGCCTGTATACCCAAACCAGGCCGGCCAACAGGAAGTCTGGGGTGCGCAGCAGCAAATGGGCGGCAATGGCTATGGAGGCTACTTCCAAAACCCCTACCAGCAGGCCCAGTACCAGGGACAGCAGGGAAACCTCCAGGCCCCAGGGGCAACTCGCTTCGATCAGAGCCCTAACGGCCTGGCCCAACAGCTTTCCCAGCAGCACCTTGGAGGTGGCAGCAACCGCTCCGGAAGCCCGTATGGCCGCCAGGCCTCGCCGAACCAACAGCGCCCTCGCACCGCCGATAACAGAGGATTTGGATACGGCGGCTATGGAGGCGGCTCTGCGCCTCGACAGCCGTCACAGTCATTGTACGACGAGGAAGCACCGGCCAGGAACCCTGACAAGTACTCGAGCAACGTCGCTCAGCAGGCGACCATGTCCAAGGGTTTAATCAACACCTTCTTCAAAGACAGCGTTCAGCGAGCACGCGACCGAAACCAAAGGTACGAACAGCCAACAAAGCCGCCCTCCGGTCTACTGACACATGAACAGAGCATTGGAACTCGAGTCCATTATGAAGGAGCCTTCTATCTCAGACAACCGTAAAGCTCAGAAGGAGAACAGCATGCGCAACGCCGAGATCCACTACCTACGGTTCTTGCGAACAAAGGAAAAGCCGGAGAATTTCTCGACATTGAAAGTTATTGGCAAGGGTGCTTTCGGCGAGGTCAAGCTTGTTCAGCGTAAGAACGACGGCAAGATCTATGCGCTCAAATCACTTGTCAAACAGGAAATGGTAGGCTTCGATCCTCGACGCAGGCTACGAAAGAGGCTTATGCTGACACTGCACAGTTCAAGAAAGATCAACTGGCCCACGTCCGATCCGAACGAGACATTCTCGCCGAATCAGACAGCCCATGGGTTGTCAAGCTGCACACCACGTTCCAGGACAACACCTTCCTGTACATGCTTATGGAGTTCTTACCGGGTGGTGACTTGATGACTATGCTTATCAAGTACGAAATCTTCACAGAAGACATTACGCGATTCTACATGGCGGAAATCGTCCTGGCCATAGAAGCTGTCCACAAGCTGGGCTTCATTCATCGGTGGGTCTAGCAATACCTGTAAAGAGATTGGAGGCGCTTATGCTGACATTACTCAGTGACATCAAGCCTGACAACATTCTGCTGGATCGTGGCGGTCACATTAAGCTGACTGATTTCGGTCTGTCGACGGGTTTCCACAAAGAGCACGACGCTGGCTACTATAAGAAGCTGCTTGCTGGCGGTGCACACAAGTCGAACCGGGATAACCGAAACTCGATGAACATGGACCAGATCCAGCTGACCGTCAGCAACCGAACCCAGATCAACACATGGAGGAAATCCCGTCGCCAGCTCGCATACTCCACTGTTGGCACACCCGACTACATCGCGCCAGAGATTTTCAGCGGCCAAGGATACGACTTTGGCTGCGATTGGTGGTCTGTTGGTACCATCATGTTCGAGTGCCTCATCGGTTGGCCACCTTTCTGCGCAGAGGAACCGCATGACACCTACCGCAAGATCGTGGATTGGCCACGCAACTTGCACTTCCCCCCGGACCAACAGCTTGGTGCAGAAGCAGAGGACTTTGTGAGACGGTCAGTCTCCCTTGCGTTGTTGTCATTGACTTGTTGCTAACAAACATTTCTTAGCCTGATTTGCGACGCCGACCACCGCCTTGGTCGTATCGGCGGTGCCAGCGAGATCAAGCAACATCCGTTCTTCCGTGGTGTCTCATGGGATGGTCTGCGACGCATCCGCGCACCGTTCGAGCCTAAACTGCAGTCGAATGTCGATACACAGTACTTCCCCATTGATGAGATTGACCAGAACGACAACAGTGCTGCCTATAGGGCGCAAGCTGCGCAATCAGGGGACGATGAGTACGCCACTAGCTTGCCCTTCATTGGCTACACATACAAGCGCTTTGATGCTTTCCGGGGTGCATAGAGTGCTCGTCGACAGGTTGCGACGGTACACTGCACTTGTGCATGTCCTTTTTTGCAGGCTTTGGCATCGTACACAAGCATTGCCTAGGCGTTGGGCCTCGTTCTTCTCAGACTCATTTCTATGCTTCTTTGTTCTGCACATCTCACTGTGGATGATGGGAGTCCGGAAAGTCTGAGGGTGCGTTGGGCTAGAATCATGGGAACGGCTTCCTTGTGTCACCACCACTCAGGCGAAAGCTACAGTGATCGGGTCAAGCTGTCTTGTGACAGCACTTTAGTCATCGACACATCCGGGGAGAAGTATCAGACTAGCTATTGGGATATGTATGGAGGAGTTTGGAGAGGAATCAAACAATATGAAACTGCACTCTGTGCGCATTGCGAGCTCTGTGATACATCCCAGGCACTCATCTCGTCCGGTCCAACACAGCATAGATCGTATGCGCTTGTTCGGTTTTCGTCGTATGGACTGTGGAAGCAAAAATGTCCCCGTATCGCCATCAACTCCATGCTCCTGAGGCCTAGCGCTTATGCACTGCATCTCGCCATTCTTTCAGCCTGGATTTTGCTTCGACTTCAACGTCTTGTTCGGAAGTACGCACATTCGAAAGAGACTTGCCACGCTCATCGCGCCTCGAATTGTACCATGCTACACAACCGTCAGCACTCGTCCACTCGCGCGTCTTTCCCCAGCGGTATGCAACGCTCTTCATGCAGCGCTTCTTCACACGCACACAGACACTGCTCGAACCCTCCTCTTGTCCGTTTCCACGACTCCCCTCTCTTTGCCTTCTGTTCTCATCGTCTGCGCCCTCAACCCCAGTCACAACCACCAGCTCGCACAAAGAGTAATGCAAACCACTTACCGGTTGGTCCTCTGCTTGTACAGAACACGGTGCCCGCACTGTCTGCAGCGGATAGGCTCGCCGCGCTTCAGAGGAACGTCCTGGTCGCAGTCGCCGCACTTGTAGTGCACGGTGCGCGCGTTGATGTCGACCTGCTGCTGAGCCTCGGAGGTGTTGGCTCCGCTGTAGCCGCCATACTGTTGTGTGGACATGTTGAGAGTTTGGTGCTGGGAAGCGGTCGCGAAGGCGGTAAGAGGAGTATGCGGTGAGCGTGTGTGCGAGAAAGACAACTGGCCGTTGGGGGGTGTCGCGAGCTGGCGTTGGATATCGAGAAATTGTCAAAGGCGCAAGGCGGAATGGCGGCGCGGGAACATTGGTCTTATCGATAAGGGGCCCTGATGCTCGAATGCGAAAGGGCACTTTCACATGGCGCTTATGTCAGGCAGTGCTAGCTAAGGATCCTGACTTCTTGGTGTTTGTATTGTGCGGAATGTGTTAAAGGATAAGATCTCTTCTTTGATTTGATCGCAGCGCCTGGTGGCATTTTCTCCCTACCTTCCGCGCACCTCGTCTAGGTGTCCAACTGGCTCGCCCTGACATGCCTTGACCTTCTCGGCGCGGTTCCAGCTGGCAGTCTCAGATCGCATTCGCAACCCCGAAACCTCGACACGTCCGCAGAACGGCCCATGACGTGCCTCCCTCGCACTTGAACGATTTCCGCGCGGGCGAATAGACCACAATGTTCTCCAACGCGCTGAAGTCGTTTCAGTCGAACATCTCGGGCAACTACACTCTCAGCGCCCAACCTACATCTTACTCAGGACCATGGAAGATATACGATGCGAAGAAGAAGTCTACGGGCAAGGCAGCCTCGGTCTTTGTCTTCGAGAAGAAGTCGCTAGAACCCCCTGGCGGTGCAGGGCTTGGTGGTCGTTCAGGCGCATCACAGCTCAAGCGTGCACACGAGGAGGTGGTGGAGAGGTTGAAGAAAGAAGCTAGCTCGCTGGCACGTCTGCGACACCCAAGCGTCCTAGAGCTCGCTGAGCCAGTAGAGGAGACTCGCGGCGGAGGTTTGATGTTTGCCACGGAGCCTGTCACAGCATCCCTTGCTGGCCTACTACAGGAGAAGGACCAGCAGGAAAAGGCCGGGGGCGTCGGTGGGCGCCGAAGCCGCTACGTCGTCGAAGAGTCTGATGGACAGAAGCGCAGACGAGAGCTCGAACTTGACGAGCTCGAGATACAAAAGGGGCTGCTGCAGATTAGCAAAGGCTTGGAGTTCTTGCACGAGAGCGCTGGGTTGGTCCACGCCAACCTCACGCCAGAGGCTATATTCATCAATGCTAAAGTAGGCAATACCAATTCGTCTCTTCATGTACTTTTGCTGATGGACGTGACAGTCTGATTGGAAGATCTCAGGTCTCGGTTTCTCCACTCCCCCAGAGAACTCGACGAAGCCAACCTCCGTAACGCCCATTTCTCTGTCCGAAGTTCTGAACTACGATGCTCGACTTCCTAAATATGTCCAGCTCAACATCGACTATACGTCTCCGGACTTCATCATAGACGGTAATGTGACGCCAGCTGCGGACATGTTCAGTCTTGGTCTGCTGATCATTGCACTCTACAACTCACCACACCAAAGCCCGCTCGAGTTCAACGGAAGCATGTCGTCCTACAAGCGAGCGTTTTCCTCGTCTTCAACGGTACCGAACAAAAACAACAACTTCATGAGCTCGCAACCGCTACCGCGAGATGTTGCAAACGGAGTGCTTGATCGACTCATCACAAGACGGCCAGCACAGCGCCTGGATGCAAGGGAGTTCCAGCAAGCACAGTACTTTGACAACATCCTCGTCTCCACAATCCGATTCCTCGACTCCCTTCCAGCGAAGACACCAAACGAGAAGTCGCAGTTCATGCGTGGGCTTCCTCGAATACTCAACCAGTTCCCCAAATCCGTGCTGGAGAAGAAGATACTTCCAGCTTTGTTAGAAGAGATGAAGGATCGCGAGCTACTGACCCTGATTCTGCAAAACGTCTTCAAGATCATTACAATGCTACCGTCAGGCAAGCGGACGTTCACCGAAAGAGTCATACCCAAGCTACGAGAAACGTTCTTGGCTGGTGGTGCTGCTACTGCACCAAACGCAAAGGGTGGTACCCAGGAGCGTGATAGCCTGAAGGAGGCAGGTCTTATGGTGTTACTTGAGAACATCCAAGTCGCGGCAGACAACACAGGCGGAAAGGAGTTCAAGGATGACATACTGCCCGTTGTCAATTATGCTTTAGAGTCTCCTACACACTCGCTCGTCGATGCAGCGCTGCGTACACTTCCTGTTGTCCTGCCAATCCTCGACTTCTCGACAACCAAGAACGAGCTTTTCCCTGTCATTGCAACAATTTTTGCGAAGACCAGCAGCATGGGTATCAAGATCCGTGGACTAGAGGCCTTGAAGACTCTGTGCGGCGGCGGTGGTAACGACGACCAGAACGACTATCAGGGCGATGGTCTGACGGGCATGGTCGAGGCTCCAAAACCGAAGAGCTCTAGTGTTTCCATCTTGGATAAGTACACGATACAAGAGAAGGTGGTGCCGCTGCTCAAAGGCATCAAAACTAAGGAGCCTGCTGTTATGGTATGTCCGGCTTGTCACACACAAATCTCTTCACTGACACTGCAGTAGATGGCTGCCCATGATGTCTTCAAGGCCATAGCGCCACAAGTCGATAGTGACTTCCTCGCT
Organism: Ascochyta rabiei; assembly: GCF_004011695.2. Classification (NCBI taxonomy): domain Eukaryota; kingdom Fungi; phylum Ascomycota; class Dothideomycetes; order Pleosporales; family Didymellaceae; genus Ascochyta; species Ascochyta rabiei. Next base: position 1,697,439 of record NC_082406.1, read on the forward strand.
ATGGAAATCCTTCCTATCTTATGGCAATTCAGCTTGGGACCCTTGCTCAACCTCCCGCAGTTCCAGGCTTACATGACATTGATCAAGTCGACTTCAGCACGCGTTGAACAAGAGCAGACACGGAAGCTACAAGAGCTCGGCGCCAACAACACCACAGCTACCTCAAGAAACGAATTTATGAGTTTCGGCGGCCCACCTGCGTCAAGCGCCTTCGACTCCTCAAACGGCGGTGACGACACAAATTTTGAGGCATTGGTACGGGGAGGTACCCAGGGTAGGGCTGGCGGTTCGGATATGCTTGGAGGCGATCCATGGGCCAACGCTTCAGCATCATCGGCCACAGCTCTGCCTTCTCGACCCGCAAACCGCGCCAACACTGCTTCACCAGCCCCAGCAACCTTTGCATGGTCCACACCGCCCGTCTCTCCACCCCCACCGACGAACCTGTCTGCACCTCAGGGTAACCGCAAGGCCATCACACCAGACAACACGTTCTCCACTCTCAACTCTTCTTTCCCAGCCATGAACCCCACCAACCCAGGTATCGGCAGCCCGACATTCTCTCAGCCGCCAAGCAGGCCTACAATGGGCATGAACAGCATGATAACCCAACCAACAACGGCACCCTCATACACTGCGCCTAATTCAGGTATCGACTGGAGCAAAGCGAACGCCTCGTCTACATCAGGCTGGGGCAGCTCGTCTACATCCAATACCACGTCTAGCCGTCTCTCGAATTTCTCAGTCATAGCTCCCTCTCAGCCCCAACCGCAGCGTCAGGACAACACTGCGAGTCCATATTCGAGCTTCAGCATCGCACCACCGCCTATGAAACATGCGAACAACGGGACGTTCAGCATAGCGCCACCTCCGAGTTTGGGTGCGAGCAATAGGAGCACGAGTGCAAGTGGAGGACTAAGTATGAACAGTATGGGCGGTATGAAGGGCGGTAACATGAACAGTATGGCAGCATTGAGGGCGCAGACGCAGACTCAACAGAGTCAGAGACCACCGAGCCAAGCACCGACGAATTGGGGGAACGGCAGCGACAGTTTGATATAAAGTGCCTGCTGGATAGGCTTGAATTAGAGTCCAGTCAAATCAGAGTGCAGGCCTTCCGTGGTTCCACAATTGGTAACAACACACGTGCTGGGTCCTGAGGAGCCGTGACGATTTTACTGCTGTCCTTGATCACACAATAGCAAATCTGGAGTCGATGGCGGCTAAAGCCTCCGACTTCGCGAAGCTGGTCGTAGTGCTCCTGTTCAAGGCCTCCCGTTGATCGCAAAACTTGGTCGAAGCAGCATGATGATGTGCACACTCTTTGCTCGCCTGCATACGATAACACGCACGCTAATGATACGGCACAGCTGATCTGCAACGCATCCAAAAGGCCGCGTGAGATGTCCCGTCAGATCAGTGCAGCCTCATGTGGATCCCGTTCTCGGGATATCCGAGATGGTGCCAGAGGTCAGGAGACGAAGGCTCAAAAGCCTGTGAACAAGCAAAAATTCGAAGAAAAGAGGATGCGCTTGCACCATATTGGCAGAAGCTTGGTGTCGCAATCGCAGGGGCGGTATTGCGAAAAACCAAGGAACGAGAGCCGAGCTGGACCCCACTCCTCTTGGCTCTGATGCTTGCGTGCAGCTCGAGTGCTTGTGTGGCGTGCAACGTCATGGGTTCGTCCTCAACCACGCTTTGCGACCGACTTTTGCGCTCTGAGCGGCGCCGGCCAAACGGAGAGCGGCGGGAGTGCCTGGAATCGCTGGTTTGCAACCAAAGCCTGGCGAAATCCACAATTACCACATTCGTGTGGGTACGAGAAGACTCCACATGGAACTGCGAACTTGGTGCACGAAGCAGACGGCAACGCGCTCCGGTGTGGCCTATCCATGCTAAAGCGTGCTGGCCAGTGGGATAGTTCCATACGTCACGCCAGCCAGCCGTAACGGCCTGGGAAAGACTGGGATCACTGCTGTATGAAGCGGTACCCGCGCGTCAGCCGAGTTTCGAAGAGCCAACGAAAACTCGAACGGCCGGGTTAATTTTCGAGTGATGAGCATACTAGGCGAAGTTCCAGATCTTGTGTCGAGTCGTGCTGTAATTGCGCGGGGTATGGATGTTTGCTTTGTGCGGTGTTTGATAGGCCATCTTCATGGGAAGGCATCTTCAAACAGGGTCGATATCTGCTGGAGGCCCCACTGGCCCCCAGCACCTACCTGCGTCCCAGGGTTCGCCATTCCGGCCATAGCGACTTCCACCCCGCAGGATTCCCCTAGCGGCACTACTACCGTTCGCTCGCGCCTCAGCATCATCTTTAGCCACCTACTCTCGAATCGCGTGGCCCCACCTGCACTTTATATCCCGGCTCTCACGCTCTTCAACGATCATCTACCAACAACCGTTCGCCTTCTCAGGATTGCAATTTCCGCAGCAGCTTGAGACCACTTCGCCTGCTTCACCCATCGCACAGCTTGTGCCGCCAACCACCAGCAAGCGGTTAATGCTACCGGAAACGAACATCCGTCGTTTTAGTTACACTCCCCACAAGAGGACTCTCCGCTGTTTAAAATGGCGTTAGGACTCTTCAGCAAGGCCAAAACGGCCGACAGCGACTCTTCTACCGACCACAAGTTCCATTCCAAGGACGGCGACTATGATCTCGCAGCCATCGGCCCTGGCACGAACAGGCTTGCCGACCCTGGCGCCAATCAAGACCCTGAAAAGGGTGTAGACAGCGACAGCGAAGCCAGCATTATTGGAAAGCAGATGGCAATGGAAGCTGAGAATGCTATCAAGTATCGCTCATGTAGTTGGCAAAAGATATGTTCTCTTGGCAGGAGCTCACTGCACATCGCTGACTGATTGGTTAGACTGCAGCACTGCTGTTCTCCGAGTACATCTGTCTCGCCATCATGTCCTTCCCATGGTCCTACTCGATCCTCGGCCTCGTTCCTGGTGTCATCTTGACCGTTGTCATTGCTGCCTTTGTGCTCTACACGTCGCTGACCACCTGGTGAGTTTTGCTATTTCCATGCTCCCTCCAACAAGTCACTAATTCAAGTTTAGGCACTTCTGCATGCGCCACCCTGAGATTCGTGATGTGTGTGATCTGGGCCAAATGATCTTCTGGAACCAAAAGTGGGCGTTCTACTTCACTGCCGTCATGTTCATCCTGAACAACACGTTCATCATGGGCCTGCACTGTCTTGTTGGCGCCAAGTGGTGGAACACTATCACCGGCCATGAGCTTTGCACAATCGCTTTCGCTGCCATCACTGCTGTAATTTCCTTCTTCGCCTCCCTCCCCAGGACATTCTCCACACTGGCCAAGATCGCGACCTTTTCCGCCCTGTTCACCTTCATCTCCGTCATCCTGGCTGCGATCTTCTCTGGAATTGGTAAAAAGCCTGCCGGCTATCCCGATATGGGCGAGCTGGAAGTATACGCCGTCACGCCCTCTGGTACTACCTTCGTTGCTGGCATGAATGCATTCATGAACATCAGCTACACCTTCATTGGGCAGATCACGCTTCCAAGTTTCATCGCGGAGATGAAAAACCCCAAGGACTTCCCCAAAGCACTTTGGTGCGTCACAATTGCGGAGGTCATTGTCTTCAGCTGTGTTGGTGGTGTTGTCTACGCATACACAGGCACACAGTACATGACCGCACCCGCATTCGGCTCCATTGCAAACGAGACACACAAGAAGATTGCATTCACATTCATGGTGCCAACCATAATCTTCCTGGGTGTCTTGTACGCATCTGTCTCTGCACGTTTTATCTTCTTCCGCATGTTCAACAACACGCGCCACATGGGCAACCACACAGTTGTTGGCTGGGCTGCTTGGGCTGGCATCCTCGCAGTCCTTTGGGTTCTGGCTTTCATTATTGCAGAGGTCATTCCTTTCTTCTCTGATCTGCTCTCGCTCATGAGCTCGCTATTCGATTCGTTCTTCGGCTTTATCTTCTGGGGCGTTGCTTATTTCCGCATGAGGAAGGAAGACCATGGTCCTAGGTTCTGGGCAGTACGCGGACTCAGGGGCTGGGCGGGTTTTATCCTCAACGTTATTCTTTGCGGTATTGGGCTGCTGTTCCTGACGGCGGGCACATACGCGACCGTACAGTCCATCATCGATGGATACAAGGCGGCGTCCTTTGGAGGGCCGTTTAGCTGCGCAAGCAACGGACTCTAGAGGGAGAAGTGGAATGATTCCCTCGATTATCTTAATTCAGGACACGCTCCTTACGATACTTGATACATGTTTAATGACTGGGAAGATACGGCGTCTTTCGGATACAAGACTGATTACTACGAACGGAAAAGCAAATGTAATATAATGCCCCTGCAACCGAAAAGCTACAATTTGGCAACTAGGCACGTACACAATCGAACCTTCAACTCATCTCTGCATTGATTCTACGTGGCGGGTACCACGTTCCGCTTCGGCAAAGCTCGAAGCTATGACGTCTCGCGTAAGGCACATGCTGGACAAGCTGTCAAGATCCCCACCAGCCTGCCCCAACTACTGCTCTCTCACTTTCTGCAAACTTAGCAAACTTCTGTCCCAGCGCATTTTCAGTTCCCGCCATCATGTTCGACAACATTGACTTCACTCAGCCCACCCTATGGGGTAGGTTCTCTGTCAGCCTAGTTGCGACTAAGATTGTTGACAGTAAACAGTCTCTGCCATTAGCATTGCGTTCAACCCCACATTTTGGAAGTAAGTCTAGGCATCAACAGCTCATGGGTCGTGCTCGAGCTGACATGCGAACTAGCATTGCTGCGCAATCAGGTACGACCCTGCCGTCCACCGCCTCGTCCCTGCTGTGCGCGGCGTTCGCTCCAGCGTCAGGTGGAGAGTCCGAAGAAACATGTCTGACGGTGCACAGAGTACCACAACAAGGTCATCACCAATCTTTTTGGCGGTAACAGTCGATACGGGTGCTATGCGCTCGCCGTCACCATCTTCTCGCTTGGTATCTTCAGGGACTATCTGTACGTCTTTACAACCAAGCAGCCCGGACGGTTTTTGTTCTGGATTGAGAAATACTAACGTGGTTTTCCTCTCAGCTACAACGAGGCCCTCGCTGCGCAACCCGTCTCTCCTCTCCTTCAGAATCCGCTCGTGAAGTACTCTGCCATTCCCCTCTTCCTCACCGGCAACACCCTGGTCCTGACCTCGATGTGGGCCCTCGGCGTCACCGGTACCTACCTCGGTGACTACTTCGGCATTCTCATGGATGCCCCAGTCACGTCATTCCCATTCAACGTCTCGGACGCGCCCATGTACCACGGCTCGACACTCAGCTTTCTCGCTACTGCGCTGTGGTACGGAAAGCCCGCAGGCTTGCTCTTGACTGGTGTTGTGGCCGTTGCGTATAGCATCGCGAGGCAGTTCGAGGACCCCTTCACCGGCATGATCTATAGGAAGCGCGATGAGGAGAGAGCCAAGGGCAAGAAGGGCTTGTAAGCTCTCGAGAAACCTCTACCGTCTTTGGCAACACGGTCAGCTGCCCTGCTGGACGCGAGGTCAAAGATACAACACAAGACACAGGAAGACACGGAGGCGCAAAGCTTTGTCAGGAGAAGCACCATGAGGCAACGACGGTGGTATGCGGTGAAGTTGGGGGGGTGATACGTTGATTCAACACGGCAGCTCAGCACAGCAGCGGTGTTTGATGTTGATTTCGTCGGGGTTCAACAGGCCGGCAGCAGAAGTAGATACAGCATGGAGAGAGAGTACAGTACATATTGACACGATTACAACAGCCCAAAAGCGACAACCCCCCAAGCGACACAACTCTCTTTGGAAGCCTGAGGTAGGTCTTAGCGAGTGATTCCGGTGCTTTTCATACATCATCTTACATGCTGTTCATCTCCTTCACTACTTTTCAGCTAGCCGAGTGTTTCGACAGGCGAACGGGCGGTCTCGTCATGGGCTTTGAGCATTTGATTCTGCGCAGGTTTTCCTTAGACAACACTCGGCACAGATACATGCTGCATCAATCACATGAGAGAAGATTTCAATATGCAGATTGTGGTCGAACTTAATTGATTATAGAATCTTTTGCATTAACAAGAATCGCTCTGGCGCCAATGTCATCATGCTGCGACCTCAACCAGTCTCGGCGGTGACAACAAGTGTATCCGCCAATGACACGTCAAAAGATGCAGCTAGGATGCCCCAAGCATGAAATAAACAGCGACAAGATCGGCTTCTAGCACTGCTAAGCTACTTGTACAAGCTCAGCCTTCAGGCCAAAAATGTCGTTTCGAGCCGTGGTAGTCTACTCTTCAGCCTCAAGAGGAGCCTCCTCATCGTACTCCTCCTCGGCATCGGAGACGGAAGCCTCCTGGTACTGCTGGTACTCGGAAACCAAGTCGTTCATGTTGGACTCAGCCTCAGTGAACTCCATCTCGTCCATACCCTCACCAGTGTACCAATGCAAGAAAGCCTTGCGCCTGAACATGGCAGTGAACTGGTCACCGATACGCTTGAAGAGCTCCTGGATGGAGGTGGAGTTACCGACAAAGGTGGAGGACATCTTGAGGCCGCGGGGAGGAACGGAGCAGAGAGCGGTCTGGACGTTGTTGGGGATCCACTCGACGAAGTAAGAGGAGTTCTTGTTCTGGACGTTGCGCATCTGGTCCTCGACCTCCTTCATGGAGACCTTACCACGGAAGTAGGCAGAGCAAGTGAGGTAGCGACCGTTGCGGAAGTCGGAGGCAGCCATCATGTTCTTGGGGTCGAACATCTGCTGGGTGAGCTCGGGAACGGTGACGGCGCGGAAGGAGTGGGCGCCACGGCTGGTCAGAGGAGCGAAACCAACCATGAAGAAGTGGAGACGGGGGAAAGGAACCATGTTGACGGCCAACTTCCTCAGGTCAGAGTTCAGCTGACCGGGGAAACGCAGGCAGGTGGTAACACCAGACATGACGGCGGAGACGAGGTGGTTCAGGTCACCGTAGGAGGGGTTGTTGAGCTTGAGTGTCCTCATGCAGATATCGTAGAGGGCCTCGTTGTCGATACAGAAGGTCTCGTCAGAGTTCTCAACAAGCTGGTGGATGGAGAGAGTGGCGTTGTAAGGCTCGACAACGGTGTCGGAGACCTTGGGGGAAGGCACGACGGAGAAGGTGGCCATCATGCGGTCAGGGAACTCTTCGCGGATCTTGGAGATCAGGAGAGTGCCCATACCGGCACCAGTACCACCACCGAGGGAGTGGGTAATCTGGAAACCCTGGAGGCAGTCGCAGCCCTCGGCCTCGCGGCGGACGACGTCGAGAACCTGATCGACCAGCTCGGCACCCTCAGTGTAGTGACCCTTTGCCCAGTTGTTACCAGCACCAGACTGGCCGAAGACGAAGTTGTCGGGACGGAAGAGCTGACCGAAGGGGCCAGCGCGGACAGCGTCCATTGTACCGGGCTCTAAATCGACGAGGACGGCACGGGGAACGAACTTGTTGCCGGAAGCCTGCGATAGGTCAGCACTCAAAGTCCGTCATGGTGAAGCGTGTCATTCCTAGTACCTCGTTGAAGTAGACGTTCATGCGCTCGAGCTGGAGGTCCGAGGTGCCATTGTAGACACCGGAGCCGTCGAGGCCATGCTCGCCGGAGATGGTCTGCCAGAAGGCGGCACCGATTTGGTTACCCTGTCAATTGTGAGCTGCTGCTGACACATGGAAGACGTAGTGGTGTACTTACGCACTGACCGGTCTGGAGGTGAACCTGTTGCGCGAAGAGCAGACGTTAGCTAGTGTTTCGTCCAATGTTGTGCTGCCTCCAGGAGAACGCGGGGTTTTGTTGACTCTCAGGAGGCGCGCCCTGTTCGCGACTGGGAGGGGGCAGACGTACAATCTCACGCATGTTGGTGATTCGGGTGAGTAATGGGAGCTACGGAAGCTGAGGATGCGAGAAGCTGGGTAGAGGCTGGCGGTGGTGCGAGTGGAGAGCGAGGAGGGAGCAGAAGAGCGGTCAATCCTAGAAGTTGTTGTCGGTTAGCTTTAGCGCCGGTCTGTGCACTAGCGTGTTTACTGCGCGCAGGCAACCACAAAACACCACCGCAAGGTCAGCATGCGATGTGAAAGAGGGGAAGGAACTTCGAATTGGCCATCGTTGTAATGCTCTCTCGTCTGGTGATTGGTTCGGTTGTGTGGTGTTGCCATTGTGATCCTTGCGGCGCTGCTGCAATATGGAAAACACGCTGCTACATTTGGCAATAGCTCAGGAGTTGCTTTGTGCTTAGCAGCAGCTCCACCAGTAGCTTCTTGCTATACACAGCACTGAAAACGTGCTACATAACTACCCATCAACTGACCTGCGCGTGAAGTCATTCCATTTCACATCGCCTTTTTCGCCACCCCTTCCGCCGAGCTTCTTGCCTTTACGACCTCAGGCATCGTTACCCAGTTGGGCCAGTACAGCTCGTACTCATCGTGCCTATAGTTGAGGCAATGTCTCAGCCAGATCCCCCAAACTATGTAAAAGTATGCTCCAGTTCCTGTCATCAGGTGCCTAGAATTGTTAGCTTGTCAAAGCAATATGCTCGTCGCGCCGAACTTACCACCAACCATGGCCTTCAAGCAGAAAGCCCCAAGGCATGCCAATCTCTCGCCGCCACCTGATCAGCTTCGAGCAGTGCACGTTGTCCAGATGCCAGATAGCGAACCCACCCAGAAAGATGCTCAGACCCGCAATGATCATCTTCCACATCGTGCGCAGGATCTCTTGATCCCTCAAATCTTCCTGTTTTCGAACGGCCTCTACAGCTCGGTCAGCACGCGGGTTCAGTGCTTTCCTCTCATCAGACTGGAAGCGAGGTCGGATGGCGACCTCCATCATATACATGGCGCGGAACAGGACGGTGGCTGTAAGCAGTGCATAAACATTCTGGTGGAACGCCGGGTCCTGGATATGGTGATAATACAATGTGACAAAGGCAGCCAGAGATAGTAGGCCTATTGCAAGGAACGTGGAGTAGCGCAGAGACCTGCCGTATGAGAAGGTTGCGAAACACATTAGACATGTTGTGTATATCATGGAGAGTTCGTCCACAAGCTGCATGGGGTCTGCAGCACATCAGAAAAGAATGAGGACTGGGCTATTGCCTTGAGCTTACACTTCAGTGTTGCGTGGAAGAGAAAACTACCGGTTCCGACGAGCACGTAGCCAATGAACGCGACCAGGAAGACTGTATCGTGGCCATGCTTGAGACAGCTCCGTATGCCTTTGCTCGCAAGGTACATAAAAAGCAGATTCGTGAGCGTATTGATAATCTCCGCAGCGTATGTCGTAACAACGTAGTTCTGCGTGACAATCAGTAACGTTCACGACGCACGTCTCGATTTACTAGCCTCTTCACACCAGTCCAGTGTCGATGTTACAGGGCTCCAATAGCCGTCCTGCTCTACAGGGTATGGAAGGCTTGGAAGCCAAGAGAAGAGTGAGACCATGTTGCAGCAGTACAAAAATTGCAGAGGTACTTTTTGGTACAACGTAAGAGAGTTGCCAGCCCCACTAATCTTGTTTTCGGATGTCGGACTGCTGAGCCTGCCGCTAGCGACAGGTCACTATGCTCAATCGATAAGCTAATTGTGAGGCAGCGCGACAGACAGCAAAGAGGGGCTGATTTGCGATCGGTTCAAAGAGGCAACGGTCGCGAGGTGCTCTATTTACGTGAAGGACTTCGTTGAGATACCACATGCAAGGCGACAGTGAATCTGCAAAGAGAAAGTCAATCTGTTTGTTTGCTGACTCCGTCGCGCAACGCGTCTGCCAATCAAAAAGAAGACAGGGATGTCGAACCGAGACGCTTGACCCTTGCACAGGCGTTGCCTCCAGCGCGCCCACTTACCATCGCCAACCTTCCACATCAAGAAATCAAGTCAAGATGTCGGGGCAAAATGAGGCCCTACAGAAGGTTAGCTAGTGCTGCTTTACCTGTTTACAATAGACAGCAGCTGATAAACGCAGATGCTGCAGGAGATCAGCCAGAAAAAGGCTTTCGCCGAGCAGCAACTCCTGATTGTGCGCCAGCAAAAGGCGGCGCGTACACGAGAGGGCCGTATGTTGCAGTTGACGTCCGCTGAAGTCTCATCGCTGCCTACGGAAACAAAGGTGTACGAGGGTGTCGGAAAGATGTAAGTTCAGTCCAGTGATGTTAAGGGCTTGACAACCCCGCTCTAATATCAAGAAACGTGGTACTGATTGTTGTAGGTTCGTCTGTACACCGATTCCAGATGTGCAGAAGCGTCTTGAGTCTGAAGAAAAGACAATGAAGGCTGAGATGGCGAACCTGGACAAGAAGGAGGATTATCTGGAGATGACCTACAAGAACAGCAAGAATGCTCTGGAGCAGGCACTTGGAGGACAAAGCTGAAGTACAGTCAGTGCTTCGAAAGGAGGAACCGAGTGTGGATGAGCATGCACACTCGGTGTCAAAGATGGCTCTCAAGCAAGGGCATTATCCCCCGGGCATATGGCGTCTCGCGAAAGCATCGCTTTTAGCAAACTATTGCAAAAATCCAAGAGAGCATACTGCTTTGATAGCAGTATGAAGTTACTTAGAAGCCGCGGCATTGAGTACATAACATCAAACAAACGCATCAAGCAAAATCGAAGGCTTTCAGTCCACATCCGTCGAGAACAAGTACTGCGACATGACCACGAACTAAAAGCTTGATTAAACGAGTATAATTCGGCGCAGTGCAAAACCACCCTTCGTACTGCACGGACGCTCTGGACTAAGGATGAATGGCAGGAACGATGCAACACATGCTGAATCTAACAAGTCCACTAGGCTTTTACCACGTCGATTTGCTTCCTAAGATGCTGTACCATGAGCCTTATTGATTAGCTTCATCATGGTTGACATCACGGACTGCTGTAAGTCGCGGATATACTAAACACTAAACGACGCACGTAAACGAGAATGGAATGTCGAGAGACTTCAGATACTATGGCGCTAGAGAATTCTACATGTGTGCACGTCTATCTCGAGGGTATATCTAAGAGACCTAGCCGCAGGTGCAGAGGAAAGAAAGGACGTGGAAGGATTCGTGTAAGAGGATATTTATTGAGTATGCTCGAAAATATTCATCCGAAAACGACAAAGGTCGCTTAGCTCAGTTGGTTAGAGCGTGGTGCTAATAGCTTTCATCCTTGATACGCCAAGGTCGCGAGTTCGACCCTCGTAGTGACCAAGTTCTCTTTTTGCCCTCTCCAACCGCCCAGAGATCAACGGTGTCGATCTGCGAACGAGTCTTTTTGCCTACGTCGCCGCTCTGCGTGAAAGCGATGGACAATTGCCATACACAGCAGTTAAAATGGCATGATTGGTGTCACATCTCTGAGCAGCTAGCCCACTGACAGCAAGAGGTTCATCACAGGCGAGGTAAAGATAGGTTGAGTAGTCTGAAGGCAAGAACGATTTGCATTCACGATTGGGTCTTTTGCAAGCCATGTATCCGAGATGAAATACATATTCCCCCAAGCTTGCTGTCCCGACTTTTCTACTGGTTCATGCCGTCCTGCAACGCGAGGGCAAGTTCGCAGAAAGATTCCAGGAGAGCGTACCGAAGTGCCACCCTGAGATACATATATAACCTCCAACCCCCCCCCCCCCTAAATGACGATCTTCCAGTTGTCGAGCAGGCTAGCGCTGCACTAAGTAGATATATATTTCTTACAGAGATGTAGAGCTCTGCATGGCGCCTCTCAGCCGCGCCATCCTCCTCACAGGCGGTGACTTGGTCCCTGTTCTTAGCACATACGGCGATGCGCCACCTGACGGTTGTTACGAGAGGTGCAAAGAGAAGAGCAACCAAGGCCCGGGCGAAGAAATGTATTCTGTGATCTCTTAAGAAGTGTATAGTTGTCTTGAATTAGCATTGTGCGTGAGATGCACAACCGCTCTGCTTTGGCAGATTGCGTAGCATACCTTGTTGTGGGACACTGGCGGTCGCAGCGGAGCTCATGGTTTCTGGTAACGAGTGATCTCGTACAGTCTCTTCGTCCACACACTCCGGACGAGTTGTAAAGCTACCTGTCTTATTAGTGCACCCGCTTTGCCAAATGCTTATCCTCAAGGCGGGTCTTATCTAGCCGCTGTTCTTGCGGTCGTGCATGTTGTATGTTCCGTTGGTCGTGCTGGTGAGTTTGGAGTTTTTACCTTGGCAGGGACAATGCTTGTCAACAGAGCGAAGATAAGTGGGATGCGAATAGTGGCCGTGTATAGTTCCAACATGACAACAAGGTAGGCTGTCTAAAGAACTGAACAGTGCATGAAAGTTAGGATATAGTATGTGTGTTGAGCGATTGAACATGCGTTGGTGTTTTTGAGGATTCCGATTCCTTGCTTGACAACCGCTAGGTGTTTTGATCGATCTCACGAACTGATCTGCCACACTGCTATACCAGGGAATGTGACCATAAATATGTAATGTATGTTATGCTGGTTCTTTCGAGGTTCCTTGGCCATGGATGGCGCCTTGCGCGTAGGACACATTGTACCCAGATACCATAGACCTCAACTCTCAACTCGTACACAGTACCAGTATGCCTGTCAAGGTGCTCGGTCCCTTCTCCATAGCTGCGGCTGAGGCACCGACAGATTCACTGCCAAGAGGGTGTCGTGACAAGTATGCTGATCATGTTGAAATCCATACACCCTGGTAAGGGTCTGTGGCCAGGAATCCATGGACGCGGACATGATGATGCACACAAAGCGACGGCAATCATGCCTGGACCGTTTTTCTGGAATTTTGAAGGAATTATCGACCTGGAAAGGCGGTGCAACAGTGCCGCGGAGACGGTCTATCGACTTGCTCAAATCACGTCCATGTGCAGCTCATCAGGCTTGCCATGGAGCCTGTCCTTTCTAACACCAAAAGCATTCCACAGATCAACCCCAACAACATGAGCGGGCCACTCTATCAGATACCAATTCTCAATACCGATCGCCATGGCTATGGCGGTGACAAAGTCAGCACCCAGGCCTTCCAGCCACCATACGTTACGTACTCGACCAGGCAGTACAGCATAATGTGCAAGGATAACAAGAGCATCGCGATCTTTGCTTTCGAGGAGCTTTATGAACTCACGCGATATGAGAGTCGACCATACAAAGATGGCACCACGGTCGGTAAGCACGCCCGTGGTGGTGTCGTCAATTGCGTAAGGAACCGCTGTCATTGGGGGGAATACTCCAGGGAGTGTGAGTTGCGACACCAATGCGTACGTCTGGCGCAAAAAAGCCAATGCCTCGTTGAGATGATGACATTGCGGTTCCAAAGCCTTGTCTGTAGAGATCCAAAGTTCATCGATCTTGCGTAACCGTTCATCTTCGGCTTCTGCACGAGCAGTAGCTGGTGTGCATTTTTGTGGCCACCACTTGCGTGCCGCAACAGGATGCATTGCACCATTGACAACATGCTTCCAGCCACTCATCAACACGGTAAGTGGACCACGAAGACCCCAAACTGTCCGCAGGATGCAGGACATCATCTTATCGACCACGCCAGGGGGCGGTATAACGGTGCCGTAGGGTATGGTTTCGCGCAGTATCTCGATGTCAATAGCCGACGTGCGAAACAAGTACACAGCCGTTAGTGTTGAGCTTGCGAAGAGCGCTGCTGCATTTTCTGCTGTGATGTTCTCCAATGCAGGGCGATATCGTATCAGGGCTTTGTTCATCCTTGATGCTGCCACAGCATTCATGCTAGTCTTCTGAATTCTGTCTTCATGAAGTCGACCAAGATGGAGTGATGCAACCGACAGCACACAGTTGACAAGGAACTCATGCGCATGTGCCATTTCCGGTATGCATGACTGCCAGGCGGCCTTCGCTGGGTCATCAGTGGCGAGTGTAAGACTAGTCGTGTATTCGTAATGGTACAAGACGTCTTGAAGCGAAGGGGGCAGAGGCTCCCTGATGCCTTTCCAGACGTCGTTGAGGCGAAGATATGGTGGAATGGAGACTGCATACTGTTCAAGTTCAGGACAGTAAAAAGGCGCCGAGTGTTGAGAACTCAATGAACCTTGAGACTTGAAGGCTCGCTCTGACGGAGGAACATCGCTTTGAAGTGGTGTTGGGCGATGAATCAGCTGAATGGCAGTCGATGGAGATGAAGACCGAAAGCTTTCTGGCTGTTCAATAGCATCAGTAACAGCGATAGCTGTACTCGGCGGGGAGAGTGTATAAAGGCTAGAAGCTTCAGAGATGGGCGATGTCGAAGTGGCCGCCGATCTTGACGATGTGGGGCCTGTAAGTCGTGATGAGGGAACGAGAAGAAGGAAGCTACAGGTTTCGCTCTTCTTGTCGCAATTGGCACATGTTGGATGTTTGCCGTCACACTACACGTGCTGTCAGCACTGAATGCACTGAAGAATATGTGCAGTTGCACTAGTCTCAGCAAGCACGCCCTCGATGGGTTCACGTATAAGTCACAACAATGAGTGACACTCGGGGAGGTGCCTCATCCTACCGAGAATAACCTGCCGTGGTCTCACCCATCGATGCAACGGATTTAGTGTGCGTCGTTACGAGTACTCGCAGATGGGCACAAGTCAAATGGATACATGCATTGAGCGCGATAGACTGCGTGATTGGACGGATGAGATTAGTTTGGGGTATATGTACCTTTATTCGTCTTCTCTTGCATTGGTGACAACCCAGTCTCGTCTTGTTGTGCGTTCTCCTGGTTGGCATTGCTCTCCTGATTTAGATGCCGCTAGTTGATACGGTTTACGGTGCGTGGATCCACTTCGGACGGAATGCGGCGCATGGAGCAGTGCACCCGGCTTGCGCGCTTATGAGGTCTCGAGCTTTGTCAAGTTCAGAGAGAGGCTGTACGTGAAGGACGCTGAATGCTCGCGTTCCATGTTAGGTGTAGAGTGGCACTTGCAATTGACGTTTTCCACGAGAGTTGATCGGCAAGGCCGGCACGCGTACTTAGAGCTTTGTGATTGGCTGACTCTAGGCTGTGTTCAAATCGTGTCGGCGTTGCGATGGAGCAGACTGAATGCCTCAGCAATCGTCCCCTAGAAGCTGCAGCCGATTGCCAAGATCGTCTGTAACATATAGTGTCCTTTCGAGGCTCATCAAGCCTGTCTCCATATCGACTTTCGCCATGTTCGACGCTTAGTCACTCTTCAACCTATGTCGCTCCTTTGCATCAGGCTCAGCACACTGACCGAAATATCTCTCGCTGCCTACCCCAGAGTACACTGTAACATATGTCAAGCCTAGGAGAAGCCGAAAACGTCCAAACAACGTCTTACGTTGCTGGCCGTATTCGTAT
Organism: Ascochyta rabiei; assembly: GCF_004011695.2. Lineage (NCBI taxonomy): Eukaryota > Fungi > Ascomycota > Dothideomycetes > Pleosporales > Didymellaceae > Ascochyta > Ascochyta rabiei. The sequence goes on from NC_082406.1 coordinate 1,712,742, forward strand.
TTCGTACTTCGAGCGAAGACGGGACCCACCAACACGGGCCGTAGATCTACCGTAGGCGAGCATTGCAAGTTTGAACGAATGAAAGAAGGATTTACAGTGGAGCGTTTTAGCGCTGCATCGCCTAGTCTCATCCATCTATGCCAAGCAGCCGTATAGCGTATACAACACACGTTCCATAGTAAAGGGGATCTGTTAGAGTAAACAGCACTGCGCCTCTACGCGGTAGTCGTTTGCCGAGAAAGCAATGTATATAGGAAGTTTCCGTTCCCTTGACTGTAAAACTTTTCTGGCCATACCTCCCGTTGTAATTGACGATTCTTTCCATCTTCGTAGCGCCTCCCACCCCGAATTTCCACACGGCGCGAAGCTTCTATAGTCTGTTCAGTCCCGAACAGGACTACGAACGTCCCACCGTGTCATCACTATCGTCGTTACCACCGCCGCCATGGTTAACTCCGAGCCCGAACGCGCTTATGTTCTCTATCACTACCAGCCCTCGCTAGCTGCGGCGGCAGTATTCGTTGTTCTCTTCGCACTCACAACCGGTTTCCACATGTTCCAAACCTTCCAAAAGCGCTCCTGGTTCATGACACCCTTCATTATCGGCGGTCTCTTCCAGGCAATTGGCTACATTGGGCGAATCTTATCCTCGAGCGATCGCAACCGCCTCTCGCCTTTCATCATGCAGTCCCTACTTCTGCTTCTCGCGCCTGCGCTGTACGCGGCGTCCATTTACATGATCCTTGGCCGCCTCATCCTCCTGACGGGCGGCGAGAGATACTCGCTTGTACGCCGAACCTGGTTGACGAAGATCTTTGTCAGCGGAGACGTTATATCGTTCATGATGCAAGGAGCCGGCGGAGGCCTCATGGCTACCAGCGCATCAGGCATGGAGATGGGAGAAAAGATCATCATTGGTGGTCTCTGCGTGCAGATACTCTTCTTTGGACTGTTTTTCATTACTTCAATCGCTTTCCAGATGCGGGGCAAGGAGTACCTCGCGACCGTGGACAGCAGCATTCCTTGGAAGAAGCACTTGTTTGCGCTTTACGCGACTTCCATCCTCATCTTGATCCGATCGCTCTTCAGGGTCATTGAGTATGCTCAGGGCAACTCAGGGTACTTGCTCAGGCATGAGGTATTCTTGTATGTCTTTGACGCAGTGCTTATGTTTGCTGTTATGATCATCTTAAATGTTTCACACCCAGGAGATATTGCGTTGCTACTCAAGGGTCAGGGAAAAGAGCAACCACAAGAGTTCGAGATGTTGAGCGAAGATACGGCGGAGCGTGGTGTTACGGTCAAGCACGACCGATGAGATACTCGGGCGTTGCATTAGATGATTGTTTCCACTCCTGCGGTTCTGATTAGCAATTTCATCATGGCGTTTGAAGGCACTCATGTTGGGTGTGCAAAGTGTGCATATATGCATATGAACTTTGGCATGTTAGACGAATAGAGAATAGGAGACAATCAATGGTTGCCTCTTGGTAGCTTTTTGTTCCAGCTGTGAACAAACACCCGCACGCTGTAACAATGTGTACCTGATTGTGATCTGATTACGCACAGTCTGGGTTTGTCAGCTCGCGACGCACACAACAAGAGCAGGTGCTCAACCCATCTGCAGCGCTTTGAAGGCGTTTAGATAATGTGCAAGCATGCGCCTTCCGCGGAGCGCTTGTAAGAGCTCGTCGTGGCTTGCTTTGAACCGGTAGACCTCCTGTCGGCTCTTCGTCACGATTCGCACAGCGTAAAGGACGTATTCCTGCTTCGTGTAGGGCAAGGCTGAGAAAGCCAAGTAATAAAGTGTATTCTGATCGGTACACTAGAAGGAGGGGTATCATACGATATGCTGTACTCGACTGCAAACGACAGTGAATAGAGAGTTTATAGTGCTGGAACAATTGGACACGACAAGGGTGGTCCTTGAGAGCACAGCGTGCACGAGTTATGAGCGAGTAAGGCTCTCCTCACGATCCGAAGCCCATGCCCTTGACTGATTCGTCTTCGCCAAGCGCCAGACGAACCTCGTCCTCGCCAACACCGAGCCTTACACGACCAACGCGCTCGCCATGTCGGGCTTCGATGCCTATGATGCCCGCTTCAGCGAGGTGTACGGCAGCGGAGGAGAGACCGAGGACTCTTGCAGCCTTGACTTTTGCGTGTTTCAATGCCATGTTGGCAGGCTCAGTATTCTTCGACGGAGTTGTTGACTGAACGTCGAAGGCGAAGCTACCGTTCATGCCTTCGGGCGCAAGAAGATAGTCGTGTACTGGCTGCAAGTGGCTCATAAAGCCCAGTTTCTTGACCTCATCTACGACGTCTCCGAGCACAGCCTCACCAATACCTGTCCGTCGTATCCGTGCCAAGAGTGCAGCGAGGAACAACTTGGAAACCAGTGGCAGCGCTCGGAGCGCCTGCTGCAGGGGGCTGCTCGTGGCCTCGTTAATGGCCTGTCTGATCGTCGCGAGGGTGACAACACCCTTGTGTCGAGCCGCCGGCCCTCCACGTTTTATTACAGCGGCCTCCGATTTTTCGGTGACGTTCTGAGATCGGGACGACTGAAGGGGTTGCGCTTTGTTATCACGACCGGTCCGACTTGGTGTTGAGGGCTGCGTTTGCGCCTCGTCGTCCTGATCTTGTGATGCGACTTCTGTTTCCGCGATTTCTACAGCGCGTCTGCAGATGTCCAAAGCGCGTCGGGCGTCGCCACTGACAGCTGCGACTTTACGGGCCGCGAACTGAACGGCGTCCGAGAGCACGATGTTACCTGGAACTCCCTCCAGGCGAGATTGGATGATTCGCATCAATTGGTCATGCGTGTACCCGGGGAAGGTGATTCGGGTTAGGCCTAGGGTACAGGTGGGTTAGCCTTGCTCCAATAAGGTTTCCGCAGAATACCGGTGAACAGGGGTTCGCGAGACCATCACCAAACGGGACGTATTGGGCAGAGTCCACGCGGCGTTTGCGATCGGTACGGTTGGAGGGCAACTCGGGATTGCAGTCTGGGCTGCAACATTGCTGGGCCGCATTTGCAGGAAGGATTGCTGGTACATACCTAGTCGACTACTGATCTTGTTGCTCAGGGTGCGTTCCGGGAGATCCATGGTGTTTGCAACAGCCAAGACGACTAGCCTACTGTGCCGCAGCTGGGGCCAGTTGAAGAAATTATACATGACAGACTGGTTCTTGGTCACCAACTGGTCCAGTTCGTCCATCAAGACAACACATGGTACGCGGCGAGGGCTAGGCGCAGAGAATTCGCGCTCCAGAAGTTCGAGTGCATGTGACGGACTGACTCTGTCGCCGCGAAGCGCCTGCCACAACAACGAGTACGATTGATGAGGATCTGTAACTTTCATGCCGTTAATCTCAACAAATATGAAGTCATCTAGCTCCTCGGCTTGAACTGAAGCGTGCAGCTGTGCTACGACCTCACGTACTGTGGCGGTTTTCCCAGTACCTGGAGTGCCCGAGATGTAAATGCACGAACCAGACCCATCGGTAATAGCTGCCTCCAGATGGCTGTAAACGGCTGAAAACTCCTCTTCACGACAAGGAAGTGCCGCTGGTACAGAGGAAACGTGGAGTTGAGTTCTTGCAATCTGAAACGGCGATGCTAAAGCTGAAGGTGAAAGCACTCGTGTACCAAGCGGGGTGAACTCCAACTGCTTCTTCAGCACAATTCGTTTATGTGAGGGAGTCAAGAACTTTCGGGCAGCCGGGCTCTTCCTTGATGAGGTGGGGGTGGTCGCGTTGTTCAATTTCCGGCGTTTCCGTGGTGTCTTCGGTGCACCATCGTCCTCAGATTCTTGTACTACAAAATTGTCCAGGTCTTCTTGGTGCTTTTTTGACCGAGAGGACCCTTTCCTCGTGGCCTTGGTCTGGCTCTCGACCAGCTCGACCAGCTCGAGGATATCATCAGCACCGTTGTAAACATCCTCCCACTTGAATTCTGGTGTGTATGTTGTTGTGCGGGTGTTGCAGCCTCTCCTGCACACAAAGATCTTGCCGTAGTCTCTCGAAGACTTCTTGATCTGGCCGGTGGGGTGCAGTTTCTGGAACTTATCGAGAGACATAATCTTCGCTGTACCGTTGATCGACGCAAGCGGATTGTCATCGAAGGTGGCTGATATGTAGAGTTCGTTCTGGCATCTGTCAGTGCTTTGTTTCAAGCTGAAGGTCCTCGTAGCGTACGTGTAAAAAGTCGGTGCGTTTCTTGTTCTTATTGCGTATCTCTTGTTCAGAGGAGAACCACAAGAATCTTGCCATCTTCTCCTTGTCTTGGTCATCCTCGTGAAAGTCGCAGATGATACCCACCCATGCTTGGTTTCCATCTGCCTTGAGCAAGACAGCGTCACCAAGCTTGCATTGGAAGCTACCCATGCGCGCACCCACTATGCGCCTTGTCTGCTTCGTGGGCGCCAGCCTTCGTTTCCTGGGGGTGGCATCGTCGTGTACGAGTGCCTGGTGAGTGCCTGCTTCTTCGTATATCCATTCCCATGGGTGGTCTTCGTAGCCAAGCTCGTCGTCGGAGTCTTCGCGCAGCACAGCACCAGCTGTGAGAAACTGCCGTGCTTTTTCAGCTCGTGAATGTTTTGTGGGAGTCATGAGCTGGCGTGGGTGGTTGCTGTTGACAGTGTTGTTGACAATGTTTACGCTGACGTTGGATCGTCTAACGCGTCGCGTCTTGGCAGGTCAGACGCGCGCAAAGTGGTCGACACTCGAGATCTTCACTCGAGGTCCCGTCACATCAGCCACCACCGTGCCTTGTTCGGTTTTACAACGTACAACAGCATCATCACTTCGCGTGTGCTGAATGCATGGTGATGAGATGAGGGGTGATGGTCATGTTCATTGGTTCTCGTATACTCCAGCGTGCGCACTGCAGCACTGGGTCTCTGCATCAACGTACTTTCCAAGCCTACTGCTGCTGGGTCCCCAGTCCCGAGCATTCCACCTTCCACCTTCCACAAATACAGGAAACGCCAAACACCTAGTGTCCAGGGTCAAGCGAGGGACCTTGACCAAAACGACCACTCGCTGAAATGCTGTACAAAAAAAGGCTGATCACAAAAGAGCACCGAAGCACGGAGGCTCAGCGACGAAACAGAAACGAAGGTTCACAAGAGCCATGCTCAGATGGAGTGGAGTGAAAGCAGAGGCGGCGTCCGCGGCATCGAGTTTGGTGTGGTGGGATATGCGAACTCATCGTGCTCAAGTGGTGGCGTCTACCATGAGCTGTCAGCGAAGGCTCGTCGGAGGAACGACGGTGGTTTTAAGAGTCGGAGGCTCATGCATAGTAGGGCTGGCGGCTGGGGAGCCTTACATGAGCATTGTGGTCTGCATATGCTTGAGGAGGTGGAATATCGATTCCGCCAATGGCTGCGTAACCAACGCCGAATGGGCTGAGGTCCTCCTCGGCGTAGTAATCGTTCTTTGTGCTGGGTACGAGGCTGGGCAAGGCTGTGGGGTAGGCCGAGGAAAACGGAGGGGGCAGGTAAGCATACGAGGACATGTCGTGTGTGAGTGTGGAAGGTATTGTGTGATAGGAGGCGTTTGTGGAGTATGGCACGGAGTATGCTACTGCATCTGGGGCCGGATAGGTTGAGGAGTACGATGCCACCGAGAAGGGCGGAGGGCTGGTGGAGAGCTGTCGGGTGTACTGGTGCGAAAACATACGATCCTCAGGAGGCGTGGTGTAGGAGGAATCCGAAGATGTTGGCGAGGGGAACTCGCGGCGCGGCGAGGTCTGGGGTCGTTGCAGCTCCGCGGGTCTCTGCTCAGGTGAAGCTGAGCTGGAGGCAGCACGACGCTCCTGCTACATGGTTAGCGTGCTGTTCCGGGCGGCACCATGTGCGGCTGAGGCGTGAACTCACAAGGTCTTCGAGCCTCTTCTTTAGCTTCTTGCGGTAGTTGCGTTGGGCAATTCGGTTTTGTATGCGCCTGCGCTCAGCAAGGTCCGAGATCTTGGTCCAGTCCTCGTTTGGATTTGCTGAAGCCGAGAAGGCCGAGGATGTGCCCGAGTATCTTGTGGTAGTGGATGTGGTGGTGGTGGGTGCGGCAGTGGCATACTGCTGGTAGGACTGATGTCTGTGCATGGTGGGGGGATGTGAAGCTGAAGCTGAAGCTGAAGCTGGAGCTGGAGCTGGAGCTGTATGGGAAGCTGTGATGAAGCCACAGAAGCTGGTATGTTGACAGGTAGGCAGATAGGTAGGTAGGTATCCAGGTAGGTAGGCAAGTATCCAGGTAGGCAGGTATCCAGGTAGGCAGGTATCCAGGCAGGTATCCAGGCAGGTATCCAGGCAGGTATCCAGGTAGGCAGGTATCAGCGGGATAGATGGTGCGAGGCTCAAAGCAGCCGGGAACCACGGTGTATTTATCTCGCTGTCAAAAGCGTCCGCAGTCGTTCAGGTGGAGCACAGACTGCCTAGTGGTGGTTCCCAGCTTCAGGCCCTCACCTGCACCAAGGACTACTTGCGGCGGATACAACCCTGTCACTCACCGACAGGCAGCTTTGTAAATTTAGGATACCGCTAGACACAGGGCTTGTAGCGGGCCACTCAGCGCGCGGGAGAGTCGGGGGCCGTACGCATGGGCGGGCAGTAGAGCGCTTCTGCCATCGGTCTGCGTTTCGATACAGCGGTCAGTTCACTCGACACTGCGCCGCCGCCCACTTGCTGCTGCACGGCTGCACCACCACCCAGCCCTACCGCGCTTGGCCAGCGTGCGTTTCGGGTCCGTCAGTATCTCCGTGTGCGCAGCGTGTGCAGTGTGCAGTGTGCAGTGTGCGAGAGTTGCTGGCCAACCTGTGGTCCGCTGCTGCTCTGATGGCGCCGCGAGCTGCCCTGCACAGCAGCAGCCAGCATCCAGCAGCCAGCAGCCAGCAGCCAGCAGCCAGCGACGGCTTGACGGCACACCAAGGCACAGCGCCCACTGCCAGCCGTCTCAAGCCCCGAGCGCAGCCGCTGCTTGGGGGCCAGAGGCAGCAACAGCAACACGTCGGCGACTGGCTGCTCTGGGTAAATTGCGCCCACTGCTGGGCGGAGTTCCGGAATGGGCTTGCACCAGGCACCCTGCACCTTTCCTAGGGCGGTGTTGGCGAGCGAACGGCCACGAGTGTGTTGGGGCTTGACGGCTGGCACCAGACCAGCGCAGTCGCACAGCACAGCAGGCCCGTGGATTGGCTGCCCCCGCCGCGTCCTCGCGCGTGCACAACCTCGCAGAATGCTGCACAGTGCACACCGCGACTCGTCGGGCACTCGGGTCAATGACGTAGTGCACTCCATCCCCGAAACGCCGCACCGTTAGACGTTGGCGGGCGCGCACGGCACCTTCTCTCCACATCTCCTCCACCTCCACAACAGGACCTCGTTGCTTTGAACACCAGATCCCGCTTCAAGCCTAGCAATGCCCTCCCATCCCGTGTCTGCCCATGCTTTTCGCATACTTTGCAAAGCCGTCTCAATTCGCTGTGGCTTGGCTCTGCGCCCACTCATTCTTGGTCCAGCAACCGCAGCCACTCGTCGAGCTCCACGCAGCCCACCAAATGGCCGTCTTATAAGCAGCAGCCCTACGCACTATCCCCACCCTCTCCCCCCGCCTCATCAGCACTTTGTTACTGCAGAGTCGGTGAAGGCCCTTCTCACTCGCAGGTACGGGCAGCCAGCCCAAAGCTTGTCTTCCGGCTCCTGTGTCTCAGCAAAGCCAGGCCAATGAGTGCCGGAATGCGCCTGTTCCAAACACTTGGTCGGGAGGGCCCCAAGGCGCTGGTGATGATTGGGTTTCTCATGCTCAAGTGCTACACCACCTAGTGGCACGCCTTACGCCTTGCCCGAGGCTCCGTCGAGCGTCAACCTTCGCATAGCTGCGCCAGCACTACCACGTCCAAACCACTGCAGCACAATTACCTGATCAAGGCATTTGACTGCCGTTTCCTAAGCTATGGAGTCCTCGACACGTGCTTGGATCGACACTTCCTTGCTCCTATCCCGTCATCCAGTATCGTCCAAAGACGTCAAGTCAAGTCAAGTCACAAGTGCCATATGGTTGCAATCTATTTTCACCCACAGTACAGGGTCTGCCCCAGCACCGCTAAGCACAGATATCTTGTCAACATCGTGAGTCGTTTTTCTTGTGCATGGGAACGTGGAGCTGCTGAATCCGTATGCGTCCCATCAAGTCCCAATTCCTGCAACTGCATAGCTGTGCTAGCAACCAATGTTTTCCAAAAGAGCAAAGAAGAAGGAGCTATCAAGTCAACGGACTTGACGCTCCAAAGACCCCACAGGTAGCAACGAAGCTGCTTAGCCTCAAGGCCACGGACACGCCGGTCTTCAGCTCTCCACAGCGTTCTTCATGCAAGGAACACACCCCAGAGAAGAAAAGGTCTCTCTGCCCGTTGACAGCTGCGCGAAGAACATGGGTAGTCGTCGCGGTGTGCACGTCAAGGTCCCACTTCAGCCCATGAAGCCGCCTTAATGCACAGCATGTCTCAAGGAACAGTGACGACGCCCTTCTTGGGACCTCATTGGGTTTGTTTGAGCTCCACTCTCATGGACAGCTCTTAGCCGTGTAAAACCAGTGCGTTGTACACAGCCATACGGGGGGCTGTATTGCACCGTCTCCGCGTAAGCATCCTTCACATCAAGATGCAGGTCATTGGACCACAGCTGCGGACCGTACCCACATCAAGGGAGATCAAGCCGCCAGATGCTGTCCCATGATTTGCCTTCCCAAGTTGTTTGACCAAGCAGACAAACCCCCGCGTTGTCGCCTTTGTAAGCTTGCTTCGGCCTTCGGCTCGTAAACCTAGTAGTGCCAACCGTGAGAACAAACAGTGGCACAGTTTTCGGAAGATAGTAATATGTGCCAAGCAAAGAAATCGAACAGCTTCGGTGCATGGTCAGCCTCCGAGACGGTTGATCGGATTGCATAGCAGGGCTGACATGTATGCACAGGGGCGGAGCACTCTAGGCGGTCGCCTTTGTGTGACCCTTCTGGACCTGCGAGACACTTCTGAGCGGCAGCACTAAGAAAACTCAAATATGTTTTTTTAAAAAAAGACTCACATTTTGAAAAGGCGTATAGTATGTCTTGCAACCTATGTCGCCATCCAAAGCTTATAAATCACAATCTGCAATCACTAAGCCGGTGCCTAAACTCTTGACCATCGCAGTCCACCAGTACGCGAAAGCAAAGGACTCGGAGCAGTCGACACAGCAGTGTCCCGTCCGTCCAGGCATTCCAGACGCTACAGCACTGCCCTGCTGCGAGGGATAATCGGGACTTCGCAGTACGCCCCGTTACGACCATGCATTCTGCACAACATGCAGCCAGCGAAAGGGTCAAGATCGCAAAGGGCGCTCGAAATTAGGAACACATTGCTTGTCAACGGATCATCGCCGACGTTGAAGTCGACGAGTTCAGACGCGGTGAGATGAAGAGCGGGTGAATCCACATGCCATCCAGAATGGGTTAGATGTGCAACCGACCCATGCTGGCAGGCCCTTGGATCTCGTTCTGAGTGGTTGCAATGAACTTCCTACCCGCTTGGGTCACTCAAGTAACCACTCGCTCGGTATCTCCGTACTTTCCACACCGCTGCACGCAATCCAAGCGGGGAGGTGGTTTTTGCGAGAATGTCATGTGACTAATGCGACCCACAGTATAGGGACCTTCGAATGCACCTCTGGGACATGGGTGCCGGCCTCTTGGTCACTGTTCTATCCACGTCAAGCATCCAATGCGAGCGGCTGCTAAAACGTTTACTACCTCATTCTGCTTTTGGCCCTGACCAATGCAACAACACGTGACATTGGCAGACACAGCGTTTCCTTCCGGCTGTGTCTGTGACTTTGAGTGCATAGTCGTGATGTTGGTTGGCGCCAAACAGAAGAAGCCACTATTTTTAGCGGCCGTTTGCCAAGGCACACGAGACAGACAGCACCTCGCGCCTTCTTTCGACCACACATTTACTTTTGCAGCCCTACAGCCCTACCATGCACACCAGCAGCGAATCACCACACACTTGCACAAATGCAAATAGCTACGATGTGTGGGCCTCCTTGTACCTCCTGGGCGCTGTGTGCCGCCCAATGTATGGGTAGCGACGAACTCACGACTGGACATGGCATGAATGGACGGATGCGGATGCACCTGTCACTCGGCAACTCCGCGATCCAAGTGCCAGCTCGCGTCCGAGTTGATGTCGCCTAGGTATCAAAGCTCAACCACTAAAACCCTGTGCTTTCACTTCACCGTTCGCGGGACGGTGACATGGGAAGTGTCCGCCTTGCACACAGACTTGGGTCCGGACACACGTCCGCGTGGCTGTCGTGGATGGGAACCTTCTCCATGGAAGGTGCTTGTCCACGTCCCGGGGTCGCTCACGGTGACGCCGCATTGTCAGGAGGTCGTTTCGAAACATACCAGCGGTCGGGCTAGTCGTACGGGTGTCTTTGGCGTTACACACGCCAGTGAATCGTCGGACGTTCAACTTGTTTATGCGGTCGACGACCCTGGAAACTCCAGGCGTAAGGCTGCATGGACATGCAGCATGAACACGTAGGCACGATTACAGGTTCCAGACGGTAGATTACCAGAAGCCGACATTCTCGTCGGCATGGTTGCGACACGGTTGCAGTGCTGTCTTCCTAAGGAGATCCTTGGTCGTTGTGTTAGAAGCGATCGCTGCATCGCTCGACTTGGACTTTTCGTCCGGGCTGTACGGACCTGTCTCGCTGAGTCACAAGCATGCTGTATCGTACCGTGTCCAGGCAGATGTCTCCACTGGCAATACTCGCGTCGTTGAACTACATCCTGTACAGCCCGCATGTTTCCCTACGACGATGATCGACGCCCTTTCCCTTTTCAAAGAAACAGGCACACCACGCCATTGCATATCCACCGAAGAGGCCGTGCTCAGTCTCAGAGACGTTCCACCAATTACAAGGTGGTGGGTGTTCACCGATCAAGAACAGCTCTCATACGATGCTCAACAGCCACGCGTCGAAGCGAAGGCGCTAGCCTCGAAGCACTTCAGGGGTACGGGTGCAAGGCTAAAGGCGCTATGACGGTGAGCAGGGCTGGCGCATGATGGATGGGATGACAAAACACCACGGTTACTGCAGTGCAGTGCAGTGCAGTGCAGTGCTTCGATGCATCCTCAAGAACGCGTTGGTCTGTCTCCGCGCCTTCACAGTCCTGGACTGATGAAACTTGTTGGTTTCTGCCTGTTTCCAGACGATTCAGACTAGAAACCAGCAACGGCCAAATCGCCGAACCACCGGCCTAGCAATCGTTAGGAGGCTTTGTTCACGGCCATAAATCTCATTTCCAGGGCGCACTATGGAGACAAGGTGTCACCGATGCAGCGCGAACAACGGAACGACCATTCAGATGGATTTGCCTTACCATGCCCAGGGATCGTCCTCGTCAAACCTAGTAGTGCAATACCCTCAAAGGGCGCAAAACAACCAAGGACGTCGATCATACCCCTCCGCCCTTTCGCCGCGGGCCGATGGCTTCCAAGCCGTCGGTCCCCGAATACGACGTAACGAGTATCGTGCTTCGTGTAGTCGTTCCACCTTCGGCTTTTCAAAAGTGGCTCACTCAAGACAGGTATATCTTCTTTCGGTGCTATCGTTGTCTGCTTTGCGTCAAGGGCTCCCAACCTTGTTACCAGCTTGCTAGTTCAGATGTTCCAACACAACAGGCGTTTGCGGCTTTTGTAGTCTTGCCTGACTTTGCGCAATGATACCGGCTCTCAGTGCTCAACGACCTGAAGTGCAGGAGGAACGCTTCTTGTCGGTACGCTCCTAAAATGAACGTTTCCCTTCCGTCTCAGTCGGTAGCCGGGCCATTGACCATCTTGTAGACTGGATAAGATTCAAAGTCCCCACAGTTCAGAACCGAGGTTCGATGGCCGCTGTTACCTGCAAGTCGGTTACTAAGAAAAGAGAGGGCTTTTCGCACACCAAACCACAGCTTCGGATGCGCCTTCGTCACCAGCCGCATCCTCACATGTTTGGTGCTGCGTTTAGGAACAAAATACAAAACTCATTTTAGAGATTCAAACATAAGTCAAACTCTTCATGGTAAGCAAGAGTGAGCTTTCCGCGTTAGGCTCACAATGAAAAGCAGCATTGCATGAACAACGTCCAGCATGCAACTGCTCACGCGCCGCCAGTACCGGTGGCTCAGAGGAATTAGCCGAGCACTATTCATTTGCTTTCCTACTATGCCTATGCAGTGCAATCAGGCCTCCAGCTGCTTGTGATATAGACAGACCAGACCGAAATCATAACGTGCTCCGAGCTTTGATTTCAGTGTTGTTGATCGCTACTGACCTGAAGACTTTCTCCAATTTGCATTGCAGTCTAGTGTGGCATTTATGAGAGATCCTCATTGGCCGAATGTGAATGACTAAAACGGTGTAACCGAAGCCCGTAACAAGACGTGTAGCGCCGAAAACCACGCCAGCCCGCCAACCCCAGCGGAAATTCTTTGCTTGATGATCGGTATTAAAGCTCGCGAACCAAGACGCGTACCCTTCGTCGCGCACTGAGAAACGGAAAGCAGCATCTTCCGCGGCGGCGCGGCCATTGCGGTGAAAACTTGCCGTCATTGCTGGCCTTGACGCTACTGTACGTTCACAGCAGTGAGTGGGATATTCAGCCCTACTTGGCTCGAGCACGGTGCCAATCGACGCCTAAGACCCGCATATAGAGGCAAGGTATAGCGAAGCGTACTAACCGTGAGAGGAGCATGCGCAACGCCTGCCTAATGAAGCACCCGGAAATCCCGAAAGCTGAGGGGTTCGGTGGGCTCGTATGCAACCCGCGATGCGATGCGTACGCGAAGCAGAGCTAGCATCTCTGACCTGCACAACCAAATCCCTTGTTACGCAACAGCTCCAGCAACAAGCTGTTTGCCCACCTTCAACCCCAAATTCCAAGTCAGCACTCAAGTTCGCCAAGCATCTGACGCGGAAACTGTGCGAACGGGATCTGTGCACAAGCGCTTACTGTCACAAAGAGGCTCTTCCCGCAGGGCTAGGGATGGTCACAGTCCCACGTGGATACGAGGTCAGATACTCTCGAATTGCAAAACACTACGGATGAACTCCATGATCCAACTCTTGAACGCGCAACGCGAATGTGCCTATAATTAATAGCGTACCGCATGCGCGGCGTTTGCGTACGACATTTCCAATTGATACCCTCATACAGTCACAAGCTGCGAGCTGCACTCCACATCCAGCAGATTACGAAACGCAGAACCGCTGTAGTCCAATCCTTCCAACACGGAAAGCGGAGCAGACAAGAATCCAGATCCCGGTGCAGGTGTTCACGGCCGTTCGCAACATTTTCCAGCTAGCCTCACTTAACCGATCTTGCATGTTTTCCACACCAACTTGCAGAAAACCGGTGTCGAGTCTGAGATTCCATGTTCCTGCCTGCATGCTAACCAGCATCTTACTCATCGGCCACACTCGCTCGCACTCGAGTGCGCGATTCCGCTCCGACGAATCAGGACGCTGTGATAACGTCGGGGCTGCGTGGCGGGTTGGGGGCCGAAGCGCGTCCAATTGGAGAGATTGGCGATGTCTGGCAGCGCGTGGAGACACGTCCGAGCATACAACACGCAACGTGCATTGGAGGATGCAATTTCGCAAGTCGTCGCAAATGATTCGATAGTCTGAAACACCGCAGAATGGCGCTTTTTGCCCTGGATCCCCCCGGGATTCAGACTGTGCCGATCTCTGGGAAGTGGTGACAGTAACTTCAAGAGCACTGTCAAAGCACAGGGCACAGGGAGAACCACGGGACGAGCAACATGCACAACAGGGCTTGATTTGTGATTCCTTATGCTGATGTCCTTCTGCGGCGTCGTGAATGTCCCTGGGGCTAACAACGTGGTGCTGAATCTCTCCATCGGGAACATGGTCGTGACTGACAACGCCGCCGCAAATACCATCCACGCCGCAGCAAATACCGTCCACGCCACAATCGTGCAGAGTCCAAATCCACTCTCAAGAGTCTCGATGCCAAACCCGCAGCAGCCCCTGAGTCGTCTTGGGGCGGGGATCTTCCAGACTCAGTGGCTGGGTTCGCTCCATGCACGTGTTGCACAGATTGCACCTCCGTTGCCAGAATCATGACCCGCAAACACAACACCACGTTTCCTGTCTCAGTCCCTAGCCTAGGTTCTGCTCCACTCTAGCCAGGCGTCTCCACTAGGCCATCTCCAGGCATAGGCGACACGGATGGGCTTGTTGTTGCGAAGCCGACTCCGTGCGTGACCCACCGTACCAGCACGCGCGTTCCCACCACATGCCCCAGCCACAATAGCGAACCCCGATATTGGTTTCACAGCATTCATACAGACCTGTATCGACCACATGTCTTCCATGACAAATTTCTCGAGCTACGGACAGTTTGGCCGCCGGTCGCTGCATGCGCGTTGTGTAACGGCGCGGCAGTGGCATGCTTACAGAACACAGGGCTGATTTCAAATGATAGCTCGGCCCTCGCCGTCATGTTTCGCGGCGCTGTCTGCTCTGAGGCGGGTTCGAGATTCTCGTTACTACCATGGGACCTGATACGCGGGGGTGAATTGGCAGGTGGGCGTACAGCGACAATCTTTGGCGGCTAGGCAATGCAACGCTGTACGGCGAGCTGTTTCGTCGGGTTGCCTAACCACCACGAGGCAGTGTTACATGCAGCTGAAGCGGAGAGTATAATGTGCAGACGGACCCGAGGCCGATCTTCGGGCGGTGATTGGATGGGTAAGTTAAAGTGTCTCAGCCCTACGATAAACGGTACGTCTTACTCCGATGCTTTATGCAGAGGTGCTGGCTTTGGGCATGCCATGTGTTCTGTGGATCACCTGAGATGTCGCTTCTTGGAACGGGCACGACAGCTCACCACACACCATGTATACCAACTGTATCATCGGCGATCCGACAAAGTATGAGTGCTCGAGCTGCAGGGTCTAGCCGGAGGGTTTTGATGTCATGCGCTATCTTGCAGGTTTCTGCCTGCCATGTCTATGTCGTTTCCATCGAAACCTATCGATGTAACCCCCATCTTCCGTTCCTCTGCTTCCGTTCGAGCAATGGTGATGCACGGCGGCAATCTAGACAAGGCATTCCAAGCAGTCGAAAACATAAAGTATCAGCCTCGATCGACAGTAGTTCTGAGGTCCTGACAGTAACCGGCACGATATCCTCGACAGCTCTGATCCTCATCCTTTGCCATGTACCTCAACTTGCCGTGTACGGATCGAATCTGATAACAAGCGCGATTGCACCACCGCGTATGCCACACGCCACAGTTCTCATGTCCTATTCAATGTACGGCGGACAAATGAACGGGGCACATGCTGATAACATGTCGACGCTAGATTCTAGAATCTCCGCTGCCACAAAAGCGTACAATCACACATGGTAAATAGGGAAGAGACCCAGCGGGAGTGCATATATCACGTCCGTCATACTCGAGACCAGACCAGACCTATTGGGAATGTCAAAGTACGAACCGCTCCGTGTGTCCTACCTGTAGCGCCATGTGGTAGTGGATGATGCAGTCTGTAAAAGCACAAAACAATCTACAGCGTCACTTGCCATGACCCCACCCCATAGCTCGATCGATGATCTGAAATGCGACATCCCCAACTCGACTCGCAAACAAGACAACTGTCTAATCGCCTAGTCGACAACTTTGCATCCGCTGCTCTCGCCACATCACAATGCCACCCACCCCCTTCCACAGACGGAACCGCTCAACGCCGCGCCCTAAACAACGCCGAGGGAGAGAGACTCTGTAGATTCCGTGCTGTCTGTCGTTTGCACGCGAAGAACAAGAACAAGTCGATCCACATCCACCCATCTCCTCCGATACAGCGCCACGCGCCGTTCAGCCGGTGCCCAAGTTCCTGCTCTCCACCTGCGATTACCGATTGCGCCTCGCTTGCATTAGTTTTCCGTCGCGAAGTAAAGGGATCGTCAGATGGATGATGATGGGTGTGTCACTGTTTGAGCAGTGGTCGGCGCGTTGACGGTCATGGTCGCTTGCCCCAGCTGCAATCCCCTTACACTCGACACGAGAAGATGGATCGATGACGATACAGCTGACTGCGAGGTTCGTGGCAGAAGAAGGAGGAGGAGATGCACATAGTCTGCCAACGCTGGATATTGTAGGGGGAGGACCTTGTAGCTAGGCAGGGCTGGGAAGAGCGCTGAAGTGAGTTCAGTCCGGCTTGTACTTTGCTAGAAACTCGATGGAGAGATGGAATGCGCCATGCCACGCTTAAGTAGTATGTTACGCCAGATCAGTGTCGAGTTCTACAAGGTAGCACCGAGAGCCTAGCAGGTTTGATACAAAATACGGTAGTTCTTTCTTCGTACACCTAAACATGAAAGGAGAGTGGGCACTCAGAGCCCAGGTATCGACCATCCTGATCCCTTGAACGCCTTATAATGCAAACAAAGCTCCCAATAAGCGCCGCCAATGCCTTTCCTTTCGCTGCCTTTAGCCCACCATCTTCCCGTTACTCTGTCCTAGGTTTCTTCATAGGCAGAGCTGGTACCTTGAAACCTCCGGCGTCGGTCTTACCTCCAAGCTGCGTGAACGATCCACCCTTGAACCACCGATCTTCATCGGCCTTGCGCTTTCGATTCGCCTCTTCTCTCGCCCTCGGATCAACAAGCTCCAAGCCCTGAACAGGAGTGAAGGCAACAGAGCTCACGCCTGAGCCTTGGAGGCCAACACCACCAGTTCGGAGTCCCTGTGCACGCAAACTCGTTGCTGTACCACCAGCGCCAAAGCCCTTGAGCGAAGAAGCAGCGCCGAGCGTCGTGTCGCCTCCCCAGCCAGGGTTCTTCTTTGAGAGCTTCGCTCTTGTCTTGGGATCGATTTGCTGTGCGCGCAGACGGCCAGTATCGGTGGCGCCAATCATGCCCATACCCTTTGTTGAATCGCCGTAGCCGACTTCCTTCTCTTCCTTGCCAAATGCCATTCTGTTTTGTGCTTTGCGGATCTCCGTCATAGCTGTTGCTTCCTTTGCCTTGCGAGCACGTCGACCACCACGTTTGCGGGCGGGCTTGTCGTCTGGGGCGGGAAGAGCGCGGACGCCCTTGTTCGCCGGAATTTCGGTAAGCTTGTCGAGACGTCTTTCGCATTCTTCTTTGAGCTGACGACCGGTGGAACCATCAGGCGCTTGATGTACCATGTCGACACGGGCGGCGAGAATCACTTTAGCGGAGACGATGCGGAGTGCTTGCTTCTTGAGGTCTTGACGCACGGCTTCGAGGATAGGGCTGTGGTAAAGGAAACCCTGATGCCTGATCCCAATGTTGGTTGCGAGACCTAGGCCAGTCGCTTTGTTTGAGCCCAATGGTGCGATATTACAAGCAGGTGTCTTCGCAAGGCCCGCAAGACCTCCAGCATAGTTGATGAATTGGGCCGCAGTCAGAGAACCAATCAGTTCCGTAAGGTTCGGCGCAAATACGCTCATGCGTGACTGGACATATTCGGTGAGGATGTGCTTCGATTTGTCGAGACTCAATAAAAGTTTACAGGCAGTCATGACAGCAGCAAGCTCAACATCTTGAAGTTCGCGGCCGGTAGCTCGAGTTGCTTCGACCGTAATGACCATGAGTGACGGCGCATCCAGAATCGTCTTCAGCGGCACTCCAACAGTGTTGTTTGCATCCTGCGCAATGTTCTTTATGTCGTCTAGCGGGCGGTTTCCGAGAATAGCAACTGTCTTTGCATAGTCGACGGGGTTCTTGACGAGCTCTTCGAGGTAGGGGAAGCGCAGCGAATAGTTATCGCGGATGAACTTGTGCACCGCCTGGATCTCACCGTCAATCTGGGTCGAAAACTCGTTTGCCTCCTTGAGTAGCTGGTACTCAAGGTTGTCCTCGATCGACTCGCCGTCCATTACTTCCTCCATCTTGTCCTTGACCTCGTCGATCTGTTGAAGCACCGGCTGTAGGTTGGCCATTAGGGTCTGCGCATTCCTTATATCCGCTGGCCCTTTGTCTTTCTTCTTGCCTTCTTTCTCTGCGTATTCTGCCTCCTCATCCACCATCTCCTCGTCCTCACCGTTTTCTGGTTCTGGAGAGCCAAAGTCTCCGCCAGTAAAATCGTTCTCGAGATCTGCTACATCTTCGTCGCCAGAATCCGCGAAGTCAGCGAGCAGTTCCTGCTCGAGTGTCGCCATGATCGCTGTTGTGAGTTACAGAGATTGGTGGTTGGCGAAGAAAGAGAAGGCGCGCATCATACCTAAGAAATCACCGCGGGAGAGCTACTAGCGTGGGCACGTGCGCCGCTGCCTCTGAATTTCCATGTATCTTCGTGACAGCAACCTCCACTACCAACCTCAACCGACGTTCGCTTCTAACAGAATCAACTCCCACAAGCTGGGCAGCGCAAAAGACGCTTTTTCACGCACCTCGACTCCTACGGGACCGACCGCAACCATGGAGGCGCGAGGACCTCCGCGCGTCAAGAACAAGGCGGCCGCGCCCATTCAAATCAGCGCGGAGCAGCTGCTGCGCGAAGCAGTCGACCGCCAGGATGAGAAACTCAATGCGCCAACGCAGCGATTTGCGGACCTGGAGGAGCTGCACGAGCACCAAGGTCGCAAGAGGAAGGAGTTCGAGGATTACGTGCGTCGCAACAGGATCAACATGAACAATTGGATGCGCTATGCTGCCTGGGAACTTGAGCAGAAGGAGTTCAGGCGTGCGCGATCAATTTTCGAGCGCGCGCTGGATGTCGACAGCACGCCGGTGGCCCTCTGGTTGAGGTATATCGAAGCTGAGATGAAGCACCGCAACATCAACCACGCGCGAAACCTTCTCGACCGCGCCGTCACTATCCTTCCCCGCGTAGACAAGCTCTGGTACAAGTACGTCTACATGGAAGAGACCCTTGGCAACATTGATGGTGCTCGCTCCGTATTTGAGCGCTGGGTACAATGGGAGCCTGAGGAGTCTGCATGGTCGTCCTACATCAAGCTCGAGAAGAGGCACGGAGAATTTGAAAGAGCAAGGGCTATCTTCGAGCGCTTCACTGTCGTTCATCCCGAACCAAAGAACTGGATCAAATGGGCCAAGTTTGAGGAAGAGAACGGCACCAGCGACTTAGTACGAGACGTGTACGGCACCGCTGTTGAGACACTTGGCGACGAATTCATGGATGAGAAGCTGTTCATGGCATACGCCAAGTTCGAAGCAAGGCTGAAGGAGACAGAGCGAGCAAGAGCCATTTACAAATTTGCGCTGGACCGTATGCCACGCTCGAAATCGATCAACCTTCACAAAGCCTTCACGACATTCGAAAAGCAATACGGCGATCGAGACGGTATCGAGGATGTCGTGCTGTCAAAACGAAGGGTACACTACGAGGAACAGATCAAGGAGAACCCAAAGAACTACGACGCATGGATCGATTTCGCACGGTTGGAGGAGACGTCAGGGAATACAGATCGTGTACGAGATATCTACGAGCGTGCAATTGCACAGATCCCACCCACACAAGAGAAGCGCCATTGGAGGAGGTACATCTACCTGTGGTTGTTTGTGAGTTTACCCTCTCAAATGCCGTAGACCATCGCTAACAGTTCTGCAGTACGCCGTTCACGAAGAGTCCGTCACGAAAGACATCACCCGTACACGGCAAATATACCAGGAGTGTATACGGCTGATACCTCACAAACGCTTCACCTTTGCCAAGCTTTGGCTGCAGTTCGCATCTTTCGAGATCCGCCAATCCCAATTAACAGCAGCGCGGAAACTTCTTGGCCAAGCAATCGGCATGTGTCCCAAAGACAAGCTCTTCAAAGGCTACATTGAGCTCGAGATGAAACTCTTCGAATTCACTCGCTGCCGTCAACTCTACACAAAATTCATCGAGTTCAACGGTTCAAACACACAAACATGGATAAAGTTCGCCGAACTGGAGCGTGGCCTTGACGACTTGGACCGCGCTCGCGCGATTTTTGAATTAGCAGTAGACGAACCCCAACTCGATATGCCCGAGCTGCTGTGGAAAGCATACATTGACTTTGAAGAGGGTGAGGGCGAATACGAACGCACAAGAGCTCTGTACGAGCGATTACTTGAGAAGACAGACCATGTCAAGGTCTGGACGTCATGGGCACAGCTGGAAATCGGCATCCCTGACTCTGAAGCCGAGGACAACGACGACGAAGACAAGCCTGTCAGTGAGGCAGCTAAGGCTCGTGCGCGCGCCGTATTTGAGCGTGCGCACAAGCGCATGAAGGACAAAGACCTCAAGGAAGACAGGGTCGCGCTTCTCAATGCCTGGAAGAGCTTTGAAACAATTCATGGCAGCCCAGAGGATCAAGAGAACATCGACAAACAGATGCCGCGAAAGGTCAAGAAGAGGAGAAAGTTGGACGACGACAGTTTCGAGGAGTATGTCGACTACATCTTCCCCGCGGACGACGAGAGCGCTGCCAAGCTTGCGAAGCTCATGGCCAACGCGCAGAGGTGGAAGGCGGCGAAGGCGGCAAGGGAGGCAGAAAACGGGGAGTAAGCCAGCTTTCTGTAGGATTGGAACGTGTATTGAGACTCGCACGGTGGTGTAGACCGTACGTGCCGACTATTGTTCACTGCTCCCACATTACAAACATAAACGCTGCAGATCGAAGTCAACAGTATCGATGTTCTTAGACGGGGTCCGGACCTGTTGTGCTCGTTCCGGCAGATAGAAGGAACGAAACGTTCATAACAAGCAGATACAAGGAGAGGGCTAATCAAACCATCACAACATACCTGCCATACATTAAGCTCGTCGAACGCGACACAGGTAACGCGGCACGAGCTAGTGCCTTTCGATTCGAGTCTCGAACCTCGAGAAATCAGAGTCTGGCTCTTTTGCTTTCCTGCGTTGTGACGCTTCTGACGTGATTCAGATCCTGAACCGTACTTCTACAGCCTATCACAACAACTGTGGATATGTCTTCACCCCTTGCATCTTACGCACGTCTTCACGCCGGCTCATTTACAGAAAACGCATTCAGGGAAAGCAGGGATGCCAGATGTCATCATTGCACTACAAAGATATTTCAAGCAAAAGCGTGGGCTGACACTGAAGAGGTCGCGAAGATGTTATTGAGAACAACGGCCGTTTGTGATCGCACTAAACACGATACACGTCTTCTTGCTGCTCGCACTCTGGCTGCGCTACCTATACGCTTGGCAGAAATTCCGACCAACTCTTCAAGTCGATGCGACAATCCTCGTTCCCTGCCATAGGTAATGATGACTTCACAAACGAGACAGAAGGCTATGGTACCGAACATTTGCATTGATGCTAAACTCTATAGAACACTCAATCATCCAAAACAGTAAACCAAGCGAGTGTTATCAGTAATGACAAGGGAAAAAGGTAGGCTTCTCGTGCACCATATGTGTACAATATTGTCGTCGCAGCCCGCTCAAGCAGTGCGTCCACCGCTCCAGCCACCACTCATCCCATCAACATCCACCAGCGTGATATCGTTGCTCCTAGAGCTTCCAAGAAAGCCATACATGTGAAACTTATGCGTTTAGATGGAGCAGCCGGTATCGTAGGCCTTGAGAGCGTTCTTTTGAGCAGCCGCGACAGAGTAGAGCTTGCAGACCATGGCGTTGTCAACCTTGCCACAGGTGAAGGACTTGCAGCTGGAGTTAGCCTGGCACTTGGCCTTGCAAACGTCCTCAGAAGAAACAGAGGGAGCAGAGATGGGCTGGTTGTTAGTACTGGCGGTGGGCCTAGTGCCGCATGTGTTGGCAGATGAAGACTGCTTGTTCGAGCTGGAGGACTGCTTCTGAGCGTTAGAGTTGGAGGAAGCCTGCTTCCGGGTGCCGTAGCTGTTCTCATTGCTGGCCTTGCTAGCATCGATTTTTTTTGGACTCCTCAGCCTGTTACTCAGAGGTCTTGGAGCCGGATTTGGAGTTGCTCAAGTCTGCTGGTTGTCGACCTTCTTGCCAGTAGGGTTGCTGGAGGTAGGAATAATGCTAGGGACGGCGGAGCAAGTCTTGTCATAGACTACGAGGTTGGTGCTGAACTACTTGGGAACAGCGGAAGCATCGCAAGAGTAGAGCTTGCACTTGGTGCTGTCGACCATGCCGAAGCAGGAAGACTTGCAAGAACTGCTGGACTCGCACTGAGTCTGGCAAGCAGCTGAGGTCTAGATACCAGAAGGCTGCGAGATAGGCTGGTTGTTCCTGTTGCTGCCAGCTGGGGCGGCACCACAGGTGTTGCTGCGGACCATGAGAGGAGAGGCAGATGCATATGTGGCCGCGAAGGCAGCGATAACAGTGGTGGAAAAGTACATGTTAATGGTTGAGTGAGAAGTATGAATGAAATTGGTTCTGAAGTGAGTGTAGTGAGCGATGGTATTTTTAGGATGCCGGATGATGCTGAATGATGAGTTACTGACTGAGGACTTGCTTGTCTTATATACCTGCATTCACTGCACCTCTGCACACCTGAAGGTATTGACAACGCTAATCCTCCTTTCCATGACCTCTCAAAGGAAAGCTAACGAAGTGAGCTCCACAGACGACTGACGATATAAAGCATCTAGGCCATGCGGTTGTGGAGTGAACGGCGTTGTGGCTTGCCTCGGCGTGTTCGAAGCCACTCCCTTAGCACAATAAGGGTAGCAAATAGGCGCAGTCACGCTCGTACCTGGATCAGAAATCCTAACAAGGTACTAGTTTTATTTTTTTGCGTCCTTGCAGCGCTAAAGTACGGGTTTTGTCGTGGAATGCTTTCGTGCAGGGTGAGCGTCCACGTATGCATCACGTGATTTCACTATTCCCCACAACTGACGAGCGTTGATCCGATCTGGAAGCCTGTATACTGTTTTTTGGGTCGACCCCTGGCAGAATCTAGATTTCTATGACAGCTGTCAGACAAGTATAGCCGAAAGATGCGGATGTATCGGGATGACATGTACTGGGACGGAATCAATTCACTGCCTCCTTGTTAGGGATCTGTCGACCCGAAGCTGAGCGACACTGCTCAGGCTATTAAGCTGAGAGATTAAGTCACATCGGTTTGGTCTGCACATGAGAAGGCATAATCCACGCCTGGATACGCAATGCCTTCACATGGCGGTGGCTCAGCTCCATCGTAAGGAAAATGGCGTGGTCCAAGTGGAGTTGGTATACAAGACTGCTGTCGAAGGCTAGAAAAGAGGGTTTAAAGTGTGGGAACACAAAAACCGTTCCCATATCGATCAGAGTCGTTGACTTTGAGATCTTCGCTAGTGCCTGGAAGCTTTGATTGCGCTTCGAATTTCTCTCCCCTCCATCTCCTCCAAAAGCGCTCTTTCCGCAGCTGTCAAGTCCTCCAAGCAACCATCCGCATCCCACCTCGCCAACCACTGTGCTTGAAACAGCCTATGCCATTCATCTGTGTGTGGCGGATACGCTCCCTTCATTCTTAGCCGGCGCACTTTCTCCTTCAGTGCGTCCTGGGCATCTTCGTCCTCCCTACGCTGTCTCTGCTTCTCTCGCAACTCTTCCATTACGTCCTGAGCTGAGAGATGAAACTCACCGCTTCTTGCCTGGATAGCGGTAATGTTGCCAGTGAAGCAGGAGTTCCGCAGGTCTTCGATCATTCTTTGGTCTCGATGGTGCCTATGTAAAAGTTCCTCAATATGATCGTCCTTACCGGCACTGGCTCTCGACACGCGGCTCAGCTCTTCAGCTAGCCTAGCCTGGTCGTGTTCGAGGCGCTTGTTCTTCAGGATCAACCCATCTTTGTCCCAACTCCTGCTGTCATTGACCTTACTTTGGTATTCGGACACAGAACCGATCATCTCCTCGTGCTGAAGCCTGAGTTGTTCGTCGAAATGCTCTGTGCGACGTTCAAACTCTTCTTTGTATTGTTGCATCTCGGCCTGCCATGACCTTGCTTCTTCTTGAGCCTTTGTGAGGTCATCAGCCAGACTGGCATTGCGGTCTTGCGCCTCGGTGAGATCGGCCTTCAAGTCTCGACACGTTCTTTCCAGATCTGGCTGGTACATGCGCTCAGCATCAGCTTTGAACTGTTTATATTGTGCTTGCAGTGACTTGAAACGATGCTGCTCTTTTTCGAACAGATTCTGCCAGTCAGCCGAGCCGCGCCGTGAAGCATTGTCACCCACCAAGACTTCGCGACGAGTACTTGATGTTGCGTCGCAGGTCGTGATCAGTTCGTCTTTGCGGTCGGGATCCGAATATGGCTTCTGAGTTTCCTCCTGCAAGTAACTGATCCAGCGGCAGAGCTCGTTAGCTGTGAGCTCCTCACGTGCTGCAGCTCTACTGTCTGTGTCTATTTCCGAGTCGGTGACAAGGAAATGGAAGTGTGATATAGCATCTGCGCTCACGGACGCTGCAAGACATGCCGTCAACCAGGCAGTGCACAAAAGATCAATGTCTTCTCGCAGCAGCGCCGAATCTTCTTCAAGATATCGACATCTTTCATTGACCCGCTGAAGCTCTTCATGCAAGTCCCCGTTCAGGTTCAGCGGGTCCTCATACACCAGGTCAGATGATTTTTTGGCATTATTGGATACATCCCTATCTCCGCGTGCGATGTCGGCAATGATCTCGTCCAGCTCAGATAGCTGGCCACCATTGCTTGTACTAAGAGCAGCCACACCAGGTCCGTTGTATCTGTGCTCTTCGGCCCGAGACATTGCCGCGTCGTTAGCCTCAGAGAGCAACGAAGGACTTTTCTCTGGCTCATGAGGAGGGCTGTGGTAGCCCTCGCTTCGCCTTGGCCTCGTGTCGGTCTGGCTGTGCGTACGGCTTAGGTAGCCGAGAAAGATGCTCTGATTCGCACTACCCGGCCTTGATACCGATGGAGAACCGGCCGGGATCCAAGGCGATCTTGAGGATGGCGAAAATTGGTGTCTCTCGGTCTGCCAACCAAGAGACGCCCTTGTCGGGTTTGTGAAGTTGGACCCAGGGCGACTATGTGGTGGGTGTTTTGGTGTTGTGTGTGCCTCGAGCACTTCGTCTGTGCTGTCTGTGAAGTTTCGACCATCGTTCTGGACACTGCCTGTTTTCTTTACGTTGTTCTTTCCTCTTTGAGAAAGATCAAACATGTCTTCTGGCACACCTGTGTCGTTCTGATGGAGATCTCGTTCCCACTGGGGTCCGACCTCGCTCAAAGTGCTTGCAGTTGCAGACCTCGCCATGTCGACGTCGCGGCCTGGGACAACTGCTGCTCGTGGCGCACGTGTTATCGATTCCGCATCATTCACGGACATGATCCGAGGATCGTCACATGCGTTCATCTGCTGATCTGTTGGTTCTGTACCGGGTAGCGATAATCGTCGATCTGTTTGCATCGTATCCGCCATGATGATGGGTTGAGAAGTCAAGGGTCGGTGTCTGAGGGGTCTGTAGATCGTGCGAAAGGAGCTTTGCGCTCGGGGAAGTGTCTATTCGCGGTTCACAACCTCTTCGATCCCCATAGCCTTTGTTCCACGTTGCACTGACTCCTGCACAGCCGCATCCAACGCCTCTCCCGCCGCACAAGAGCCCTTCCTCGTCGACGTTTCACCCTTCCAAGACAAAGCCCCCCCTGAGCCCAGACCACCCCGCTGTCCCCATCGTCATCCATTCACATGCTCCTCCTCGCTCCATGGCTCCAGTTGCTTTGTCCACCTCTTTGCTTCCACATGCTCCTCGCGGCTTCCGACAACCTCCACCCAAGACACGCCCCGGTTGCGTTTGAAATAGATGTTTCAAGGGCTGCTTTGCCGGCCGGCCAAGGGCCGTAGAGTTAAGTATACGCACTGAAAGAAAGGAGGGCCAATCCAGCATCAAAGACATATGAGATTGAGACGCTTGCGGCGAGCTCGTGGACTGCTGCAATGGAGAAATGCTGTGTAACCCAGCAGCGTGGGCTGTGTTATGTGACTAGCTGGTTGCGTAATGAAAATTATGATGCTGCTTTACGTGGGAACATCACTGTCGAGGATCACTGTCGAAGAACAGGAAGGTGCGACTTGTGGAAAGACAGTGGTTTGAATAGGAAAACTAGCCAAATTGTGTACAGTCCCCTTGTTGATTGAAAACCGTTGGAATAGGAAGATTGATGCTCTCAAGGTGGGCTTGTGACGACACCGGAAAGGGACTAGTGAGGTGTGGGAAGAGATGACTCGCATGAACACATGTTCTCTCCTGGAACATCAAGATGTCGTAGAGCTCTCGATTGAATGATCGCCGCAGGTCCACGGACGTTATTCAGTTAGCTGTGGCCTGTGGAGCGGGAAGACGCCTTGGACCGAGAAAGCGCTAGTAAACGATCGATCTGAAGAGCTGAAGAGCTGAATCGAGCTGCTAGTGTCTCCTTCACATCGTGTGTCCCTATCGTGCAGCTCGCCTAGGGATTTATACTGCTACGAGTTAGTCTTCACCTGTTATACCACCGTCTACATCATGATGGAAGCTCGTAACCACAAACGGGTAACGTCCACGGGTGGAGGCGCTTTGCCAAGTTAGTCAGGCATTGCGACAGCAAGGTCATCTCGCAGCCGTAGTCTCAGGCTAGGATGCCGCGCTGACTACCGTAACCGAGTTCATCAGGATGCAGTCACGTTTGGCAGCTCGTGATACAGGTGGGGTTGGCATTGTCAATGGTCCACAGGTACCCAGAAAGACTGAAAAACATCAGACCATGAGTGCATGGTTTTTCGAGTCACGATTCCACAGGTTGTGAAAAACTTTGTCTTGTACCGGCGGGAGTGTCGCACGGTCCGAGGTTGACCGTTGTGCTACTGGCAGCCCACCGAGATAGCGTACCATCGTGTAGAGGTGGCGATGAGGTTGTTCAGATGTCGCTGTTGTTGTAGCTGATGTAGAACTTGCAGACATTCATCTTCACTTGCTGCCGTTGTGCGATAGCCAGCGTCTATGACGATGGCAATGCTGGTGTTGACCCTGTGACATGTTCGCACGGCACACGTCCGAGCCAGGTCGCCGTTCCATGGTCGAGGGAGTCACCGATGTGGGGTGAACCGTCTAACCCTTCCCTTCCCCGCGCAAATGTTCAAAACTAATTAGCATTTAGTCTCATGCGCGTAATGCGTGCGCGGCACGAGAGACCAAGTCACCTATCTTGCTGACCACCGAGACGAAGACCATGAACACCTGACAAGGTGTGGACGAGTCTAACATCGATCGCGCCAAGGCAGAGATAGGGACGAGTCGCCATAAGGCGTTGGCGATTTAGCTCCTGGGAGGTATCTTGGTACTGGGATATTGGTATCGAATCTGCGGTGTCAGGCCAAGGGGCAAGACACGGAGTACCTGCCAGAATGAGCGGTATAGTGAATGGCTCTGTGGGTGCAGAGAACATTGCCATCGACTGCCCAAACAGAGCTGCGTCGCCGATGTCGAGAGCTGTCTTGCGCTTATGGACCAACCAATTGGGCCGCTCTTGCAAAAAGTCTCCCCATGCTTGCTTCACGCAAGCTACGTTCAACCCGGACCGTCCGGTTGAAGGGAGATGCTGGGAACCCTGACGAGGAGCCGCATGCGCATGTATGGCGTTTGTCTCCGGACTGCGCGTCCGGTCAACGTGCTTCCCACGCCAAACCCCACAAACCCCTTGGTTCAAAGACTCAAAATAAACGATGCAGGGGAATGCATGTTCGTGCCATGCTCGCTTGCTCAAACCAATCATCCATGTCCTTTGATGTTGGCTTAAGCTTGGCCACACAGGGTTGACGCTGTGTTTTGTTGTCATTCCCAAGCGGTCATAGTGTGCATTCCACAGCGTGAACAGACATCAGCGCGCAAGTTGAAACGATCGGCCGGCAGCATCCGAGTTTTGCTGCATGCGTCGTGCAAAGCATCTGTTCTGACGTGTGTAAGCTCCGCGGGCCTGTAGCAAGACGTCGCTAGTCTCTAGTCTACCGTAGCGGGCTTGCCGACGGCCTGTCGATCCCAAGCGACGAACTGACCAGACCCAGCGCTGTGAACGG
The DNA here is from genome assembly GCF_004011695.2 of Ascochyta rabiei. Taxonomy (NCBI): domain Eukaryota; kingdom Fungi; phylum Ascomycota; class Dothideomycetes; order Pleosporales; family Didymellaceae; genus Ascochyta; species Ascochyta rabiei. Next base: position 1,740,756 of record NC_082406.1, read on the forward strand.
AGTGGTCAACAAGATTTTCCTCTAATCAGGCTGAATCAAGAACCACCACTGAGCTGTAGCGCGTCTAGTCTGCCGACAGTAGCAATAGTTTTGCAGTATCTAGCCATACTGTCTCGACGGATTACCCAAACGCCTCCCCCCGGCAGCACAATCCGGTATCAGCGACTGGGATCTTTTAATTAGAATCATCGCTTGTACCTGATGTGGGGTTATGTGTGGTGATGTGTCCTAGGGTTGGCTACAGTCAGCCTTGCCATGTTCGCAAAGGCGTTTGGGAACCGACCTGCAAGTGCCCCAGAGAACCTCTGACCAGGATGTATCCGCGGAAGGAAGCTGCTGTTGGATGTCTTGAGCAAGGGCTGTCATGCCAGCATCAACGGATGCTATTGGCGAGAATTGTCGTCCTACGATCTGGTGGCGCACACCCCTGCCTCAAGGAACCACCGTAACGGCTGAGAGTACCGAAGGACGTGTGGCTTACGAGGTGGGCGTTAGATGCATAGGACTGCTGCAAGTCGTTCGTGGCCAATCCTGTAAGGTTAGCAGACAGAAGGCCATTGAGGAAGGGCGGCCAAAGTGGGGTTGAGTCGCAAGTCATGATGACCTGTGCCGTGGAAGGGCTGGCACCTGTTTTCAATGGCAAGCCACAGCAGGTATTTTGGACTTCGAAACGAGTGGGTCTCTGGTCCAAGTGCTCACGCCCTTATGAAGACTTGATCGACGGTGATGTTTCCGCCCAAAAGCAGCGCAGGGTTCCCAACGTGGCAAGGTCAAGACGCTAACACCAATCCGGCAGCCCTTTGTCCGTTCTCAGACACCTGGGTAGACTCCTCTATAGTGTGAGCAGTTACTTGTGAAGCTCAGTAGCCGCTACAAATACCTTCTGGTACCTGAACACTGGACAAAGAATTGCTCATAGTCGACTTGCCTTCACGCGTCCCCAAGCTACCCTTCACCGACAAAGGACCGAACCAGAACACCGAACCTTAGACAATCCACTTGTCTGCGTGCAATTCAGAGTTGGAAAACCAACCAAACGGACTGTGTGTGCGCACTGCAGCCTGGCCGGTGAAAAGCAAGTATCCGCAAGAGGTGCGTTCCCTGACATGTCTGATGCACGGTTGCGAGAGCAAACTGTAGATGTGAATATAGCTCAGACCCAATCTAATACAGTTCCAGGACACTCAATATACATCCACTAAAGCTGCATCTTTCTCGGACAGGGTACAGCAATTTCTCGTCCTGTTTTGTCTTAGCCAGTCCAAGTCAAGACCGTTACTGCAGGGTGGCTTTTCCTTGCGCGCTTCATTGCCATTGACGTCGGTTTCGTGCCGAGCCCGGGCACTGTATCTCTTTGCTTCAGGATCTCGTAATCTCCGCCGACGCATCCGGTGTTGGCTCAATCGTGCACGGGGACTTCAGGTAGCCATGAGGGGAGATACTATCATCCAGCGACACCCTCCCACTCCACCAACACTTGTGGGAGACTACCAGTCAGGTCTGCATCAGGTTGTGCAATACAATGCAGATCGCGGGTACCCTTACGATGAGGTAAGCTATGGCGTTTCTGGGGCGGCCGTTCACGAAGGGATCCCTTCGCGTGCGTCACATGTTGGCAGCCACGCGGGACAAGGAGTAGGTCTAGGAATACAATATGTAGGTACAGTCGCACCTTGATACAAGCAACGATGCTGACGAGATCCAAGGATGGTTATGGTGCGCCAGAGTACTATCATGACAGCCACCAAGTTGACGGTCGTCCGGTAGGTCGATGCCTCCGATGGGTCGTATTCAGCAGCTGATTTGCGTAGGGAAGTCAAGGTGTTTTCTCGCCGCCAACTCCAAGATCGACAACGGAAGACGACTACGCGCCACGATCTTCTCTCAGTGTACGATCGAAAGCCACAGCAAGCCCCCCCCGAAGACATGACAGTCCTCAACCAAAGCCGACGCCAAAGGCAAGGAAAACGAAGGCGGCCAAAGGGGAGAAGCCAAAAACGCCTAAGCTGACTGCACCGTTGAGTATATTGACCGATAGCCAACACCACATCCCTGTCAAGGACATGGCGGCATGGGTCAACCGACCAGCAGAGGTCAGGCGCAAAGAAGCTGAGAAGAGGAATGGATACATCACTCGACCGATGAACTCGTTCATGCTGTACCGTTCGGCTTATGCAGAGCGAGCCAAGTCGTGGTGCTTGCAGAACAACCACCAAGTGGTGTCGTCGGTCGCCGGTGAGAGTTGGCCCATGGAGCCCCCAGAGATTCGCGATCGTTACAATGAGTATGCCAAGATCGAGCGGATCAACCATCAGAGTGCCCACCCAACGTACAAGTTCTCGCCCAGCAAGGCAGCCGCGCCTCCGCGAAAGCGCAAGGACGAATGGTCGGACGAAGAGCCAAGCGATCTCGAGGACAGCGAGTGGGCGCCAAACTATGGCAGACGGTCCAGACAGGCAAAGCGTTTCCAGCGGTCGATCAGCTACCCACCCAACCTTGGTCCTCCAGAGTACATGGAGAGGCCCTTTGGTTCCAATGCCAACGGCATGATGAGGTCCTCCTGGGAAATGACAAACGAAGGACGACCGATGCCGATGCCGATGCATCACGACATGTACCAGCAGTACTACCAGACCGCTGTATATCCCAACGTACAGATGGGTGCGCAGTACAGCGAAGACCTGCGCATGCGAAGAGTAGGCATGCCGGCTGCTGCACCGGCTCCGGCCTTGCAGTTCTCTTCCAACCAACTGTTAGGTTTGCCTGGTGGTGATGCGAGCGATCTGATGAACCAACTGCAGCCTCAACTGGCAACGCCCTTTGAGGAAGGCCAAGTCGATCCGTTGCTGTTGGCATACGGTGGCGGTCACCGTGCCGAGGTCGATCCTGTCATCGTCCAGCAAGACTATCGGAGCGGCTATTCGAGTATGATGCCAGACGACAAGTACGACCAGCAGGAGATTGATCGCCTGTTGGAGATGGAGCACGCTCACGACAGCTACCACTCCTCCTGGCAGTCCGACCCTACCATGTCTTCGCTTGACCAGGAATCCGAGTTCGACAAGTGGGTGGGAGAGCATTGATTGACAGCAGGAGAGATGACGACGATGTACGACAGCATACGCGTGATTGTGAGTTGCATGACGGATACCCAATGTTGATTCTCGCTTCAGCACGGCGTTGGAGGACCCCACCAACACCTGTGTGCATTTACGGCGCCATTTGTTATTTTGTAGAGTAGTTCCATGGAGTTTGCGTCTCAGCAGGTTGGTTTCGCCGAATAAAGGTCCTTACTCTGATCGCCACTTGCAAGGACTGTGTGAAGTAGCGGACTGCGTGAAGTAGCGGACTGCGTGAAGTAGCGGACTGCGTGAAGTAGCGGACTGCGTGAAGTAACGGACTGCGTGAAATAACAGACTGATGAAATAACGGACTGATGAAATAACGGACTGCGATGGACGTGGGATGGCTCAAATAGGCGTGATGATGAAGTTGCGAGCGAGTGCATGGACCTGCCCCACCCCACCTTGTTCGCGACGCGGACGCGACTGTCTGGAGTTTCTGGTGGGGACGCGACAGCAGCCATCCATTCCCTACACCTACCGAAGCATATCACTTCTGGGCTGTTCATTTGTTGACAATGTACGGCGAGACGGCCAACAAGCTGGTGAGTGTTGCCCTCCGACATTCACACAGGTCATGCAGGCCATGCAGGTCAGAAGAGAAGGGCTGCGCAACTTTCTCGACGACAGGCATGCGTGTGTTGCTTGATGTGATGGACTCGTGCACGTGAATCCGCTGGCCTCTCCTTCTTGCAGCCAATCGACCTGGATTGACGTGTGTGCAGGTCCAGAATGCCAAACGCACACTCGCGCTGCCCCACCTGCCCCCTTACCAGTCAGAACTCATCAGATCTGTCGTGCGAGAGGTGCGGGACCTGGACCAAGATGTAGCCTCGCTCCTGGCGCCATACTCGGGCTCCTTCAACCCCTCGTCGTCCCCCGAGACAGCATGCGCCTTGCTCGTCAACCACCTGTGCATGCGGCGCGATAAGCGATGCTTGCTCGCGTACCACAAGGTGCGCAGCGACAAGCTCGAGGAGTACTGTTGGAACGGCGTGGACGTACTCGAGCAGCAGGCCCAAAAGGCAAACGGCAACGGTGCAGGCGAGGGCGGCGCGGCTGGCGCAGAGAGCAGTCTGTCGCCGGAAGAGGAGGAGTACGTGCGGCAGTACAGTGATTTGCTGGCTGCGTACAAGGGCCAATGGACAGACATCGATCTGACCGGGAGCCTGGAACCGCCAAAAGACTTATTCATCGATGTGCGGGTACTGAAAGATGCTGGCGAGATCCAGACAGAGTATGGGTAAGCGCAGGCTCTTGGTGCCACACGTCTTGTGGCTGCAGCATAGTAAGAATGCCTACTGACCACGTCGCAGTTCCATCACGTTGACAAAGAACAGCCAGTTCTACGTTCGCCATGGCGACGTTGAGCGGTTGATCCAACAAGGCTATCTGCAGCGGCTGAGCTGATTACGGCCGTCGATGGGCGACAGCAATGTGCACGCTCCCATCTCCACTCACAACCTTGCCGCACCCATGCACACGAGCAGGCCAACGTGATCTCCGCCCCAGGCCGCGTCTAACGGGTCTCCACGTGGTCCTCCACAGATCCCTGAGCCCTCGAAGCCCCTGTCTTTCTCGAACGTTCGGAGCCAACACCAAGGGATTCCCCCGTTCGGACACGCGGGACGTGCCCAAGACCAGCAACGACGCGACAGGGAGACGGCATGCAGGTACGGGTGTGGAGGACGACACTGCCACTCTGGAGGATGTAGGTATGAATAGACGGTGGAGCCCGAGGGTTTGGATCAAGACCACGCGCCGCCTGCATTGGATATCCAACAACGCTCGGTCTCGCGACGTTGGATGACGACGGCCTAGCCTGCACGCTACGTAGCGCTCGAGCCTTGCCGCCAGGATCGAGCGCGCCTGACGAGTGCAAGCGCCACGCTGCAGCAGTTGGAGCCCTGGCTGTGCGTGACGCCAGGATTTCAAGGAGCGCGCCCGCCGCCTGTCAGCAGGGAGGAGCGCGCCGCCCATCAAGCAGAGAGGAGCGCAGCCATGAACAACAAGCCAATTCCCAAGAAGCTCGTTGGCGTGTCATGGAATTAAAACATGGAACTTGGACAAATCAATCATTTCCTGCTGAACAATACTTGATTCTCTCCTCTCTTCCTCTCTTCCTCTTCCTCTCTTTCCTCTCTTTTTCAACTTCCTCTCTTTCCTCTCTTCCTCTTCCTCTTCCTCTCTTCCTCTTCCTCTCTTCCTCTTCCTCTCTTCCTCTTCCTCTCTTCCTCTTCCTCTCTTCCTCTTCCTCTCTTCCTCTTCCTCTCTTCCTCTTCCTCTCTTTCCTCTCTTTCCTCTCTTTCCTCTCTTTCCTCTCTTTCCTCTTCCAATCATACCCCGCCATCCAGCACTATCCAGCACCATCGATCCTCCTGCATCCTAACCGCGACCAACCCCGCGAACCCACCCCATCTACACGGCCAGCGCGTGGTGTGTGGAGTAGTGTGGTGTGGTGTAGTGTGTGGTGTAGTGTGTGGTGTGGTCTGTGGAAGTAGTGTGGAAGTAGTGTGGAAGTAGTGTGGAAGTAGTGTGGAAGTAGTGTGGAAGTAGTGTGGAAGTAGTGTGTAGTGTGTGGTGTAGTGTGTGGAAGTAGTGTGTGGAAGTAGTGTGTGGAAGTAGTGTGTGGAAGTAGTGTGTGGAAGTAGTGTGTGGAAGTAGTGTGTGGAAGTAGTGTGTGGAAGTAGTGTGTGGAAGTAGTGTGTGGTGTAGTGTGTGGAAGTAGTGTGTGGAAGTAGTGTGTGGAAGTAGTGTGTAGTGTAGTATGTGGAGTAGTGTGGTGTAGTATGTGGTGTGATGTAGTGTGTGGTGTGGCGTGGTGTAGTGTGTGCTGTAGTGTGTGGTATGTGGAGTAGTGCGTGGTGTGGTGTGTAGAAGTAGTGTGTGACTCTAGTGACTCTATTGACTCTAGTGACTCTATTGACTCTAGTGGTTGGATGGCGTTGGATGGCGCTGGTGGGGTGGGGACGGGGTGGATGAAGATGTGAAGATGAAGACGAGACGAGACGGAGACGGAATCACCTGGATTTCTTTACTATTTCCCTTCTCGAACTTGAGAGAGAGAGAGAGATGGAAATGTAGATAGGATTCAGATGAGATTCAGATTGGTCTTCCTTGCTACTCCTGGACGCCGTTGCCATTGCCGGTTGGATACAGACATGTGTATCTGGGACTTTGTGTGCTGGTACTGGTACTGGTACTGCTACTGCTGCTGCTACTGCTGCTGCTACGGCTACGGCTACGGCTACGGCTACGGCTACGGCTACGGCTGTAGATTGTATAGTGCCGTCTGCACATGTTCAAGCTTGAGCTAGTCTAATTCCACAGCCGTATCGTGCCGTCTGCGCCGGCACTGACACACCAGGGCTCGCGCGGATGCCACTGGACGTCCATGACGCCGAGTCGCTGCCTGACCTTGTGGCCCTTGAGGACCTTGAGCGGGACAATGGTCGCGTTCTCCATCAGGTCGGTGACGACGTTGCCGTGGAAGATCTGCAGAGTGCCGTCGTCGCTGGCGTCGGCGAACAGGGGGTAGGCGGCCTGGTGGAAGGCGACGGCGCGGATGGCAGCGGTGTGGAAGCGGAGGGTTTTGTACGGCTTGGTGGAGAGCTCGAGGTCGTGCCAGAGCAGGCGCTTGTCGTAGGTGCCGACGATGAGGTTGTCGCCGCCGGGGTGGACGGCCATGGAGGAGATCCATTTCGCGCCGGGCTGCAGGATCTTGACGAGCTCTTGCTTGGCCAGGTCGTAGCTGCGGATGGTGTTGCGGGTGGCGACGAAGAAGATGGCTTTGCTGGGGTGGAACTGGGCCGTCTGGGCGATGCCTTTGAGGCGGCGGAAGGGGAGTTGGGTCAGGTGTTTGGAGACGGTGTGGATGGCGACCGAGGAGGACTGGCCGCGGGGGGAGACGGTGCAGAAGTAGTCGCCGCGGCGGTGCCAGGAGAGGGTTTTGATGGCGCTGCGGACCTCGACCTGGACGAGGATGCCCTTGTCCTCCCTCTTCTTCTCGGGTCGCGACCAGAGGCCGGGGGGTGTGTTGGGCGCGTCGTGGGCGTTGGTGCTGGTGGACTTGGACGAGGCGTAGCCCCAGCCGGCGTCGACGAGGTCGCGCGAGCGCTGCTCGACGTCGGGGGAGAGGAGGGCGAAGGGGACGATGAGGTAGACGTGTTCGCCGGCGGCGGCGGCGAGGATCGAGGCTTCCTTGACGGGCCGCCACGAGACGGCGTCGACGGCGTCGTCGGACGAGAGGCGCGCGTTCCACAGCTGGCGGCCGGTCAGGATCTCCCAGATGCGCACGTAGCCGTCGTCGCCGCCGCTGGCAAGGAAGATGCCGAGCGGGTCGACGGAGACGGAGCGCACGCGGCCTTGGTGGCCGCGGGAGATGGCGGCGCAGGTGGTGGGGAAGGGCTTGAGATCGTCCGGGTCGGGCAGCTTGGGCAGGAGGGAGTCGGGGTCGATGTTCAGCCGGTTTCGGCGTATGCGGGGGGCGAGGTACAGGTCCAGGCTGCGCTCGAAGCGCTCCTTGACAAAGGCGTCGTAGCCGGGGACCTTGCGCAGGGCGTCGTAGCTCTTGGGCAGGAACTCTCGCTCTCGGTCCTCGTCGTCCTGCTCGCGCCAGGCGTGCTCCTCGGCCTTGTCCGGGAGGTACTCGGGCGGCGGGTGGTAGCTGGCCTCGTAGCCAGGCGGAGGCAGCTTGGGCGCGGCGATGTGCATCGAATTGTCTGGCCGCGGCTTCTCGTCGGCCCAGACGTCGAAGGAGAAGGGGTCGGCGTCTTGCTCGAGCTCGGGCGGCCTGTAGGGGGCAATGCGGCCCTCGCGGATGGCCTTGACGATCTTCATGACGCGCTTGGCCTCGTGCTTGGAGGGGACAAAGCGGCGCTTGGGCTCGGGGGCGGCGCTCAGCGGCATGATCTCCTGGTCGACGCCGGAGAAGTAGGCGACCATGTCCGGGTAGGGGTCGTAGCCGTCCTCGACGACCTCGTTGCGCGCGACCTTTTTCAGCACGCTGAGCTCCTCGTCGGTCAGGTTCAGCGGCTGGCCGGTGGCGGGGTCGGTCAGGCCGGTCCAGCCCTTGGGGATGTCGATGCTGTCGAGCAGGGCGTCGAGGGCGTCGCCCTTTGCGGGCCGCATGATGCGCCTGCCGTTGATGTCGTAGCCGATGTGCGGGTACTCGTCGTAGTAGGCGAGGTCGATGTTGCCGATGGTGTTGGTCTGCTCGGCGTCGGAGTCGTCCGACTCGTAGACGGGCTCGATTTCGCGGTAGAGGTAGCGCGTGTTGCCGTTGGCGTCGGTCTGGACGGTGTAGTTGGGCTTGAGGCCGTCGTCGTCGTCGGCGGGGTCGGGGTCCATGTCGTGTGTGTGCTGCCGGGGCTCCGAGGTCTTGAGGGTGCGCATCTGCTCGCGGATGGCCTGCTCGTCTTCTTCTTCTTCTTCTTCTTCTTCTTCGTCGTCGTCGTCGTCGTCGTCGTCGTCGGACAGGCCCTCGATTATGCTGCTGGCGTCTGTCTCGTCTCCCTCCTCTTCCTCGTCGTCGTCGTCTTCGGAATGCGACAGGATGCCCTCGAGCAGGCCGTCGCCCAGTTCGTCGTCCGACTCGCTCTCTGGCGGTGGCGGCGGCGCCTTGACCGCCGCCTTTCTCTTGCGCGGGTTGACAGACATGGCGGTGGGCGGTGGGCGGTGGGCGGTGGGCGGTGCGTGTGGTCGGGCGCTCCAGTCCACGCGCAGCTCGGCGTGCTCGAAAAAAAAGTTGGGCCACGGCAAAAGCTTCGGCGGGTCCCGCGCTAGCAGGGGTCGTGGGCGGTGGGTGCGGTGCAACACCAACGCGGGCTGCTCCTCGACCGTTGCTGCATCGCGGCCTCGCTGTCTGGCTGCACCGCGACATCGACATCAACATCACCGCTCTCCCACGCCCGCGCCACTTCTCCCACGCCCGCGCCACTTCTCCCACGCCCGCGCCACTCGTCCACCACGCCCGCGCCCCGTCGAGCGCGCATAGCAGACAGTATTGTGCCACGAGCCGCCATGGCCACGCGCCACGCTGATTCATCAAGGCACGACCGCGCTCGCTACTCTCCGCCCCGCCGCGACCGATCCCGCTCGCCCGTCCGCCGCGACCGCTCGCGAGATCGCTACACCGACCGCTACCCGGCCACCGCCAGGCGCGACGACCGCCACACCGACGACCGCCACATCGACCGGGACCGCGACCGGGACCGGGACCGGGACAGAGGGGGCCGCGACCGCAGAGACGACCGCCGGGACGACCGCCGGGACGAGCGCAGAGACGAGCGCAGAGACCGCCGCCGCTCGCGCTCGCCCCCGCCCCGCCGCGACAGGGACCGTTCACGCGACCGCCGCCATGCCCGCGACGACCGCTACCGCCGCGACGACAGGAGCCGCGACCGCCACGACACCCGCCGCCGCTCCACCTCCCGCCGCTCCACCTCCCGCCGCCCACCCTCCTCCGCCACCACCCCCGCGCCCGACAGCAGACGCCCCGACCGCCTGACCTCCCTCTCGCGCGACGACAGGACCCACCCCGACAAGCACCAGGAAGACAAGCAGGCCGCACGTGCCGCCAAGCTCGCCGAGTGGAAGAAGCGCAACGCAGAGCGCCTGGCCAAGGACAAGGGCCCCGACTCCCCGAATGCCGTCGCCTCGCCCACCCCCACCCCCACCGCCCCCTCGACCCCCACCGCCGCTGCTGCTGCCACGCCGCTGCCGAGTGGGTCCGCCGACGAGCCCGCAAAGCCAAAAGCACCCCTCAAGACCGCTACCGAGAAGCTCAAGCAGAAGCAGCCCGAGAAGTCGACCTTCAGGCTCGACGAGTCGGCCGCCGCTCGACCGCTCGCTGCCAAGCCCGCCGGCAAGCCAGTGACGACCAAGCCTGCCTTTGCACACGCCGCCAAGACCAACGCCAAGACCAACACCAACACCAACACCAACACCAACATCGGCGCCTTTGGCCTCAAGCCCAAGCCCGCCCTCGACGAGGCAGCCACGACGAAAAAGGCCTTCCTCGAAGACGACACCGACACGGGCAAGCGCAAGTTCCAAGCCCTGCCAGCCTTTGCCCCCATCGACCATGCGGACGCCCTGCCCGACCCCGACGCCGACGACGACGACGAAACCGCCATGGACGACATGGGCAGCGACGACGAAGAGAACAACGCCCAGCTCCAGGCCCGGCTCGAGAAGCGCCGCGCTGACATGGCCGCCAACCAAGACACCAGCATGCAAGAAGCCCCCGCCGCAGAGGCCCCCGCCGCCGACGACGCCGCAGAAAGCATGGACGTCGACGGGGCCGCTGCCGCTGCCGCTGCCGCAACCGCTGCCGCCGAGCAAGACGACGTCGACCCGCTCGACGCCTTCATGGCCGACCTCACCGAGCCTGCCCCCAGTCGAGCACCGCCGCAGGGCACCGCCATGTTCAACGACGACCACGAGCCCGAGCAGACGTCGGTCGAGGCCGAAGACCTCCTCGCCATGAGCGCGGCCAAGAAGAAGAAGAAGGAAGTGCCCGTCATCGACCACGCCAAAGTCGACTACGAGCCCTTCCGCAAGAACTTCTACACGGAGCCCTCCGAGGTCTCCGCCATGACGGCCGAAGAAGTCGCCGATCTGCGCCACGACATGGACGGCATCAAGGTCAAGCCCGACGACGTGCCCCGTCCCGTCACAAAGTGGGCCCAGATGGGCCTGCTGCAGGCCACCATGGACGTCTTCCAGCGCGTGCACTACGACCGACCCACTTCCATCCAAGCCCAAGCCATACCCATTGCTGAATCAGGCCGCGACCTCATCGGCGTAGCCAAGACTGGCTCGGGCAAAACACTCGGCTTCGGCATCCCCATGATTCGACACATCCTAGACCAGCGTCCACTGAAGCCCTCCGACGGCCCCATTGGCCTCATCCTCGCGCCCACGCGCGAGCTGTCCCTGCAGATTGTCAACGAGCTGAAGCCGTTCCTCAACGCCTCCGGCATCACCATCAAGTGCGCCTACGGTGGACAGCCCATCTCCGATCAGATCGCCATGATCAAGCGAGGCGGCATCCACGTCCTCTGCGCTACCCCGGGACGTCTCATCGATCTGCTGCAGAGCAACTCGGGTCGGGTCCTCAGCTTCAGACGCATCACCTATGTCATCCTCGACGAGGCCGATCGCATGTTCGACATGGGCTTTGAGCCACAGGTGATGAAGATCCTTGCCAACGTTCGCCCGGACCGCCAGACCATTCTCTTCTCCGCCACCTTCCCCAAGAACATGGCCGCCCTGGCTCGCAAAGCACTCCACAAGCCCGCCGAGGTCATCATCGGCGGTCGCAGCAAGGTCGCCCCCGAGATCACGCAGATCATCACCCTCGTGCAGCCCTCGTACGAGAAGAAGATTTCCAAGCTGCTCCTGCACCTCGGCCAGCTGTTCTCCGACGACGAGAACGCGCAGGTCCTCATCTTCACGGAGAAGCAAGAGACGGCAGAAGACCTCCTCTCCAAGCTGTTCAAGGCGAAGTACTACTCGGTCAACACGATCCACGGAGCCAAGGACCAGACAGATCGCAACGAAGCCATCAACGACTTCAAGCAGGGCGTCCTCTCCATCCTGATTGCCACATCGGTCGCTGCTCGTGGTTTGGATGTGCCAGGCCTGGCCATGGTCTTCAACTTCGACTGCCCCACCCACCTCGAAGACTACGTCCACCGCTGCGGACGCACTGGTCGCGCCGGCAACAAGGGCACGGCCATCACTCTGCTCGAGGACCCAGGGCAAGAGCGCTTCGCCGTCCACATCATGAAGGCACTCCGGGAGAGCGACACCCAGGTCCCCGAAGGCGTCCAGAGCATGGCCGACACCTTCCTCGAGAAAGCAAAGGCGGGCACCGAGAAGTTCTTCGGCGGCTTCGGCGGCAAGGGTCTCGACCGCCTCGACGCCGCCCGCGCGCTCGAGAAGAAGCGCGAGAAGCGCGCCCACAAGGTCGAAGGCGAGGAGGAATCCGACGAAGAGCCCGAGCTCCCCGCGCTCAAGAAGCCCGAAGTCGCCGGCCCGGGCATCGTCAAGGCAACCGAAAAGGCCGCCGACAAGGCCGAGGAGGACCAGCCCGTCTGGATGAAGCTGCTCAACTCCAAGATCGTGGTCCAGAAGACGGAACGCCCCGAGGCCGCGGCGAGCGGCAAGCCCATGTCGGCCAAGGAGCGCGCCCTGGCCGCCGCCAACAAGGTCGACGGCCGCCTCAGCAAAAAGGGCATGATCCACGCCGGCCAGCCCATCGACAACAAGGGCCCAGACGCCGGCCTGTACCACAGCACCATCGAGATCAACGACTTCCCGCAAAAGGCCCGCTGGGCCGTCACGAACCGCACCAACGTCGCCAAGATTCTCGAAAACACGGGCGTCTCCATCACCACAAAGGGCACCTTCTACGGCCCCGGCAAAGAGCCCGGCGAGCTCGATCTGCCCAAGCTGTACATACTCGTCGAGGGCGACACGGAGAACGTCGTCACCCAGGCCATGATGGAACTCACCAGGTTGCTGCGCGAGGGCACCATTGCCGCCGAAGACGCGAGCGCCGTCCGCGGACCCACGGGCCGCTACAACGTCGTCTGAGCCGTGCGAGGCGGTTGACATCTCCATGCTTGGACCACCCCAGGCATGGGGCGCCGGCGTTTGCTTTCTTTGGCCACGGGCCAGGGCGGGCACACGTCCGCACCGAGACGTACGTTGCATCCACCCCCCTCCCCCATCAGCGTTTCCTCTGATCGCGACCGCCCAGTCCCAGATGCCCTCTTCGATGCCCTCTTCGATTCCCTCTTCGATTCCGCCTTGACGGCTCGGCAAAAGCGTTGACGCGTTGGCGTGTATAGTCCCGTCTCAGACACGGGCGGGGGTGGGATCTTGATGCTGGGGTAAGTAAAGTAAAGGATCAATAACATCTCATCTCATCTAGTCCAGTCTTGCGTCTTGCGTCTTGCGTCTCGCATCTTGATAAAAAAAGTAATCCAAACACGGTTGACAACCCTCCACGTCCCCCCAACCCCATTTCCATCCATCCACGCAATCCCCTCCCCCCACAACCCACAACCCAACCTACCTCGCCTCTCCCCCCTCTTCCTCCTCTGCCAACCCCTCCAGAAACCCCACGAGCCGCTTCTTAATCACAACCCCCACCAGCGCCCCCGTCCCTTCCTCGGTAACGCACAGGTACCGCAGCCCCAGCTTCCCAAACATCTCGACGGCGTACTCGAGCGGCGCGTGCGCGCTGACGCTCAGCGGCGTGCGGTCTACAAACGGCGTTAGGTCGAGCTCTAGTGCATCGGGCGCTGTGGAGTCTTCCGCCGCGTTGGGGGAGTGGTGGTGGTGGTGCAGCAAGCGCACCGCGGCGTCGTGATGGCCGTCACTGTCCGACGACAGTGGTAGCAGTGGTGAGGGCCGAGTCGGAGCGAGTTCGTCGAGGCCGAAGGCGAGTTCAGCCTGCGAGAGGTAGCCCTGCAGCACCGGCACGGACGAAGGGGCGCGGGCCTGCACGAGCACGAGGCCGGCGTCCATCAGGCCTCGTTGCCTGAGGGCGTTTAGTTTGCGCCGAAGCAGCGAGGCGCGCACGCAGCCTGCGGCGGGGACGTCGACGGTGATGTCGCGCATCGTTTGCTGCGGGGGCAGCAGCGCGGCGACGTTCAGCCCCTGCCCCCGGCGGCGCGAGACGAGGAGTTGTGCGCTCTCGGCGTCCAGGAATGGGTGGCCCAGCACCGTCTGCGCGACGTCATAGACGCCTGCGGCGGAGATGGCGTCGGCGGTCCATTTCGCAACGAGGATGGCGAGCATCTGCGGGACTACGTAGTCGAGTGCCCCTGTCAGCTCGAGCATTATCACCGCCAGGCTGATGGTCATGCGGCTCACGCCGGCGAGGAAGGCGGCGGCGCCCACGAGCGCGAAGATGCCTGGCGACACGGTAGAGGGCGTGGATGGGAGTGCGTAGCCAACCAGCCGGCCGAACAGGGCGCCGGCGTCGAGCGCGGGGATGATGACACCTGCCGGGACTTTGCAGCCGAAGGTTGTGATGGTCAGGAGCAGCTTGGTCAGCGTCCCGTACGTCAACCAGGCCATGTACGGCCAGTCTGTTGCGGCTGCGTTTGCTTCGTGCGCGCAGATGAAGGAGCGCGCTGACGCGGCGTCGTTGCAGTCGACGAGCACGGTTTTGAGTACCACGTCGCCCGGCTCGCGAGTCAACGGGTTGGGGAACTGCAGGAGCGCAGTGGCTAGCACGACGATGGCGACTTCGATAACGGGGTTCTGGCGCACGAGAGGGATGCGGCGGAAGGTTCGGCTCCAGGCAAAATTCGCTCTGCAGAAGAGCCCGCCGAAGACGCCGCCTGCGATGCCGAGCAGTACGAAGACGAGGTAGTGCACTGGTTCGTACTGCGTACCGTAGTTTGTTTCAAACAGGACGAGCTTGCCGGTCCCCGTGGGGTTGAGTTGCTTGAGCACTATGGCGGCTGTCAGACTGCAGAGGAACGCGCGCCACAAGACCTTGCGCGGGAAGTAGGTGCTGATCTGCAGCTTGTCAGTCGACGAGACGGCATCTGGCTTTGGTAGCTACAATACCTCTTCGTAGCTGAACAGCACACCTCCAATCGGAGCGCCAAACGCTACGCTCAACCCGCTCGAGCACCCCGCGCTCAACAGCTCTCGCATCTTCCGCCCGTTGTCTCTGTACTTTGGAAACCGCAGCCCCACTTGATACGCTACTGCGGTTGAGATGTGAACAAAGGGGCCTTCTTTGCCGAGACACATGCCCGTGCTGACGGCGAAAACGGCACCAAACGCCTTAACGACAAGGACCCGGAGCGAGAGGAAGGATGGAATGGAGAAGCCGCTCAGGATGGTCTTGATCTCAGGTATTCCGCTGCCAGCGGCCATGTACATGACTTTCCCGCCCCCGGTGGATGCGGGCGTAGGAATCCGCGAACCAGTCGAGGGATGAGAACTGTATGGCTTCGCTGCCGGTGGAGGCGATGGCTGCTCGCTTGGCTCCTCTGCAGACGGCAGCTGGCTCCTTGTCAGCATCGTCGCGCTCGAGCTGATGGTGCCGAAGACGAGCGCCAGCGCGACGTAGATTGCGAAACTCCTGGCATAATTGTCGCTCCACGCGTGCCACTCGTCGCATGCCGGTGCTGCGCCACCGTCTTCAGTAAACATGTAGAGTCGCGACATCGATACCGTCGGTGTGTCTTGCCTACAGCAGTTCTCGCGGCTCTTCCATGGGTTGGTGCTGCAGTACCCCATCTTCCAGTCCGCGACTGTGGCTACAGCAATGTCGACTAGAAAGGCAACAACAGCCGTCAAAGCGCCGATCATCACCACAGCGATCCATCCTGAGCATGCGTCGAGAAGGGAGAGAATCTTGTAGCGCAGTCCAGATAGGGAGTTGAGCTGGCGGACACGATACGAGTCTTTGACCTGTCCAATATCAGCACGCACGTGAGGACGATGTGACTGAACAAACCGTACCAGATCATGTAGCCAGTCAATGGTTGTGTAGTCATTATACGGCAGGCGCTCGCCGACTGTGCTGTCGACAAGCTGTTGTTCCTCCTTTGATAAGGTTGAAGAAATGGCAGAGACTGTTTCCAGGTCCTGTTCCCGCTGCAGCTGAGAGAGTCGAGGATCATGGAGAAGAGGCGTCTGTTCACCTGCCGCCTCTATATCTGAGGGCATGGTTCACACCGCTGAAGTCACGTAGCTTGGAGGGAGTCGCGGCATGGCTGGCTGATAGCCATGTGATATAGTCGGACGCAAAAAGCCACAGTGCATAGCGACGATGGGGTATCTCCGGAACCGTCGCTTATCAGACCGCGGAGGTACTGGCATGTTTAGTGACAATCGGGGAAGCTTGTCGTGATGAACCAGATCGCTGGCGTTGATTGCGGAGAGATAAGCGTGCGTCGAGTTGCTGGACCTGATAGGGCAAATCGCGTATACAACGCTAGCCAGACTGGTCGCGTCATCAACGTCAAACTATAGATTGTGACCGTGGCGAGTGCGTGTGTTAGAATACTCAATTTCATGTCGTGTGCTCGAGGAGAGAAATGCTGGGCCAGATCAATACGCATGCCCAAGAGTCTGAGGGACGGGGGTCTCGAGAAAAGTGTGGGAATACACGCGAAGCTACAGAACATATCCTTACAGACGTTTTGCAAGACAAGACCGCTCACGCTCCGATGTCCTGATCAGACGCGCCCAAAAAACCACACTGGACGTGAATAGACGACGACGGTCTAGGTCGAATACAGTGTTGATACCACACGCTTGCGTCAGGTCTGATCCGTCCAACCACCGACCCGTAGGATGCCAAGGGAAATTCGAGCCAAGTGAGGTGAAGTGAGTCGCCCGAGAGGCCGTGTAGGTGACCTAGGTAGAGGAAGAGGCAAGGGCAGATGTTTCACGGGTCCATCTTTGCTTATCGGCCGCGGCTTTATCTTCATACTTCTGTCGTCACGCGTTAGCCCACTCTTCACGTCCACGTCCACGCACACCACAATAACATACCTTCCTCTCGTTGGCATCCAGCGCCTTCCACTCGGCCGCAAGAAGATTGGTCCTGTCGGTAATCCTGATGCCAGTGAAGTCGGAGCTCTGAGAACGCTCAGCAAAGAAGAAGGTCCACGAGGACCTTGGGCGCAGGACTCGGCGCTCGTCCATGAGCGGTCTGGTGTGCGAGGGCTTAGCGTTGCTCTTCAAGGTACCTGCGAGCTTTTTCCGAAGCTGAGCGCGCGCGTTGTTGGCGATGCGGATCTGGTCTGGTGTGTGCGTCTCGATCCATGCCTTGTACGCGGCTGCATTGGATTCGTTGCGCTCGGCAGCGAGGTGATTGTAGCGCTTCAGGAGATTATCAGCATACCATTTCTTGGCCGAATTTGAAGAGTTGGGTTTACCTCGTGCTCGGCAGGCGTGACGTTCTTCCAGGTGGCCGCCTTGCTGCTCAGTGCTGCGGTGGCCCCTGTGCCTGTACCCTTGAGAGCTTCGGAAATGTAGATGTTGAAGGCTGTGACAGGGTAGTTGGAGACGGGCTCTTTCAGAGCAAGCAGTCTCAGCTTGCGGATGACCAGCTTCTCCTTCTCTTCAGGCGTGAGCACCTTCTTGGGCGCCCTCTTCGTGGCCGGCTTCTTGGGAGCAGCCTTTTTCTTGGCCTTCTTTGGTGCAGCCTTCGTGTTGGCAGCTGCCTTCTTCGTGGTCGACGTCCTCTTCGCGGTCGTCGTCTTCTTCACCGACTTGCCGGCTGCGGCCTTGGCCTTGACGGCCTTCTTGACCGTCTCGGTGGGCGTTGTCGCGGCCTTTGTGGTGGCATAGGAGCGTGTCTGGAGCTGCGACCCGCGCGACAGAGTGCGGATGGCCAGAGCGGAGCCGTGGCGGGTGGTCTGGACGAGAGATGCAAGCTTGGGCAGGTCGTGAGTAGCTTGTTTGGACACCTCGGCCGCCAAGCGGCAGAGCGCGCCGCGGGCCAGCATCGTGAACCTGTGTGGTCGCGTCGATGTGTGTATGGTCTCACCGAGGGTCGGACAGGAGGCGGCTGTGCGGTTGGCGGGCAATTGCGCGAGGGGACGGTGCGTCGTGTTCCGGATTGGGACGCGATGAGACAGAGCTTCCAAGGCTGGTGTTGGCAGCTGTGGCCCCCTTGCATAAGCGGGACGCGGGCGTTTGGCGGCCCCACGATCGGCGGCACGTCAACAGTCCATCAGCCAAGCACAACGGCGTAGTCCGGGAAATCAGTCGCTTTCCATTGCATGCAGATGTAAGCACAACAGTCGCAATGCCACGACCAACGTCGCCCCTGCGCAGCTCTACACAATGTACACCCCAAACAAACGCGCCCCCCATTCCCCAGAGTCCAAGTCAGGCTAGATCGGCAGAGCTTTTGGAAAGGCAGGCTGAAACAAATGAGATCGCGCCGTTCAAGCGAGCTTGTAGCTGTTCAAAGTCAGCACTGCACGGTAGCAGGAGTCGGCGGAAATCTTACCTCCACGGGTGGTCCTCGTCGCCGTACTGGATGGCCTCCATCCATTCCTTCATCTGAAGCGCAATCGGTCCAGCCTCGATGTGGTCCTCGAGACCGCAGTCTACGAGGCGTCCCCTCCAGCTGATCTTGCGCACAGGGCTGACAATCGCAGCCGTGCCAGCGCCAAAGATCTCCATCATGCGACCCTCATCGGTCGCATCCGCAATGTCCTTCATCGTGAACTTCTTCTCAAGGACCTTCCAGCCCTTGGGCTCCAGACGCTCCCTCGCAAGACCCAAGATCGAGTCTCGTGTGACTCCCTCAAGGATGGTTCCGTCGAGCGGCGCGGTCAGGAGCTCCGGCTGTCCGGTCTCCTTGTTCTTGATCGCGGCGAACAGGTTCATGGTGCCGACCTCGGTGACGTACTCCTCCTCGCCGAACAGCCAGAGGTTCTGGTGGAAGCCACGGCTGGCGGCCTGCATCTGTGGGACAATGCAGGGCGCGTAGTTGGCTCCGAGCTTCTTGTCTCCAACACCGCCGGGCCACGCGCGCACAGCGTAGTCGGTGGCCTCGAGCGATACAGCCTTGAAGCCTGTGGGGTAGTATGGGCCAACGGGCGACGCGATCACGTAGAGCAGTGCGGATGCGGGGGGGCCTACGCCGAGGGTGCGCTGGGTTCCAATCATGGTCGGGCGCAGGTAGAGCGAGTATCCGCGTGCGCTGTCCAGTCATCAGCCATCTTCTCATCTTGCCGTCATCGTCGTCGCTGCTTACTCGGGAATGAAGCGTGCATCCTCCTTGACAAACTTGCCAATGAGCTCAATCAAGGCATCTGGGTCGAAGGTGGGCAAGGCAATGCGTGCCGAAGACTTGTTCAGACGCGCCATGTTCTTGTCCGGCCTGAACAGTCTAATGTTGCCGCTCTTGTCCTTGTAGGCCTTCATGCCCTCGAAGCATTCAAACGCATAGTGGAACACACACGTCGCCGGGTCGAGACTCAGGTTCTGGTACGGGGTGATGCGCGCCGGCAACCATCCTTCTGAGGCCGTCCATTCGAGCGAGAGCATGTGATCTGTGACCGTCCGTCAGCTACACGCATGGCTGTGACGCGTGGAGAGCTCGAACCTGTGAAGTTGCGCCCAAAGATGAGGTCCTCGGGGGGCAGCAGGTCCTTCGGTGAGGTTGTCCGTGTGATGCTGAGCTTTGTCGGGTCAATATCCAGGATCTTGTTGCCCACAGAGGCGTCCGCGTGAATGCTGTACGGTCGCTGAGTCCGACATCGCAGTGATGCGCTGAGCGGTGCAGCTGTCGAGCGAAAGGCGCAATTGGAGAGCGAAGAAAGCAACCGTGACGATCGCTGCTGCAACATGGCGGTAAGAGTG
The DNA here is from genome assembly GCF_004011695.2 of Ascochyta rabiei. Lineage (NCBI taxonomy): Eukaryota > Fungi > Ascomycota > Dothideomycetes > Pleosporales > Didymellaceae > Ascochyta > Ascochyta rabiei. The sequence continues at coordinate 1,760,246 of NC_082406.1, forward strand.
CTGCAAGCTGGGGAAGGACGTGTGGGGATCGATTGCGTTGGGGGAGCTGACTGTCCTCGAAATGTTGCAGGCTTCTAATCACCGCTTTGACTCGGCTTTCCGCCATCTGCCGCTAACGGCCCTAAAGTCATTGGCCCCTTTGAGCTTCCCTCGTAAACTCTCCGATATCCGCAAGACGCAGGGCGTGCAGTCCGTGCAACGCTGATAACGGATAGCGGAGGTTATTCACGTCACTAACCCGTGTGCTGGTGGTGGTACGGACTCATGTAAGCGAATACTGGATATGAACGTGTCTTCTCTAAATTTTGGGAGGCATCTAGAGTGGCCCTACAAAACAGCAAAAAGCATACAGCCATCCTTGCGATTGTAGATTAGTATAAATGTCCAAGATACTTTCTGAAACATAATTCAACGCCTCCAAGCACCTCTGTAAGAACAAGATGGAAGAGCTGTCACGTGTAGACTTCCTGCAACGCGAAAAATGAACACACATTTGCTCCCTGTTCTTACCCCTGTGATGACTCCTCAGCTCCTGCAGCTGCTGGTTTGGGGAACGTAGGTGCATAAGCACTCTTCTGCCTGATCTTCGCACCTCTCAGATAAAACCACACTGGGACAGGAACCAGCACCGCAGCCAGAATGCCAAGCAGAGTGGATGCCCACTGGATACCCATACCCTCGAACATCTGTCTAGCGAAAAGGGGAAACGCAGCTCCGCACAAACTACGCAGGAATGTGTTGGCGGCGATGGCAGAGGCAGCGAACATCAGATATGCATCGACGAGGTAGTTGAGCGACTGGAGGAAAATGGCGAGGAGACCGAAACCTGTCAGTAACCCGCTCACTGCAGGTACCGCCCAGTGAACGTTGGGATTATAGCCTGACCACCCAAACCAGAACAAGCCAGCGGAGAAGCACGCCCCTCCAACGATAACCTCCGGAAGACGCCATTCAGGGATCGGGACGTTGTTGTTGGCAGCGAGCTTCCTCTGGTATCCAGGCTGGCGCAAGAAGATCAACGTTCCAGCGAGCAGCTGTCCAGTGATCATGCCGAAGAACGGGAGGCCTCCGACACCAAGGTTCATGCCGTGGACGCCTTGGAACACCAACGGATAGGCCGTAAGGAAGAGGTAGAGTAGCCCGTAGATGAAAGCCATGTAGATGCTCAGTAGCAGGACGATACGCTCGGTAACCAGCATCTTGAGCGGCCTCGAAAAGTTCTTCTCAACAAGTTCCATTAAGTCGATCTCGATTTCTTCTTGCTTGGCATGTATACCCCAGTTCTTAGTCCGGCGGCGGAGTTCCGATGCTTTGGCAACGAGAATCTGTGGTGGGTACGACTCAGAGAGAAAAAGAAGGTTGCAGGCGAAGCAAAAAAAGCCCATGAAGGATACAATATATTCCGTCCAGCGGTAACCAAGGTCAGACATGACGATGAAGCCTCCAATAAACGGAGCCATCAACGGCCCTGTGAATACCGACACTGAGAAGATGGTGATGGCCATGCCACGAGTGCGGTTGTCGAACATGTCCGAGAAGACAGCGGCGACACAGGTCAGTGGACAGGCTCCGAAGAAACCACTGAAGAAACGACAGATCAGCAGTGTCTGTAGATCTTTGGAAACCGCGACTGAGATGTTGAAGATGGAGAAACCAAAGGACGCAATAACGAGCGGTAATCGTCGACCTTTCAGCTCCGAGAATGGCGCCCTACGTAATTTTTAGCATGGGATCGACCCATTGAACACCGTGGAGCCACTCACCAAAAAATAGGACCAGTTGCAAATCCAAGAACGTACAACGAAGTCGCCAATGTTGCAACAACAGATCCAACATCGTAGATCTGCGCAATGGCTCCGGTGGCCGACGAAATGATACTCGAACCGAAAGCCGCCGTAAGTGTAGTGAAGCCAAGCATAGCGGCAGTTACAAGTTTCTTCTTGATCGGCCAATTCTGAGCATGTAGTGGATCGTCATGCCCATCGAATTCCACGACGTAAGCCTCGCGGTCCGGAAGCGGTGGTGGATACGCCTTGCCGGCTCCAAAGGCTGGCAGGGGTTTCCTGCTCGCTCTACTGCGTAGGCTGGCGCCTACAGTTCCTGAGTGCTGGCTTCGCTGCGTGTGAATTCGACTCAGAGCTGTCTCATGGCGCTCGAGCTCACCGCCAGTGTCGCGTTGCGTAGATACCCGAGACATGGCGGCATCACGCTCGATGTCTGAGGCTTCCGAGGACGATGTAGAGGCACTTGATACCGTCGATGTTCGCGCAATTGACTCATGTCTTCCTTCTTTCTCTGCATTTCCCGCTACAGGTCCAAATCGGTCTGGACTGGCGTCTCTCTCTGCTCTCTCGATAAGGTTGTCGATGTTAGACTCGACCATGTCGTTGGTGTGGTGCGTCGGTACTGGCGAGCTGAAGTGGTTGAAGAACGAACGATGGTCAAGATCCTAGTGCGCAAGAACGCAAGCAGTGATGCAACCTTTTGACAGCCCCCTTCAGTCCGGTTAACTCCAGAGCTAGCGGGTACCCGCGCTTCTTTCCGGGCACCGGGCGATTACGATGGTGGGTCTACTATAGCTTCCAGGGGCTTCGACACTATAAATTTATATTATTCGGAGAGGGAAACCAGAGCAACGATCGGTTCTCACGAACATGATAAGAATGGAATCTCCTGCCTCAGATACTTGAGCGCATCGTGAGGTCATAAGAGTGAATGCACCTACAGTGACGTGAAGCAGAGTAAGGTCTTTGGCAAGGACCAAGCTCACCTACTCGCGAAACGCATGGACTAGCGTTAATGGCTAAGCGGCAAGCTGGTTCCGCGGAACGCAATGAATACGGAGGGAGCCGAGAACTGCAGGCTCCACTAACACTGGGTTGATCAGCAATCTTGTTTTCTCTTGGATTCCTGAAGGCACACAGAGGTTCTCTGGTCGAAGCGTTGTGAGCCTATGACTACATAGTAGACTAAGTTTTTTTAAACTGCTTCAAAGTCTAGCTACATTACCGATGAGGACCTCCAGGCATGATTGTAGGAACAAGAACCAGGAAAGAGAGGACGTCGATGACCATCAGGGTCGATGCGCAACGACCAGCACTGGCGCCCGAACGGCGTCCTGTCAAACCCACTTCAACGGCATGCTGTTTCAGAACACCAAATTACTGTGGTCCTCTCTGTACTGAACATTGCTTCACAACTAGTTCCTGGTTCACTATAGTATGGTCATTTGCTCGATACTGCAACCTTGGTGCTATAGCGGTTTGCAGATTCTAATTGGAGTCGTTGTCTAACAGCATTCGCCAAGGCCCTCGTACGAGCATCTACGCCGCACTACACGTTCGTCTACTAGACTCAGGCTTAGGCGCAGAAGTTTGCCACTCAGTAGTCTGTGATCATGCCTGGAGACAACATTCAGTTCTAAGAGCATACATGCTACAGGGCGATGAGCGAAGCACAGCGTTCTCAGCAGAACAGGGATTGCTGATAGTGCAGCACGTAAGCACGAAGGCTCATGTATTTCACAATGCAGTAGTAGCCTGTGTTGGTGGGTGTCTGCAGAGCAGAAAAGACTGGCATGTCTGCCAAGTCGTGATTTGTTTTGTCGTCTAGCGGTGCTCATTAAGACGTCAATCCGTAACCGGGCCCAACCTTCCCATCATAAACATCATAATAAAGGCTTTCTTCTACAACTTCTGCATAGCAACGACGTCGGTGGACTGGACGTGGTCCTCGAATTCCTCAATCTGCTGCTGGAGCTCGTCGAGAGAGACCTTGTCGTCCTCAACGACCAAGTTGATCTGGAGCTTCTTGATACCGAAACCAACAGCGACCAGCGTGGAGGCACCCCAGACAAGACCTTCCTTCTCGATGGAGAGGACGTTGGCCTTGAGCTCGTCCATGTTTGTCTCATCGTCTACGCGTTGTTAGTGGCTGGTCATACTGCAATGGAACAGCAACTTACCCCAGGGCTTGACGTCGAGGGTGACGATGGACTTGGCAGCAGGCTTTACCTTGCCGGCCTTCTTCTTGTTGTACTCGGCAAGACGCTCAGCCTTGATGCGCTCGGCCTCCTCGTCGACCTCGTCGTCATCGGAGCCGAACAGGTCGACCTCGTCGTCGTCATCCTCGGCCTCCTTCTCGGGTGCCTTGGCGGGGTTGAGGGTGAGCTCGCTGGACTCGGGGCCGTAGGCGGTAGCCTCCTTGGTAGGGTCACCGGGGAGGGTCTCGAACTCGCCCTCGAAGGTGAGCAAGTGGTTGTACCACCTCCAAGCGTAAGGGAACTTCTCGGGGGCAGGGATCTGCTTGATCTGCTGGAAGACCTTGACGTCGGCCTGCGACGGGGTGTAGCTGTGGATTGTCAGACAATGACTCTGCAGGGAACATTGGACAGAAGCAGGAACAACGAGGGATAGATCAGAGTTGCGACAAGCGCTGTGGTTTTGTATTCAGATAGCGGGGTCTTAAGCCGCCTCATTAACACGGACCAAATGTTCTCATCACGAAAGGAAGGGGGTTTGTGGTGGTGCAGCAAAAACACAACACAGAGGGGGGAGCCCATGGTGGGGTAGCAACTTACCCAACGATGTAGCTGCGGGTCTTGACCCAGTTGTTCAGGAGGGTGAGACCTGCGTCGGAAACGAAATCGGTGAAGCCCATGGTTGCGGTTGGTGCGAAGCTGTGGGAGAGAAGATATGCAGTCGCGTTGAATGTGGTGGGAAGAAGGGGGCAGCACTGGGTTTTGTGAAATGAAAACTTACTGCGCTCGGAAAACCCACCAACAAGGGGCTAGCGTTTTGCCAAGGATGGACTAAATGCACGTGCTTTCGTTCACGCGTCGGGCGCATTCGAGTCAACTGTCGAGTCAACCTTGGAGTCACCTTCTAGACCTGACGCTCTCTGCATTGTTCTCGATTGCCCTGGTCAACCTGCGATTGCTGCTGTCCGTGTTGTGCTCCAGGGCCCGCCGAGAAGCGTCGCGCGACGTCGTAGAAATTCATCGAACCACCGCGGAGCTTCGAGCTCCAGCTGTGGCCGCGCGCCAGCTATTCAGAATATAATCATGCTTTTTCGCTCCATCTGATCTCCCTCGATTTTGCACACATTCAAGTTCATCATTGCGCACCACCATGCTAACAAGCAGAGCGCGTGCCGCCGCGAGGCGCATCACTGCCAGCCCTCGACCGCTGCCCATCCGCCCTTCGCCACTATGCCGTCCCCCCACGACGCGGTTGAGCCAGTCATCCAACCTGCTACGACCAGTCGCAATAGTCAGAGGTTATGCAAGTGGTCGACCGCACCCGCCAGGCGGGACACATCGTATGGACCTGGGCGGTGAGCCAGAGAAGGCTGCACTTGAAGAGTTCGGTGTCGACTTGACCGAACGAGCTCGCAACGGAAAGCTCGATCCAGTCATTGGCCGAGATGGCGAAATACAACGGACGATACAGATTCTCTCGAGACGGACCAAGAACAATCCCGTCGTGATAGGACAAGCTGGTACGGGTAAGACAGCCATCATGGAAGGGCTGGCTCAGCGCATCGTCAAGGGCGATGTGCCTGAGTCGATCAAAGACAAGCGTGTGATAAGTCTCGATCTCGGTTCCCTCATAGCTGGCGCAAAATTCCGAGGCGACTTCGAAGAGAGGCTGAAGAGGGTGTTGAAGGAAGTGGAAGAAGCGCAGAAGGGGGTTATCTTGTTCGTCGACGAGCTCCATACACTACTTGGCTTGGGCAAGGCCGAGGGTAGCATCGATGCCAGTAACCTGCTGAAGCCAGCCTTGTCTCGTGGCGAGCTTCAGCTGTGCGGCGCGACAACTCTGAACGAGTATCGATTGATCGAGAAGGACGCTGCCCTCGCGCGACGCTTCCAACCAATTCTAGTCGGTGAACCTACAGTGCAAGATACCATCTCCATCCTGCGTGGCATCAAGGAGCGGTACGAAGTCCATCACGGTGTAAGGATTACGGATCCGGCCCTGGTAGCCGCTGCAACCTACAGCAACCGATACATTACGGACCGCTTCTTGCCTGACAAGGCCATCGACTTGGTGGATGAAGCTGCAAGTGCTCTTCGTCTCCAGCAAGAGAGCAAGCCGGATGCCATCCAGGAACTCGACCGCCAGATTATGACGATTCAGATCGAGTTAGAATCGCTGCGCAAGGAAACGGACATAACCAGCAAGGAAAGACGTGAGCGCTTGGAAGAGACGCTGAAGCAGAAGCAAGCCGACGTGAAGCTGCTTACGGAGAAGTGGGAGAAGGAACGTGCCGAGCTCGACGCAATCAAGAACGCGCAGGAAAACCTTGAGAAGGCCAAGGTTGAACTTGAGCAAGCTCGACGTGAGGGCAACTTTGCCAAAGCTGGACAACTACAGTACAGCACCATACCTGAGTTGGAGCAAAAGCTGCCCAAGGACGATGAGATGGCCGCGGGCGGCCGTCCAGATTCACTGCTCCACGATTCTGTCACTGCTGAAGATATCGCTTCGGTTGTCTCGCGTTCTACCGGTATCCCGTTGTCTAAACTCAACGCTGGCGATATGGAGAAGCTCGTCCACATGGAAGATACGCTACGCCAGTACGTCAAAGGGCAAGACGAGGCTCTCACAGCTGTGGCCAATGCCATTCGCATGCAGAGGGCAGGTCTGTCAGGAGAGAATAGGCCAATTGCGTCTTTCATGATGTTGGGACCCACCGGTGTGGGCAAGACTGAGGTTTGCAAGAGATTGGCGGAGTACCTTTTTAGCACACCTCAAGCTGTACTTCGCTTTGACATGAGCGAATTCAGCGAAAAACACACTGTGTCACGGCTGATCGGCAGCCCATCTGGATACGTTGGTTACGAAGATGCCGGTCAGTTAACAGAGGCGGTACGACGCAAGCCCTACGCTGTGCTTTTATTCGACGAGTTTGAGAAAGCACATAAGGATATCTCGACGCTACTCCTCCAGGTACTCGACGAAGGCTTCTTGACTGACGCACAAGGCCACAAGATTGACTTCCGGAACACCATCATCGTCATGACATCCAACCTTGGCGCCGACATCATTGTCGGAGACAATGTCGTAGACTCGACTGGCAAAGAGTCAAGTGAGATTTCGCCCGAGGTTCGCGAGGCGGTCATGGCAGTAACTCAATCCCACTACGCCCCAGAGTTCATCAATCGCCTTGACGAGTTCATCATTTTCCGACAATTGTCTCGTGAGGCACTGCGTGACATAGTGGACATCAGGCTGAAGGAGCTCCAACAACGATTGGACGATCGTAGGATCGTACTCGATTGCTCGGACGAAGTCAAGCAATGGCTCTGCGACCGAGGATACGACCCAAGGTTTGGCGCACGCCCGCTGAACAGGCTCATCGCCAGGGAAATTGGCAACGGTCTAGCAGACAAGATCATTAGAGGAGAGATCAGAAGCGGCAATGTGGCCAAAGTTAGCATCCATGAGGACGGATCTGGACTCAATGTGGCTGCAGAATCCTGACTCTGAGGAGATTTTACGACGAAACGACTGTAACATAATGTCTACTGTGTATTCCTTCTTGTACAACATGTAACGTCATCACATCTAGCAGGTAGACTCAATCTGTCAAAGAAACCAATGCATGGTTCTATTTCTTTCATATTTGCCCTCCACTTAGTTGAGATCTGGCGACAGGAACGCGCCGTGCGCGCTCAGTCGTGACTTCCTCTTTTGAACTTCCCGCTAGATATTTGCCTCACCTCAACTTCCAGACTCAGTACATACTACGCGTCCATTGACTCTTCTTCGATCAATACGGGCTACAGCATGCCGCTCAAGAAATCGCTTCGGCATCGCTCTATGGCGCGCTCAACATCCGTCATAAGCACAGGTACTTCGAGAGCCCGTCGGCAGACTCAAAGAGTACCAGTGGTACAAAGCAGTCCAAGGATTGCCCCTTCGGAAGCCCAGCATGATAATCTGCACAATGACGGCAACGACGATACGCTCAGTGAGGTAATCATGGCGGTCGACTTGACACCCCGTGGTACAGTAGGATGTTGTTACTATGTCGCAAGAGATGAGAAGCTGTGTTTCATGGAAGACATGCAGATCGGCGGCGCCGACATCGTCGATACTTGTAACTGCATTCTCTTCCAAATCGCGCAATTCCTGTGTTGACGTGTTGCAGTGAAGACATTCATCGATCCCACAGTCATTCTGGTCTCAACAAAGATTGATGATGTTGTCATCGATCATTTTGATCCTGAAGCCAGGAGCGGTGAGCCGGTCAGTAGCGACAACGATCAGTTCCGTCTGGCTTTTCTGCTCGATATTCGCCCTCCAAGCGAATTCTCTTACGACGGGGCGAGAAGTAAACTTATGACCTTGAGGTTGGGCGAAGATGACGGCACACGAGTGAGCTTTAACGTGCCAGGTGATCAGCTGGGTGGCTATGAGGATGGGGGCTTGTCCGGGCAGCAGGGCCAATTACTTCGACTTGCAGGCTGGATCGATATGGAAAGTCGCATAACGGTAGGCGGGTCAAGTCATTGTTGTCTCAGATCTGATTCAAAGCCTAGGTCGGATGTGCGGGTGCGCTTCTTACCTTCCTTCAGCGACGACGTGCTGCTGCGTATTTGCCTGGCGATGATGCCGCGTATACGATGTTTCGCATCAGTACGCTCGAAATGTTCAGCCTTCGAGAGACCATGTTCATCAACGCAGACACGCTCCATTCGCTCGGCATTGTCGATGCAGAAGCACATCCACATTCACACAACAGGGGCCCAAACACCAACTCTGGATCGAAAGAAGGTCTTTCTGTGTACGGATTATTTCACCATCTTGCACGAACACCACAAGGAAAATTCCTACTCCGTCAGTACTTTCTACGTCCGAGCCTCAACATCAACGTCATCAACGAGAGACTAGACGCTGTGGGCACCCTCTCTCGCTCAGAAAACACATTAGCATTTGACACTCTGGTACAAAATATGCAGAGTGTCAGAAACATGCGCACAATGATGATCAACTTAAGGAAGGGCATAGGCGGTTCCGTGCCAGGAAGAAGCGGTCTATCGAGAAGCGTATGGGCCTCTCTCAGAGGGGTAATAACTGTGTAATCTCCTTTAACTACGTCGTACTGATGTTGACGGTACAGTTCGCATTCCATGCTCTCAAGATCAAAGATGCGCTAAATGACGTCCTTGGTGGTGACAACCTAACCATCAAAACTAAGGTTGGTGGTTCCATGATTCCTCCAAACTAAAACTGAAACGGGCAGATTTTCGAAAAATTCGAAAGCTACCATCTTGCTCAAGTTGGCCGAAAGATCAGTGAGACTATAGATTTCGACAAGTCAGCCGAAGAACGAAGAACAGTGATCTTGCCGGGTATTGACGAAGAGCTGGACCACATGAAGCGAACACTTGATGGACTCGAAGACATTCTCAACCAGGTCGCTGGCAAACTTTCCGAAAGAATGCCTCCAGATTTGCGAACGTCCCTCAATGTCATCTACTTCCCCCAAATTGGCTTCCTTGCTGTCGTGCCGATGGACCCTGCTACAGGAGCCGCCATGTATGAGGGAGGCTTTGACAATCCGTGGGAGATAATGTTTTCCGCTGGGTCCGCGAACTACTTTCAGGATCATGAGAAATTTTACTGACTGAAAACTTAGGTGTCACGTCTACTTTAAGACTGCTGAGGTAAGGGAAATGGATGATCACTTCGGAGATGTGTACGGTATCGTATCAGACCGTGAAATCGAGATCAGCCACGAACTTGCGCAATTTGTACTGCAGTACGAGGGTCTATTCACTTCTTGCTCAGATCTATGTGGCGAGCTTGATAGGTATGTTACACATCCACACCATGTAACTTGGGCTAACAAGCCTTCAGTCTATTGGCTCTTGCGCAAGGTGCAACGACCTACAACCTTGTACGGCCACACATGACTCTCGAAAATATCATTCAAATAAAGAATGGCCGGTGAGCACAGCTGATCGATAGTTACGCTCTGCATGCTAAACATCAGCACAGTCACATAATCCAAGAACGAACAGCCCCGTCCTTCGTCCCAAATGACACCTCTATTGTTGGTGGACCTGGAGATAAAGGATTAGATGCTGGCCAGCAATACGGCTCTTCCAGCGATCTGCAGGGTAACTCCATGACCTACGAAGGAGGGGCCAGCATGCTCGTCTTGACCGGGCCAAACTACTCCGGGAAGAGCGTTTACTTGAAGCAAGTCGCACTGATCATCTTCATGGCACACGTTGGATGCTTTGTGCCCGCGGAACGCGCAAGGATCGGGCTGACCGACAAAATCTTATCCCGCGTCACCACCCGCGAAACTGTCTCTCGCGCCCAAAGCGCTTTCATGATCGACCTGCAACAGATCTCACTTGCACTCAATCTGGCAACTCGTAGAAGTCTGCTTATTATAGACGAATTTGGAAAGGGAACGGACGCCAGCGATGGAGCGGGACTGGCTTGTGCAGTTATGGAATATCTACTCAGCCTGGGAGATGAGAGACCAAAGGTTATTGGAGCAACTCACTTCCACGGTAAGCCCAGCAACCTCCATGAGGTCGCTTTCTGAGACGTGACAGAGATCTTTGAGACAGGCCTGCTGAGGCCGAGGCCTACTCTTGCCTTTGGGCACCTCGAGGTGAAGGTCGACACTGAGGAGTCGCAAGTCGATGACCAGATAACGTATCTGTATAAGTATGATGGCCAGTGTCCCAGTTTTGCGCTTAAAACCTGACGGTGTCCAGTTTCCGTGAAGGCCGGAGCACCTCAAGCTTTGGTACATGGTAAGATCCTCAGCACTTGCCAGAATTTCTTACTGATTTGTGCTAGTTGTGCTGCTATGAATGGAGTACCACGCGAGGTCGTGCAGCGCGCAGAAGACTTGATTCTACTAGCTCTGAAAGGCGAAGACCTTGTAGCGGCATGCTGCCGTATGCCGGAAGATGAAGCTGCAGAGCTTCAGGAAGCTGTGAGTGCATCACAATCCACTCGGAACCTCTTCTGATCTTTTCGAGGAGCAAATCGCAAGACACTTCCTCGGGGCCGATGTTCAGAAGGCTCCAAAGAAAATTCTTGCGGACATCCTGAGTGTTTCAGCAACGACGAACTCACGCTCATAGGGTCGGGTCTTGCGTGTTCGTGATTTTAATTGGCGGACTTATCTGCTGTGAAGCATGCAAATGTCGCAAGCTGCAGATGTCAGCAATCCATCATTGGCTCTGTAGAGTCTAATTCCAACACGTTTCAGGATTTCGACTTAGATTGAACCACAGCGTCGCCAGCGTTTTGCGAATAACGTAACGCTGATGCTCAGTCAGACACGTCTCGTATTGCGCATACACTCTACATTCTGAGTCCTCCTCCTCTTTCTTATGCTGTCTAGGTACCTTCGCCCTTCTAGCATTTACTTGATACAGCTCTTCGAGAATGTTCAATAACGTATGCGCCAGTCTGAGCTCGTCCAAACCGCTCTTGGCTGCTTGGTGAGTGTGGGTGTTGTGGCACAGCAGAACGCTACGTATCTCGATGGTCATCTCTTGGTCTCTCAAGTTTCCATCTCCATCTCTGATCAAAGATCTTTAGAAATAGCTATGGCTGTCGAAAACACGTTCGTGGCGGTCGTACCCTAAGCGCTGGGGATGTGTGGCTGCATGTTGTTGACAAAGGGGCACCCTGTGTGCTTGAGAGCCTTGCTGATATATGTCCTCAGACTCCTGTCATCCACAGAGATCTTCTCCAAGATCACTATCTTCCATGCAGTTACCTTCAGTCGGCGCTACGTTCATCACCGATCACCCTAACCAGGGTTTCTCCAAGTTACTCTCTACAGCATAATCGCCGAGTCGCAATCCGCGTCAAGAACATACCATCCTACCAAGGAGTGCAAGCTGGATGAACGAGGCTCCACACGCAAGGAAAATCTGTAGAAGGTCAATGATTGGGCAAGAGTCTAGCATATCGATGCGGAGAACGCGAGTGGGTGCAAGGTAGCCCGGTCGAGCATTCTGGACAGCAGTGGCTCCTGTTCCAATGCTGTAACACGCGAATACGTTTCAGCCTCCTACTGTCTAGTGGCAGCCACAGGGCAAGGTTGTGTTCGGAGTTTTAAGCCCATGTCGGTGAATCTATGATTTCGCTGATCCAACACCAGAAAGCCCGAGACAGAGAACCATCTAAACCTGGATCCATTCCACTGTTGGGGGTTTGTTTCATGTTACGAAAAAGACTACTTGAAGGGAAAAGCCGAATTTACTTGCCTAGGGCACAGTGGGTTCCAGACTCAAGTCAGAGAGTCGAATATGGAAGATCTTACTTGACACACATTTGGAAGCCGGCCATGCTTATCCTAGAGAGTTTTGTGGCCCCCATTGCTCTTCTAGGAACCAACAAGGCCTATCGTTCGATCAAGACATATAGCCCATGAGGGTTAGCATCTCTGTAGATCTCGGTCACCGAAATTGCGGATCAACAGCAACTGTTGACAAATTATGAGGGACGGCATATCAGGCACCCGTTGGATTGTTCGAGCGACTGGTCTGCTTTCTTCTCGCCACAACGACATGTCAAAGATCTGAATATGGCTGCCCTATGAAGAGCTCGTTCTGCGCGCTATGCTGACGACGATACGCCTAGGCTGATTTGAATGTAGAAACAGTCATCAGTGGAGCGTGCAGTTGTGTTTGGCATGTTTGCAGAACGGTATGAGTAACAGCATTCGTGGAAAGTCGAAATGTCGTGAGCTACTGTACGCTACCACGCTGAGGGGCTGGGCCGGACACCAGCACGAACCGAGGTAGGAGAACTAGAGATCGCGCAAAGTACAGGTGGACAACATCGTCGACAGACGAGCACACGAGCAATTCAAACTTCGCAGGGAGATTGATACATAGATCTTGTCGACGGTACAGCTTTGCGGCAACCAGCACGATACGTCGATACCTGTACGGAACAGAGACGACGGCGCGCGCCGTACCGGTACGTACCTGAGGAAATCCGCCCCACCAGTGTCAGGAAGGAACTCATGATTTACAACATTCGACCAAGTCTGTGGCTAGCGTTATATGTGGACTTTGAAGTTCGGGTCTACAACATGCCTCATGCTTGGTGATGCTATTTCAGGGTTTGTCGCCAGGCACATGCCGCCGCAGGTTGGGGAGCGAGGCTGAGCAAAGTCCCACACATACCCTGAGGCTACGATGGTTTCTATTTCGCGACGATGGGAATTACACGAACCCCAGAGACGCATCAACATCTCAGCTTCGCCAGTGCCCTCAGCGAAGATTACAAGATTGAGTACAGGAACAGGCAGTACCCCGTGCCGTTTCGCCGACATCGCAGTCTCGACACACAACTGAGCACTGATCGGACGTCTTGCGCAAAGCTGACAGCCAGTGTAACTCCAGAGGCTTCATCAGTGTCAACGTCAATAAGATTTGACAGTAATCTCAGACCGCAGAGCAGGCGCACGCTTATCTGTCGCCGCTATGTTGTAGCACCCAGCCGAGGGGAACGTTTGCAAGCGCTGCCCTTGCATGCAGCTGGCAGACTCTAGACGCGGTTGCTGCGATTATCTGCGGCCATGATGTCGATGGCCATCTCACGAACCATTCCCGTTCAGACGGGAGAGCTAGCAAAGCACGGTTCATTTTTGTGTGGGCACATCTCCCTTCGAGCAGGTCAGCGCTAGAAGCAGTCTGCAACACAATATGGACCTTTTTCAATGATTGGATGGGAACCGCAAGTTTGCCAACAGTCAAGGGCTGACAGAATGACGGCCCAGTCACGGCCTGAATGGACGAAGACTTGTGATGGGAGTAGTTCATGTGCGACCCGAACAGGGTAACTAATGCCTTCCTCGACACCAGCGCCGAGGCACGAACGATCGAATCTCAACATGCGCAGCCTCGCCGGAAGTCACCATGACGTTGGTACATTGGTTTCACTGGTATGCCTCGCCAGATTTGGAGTGTTTCAATTTTCGAGGCTGGTAATGGCGCGAAGCCCAATGCTAGACCGTCTTCAAGAGGCAGCACTCCGGCAGCACTCCGGCAGCGAAGGGTCCCTAGACCAAGAAGACGGCAGGTGTGAATTGAAGGGGCCCACCGCCAAACCGGCCCGAGCCTGGATGTTGGCACTAGTAGGCGCGCTCAGCGTGACCTGCACAGCTCTTGGACTACACTAAGTCTGGAGTGGGTACTAATGTTACTGTAAGCTCTCAGCCCCATTTCAAGCATCCCTGTCGCGGTAGCTGCAGCACACCCTGCTCCTGGTTCACCAGGGGTCAGCTTCAACGCTTGTCCACTCTGCTCCAGCAAACACAGCCTGCACATGCACTTCAAGCGCATTCCAAGACGGTGGCTTCAGTGATCCTGGTTGACGTGCAGCAGTACTATTCTCAATACCAACCATATATAACATAACAACCTCTGGACGGTACTTCTTCACTCAAGCCAACCAAACAGCTATTCCAGATGTTCCGGACTGTTCCCCAGATTCACACTCCTCAATCTTCTCCGTCTCCTCCAACGGATAACATGCTCGCTCTGCCTCTAAACACAGCGGTGTCTACTGGCCCGAATGATCAAGCCAAGCCCAGGAAAATGAGGGCTTCTTGCGATGCTTGCTCTCGCGCGAAGGTCAAGTGCGACAAGGTCCGACCTACTTGCCAACGCTGTGGCAACATGAGCATCTGCTGCAATTACTCTCCTTCGATGAGGTACGCTCTTTTCCCATGTGACACCTTTGGGTCTCTGTAAAACTCACACGCAATTACAGGTTAGGCAAGCCGCGCAAGAACAGGAACCCTGATGGCAGCATTGCTCGCGACATCTCCAGAGCTAGCTCATGTGGCCCATTTGGGGCCAGGCCCGATATTGCTCCACGAGCTGCTTCATACACTGTGGAAAGCTCACCGGAGCCTATGACTGATCCGCTCTATCTTCGCCCTTCGACGCCAAGCTTCCATTTCCAAGACACCTTCGCAACGAATAACTTCGATGGCAATCAATCTCCTCCATACTCAGAGGCCAGCTGGTCGAACGAGGAAACAATGACGTTCCAAAATCAGGCAGAAATGATGGTCTCCCTGCCTCAGTTTGCTCCTCTCTCGCCATATCGCGGCGCTGGACACACTCGCTCCACAAGCCTGCAAAGCCAACCAGAATTTCTCGCCCCCATGGACAACGGATTGATCTCGCCACCTATGGCTAGCCCGCTTGTTTTCGGCCTGCAAGATCAGCAAAGTCTTCCCATGTTCGAGCCAGACGCTTTCTCCCTGTCCCCACCTTTGATGGCGGCGCCGCTGCCCAGTCCAGCCTTTCCTGCTCCTGTTCAGAGTCATGGTTGCACTCAATTCGCGTTCCAGGTTTTGAACAGCCTTTATTCGCCTCCGTCCTCTCAGACTTCCTTCGATGACTTCAACGGCACTGATGATGGTCTTCCTACCCTTGACGCCGTTTTGTCAGCAAACAAGGCTGCAGTCGAGAGCCTCTCAGCTCTCCTGGGCTGCCCTTGCTCGGCAAACCCGCACTTTTCTACCACGATTGCATTCTCCATTACTAAGATCCTGTCTTGGTACCAAGCCATTGCCGGCGTAGCTCAGGATATTGTCTCTCCTATCAACACTCGCATGGAGGCATTCACACACACTCCCATCCTCCTCGGGGATTTCAAGCTCGAGATCGAAGACGAAGAGACCTTCCGCACTCAGATTATCCTGGGCGAACTCCGGAAGGTTGAGAAGCTTATCGACATGTTTTCTGAGTGCTACTGCAGGGCTTCGAGCGACGGCATTGACTGCAGCGTTTATACTTCTTTGGAAGCTCTGCTCCGCACTCGCGTCCGTGACACTTTCCAGGTCACCATGCGCACAGCACCGGCCGATGTGAAGCGCCAGGTTGCCTCCCGTACGCAGAATCGAGTGCGCGTCAATACTTTGTAAAACTTCTCCTTTGTCAGATTCTGCTGCTGCATTTCAGCGCTACGATACCCTCGCTTAGCCTATTCATTTTCACTGCATTTTCCTTTTCTCGCACGATCGAGCATTATGCATGTCCGGGACGGACCCCAGGACGCTTTTGAGAATTCAATTACACATCGAAATCATCATCTCTTATCATTTTCAAATCGAACATTTCAGACCAAAAGTCCTCACATTTCGTTGTACATACTGTGACCGCATCGGGTTCGTGACAAAGTGCAATTGGTCTTGCACGATAATCAAATTCACATACTAGCTCGCCACACATCCTGAAAACTTTCGCATGATTTCTGGAAAGACTAACTTGCACGGTCTGTCAGGCACCCATCCTTGGCCGTACATGCAAAACGATGTGCGAACCCCCACATACTTGGACCCGCAACGAGCCTTCGCCGGATCCAACATCCGTCGGAATCGGCAGACCTAAGAGGCCCTCAAATACGGTGCTGGGATTATGGCTCAAGCAATGGGTCAGTGTGCAGGCGTCCCTGGTACCTGTAGCGTAGCTCGAGGTAGACTTCAAAACTTGGTTGCTGCTAATTCAGAGAGCCCAGAAACACTTCGCAGACAAGCGCTCAGAATCCGTACAATCTAGATCTTTACCTGGGGCTCGAGATCAAGTGTGCAGGAGTGCGTATAGCATGGGGCTGCGTAGTGATCGACGATCGAAAGTGTGCACGTATATCTGAAAGTCATCATTAAAAGATGCCGTCAGACGCACCCTATCTAGCCTTCATAGCACTGTCACAATATCATCCGATTGCCTTCTCCCTCAATCGGGCACCCATCTTTTCCTCCCCGCCAACTCACTCATTCGATCTCCAAGCACCGAGAGAGCCCCCAAGCACAGACCCATGCGGGTGGCTTCGCGCCACTGTCGCTACCCCTGCTACAAGCGCCAATCGTAAAATAGAATTAGCCGTGCCGCGCTGCGGCATGCCTAAGATGGATACGTCTTGGTCGGGGTGGCTGAGACTTTCAATAGGTACGTGCTTACAGTGCGCAGGGCGATGTGCAGGGGACCGTTTATGTGCGACGAGCGTGGGAATCCTGTGCGAGGTGGTGATGAGTAAGATCGATATCAGGTGGTGTGGGTGACGAAAAAGGAAGGAGAGGTCGCTTGGAGTCGTAGGGCAGTAGGATTACTGCAGGATGCAATTGATGACGAACGTGCAGCCTCTACCGAATCCGAACAGTGATATGATTGGGCCTTCAGCGTCATCTTCCCCATTCCTTCTGCAAGGCCTTCAGCCTCGCGCGCACGTGCGCGTAGGTAAACCCACCTCTGCGCCGGTCCTTCCGTCCTCTCCCCCACGCTCGTACGTGGTTTGCTCGAGCTTTAGAACGCAAAATTGTGCGTCGATTTAGACCGTGCGTCGTCTTGCAAACCAATCTCCAGATTCGACGTTTCTCTCTACTTGAGTCCAAGCCAAACTCGAAGATTGGCGCGTGCATGCTTCCCACCACTCCATGCCGCGCCCACGCCCACGCCCACGAACCTAAAGCAGCACGTGCGAACTATGACCCCTGCGTGCATCTGCACATTATGTTTTCCCTACACATCAGCAAGGTCAACCGAGCCAAGCTTTCAAGCTCATGCGAGGGCGCCCAATGTGGTAGTTAGGCTGTTAAAGATTATAGTAAGAACTCCCATTGGCCAACATATATTAAATACCAATACTATGGCAAGAACCAATACACAAGTGCAGACAGACAGTCAGGACAGAGACTAGCCAAGGTCAATGCGGTGGGTTATGCTTTACTTGGGTTGATTAAATGGTAATTGCCGATTCAGAGGAGGAAGTAACCAATGAGGGTCGGTGGGAACCGCCGGTGAGCGCAAGAAGGCACTGCCTCGCCGCAAAAAGACACGCTTTGGACGGCTGAGATGTCCCTGGCTTCGCCGTATGCAGTCTATTTTGCTTGATAGTAGAAGACGCTAATGTCCAGATTGAGGCAAGATAATGGTGCCAAATATAGGGTCCTCAGACTCGAAAAAGAAGACCTGTCGGACTGGCCAGCGGCTACCGCTCAGCCTTGTGGAGTGTGCAAAGGGATGGCTTGTTGTGATGTATGATGAAGACACAGTCGTGTAGCTGAGCGTTCACCATGTAGCCGCCTCGTTATCTTTCTCTGGTTGAATAGATCTTGCCAAAAGTGCAGCGCCTCGAGTTCCATCATTGCGTATACCTAGTGTACTCAGGTCGTACACGAGGGAAAACTCCGGTTCATGCGTGGCCAGGTCGGCTCCATATGATCCCAATATAACAGCTGCTCAGGCTTGTAATGGCTCGACCCAAAAGAGGTAGGAGCTCCGATGCATTTCTCAGGAACTACGACTAGAGGTACCCTTGCACAGGGATACATTCTTTTCAAACCGGAACATTGCTTGTGCAGCTGTTGTCTTCGAACCAGTGCTACTAGAATGAAACTGAGCTCGTATGGCGTCATTGTGTATGGATGTCTTGAGGGTGTCCAAAACCATGTCGTTTGGTTAGGCTTGGGGAACAAACCTTCTTGTTCTTAGATCTGAAACTCTACAATCGAACTCAGCACTTTCTCCGCCATATATTGCTTCCTTAACTGAGCAGCACTACCTTTGCACGTTTCTTGTATGTCGGACAATCAACATGGCAGGTGACCAACGGAAGGGAATAACTTAATTGGGGAGATAATGGAGCGCGGAGATACTCAGAAAAGAACGTGCAAGCTCTAGCCGTAGTGTCTATGTAATTAGAATTTCTCTACTGGCAGCTCCGAGCAAATGTAGGATATGTTTCCCAGTTGGCAATGGTAGTCTGATTTGAGCCACGACTGGCGTTCGATGAACAAAGGCCTGAGATCTTGTTCTGACTGGGACACATTGTGTCGACGCGATCAGCTGCAGAGTGGGCAGTTATCCCCGGATGTATTCGCGATGATGTCGTAGCGACCAATCGTGTCGTCCTTTAGCCTTTAGCAAATGACAGTGTAGGGTCAAACTGCGGTTGAGCGCACTCTATCATGAATACTGTCAAAAAACTCTGTGTCCTACGAACGTTAGCATGGCACGAATATCTGTTTGACACAGTGCGTACCCACAAAGCCCGGTGGATGTGTGTGTGTGTGTGTGTGTGTGACAGCAAGGAGACCCCACCGGTCATGCAACCATTCAACGATGCAATCTTCCTTCGATGCGCATTGGTGTTGCACATAGGCTATGTTATTCATAGATATACGCCCTCCTCATCCTCCCCGTTCTGCGCTGCAGTGCTGTTCTGCTCTTGCGCTGCAGGAGGGGCACCTGAAGTGATTGTATTAGTTCCGTTCTGTATCGGTGCTGTACCATTCAGCCCAATATCGCCCTCCTCTTTCCTGACCTCGCCCTCGTCTCTCGGTCTCCACGGCAGTCCTCGAACTTCTTCGACTTCTTTCCTGATCAGATCCATGCGCTCGTTGAAGTTCTTCATGACCTGCCGATTCTCTAAGAGTGCCTCATAGCAATCGCGATCGTCGTGCTCACGCGCGAAGTCTTCTAGTTGTTTGTTGCTGGACTCGAGATGTATGATGTTGTTGGTAAGCTCGGCGTGCTTTGCGTAGAGTGAGGATATGGGGAGATCGGCGAGAGCAGCGGCAAACCGCGCAGGTGTGATAGGCAGTGCTTCGGCGGACATAGTAACAGCTCGGTATGTATTGGGTAGCTGCGAAGATACGGGTCGTCGTGGCAGTTGAAACTGGCGGATGTAGTAGAAAGCATGAATGACGTGGGTTCGGTGCTCTTTCGAAGCCGATGTGGGGCACCCGGTGGGGAAATTTCTGCACGCCCTACCGCATTCTTTGGTGAGCATGGCCTGTTTTAGGCTCCTTTGGGACATCACTGAGGGCCAATCGGATCGTTATGGTGACCTACCGCTCAACGACGCTCCTTCAATCACTCTCCAGCATCACAATAGTATTAATTGCAGCCAAAATAATGGCCTAAATATGATTACAAATGGTTGCAGGAGTGTTTGTGAGTACAACGGTACCCATTTCCAATTTTCTGCTGTTTAGGAGGGGTTTCGGCAGCAAGGTCATCATCCGTACTGTTAGGCTCTTAGCCTTAGACTCTTAGCCTCAGGCATGTGGATGCGTCCACCTCTGACCTAAGGGCAATAAGTACTGTTCTGGCCGCAGTCTCACTATCAAAGTGAGCATTGTTACCTTTTTGGCATGCTTGGCACGGTGGGCAGAGCCGTGGCCTTGACACGTACGAGATCGTTTGGGACAACTAATAGTAGTAGGTTGTGGCGTATCCAGATTGCCTGATTAGGTAACCCACAGCTTACAAACGTCTCCTGGCTCCCCTGAGTACTCCCTAACGGCTGGCTATTGGACGGTGTTATTAGAAGCGACGATAACGTTAATTGTGAAGTCCTATTGAGAGAGATAGGCGTAAGTGGTTCACGATTGACCTGCTGCTGGCTTAACGGAGTCCTAGGTAACAGTGGCGGCTGAGGGGTCGGCTGCCTCGGCTGAGGGGTTAAGGATTAACTAATACAAATAAGTTGCGCAGGGGTTGATAGAGGTCTCTAAACATCGTAAGGTATCGAAAATGAGCTATGAAAGGGCATATTAAGGGCCTGTCTACTTCGCACGATCTATCCGATTCTTGGATCCAATAATCGGATCAATCGGACGATTTAAGGAGTGTCTTGTAAAATCGGATGGTGGTGTCTACTTACATTATCTGATTACCGGTAGGGTTGTATTTTAGCTGCAGATGCTAGTAAATAGCGTTGTTAACCTATGTTAATGACTATATAAGGTATAGAAAATCAGACGGTTGTAAAATCGGACTGTAAAGCCAAAATCGGGTTAGAGAGGTACCTGAAATCGATTGAGTTGTCCGATTATTGTTGCACGTGACCTGGCTCATAGTCGCACGTGACCTAGGTCTGATCAGCCCCTTAGGTAGACTCTCTTACAGATAGTCTTAAAATCCTATACAGTACCATACAAATTATAGACTCGGTCGAAGTAGACACCCCTATCCGATTATTGACGTGCCCTCACGACTCCTGCTGCGACACACTAGCAGGCACCGGCAGGTGCTAACAACGCTGAAATCGACTAAAACGCACCTACCACACTCTATAGAAATCGGATAAATCGTGCGAAGTAGACAGGCCCTAATGTTGAGACTACTGATTTACTACTACAGACGCATCCTAATAAGATTCTAACATCTTAGCATATGCAGAGCCCCGCACCCCTCACCTAACTGGCTCAGAGGTTTGCCCCAAAATAGCCTAGAACAGCCCATGTTCACCAGAGAATGCGGTATCGTTCACGCATGGTCGACTTTACCTCAAAGTATTACAGTAATCGAAGCTCAGTTCGCATTCTATACAATGTAGCAGGTCTAAGTCAAGAAATATAACAGTCCCCATTACGTACTCCCGTGTCGCCCATACATGGAAATCAGAAGTCTGCGGGCTTGGTGAAGTCCCTACGAAGAAGCTCGTTTATTTCTAGTCCTGGCCCGTGCGCACCACGCCGAGCTTTTAGTGCGCACGGGCCCAAAAGCCAGGACTCAATAGTAACGAGCTTCTTCGTACAAGCTTTGTATTATCAACAATAAGATTACGCGTGTTGTACTGGAATGCGATGCCGGCGTTGCGGAGAAAGCTTAACTCATTTACCGAGGCGTCGTAAGAGCGGCCTATTGGCAGAGCCAATATTGCATGTAGTCCGGTCCTATACTAAGCATTGAACCATACGCTTAGAAGGCTTAGACTCGCCACCATCCCCCTGGGTCGACACGCAAACCACACGGCCTGTTCGACTATGCTGTAGACCTGGGCTATTTTCTAGAGTTAGAATTAGGCTTGTAAATTGTCATGAGCAAACTCGGCTCGGACATGTGATACAACCGGTGTGAGATGGAAGTATAAAGACGCAAGGCAAGCTCTTTCTAGAAGGCACAAGCAGAAATCTCCTGACGAGCCTTCATCACTACAACGTATGCACCATGCCACAACATTTCTCGATGTCGTTTCTCACGCTGTGCCTCTGCTCTCTCACTATACATCAAGCGTTCGCTGCACCAGTTGCCGCAGGCCCAACTGTGACCATTTCGGACGGCACAATTATAGGGACTGCGATTAAGCCTACCAACCAACCTTCCCTTAACGCCTCAGCAAACGCCTACCTTGGTGTACCATTTGCAAAGTCGCCCCCAGAACGATTCTCTCCACCTGAAGCAGCATCGTCATGGTCAACACCTTTACAGGCGCAGGCCATCAAGCCTGCATGCATACAGCAGTTCTCCGGTTCAGCCCAAACGCAAGCACGGATCGAAGAGTACTTCAACAACCCTAACGGACCAGCTCCAGTCGAGAGTGAAGACTGCTTGTATCTCAACGTGTATACACCGCCTGGCGTGACGCCTGACAGCAAGAAAGCTGTTATGTTCTGGCTCTTTGGTGTACGTACACAATTCCCTTAGTAGCGGCCAGACGATACTGACCATTCTAGGGTGACTTGCAATTCGGCACTGGCAGTCTCCAGTACTATGACGGCAGTTCTCTCGCCATAACTCAAGACGTTGTCGTAGTTAGCATTAATTATCGCACTAACAGTACCGACCCCATCCGACTCATTGATCGCCACCCACTAACACCTCCCAGTCTTCGGCTTCTCCAACTCCCCTGACGTCCCCTTTGGATCCCAAAACTCCGGCTACCTCGATCAGCGCCTCGCCCTTCAATGGGTTCAGCAAAACATCGCATCCTTCGGTGGCGACCCCTCACGCGTAACCATCTTTGGCGAATCCGCAGGCGGCGAGTCCGTAAAGCAGCTCCTCGCCAACCCTCCCTCACCTCGGCCGTTCTCGGCCGCCATTCTACAGAGTGAAAATGCCATTTTCACCGGTGAGGGGCTGGCGAGCTACAAGCAGGTGCTTGCTAATTTCGGATGCAACGATGTCGCGTGCTTGAGAGGGGTTGATGCAATGCAGATCAAGAGCTATATCGGGGCGAACAGTCTCAATTTCCCGCCGGTCAATGGCGACGGTACGAGCATTGACGATGTAAGGCCGAGTATTCAGGCGAAGAAGTGGGCGAATGTGCCGACGTTCTTTGGCACAAATCTCAACGAGGCACGAGCGTTCCTTGCGGTGGCGGGCTTGAACAATGGAACAGCTATTGTCAATGGCGCGTTGGCAAGTGTGGGGATTACAGATCCGAAGATCACACAGAGTGTCTTAGCCAAGTATGCGGCACAGAGTGTGGTGGATCAGTATCTTGTCGCTGATCGGTATGTCATCCCTCATCTCTCTTTCTCTAGCTCTCACTGCGAAACACGAAGCTAATAGCTCATTGCAGGATCATAACCGATTACGAATTCACTTGCTCGACCGCTACGATATCCTCATTCTTGGCTCGGAATGGCTACACAACATACCGCTACCGCTACGACGCGTCGTTCCCCAGCACGGCCCTCTTCGCCAACTCGGGTGCCTACCATACGTCTGAGATACCTGAGGTATTCGGCACATACCCGGCGTCTGACCAATTTGGCACTGCCACGACACAGCAGATTGCTCTGAGCGCTTTCATGCAGAAGACATGGGCTGGATTTGCAAAGAGCCCTGCGGGAGGCGTTGGATGGCCAAAAGTGGGGAGCGCGCTGGGCAAGGAGCTGGGACTGTTGGGGAGCAATGGGGGCAGTGGTGTTGACGTTGTGAACACCATTGTTGCAGACTATCCGTGCGCTCTGTATGCGAATATTGGAGATCCGCTGAAGTTATATTGGAAGTAGGTGTGCATTTGGAGGACTGCTCCATTGCCAAAACGCTACATACTGTGGTATCCGGCGAAAGTAGTGTAGGTGGGTCTGGCATGACCAGGGTACTATCCGAGTCACCCCTTTTTCTGTATATAATACATTGTAAACCTGTCTTGAGCATGAAGGATAGATGCCAGGCAGTTATAGATGCCCGTGGTGGGTACACAAAATACTGAGTAATCAATTCAATTCACTCAAAAAATACAGCCGAGCACCCCTGTCAAACGTCCCCACCTACACTACTTTCGCCGGATACCACAGTAGGTTCTCGTCAGTATGTAGTACTGCAACATATCGCTCACTTCGAGCTAAGTAACTTGTCATCTTCAATGCATTGAAAACTATAAGTGTACGTCTAAATGCTGTCTACACTCCAACGCCCCACAACCCCGCCATACCAATCATACCAGGCAGATACTAGTGACAAATCGACGCTACACACTGAACGAAAATTAAGAACGAAGTGCGGATCGCCTGCAATGCTGCTCCCTGCTTAGACCCTCATAGTGCCATCTCATACCCGTACAACAACCCGTTCGTAGGCAGAGACTTAGATAGCAGTGCGCTGGTGACGATGAGTGAAGTCGCGGCGAGCAATTTGGCCGTTCGAGCACTTGGTGCCAGAGGCAACAGGCTGCCAGACAACCTCGCCGTTGGAGCAGATACCGAACTGGGAGTCCCCGTTGCACATAATTGCACCGTTCTCAGAGCAGGCAGAGCCGCCACCGGTAGAACCGCCAGTGGAAGGGGCTGTAGGTGTAGCAGGAGCGGCGGTTGTCGCTGGTTCCTTAGGAGCGTCGGGAGTGGCCGGAGCAGGATCAGCAGAGCCAGAGGGAGCGGAACCACTAGTGTTACCACCCTCAGAAGCAGCACCGCCGCAGAGTTCCAAGAACGGGCCCGTACCGAGTTTGGCGACAGAATCGCCAGAGTTAGCGAAGGTGTAGTCCGATCCTTCGGTTGTCTTTGCCTTGCATGCGCCTGGTACTTCGATGTTTGCGATAGCCATGTCTGGAAGCGAATCGAAGCCGTCGCCTGTACCGCCGGAGACCTTGATGGGAGCACAGTTCATGTACATCTCGCGGTTGCCGCGCTTGTTGAACCAAGTCCAAGCCATGGTCAGCTGGCCTTCAGGGAGTGCAGCGGGGACCTTGAAGCCGAATGTGCCATGTAGACCGGAATTTGCAGAGCCAGTTGAAGGGCAGCCACCCTCAATGGAGTGGATGACCTTCCACTTAGATGCAGGTGTAGGCTCCTTGTCCTTAGTGACGGAGATCTGGCAGGATCCACCACCGTGAGTAGCTGTATGGTCCTTGGGGAACGAGACGGTGACGTCAGAACCGACGGCCCACTTGTTCATCTTGTCGATTTTGTAGGCACCACCAGAGCCGACCTGGCACGGAAAGTTCGCGCCACTCTCTAGCAATGGGTCCTTTGCAACCCCGATAAAGGGAACAGGGTTTTCAATGAACATGTGCGCGGAGGTGGCAGAGGCCATGGCTAGCACGGCAGCGAAGAGGGTAGTCTTAATCATGGAGGAAGGCATTGTTGCTGATTTGGTGGAGATTGTAATTTTGTTGAAAAGAGCGAAGTGATCGAAAGCAGTATGTCTAGCTTGTCAAAAGCGTGAATTTTGAGAAACTGAAAGTTGAAGGAGTGTGAATGTTCAGAACCAGTCTGACCGTTATTGAATGAATGTGGTTGTTGAATGCGTTGCTGAAGCTTCGATGATGTATGAGAGAAGACTACTGAGGTTGCTTAAGTAGCTTTTCGGGGTATAGAGAACTTGGAGGATGTTGTGTAGCGACGAAGAACTCCGCTGACGTTGTGCAGCGGCATGCTAGCTGGCCTATTGCGCTGGGACTCCACAATGAGACAATAGACGGACACCGTGAAGACAAGGTGAACGGCGGTATCCGTAATACATTGTGAGAGCCCGACGACAGCGAATCAAATTGAAGGACGCAGACAGCGAGACGCAGAGAAGCGGAGTCCAGGATCTCATCCATCATCGGCCTGCGTGAAGGTGTGGGATTTGGTCAGTCCGTGTTGTGAGTCCGATGCAGTTAGGCGCCATGCTTCGGCGTCCGGATGTATGCAGGCAAGCAGATTGCAGACTTTGTAGACAAGAAGACAAGAAGACGTAGAGAGACCGACTACAACCCACCTAGCTACAATGGTTAAGCATACTGTGAATATGTCCCTAGAATTTATTAAGATCCTAGCAGCCGATAGCGAGCGGAGTCACGAAGTCTCAAGACAAGGCATGCCAGGTATGCGTCTGCCCGGAGGTGAAGGCAAGGCTGCGCCTCCATGTCTGTCAGCGGGATTGACGTCGGGCTTCACAGATAGGCTTCGTTGTCGCAGTCACTACCGCTAGCTCGGCCACGTGGAGCTTCTGGTGCCAGAAATCGGCAGTGTCAAAGCACGATGGACTGTAATCCTGCATGTCGTGGAAGTAATATGCAATGAGGAGGGTGATGGATGAGGTAGCCGTGAAGTCGATGCTTGGAAGAATGCTGCAAGTGTCTAACCGGATCCAGCGTTAGGTCGTTTGCTGACTTGGCGAACGACAGCTGCTGCAGCGACCGCGCCGTGCGTGCGTGCATCATGCTGATCGCAAGAAACGCGAAACGACCCTCAGAACTTGAACCAGCCGGTTAGGCAAGGGGAGGAAACACGTCAATCTGCATTTCAGCCTCTTTTCCTGACGGTTTGCGCACGTCAAGACTCGATTAGTCACCGACCACAACGTTTGCGACGCGTCTGCTGCTCGCCAGCTCTTTTGAGCTTCCTCACTGTCCGCATACCTCTCGTGGCGCACCCCAGCAGCCATGTTCACCACCACGGGAAAGACGGCGCCGCCGCAGGCTTTCATTTCCAGCTATGCGCCGCGACTGCGATCCCACGGCAACTCGCTCATGTCCCCAATTGTGCCGCCGTCAAACACGCTCCCTGCGCCGCGGATAACGAAGCGCGGGACTGCCGTGCTCAGCTATGCCGAAGATGCATACGACGACGACGACTTTGAAGACAGCGACCGCCCCCGGCGGGCAACCGGCCTGCGCAGCTTGCAAAGGGATGCCACCATGAACCTTGATCAGACGGCGCAGATAGCGGCGCTGGGGCAGGAGCTCACGGCACCTGTCGAGCTACAAGGCATCTGGAGAGACTGGATGGGACGTCCCAAGCGCACACTGTGAGTCCACGCATCCAATGCAAACGTGAAGGCGTGAAAACGTGGAAGCAGTAGCTAATCGCGTATGCAGAACGGAGAAGCAGGTGCAGGTGCAGTCTGCGCTGCCCGTCACCTTGATCCCCATACGAATAGACATGGACGTCCAGCCATTCCGACCGGATGCGCCGCTGCCCACTCCGTCCAATGCTCGAGACTTCGGCATCAATGAGAGCCTGCCAGCGTACAAGCAGCCCGACATCACGCCTGCATACCGGCTCAAGGACTCGTTTCTGTGGAACCTCCACGAAGCGCTCATGACACCAGACCAGTTCGCAAAGCAGTTTGTTGACGAGCTCGATCTGCCTACCGACCGCAAGCCGCAGATCATATACAACATCGCTGGTCAAATACGACAGCAGTTGGAGGAGTATGCTGGAGTTGCTCTGCACCCTCTTTTCCACTCGACTGCCGCGCCATCCCTCCAAGGCACTACCGCGAAGTCAACACTACTCCTTGCAACTCGCGACGGAACCTCCACGCCTGCGCTGCCACCAACAAATGGTGCGTCGACCCCTATAGCAAACGGCGCTCTCCAGACAAATGGTGCAAACACCCCCGCGCCTACTGCGATACCGAACAGCATTGCCGCCTCAGCCACGGCGTTACCTTCCGAAGAGCTTCACAACCCAGATGACACCTACCGTTGCATAGTCACGCTGAACATCAACTTGATGAACCGCCTGTACACTGACAAATTCGAGTGGTCGTTGCTGCACCCTCCTGGCTTTGCCGAGATGTTTGCGCAAGTCACATGTGCTGATCTAGGCTTGTCCGGCGAATGGGTGTCCTCGATGACCCACGCCATTTACGAGGCTGTGCTGCGGTTGAAGAAAGAAGCCTGCGAGAACGGTGGGCTTGTTGGAGACGGAGAGATTGATAACGACGCCGTGGAACCATCCATCGGTGCAGGCTGGAGATACGACCATGAGCATCTCTGCGACGAGTGGGAACCCAAGGTCGAGATGCTTTCACAAGAAGAGATCGAGAAGCGTGAAGGTGACCGCGAAAGGCAAATAAGAAGACTGCGAAGAGAAACAGCGCGCTTCTCGTCAACAGCAAATATGTCAGGCACTCCGCAGAATGAGTTCTTCAGCAACATTGAGCAGCAAGAGAACATGGGTCGCGGTGAGCGAAGCAAGAAAAAGAGAAGGTTCAGAAGTCTCAGTCCTGTTGGGCGAGACACGCCTGGCGCAGGCTCCGGTTATGGTGGAGAGGGTGGTGGGCTACAGGAAGGGTATGTATTCATCACGAGCACTGTCTTTTACCTAGCTAACAACTTGTGTGCAGGGAGCGACAAACATGGCGGTGCGCACACTGCTACGTTTGGGGCACTGCAGTGTGGGCTGTCCGCGACGGGCCACGAGGATCACGCACCCTGTGTCACAATTGTGGCTACTTGTATGAACGTGACAAGAAGCTTCCACCGTGGTCGGAGAACCTGTTCTTTAACGATCGACCGTTCCATGAAGTTCCACAGTACAGGCCGCAGCGGTAGTAAGGTCTTTTAAAGCTAGTCTGTTATCGCACCCTTGTTTCCTAAGGATAATCCTGTATCCATCGCACGATCGCCGACCGCAAGACGGGCTATTGTGTTTTGTCTTTGTAGCATTTACCAGCGCGGCGTCCTGGATGTTTGATAGAATGCGTGTCAGACACCGTTGTCCCGAGGAATTTGATGAAGGGGCGAACAATAGCCGTTCAGGAATGGAGGACGAACTGTGTCTCGATAAGCAGCGACCACTGCGTACTATTCGACGCTCGAAGCGCCTTTTGACCTCAGCCTCGAATGCCAGCTACAAGCGCAGTCTTAAACGCTGTTACACAGTACGATCGCAACAACAATACCAACAGATTCCGCCATCTTACCGCATCAGCAGCAGCATCATACATTCCATGCTGCTATTGGCTAGGCAGATACAATCAATGCGCGTCACCGGAGAGTCCAACGACTCAGCTTTTCAGTCGAGGTGAATTATGGATGGAGCACAGGCTGCATGGCTGTCTTTACTTTTCGAGGGACACAATAGCAAAAAAACCTAGGAACAATAGGAGAAATCCAATATTTGCTGCATCATATCCACGGCAATTCATGAGTCGGCGTCATGCGCCCGATCGCTTCTCCACTATGGTTGACTTACTATACAAGATTGGATCAGCCTGATTTATGCAGCATTACTTCCTGCTGCATATGGAAGGATCAAATCTTCCGGCTATATAGCAAAAAGGTGACACTGCTGCCCCTTTCCAAACGTGATTGAAACAGTGAAATGCCTAAGATCTTCCGCCGCAAAGACAACGTACTATGGCTCTCCGATCTTGATGCGCACATTTCCAGCCCTGAATAACAAAGAACAATAGCAACTCATTAGCCTCTCCACCGCGAATCAACAGTTCACACCAGATCTTGGACAATCTTGCATCACTTCTTGAAGCGCTTCCGCTGCACGATATTGGCTAACCCTCGACACACTGACACAAGGTGTAGTGCATCCATGTAATACTCCCCCACTCAGCCCGCACTAGCGCTCGGCTGCCTTATTGACCACAATAGCAAGCTATCGGGCCGTATGTGTGTGCACCCATGTAAATGTGCTATTGTGTGCATGTTTCATGGCGGCATCAATACCAAGATAACTATCGTGCTACGATGATTGAACGGTGAAGGGGACGGGCGGGTGTGGCGCTGACGTGGACGGGTGAGTGCTATCATACATGGACGACGTCCGTCCAGCTTTGAGATTTGACTCTCACGTTGTTGTATTTTCGCACTGCTGTTGCTATCCAGCATATCCAGCCGGACTATATGTGAGTATTCCCATCGTACATTGAGGGGTAGTATACTGATGGTGCGTCCAGATAGCTTTAATGTGCAACAACTGCCGGCTTAGGAACCACGAACATTCGACTTCTACGCCAAGTACCTTCGCACACCCGGACACGGCCGCTCAAGTAGGATTAGTCCAGGGTACCTACGTAGAGGATCAGTCCACCCGGAACATAACTACTGCAAAACCGAAGACGTCCCGGTAGAGGTCTCATCCAGTTTTCGTGGTCACTTGTTTGTGTAACCCAGGAAGAAAAAGCTCAACCCACCATCACGCCACACCTCACCATCACGATACCCCGACAACACCCTCCAGACACCTGATCGACAACGCAGCCGCCAGTCTTATATTGTGTTATGGATCCGTGGAGGAACTCTGCTTTGCAAAACGCAAAATTGCAAGCTGTCTACTCATCATACCGGAATTCATCCAACTCCAATCTAGACCAAAGCGGTAGTGAGCAGGATATGCCAGCACCGCCAGCCTACCA
Source organism: Ascochyta rabiei (assembly GCF_004011695.2). Taxonomy (NCBI): domain Eukaryota; kingdom Fungi; phylum Ascomycota; class Dothideomycetes; order Pleosporales; family Didymellaceae; genus Ascochyta; species Ascochyta rabiei. Next base: position 1,790,586 of record NC_082406.1, read on the forward strand.
CATGGTTGTCGATCCAGAAGTCTCCACACCAAACATGTCGGTGCCATACGACCCCGAAGAGGATGAACAGACACAAAGCAGCGAAGACGAAGAGACGCCCGAGATCACAATCAACGCCGCGACTCAAATCCGCGGAAATGGAAACATCATCTCCATCGCACAAATGGACAGTGTACGGATAGCAAACCTCGTCGCTACAATACTTTCCGGCGACCCTGTACCATCGGATACGACCACACCACCCACACCCACATCGACGCCCCAAGCACCCGTCACGAGTATCCACTCGAGCCGAACGGAGCGCAAGAAGAAGGGCGGTCTGAATGTGAACATCACCGTCAACTGCGGCGCAACCATCATCGGTGACCGCAACATAGTGGGCCCCGGACTGGGTGACATCGCACGTCAAATGCAGCTCGCGCAGCGCAACGCCGCCCTACAAGCGCACCAGCAACAGCAACAGACCCAGGCACTCCAGCAACAGAAACTTGCCCAAGGGCTCGCGCAAGCCCAGGCACAGAAACAGGCGCAGATGAATTTGCAGCATAGGATGGACAGGACGGCGAGTGTGCCAGGGCTGGCACAGTGTCATCAGAATCTATATCAGAGTCAGGCAGGGTTGGCAGGAGTAGGTCAGGTGACGCCGCCGATGAGCCGGAGTGGGAGCTTCGGGAGTGAAGAAAGTCCCAAGGGGAAGAGGAAGGCAGAGGATGATGCTGGAGAGGGTTTGTTGTTGCTGAAGAGGAGGATGTGAGAATTTGGGGTTGGTGTCTGGCGCACGAACTCTGATTTGATGCATTTACAGGCGTCCTTTGGGTTGCCAATGGGTAAGCGGGTGTATGTGATGTCATGATGTTGTCGCTGATTTCCTTCGTTGCTGTGTTAGCTCAGATATCCACCATCTCGATTGATTATTTGCCTTGATCTCCCAGCATTACCCATTGGTCTTCGTCGTGTATCGTGTGGTTGAACATGGCTGAGGCGTGTAACAACTGACACCATAGCACGTTCACGGCCACGGAATGTCTTTCAGGCTGTTGTCATAAGATGCAACCGGCACATGGAGCTGTACCCGTAAAGTCTCCCTTGTCAAGCAAAGAAATTAAGAGGAGCCAATTGTTCCAGGTGGCCCTGAGAAGACAACAGCTAGCTGTCATCGTCCAAGGGAGCAGAGCGCTAGGGAGTTTCAAGGCGTGTCCGTTATTCGCTTGGGACGGTGTAACCTTGGGAGACGACCATTTCGTAAGACAATCGCGATTTCGAGAGGGCAATGGCCTCAAAGAAAATCCGTGTACAGCACAAGGCGTTGGAAGGCTATTTGTGCTCACCGCTTCATTTATCAATATATAGTAGTGCAGGCTGGTGTCATAAGTCGGGCGGACGCGGAGGTAAAGCTATGTCGACCGTTCGGAGGTGGTCAGTGAGTTCGCGGTGAACGAGCTGCCGACACGCAAGGTGGCCTCTTTGCCACCCGTGCGCGGAGGTCCCTGAGGTGCTCCAGTACAGCAACAGTTGTGGACATACAGAAATGTTGAGCAGCCGCTCTATTGGAATCTAGATAGAATAATTGAAAGCGTGTAGAGCTCTTCACCCACGCTCCGTTCTTGATTTTCCTGGTAGCAGTGATTCAATTGCCAAAGCTGACGCAACTCGTGAACCCTTGTGTTTCTCCGCAATAGCGCCTTACCAAACGGGCAAGCACTACGCTCAACCTCACCTCCGAGCTCCTTCCCTCCACAACATCACCATTCCTTCACAGTCTACCCATCTTGTCCTTTTTACGCGTCACAATCCTAAGCTGCAGGCTGCGACCGAATTGACTCGTCTTCGATCTGCTACACCCATCGTCATCCGGGAACAGCAGCTGCTACAAAGCAGACGGCCACCTTGCCAATCCCTTTCCCGCGACGCTGCAGCGTGGGTTGTGCGACCAACGAGGTACCTGACATACTGTCGTCTGTTGAGCAGTTTGCTCCCTCGCCAGAGAGCTCAGTCTTCACTGCTTGCCTTACATAAGGGGTGATCGACCTTCCTCAGCCTTCCTCGTCAACCAACTTGACACATTCACGCCATTGCTACAATTCCAGAAAGTGTTTAGTCGTCACACTAACGCTTGTTGGAGACAGCTACCTCAAACTATCACCACATCTGTCCGAACGCATCTCCTCGACAAGATGCAGTCGTGGATGAGCTGGGCCACCTTTTTGGCCATCTTGGCTGCAGGCTACTTCTACTACGCGCCGAAGCTCAACACCGATACTCGAGGCCGGTCTACGGCACGCACAACAACAACCAGCTCCAAGCAAGTGGACTGGAGCGACTCGGAGGGCAAACCAAAGGCAGCTGCAAAGCAAGCCAAGAAGCAGGCCAAGGCCCCCCACAAGAAGTCGATTCAGGATGCTGTTCAGGAGGCTGGCAACAAGGCCAAGGCTGAGTTCAACGCAGCTACCTCTGCTGGTGCTGATGCCAGCGACGACTCCTCGTCCGCCTCGTCCGTCCGCGCTGCGCCCAAGGTACCGAGCGGTAGAGATGTCTCTGACATGCTTAGTTCCTCCGGTGCCTCTGCCAATGTCCTGAGCATCAAGGCTTCCGACAAGCCCGCAAAGGCTACCAAGCCCAAGGCGCAGAAGGTCGAGACTCCCCAGGAGACCAAAAAGCAGCGCCAGAACCGACAGAAGGTGGAGGCTCAGAAGGCTCAGCGTGAGGAGGACGAGAAACAGCGCCAGATCATGCTCGAGAAGCAGCGTCGCACGGCTCGTGAGGCCCGTGGAGAGCCCGCCAAGAACGGCGTAGCTGCTAAGCTCCCTACCAACAACCCCTGGGCCGGTCAGTCTTCTGGCGGTGCTGTCCAGGCGCCTTCTTCTGCCCCCAGTGGCCAGCTTCTCGATACCTTCGACGTCGCTTCCACAGCTAGTTCGAGCGCCACCAATGGCACCAACAACACCCCCGACACTGTCTCCAACAGTGGCAGCTACAACGGCTTGCCTTCCGAGGAAGAGCAGATGAGATTGGCCATGGAGGACAACTCGGCTTGGACCACTATCCCTAAGGGAGGCAAGAAGCAGAAGGCTACCCAGGTGACCGAAGAGAGCACCGCATCCACGGCTGTCCCCGCACAATCGACCAAGCCCGCTCAAGCTCTCCAGTCCAAGAAGCCTGAGAACCGTGCATCGACCTCGAACTCGCGCTATGGAATCCTTTCCGAGCCCTTCACCACCACTGAGAAGGATTCTGACTGGCCCGTCATGTGAGCTTGGGCTTTACGAATAGCACATACGCCATTCTGAGCATTTCTGGGGGTTGCATACGCTCATGTACGTTCTTATGCGGCGCTTGCCGTTCTCAGGAGATCGTGCCTCCACGCCGTCACATTACGATCGGTTGACGAACTACTTCGAATGGGGAAGTTTAGTTGAAGGGGAACTGCGTTTTGTAAAGCATCTGTGAGATATCAACAGCGAGGTTTCGGTTGCCGCCGTGGCACGAAAAGTGGCATTGGAGTCTGGGTTGCTTCTGACTTTCGATACCTGCAGTGATAAGCCACCAGCTTTATGTGTACTTTATTCCCTCTTGTTTAGTCTACAATACGCCAGTCGTCGTGCATTGTCACGCGTTGGCAGCCAGGCCAATGAATTGAAATCGGAAAAAAAAATCCCTGGTTACTTGGTTAATTCTAAGATTGGTCCAGTTTGCATACGGGCTACTTAGGACAAGCTGTCTTGCACTATTGTAATCCGGCACTTAACATAGGATCAACCATGTTTGTGCTGATGTCACCGTATTGGTCACGCGTTCACATAACCTGAATTGGCTGCGTATAGCCGTTATGTACGTATCCAGGGGTGCATTGTTTACATGATTGTCTCTAGAAACATGGCTTCAGCTGCAAAGAGACGCTGACCAGCGTGATCGCGCATGACTATGCCTTGACGAACCACAGCTTCTGCGATACTAAAGTGCATCTCATTCCTGAGTCTTGGGCCTCGGAACGAGCTATGCAGCATCAGTAGGCGTTTCAGCAAGAACTACTGCACACGTTTCCAAAACTCGAAATTGCATGTTAACGACGGAAGTCCGCACAAAAGGGACGTGCAGCTACGGAATTGCTCTAGAATAAGAACTTACGCTGTCTCACCAAGCTTCTGGGTGCAGATCTAGGGTGAAAGCACTAGCTTCCTTGGCAGCGACACCTGTCCTCTCATGGACGAGCTTCACAACACCATATCCGCCCACCCAGCGCCACTCCTTACATCTTCAACCTGCTTCTCTCTTTTGCTTTCGACCGCAGCTATGGCGCAAATACGGGGTACAGCGGGCTACCACCTGGGAAACCAGAGCCCCTTCGGTAACGCTGGACGGAACGATGGCACCACGAACGATCCGAGCCCGCTCGATCAGCTCAGGGAGCAGACGAACAAGATTGAGGATTTTCTGGACACGCTGTCCGACCCGATTAAGCCGTGAGTTTCAGTTTTCCTGGAGCTTTGCACGCTCAGAGGGCCAATTCGCGGCAGCATGCGCTTCACTTGGTGGCCATAGAGCTAACGTAGTTCTGAATAGGTACCTTCCAGCTGTCGGCCGTTTCTTGATCGTTGTCACTTTCCTCGAAGATGCGCTGCGCATTTTGACACAATGGAATGACCAGCTCACTTACCTTCATGACTACCGAAAGAGTACGCGACCCTGCATATTACGCAGCCCTCTCGAGCAGCCGCTAATCTGATCCGTCTACAGTCTGGAACGGTTTCACCCACGCATTCCTCATCATCAACGTAATCGCAATGATCGTGTGCTCGATCATGGTTATCGCACGAAAGCACTCGGAATACGCTGTAGCTGGTCTTATGAGCGTGGTAGTCATGCAGGGCATTGGATACGGTCTGGTCTTTGACCTGAACTTCTTCCTCCGCAACCTTTCGGTTATGGGTGGTCTCATGATGGTGTTGTCCGACTCCTGGGTTCGCAAGAAGTTTGCCCCCGCCGGTCTCCCGCAGCTCGACGAGAAGGACAAGAAGATGTACTTCCAGCTCGCTGGACGTGTCCTGCTCATCTTCCTGTTTGTCGGCTTCGTCTTCCGTGGCGACTGGGGTTTCTGGAGAATTGTGGCTAGCTTGCTTGGGCTCGTTGCATGCGTTATGGTCGTTGTCGGCTTCAAGGCCAAGTTTTCGGCAATCATGCTCGTGCTCATCCTCAGCATCTTCAACCTCTACGTCAACAACTGGTGGACTCTGCACCCCCACCACCCCCACAAGGACTTTGCGAAGTACGACTTCTTCCAGATTCTCTCTATTGTGTAAGTCTCAGACCTCAGCTTGCAAGAGCCAGGAGCTAATCAATTGTATAGTGGTGGGCTCCTCCTCCTCGTCAACATGGGCCCCGGCCAGTTCTCCGTCGACGAGAAGAAGAAGGTTTACTAGACGGTACAGCCTTCGGTATACGCTATATCTTCACATTTCAGTATTCGGCTGCAGGCCAGGTTATACACTATATTGAGCTTAGTACAACGACGCATACGAAGATGTTCCAGCGCTCATAGGCCGGACACTGGAGGGAAGATTACGGTCAAAAGCATTTGAGCGCACGAGAGAGTTGAACATGTAGACTATGAATTCGGCGTTTGTTCAGCAATTGGAAGGGCGATTGCGATCTTGGATCATCATGCCCGATTTTACAGCATTGCAGTAATGTCAATAACAGGCAACCAAGTGCCAATAGAGTCTGTGCAGCCACTTGAACACGGGAATCGTTGGGCTTTGTGGACACATTTCTCGTGCCCCACACACTGCCTCGGGACGTCATTAGTCCTAGAATGCGGAGGTCGGAACCCGCCGACTTCAGTGCAGCGTTCACCTGCCTGACAGGGTTTGACAGGCGAACACATTAGCTAATCAACTGCCGATAGTAGTCTGCCACGTGCCTTGTCGTTGCCAATGACCTGCAGCGTCTCCCTTGTGCAACAATCGCGACATTCCTTTTTTGATCTGTATAGTTATAAGACTTTAGACAAAATGGCACCGAACAAAATTATTATAGACACCGATCCTGTAAGTACAATTGCGGGGTAGCTATGAGGAATCTGGAGAAATGTGTGACTGATAGTAAGATAGGGTGTGGACGATGTTATTGCCATGCTTCTCGCCTTCTCGGCGAAGCGTGAAGAGTTGGATATTCTCATGCTGAGCCTGACATTTGGGAATGTCGACGTTCAGAGGTAAGCATTCACTTGTTCTTCGAACCACCCCACCCGCAAGTTGAACGTTCATCTGCAAGCAGAAAGACCCGGCAGTACTAAGACCCTGCATATACTGATCACTTGGCAGTTGTCTAAGAAACGTTGTTACGTTGTTCCATCACATCGGAAAAGAAAGAGCATGGAGGGAGAGTCAAGGCAGACCGAAGGGTTTCGAGACGCTGGACGAGCGGACACCTATCGTTGCTGTAGGTGCTACTGAGCCTCTGGCAGAACACATGATGGTTGCGGATTTTTTCCATGGAGTCGATGGTCTTGGTGGAATTCACAACAGCCACCCCCACCTTACTCCTGCTGAGACGTGGAAGTCTCTCTTCAAGCCTGCGCCGGAAAACTTGTCTCCTGAGGATGCGGCTGAGTTGCAAGCTGTCAAAGATCAGCACTCGCTTTTTGAGCCATCTCTGAAACCAGCCCACGAGGTAATGCTCGAGCTGCTGAGGGACAACGAGCCCGACACGATCACCATTGTAGCTGTTGGCCCATTGACAAACCTTGCTCTTGCCGCGGCTAAAGATCCCGAGGCTTTCTTGAGAGTGAAGGAGGTCGTTGTTATGGGCGGTGCAATTGACGCACCTGGAAACGTAAGTTTGTGTTCAATTCCTCCTTCAAACACCCTGCAATGCGGTCCTGAAGCTATCCTTGTAGCCGCCACCTCTAGCACGCTTATATTCGCCAGAAGTGATGAAAATACCTGTTCCAAACTTTGCACTTGTCAAACAACCCGACACTCCACTGCGCAGAAAGCTGAATGAAAGAAATCAGATGACTCCCGGGGCCGAATTCAACACATACGCGGATAGCGTAGCTAGTGCTCGTGTCTTTGCACTGACCAACCCCAATCCACGAACAACCATGCCTCCTACACTGAGTGGCAAAGGCAAGCTACCGCCGTACCCCGAGAAGTTGTCACGGCAACTAAAGTTGAAGTTGTTCCCCCTTGGTACGCATCAATGTCTTTCCGCAGCATGTACAACAAGATCTAACGCCACTCAGACACGACGGAAAAGCACATGTTACCCCAATCGCTGTATATTGAACACACTGCCGCGGAGGCCCTCATCAACTCTCCGCTTGCAGACTGGTCAACTCTGTTCCTTCTGACAACGTTCAAAAAACTGCTATCCTTGAACCCCAATCAAGATGCCTCGAAACTCGGCCTGCAGCTGCATGACCCGCTGTGCGTGTGGTACGCACTCTCATCCTCGCACCCCGGCTGGCAGTTCAAGACGGAGGATGTTAGGGTGGAGACAGCGGGGCAGTGGACGAGGGGATGCTGCATCGTTGATCGCAGAGGCAGGCCCGTGACTGAGAGGGAGGGTGAACTGGACGATGAGGTTGTAGGGGATGCAGGGTGGTGGGGTGATAGCAGGAGAGGGAACAGGGTCAGTTGGTGCACGAAGAGCCCTGGGACGGAGTTGTTTGCCCACGACTTGTTGGAGAGGGTGTTTGGAAAGGTTGAGCAGTGAGGCCGGGATTGAAAAATGGCTCATGAAAAGATGTGCAATGAGTCACAAGCGCATTTCTGAGCCATTTTTAGTGTCAGATATCTCTCAACCCGCGTGAGGCGCGAATTACGATGTAAAACTACCCCTGTCTTGAGCGCTTTCTCAAGCATCCACCCGTCGTCTGCTTAAGGGTTGGAGCTTTGAAAGGCAATGTGAGCCATTCAAAAAGTAGGATAAGATATCATCAAGTCATTTTGTGGTCGCCGAGCTGCTTTAAGTGGTTTTATGATATCCGTATGTTCCTGAGTTGATCGTCGATGCGGTGCAGCTTCCCCAGATATCAGAAGATTACGTCAGGAGTGAGACCCTGGCTCCAGTGTCGCCATCAACACCACGCTAACAAACTGCTGCTCGCACTGCTACAATTCACGCAGCCGCTCCCACCTTCTTGATTCGCACTCGCCGACCGACTGTCGCGGCAGCGGCATTAACAAGATCCCAGCGACCACCTTTCTATAACCTCAAACCATCTTCAAGTGATGGAAAGTCGCGCTGAACGCACGAAAATCACGCACGTGCTCAACGAATAGGCGCAGGAGGAATAGCCTGGAACTGCGCAATGCTTGCCCGCCCGTTCAGCCCCTCAGATGCTTGAGCCAGCCTGGTGTTCGCAGCGCCCACGCTGCGTCGTTTGCGCTCTCATTCGAGGCGCAATCGAGCGATAGGAGCGGAATGGGCCAATCACAGCCCTGAGATCTGGCACGCGTGGGCTCGACTTCCTCTACTGCGACAAGAGCCCACGCGACACCTTGTCTGTGGTAATGTTGCCCTCTGATCGTGCCCGCAGTCTCTTTCCCCTCTTCTCTTCAGTTTGTTTCTTTTCGCAGACACTGGACAGCGGCTTGAACTTATTCTATAAGCTCGAGTGCTTCAAGAGCCATAATGCCACGCCCCAGCTTCCCCCCAACGCCGCAGCCTTCAACTGATATTACCGGCAAGAGCAGCGCAAATGCTCCCCAGCTAGAGAGCAGCTTCACTCTACCTCCAGCAGCGTTGAGCGGCAGAGGCAGCGTCGCCAGCTCGTCTGGGCCATCCGAAACCGCTTCAGACTCGTCTTATCGACCACTTTCACCTGCATCTCCCGTAGCTACGTCAAAGCCCAGCCAGAGCCGCAAGCGTTCAAGCACGGCCTCACAAAAAGGCATCATCACCAAAGATGACTACTCTCTGCCACCTCCGCCGACGAGGTCGCGCAAGATCATACAAATGAAGCCCAAGGACGTGCAAGAGGCACCCAAAGCACAGCCGGAGAAGCACGATGCGAAAGCCTCAGCTGAAAAGACTGGGGGAGCCAAGAGGAAGCAGACGGGCAACACAACAGCTGCTGGTCGCAAGATTGCTCGGAAGACTGCACACAGCTTGATTGAACGGAGAAGGAGGTCCAAGATGAATGAGGAGTTTGGTGTACTCAAGGATATGATCCCCGCGTGCAGGGATCAGGAAATGCACAAGTTGGCGATCCTGCAAGTACGTGTCTCCACTGACTTCTCCCCACACGCTGCATGGCTAACGCTGAGAAGGCATCCATTGAGTACATGCGCTACCTCGAGCAATGCGTTGCCGACCTCAAGACGGCCAACCAGACACGACATGACTCGCCCTCGTCTGCTACGTCGGAGCTCGCTCCTCCACCACTCAGACGAGCTTCGGACGAAGAGGAAGAGGAAGAGGACGAAGAAGACGAAGACGAGGAGATGAAGGATGTGGCATCACCAACCCACGTGGTCAACACCATCCCGAAGTCCACCTACCACTTCGCCACCGCATCGCCCGCCATATACCCTTCTGACAGGGGGAGTGTTTACTCACAGTCCACAACCACTTCTCCTGCTATGTTGCCTCAGGATCGCAACTACTGTTCTGCCCATGCTTCACCAGCTCTCCAGCCATCTGATCCCCATCGATACTCTTTGACCTCTGTAACATCACTGTCCATCACAGCTTCACCAGCATTCAGCGCCCAAGCATCGCAAACGCCTTCAGCCGCAATGTTCAGCAACCCTTTCCATACCGGCCCACCGAGCACCGGGCCCGTCGCCGCCCCAGGCTCAGCACATGGTGTGGCACCGTTTGCGCTGACCTCACCTGCGCTGGGACCACAAGCAGATCGCGAAGATCAGATCGCTACCGAGGCACTCATGATGTTGAACTCGGCGGACCGCAGAAGCTGGACAGGAAGTGGTGTACGAGGTATGAGCGTCAAAGATTTGCTAAGCGGGTAGCTTGCCACAACACAAGTGAAAAGAACGAGATGGGCGCCATAAGGCGTTTGCGGTGACGAGCAAAAACGAGCGAGCATCTCTTAGAGTGAACACTGGGTGGACTGTTTGGGTATTGTTGGCGCTGGTGGTCTTTTGTTGTCCTTTTGGAGCTTTTATGCCTTTATGTTTCTGTATTACCCATACCAACAGCGCATGTGCAGCTTGACCTTGCAAGCAGGAAGGTAGTACTACGTAACAACAAAAGTATCAATTATGAGCAAACGTACGTACTCACTGTTCTTCTCGTGTCTTGCATCCTATCTCGTATCTCGTAGCGAGTTTTGGAAGAGTTCGGTACCGCGCGGCACGGCAGTACTCGGCCGCAAAGCGGAGAGCCGACATGGCTACAAGTATCTTCGACTCCCTTGCATTTCCCTCTCAACCTCACGCTTCTTTGCTCAATATTCAGGCGCTTTTCCAAAAAAACCCGCCACTATGTGTTATTGACTCTGCTATTTGCCATTGCGAGATGTCCGTACCGTGTTGGTGACTGTATGCATGTACTGCAGAGGACGATGTAGCTACAAAGGTGGCAGGTACGACCAGGTAGGTCAGTTCATACGTACTCAGTCCGTTGTTGTTTTCGTCCAAGTACGGTGCGGGTGAGAAGGAAGAGTTGGACATGAAAGAGTGCAACCTCCTGCAAGTTCGTATCACATGTCGAGGCTGTGGGCGCACAGATGGTCAGCGTACAGCGTATCTGATACACATGGACGAGGATTACGACACAGCAGATCAAACACAGAAGGAGGCGCACAGTTAGGAAAGCTTGGTGTATGTCTCACCGGACGGCTGTCGGCCTCCTTAATACCGGTGCGGGCGCATTGGTGATAGCGATTCGCCAGTCATCCCAGGGCGCATCCTTCCGTAAAATCAAGTCACCCAACCAAAGCCATGAGTCCTCATCGGTGTTTTCAAAGCCTCGACCACCGCCTCCACCTTGTTGTCATGCGACAACACGAAGCGGTCTCGGTCCCGAAATGGAGAGCGGTTGCCGCACCGCCCCCGCGCTCTCGGGCTCTTCGCGCCTTCGTAGTCTCCGTACCGAGCTCAGGAGCGATCCGCAAAGGGGTTAGCCTCGAAGCCGGTGTCGGTGTCAAGCGGTCCTAGAGACGATACTCTCGTACTTTACCCACTTGTGTTGCTGCTTTTGGTTGCCTTGTAATATGAGTCTGAGGGTGTGAGTATATGGAGAGAGCTGAAATACTGTGCGGTATCGAGTATTTAGCAACAAGTCTTGACGGAACATTACGCATCGACAGAACGGCAATACCACGTCGCAGTCACCAACATGTTAACTTTAAACGACAAAGAGCTCCTATCGAGCCGCAGTTCCCATACAGACGTCCCGGATCTTGAAAAGGGCGAAGCATCACCAGAGAAAGGAGCAGTGACTGACCACCAGGCATGTGATACTGGACATTACGAGGAGCAACTCAACTAATCAAGTACGCAGGACCACGAAGAAGTCGCTGAAGATGATGAGATTGGCGCCGAACTAGAGAAACACCTGACCCGCAAATCCACCAAGAGAGACGAACTCCCAGTTGAGAAATACCCGTTGACAGATCTCGACCAAGGTCTTGTAGGATGGGACACACAAGATGATCCTCTCAACCCACGAAACTTCGCCCACAGGAGCAAATTGTTCATTCTCTCCCTCGTCGCAGCCATTACATTCCTATCGCCTCTCGCCTCCTCCATCTTCGCACCGGGTATCCCCTTCGTCAATGCAGACTTCCACAATACCGCCCAGCTGCTGGGGAGCTTCGCAGTCAGTGTCTACGTTTTGGGCTTCGCTGTATGTATTCTTGTCGCATCCACTGTTATCCAGAAGAGTTATTCTTGTTACTAATTGATAGTCGTAGGTAGGACCACTCTTTCTGTCTCCCCTCTCCGAAATCTACGGTCGCTGTGTAGTCCTCAACTTCAGTAATGTCGTCTTCTGCGCCTTCACGCTCGGCTGCGCACTCGCACCCAACCTCGGTAGTCTCATTGCTATGCGCTTCTTAGCCGGTGTAGGCGGCAGTGCCTGTCTCACAATCGGTACCGGCGTCATTGCTGATCTGTTCGTTGCGTCGCAGCGCGGAAAAGCGGTTGCCATGTATAGCATGGGCATCCTCTTCGGCCCAATTGTTGGGCCGATTTGCGGCGGGTTCATTGCGCAGAGAGCTGGTTGGAGGTGGGACATGTGGGTCGTACTCATTGTCGGTATCCTTCTCACGGCGGGCTTGTTCATTTTCAACACAGAGACAAACCACAACGTCCTCTTGAACCGCAAGACTCTCAAACTCCGCCGAGAGTTGCAACGCCCGGAGCTGCAAAACGTAATGAACGCTTCCAAGCTCGCTGCAGCACTTACACCGAAAGCTATCCTTCTCAGTGGCATCACTCGGCCCCTAAAGATGCTCACCACGAGCCCGATCGTGCTCTTCTGCTCGCTATACATGTCCTTCCTCTTCGGCCTACTCTTCCTGCTATTCACGACCTTGACACCCGTCTTCCTTCAGACCTACGGCTGGGCGCCAGAGATGACTGGACTTGCCTACCTCGGAATAGGAATCGGCAACTTCCTGGGCATAGGGTTCGTCGCGAAGACATCTGACGCGACCATCATCAAACTGGCAAAACGCAACAAGGGCGTTTACGAACCAGAGATGAGATTGCCACTTTGTGTGTTCTTCGGCTTCTTGATCCCTGTGTCGTTCTTCTGGTACGGCTGGGTGGTTCAATACAAGGTGCACTGGGTCGGTAAGCTCGGCTCTTCTCACCCTTCACCCTTTTCAAATCGTTCCTAACTTTCTCGCTAGTACCTATTATATCTCTAATACCTTTTGGCTTCGGTTTGATGGGCATTTTCGCTCCTCTGCAAACTTATTTGATAGATTGCTTCCCACAATACGCCGCCAGTGCAATCGCAGGTATGACCTGTCTTCGATGCCTGTTCGGCGGTCTACTTCCGCTTGCTGGACCTTCAATGTACGAGACCTTAGGCCTAGGCTGGGGAAACAGCATGCTAGGCTTCATTGCGATTGCCTTCATTCCAGTGCCGGCGCTACTATTCAAGTATGGCAAGACGATCAGAGAAAGGTATCCCATCAAGTTTTAGGACGGAGCCGGGCAATGGGTATGGATGTTTAGTGATTCGAGGGGAGACGGGTGGATGGAGAGATTTGTGATGATATGATACCCTGTAATACACATGAGAATGTAGAAGTTTCAAAATACAACTTGCGCATATACACGTCTGCATTACGATACTACAAGTCTGTATCGATGACACCACGGCAGACTCGTGGAAGGTGATATCACTCCAGGAAGACGTAAAAAGCAGAGCACAAACACTGCACACCACCAGACCTCATTCCCACACTCAAACCACAAGACCAGTCTTCAGCCGCAGCTGGAGCTTCTGCATGGCGCGGCGACCATCTCACGAAACCAATGGAGAAAGAGGTCCAGCGGCTCCAACAAAAGCCTTCTTCACTTCCCAGTACAAGTACAACAAGTACAACAAGCCAGAAAAAAAGCCAGAAGAGCTCCTCAATGACTTCAACGACCGACCAGATATCCAGCCCACGATGGCATTTCCATGGCCGTGCGCCGCAGGACCAGAGCTCCGCTACTACGTTCACGTGCAGCGTAGCAATGGCGCATACGAGGATCTCCACAGGGGGAGATGCTGGGGGATGCAAGGAAACTCGCCGAGCTTTCAGAGCTTGACAAGATGGACAATCTGTAGCAAATCATGTATGGGTCCCCGCAGGCGTCATGTCGAGATGTAGCTTTCATTTACAATCTGTCCCTTGTCTCGGTCCGGCTCGTCGCCGTCCGTCTACCTCTGGCGCATCATCGGCTGTCACAGCACCTTCGCCAGTGTCAGGTGGGCTCAAGTCATCTACTTCAGGATGATAGGACGGCAGGGGATGAACTAGCAGGCTGTGTTGTTGCGGAGAAGGTCGGATACAAGCGCGCGGCCCTCTGTTCCAATGGATACGGTCGGGCTGCTTATGTCTGGCGGAGATCATAAACCGTAAAAACACCACGAAATACGTTGTCTTCATCTGCCAGATGACTCAAGTGCTTGACAATCCCGGACTTTGCTGCCAGGAATGAGAAGTGACCTTAGTTTCTGATTCTCTAGGCAGCATGAGAGGGTAGGCTCTTTCAAGAATCAGATCCACTTCTTTCCCTTGCAAAGAAGCGTCTCACACACGAAGCTGTGCCATGACGACACGGTTACACATTAAAGTTGCTGAAGTAGTGGAGATAGATAGGCTCAAGTGATGAGTGAAGTAACAAGCAACGCCTCCGTCCTGGGCGTGGCAATGACACAAGAAAAAGGGTATCTGAGAAGCCACCAACCCGCAATGCAATCGAGTGGGAGTGGGAGCTGGGGTTGTCATGCAGCATTCGACGCTCACATCGACAGGACTTCCAACTTATCTAGACACGCGTACCACCACGCATAGCTCTAAAGACTTTGAACCGTCGGCACATGCCTCGTTATACTGGGATAGAGTCTTTCGGTCCAACGTAACATGTGAGGATGTAGTCATTTTCATAGTTCCAAAAGCCGTTTGTTTCAAGGATCTCGTGGTCGGCGTAGATTCGCCCGCCGTATGCGATTCGAATCCTCTCGTCTGGGTCCAACTAGTCTTGTCAGCATACTATGTTATGTCCGACATAACAGATGTCGCATAGGTAATGGAAAAGACGCAAGGAATTACTCTAGGATGTAGTATATTGTAAACATACCTGTGCCTGCGTCTTAAGCTTCTCGCGGATGGACGCGATGGTTTCTCGCCTCCACACTGAAATCCGAAAATCTTGCGATGTGCTGCTGATGCGTACGCGAACGACAAAGTCCTGATCCAGGCCCAAGGCTTGCTCATCGACTGCATCGGCAACATCAGTGTTATCCTCGACCGCACTTGCCAACATGTCCTCTTCAACGAGACCAGCGGGCTCGATGATCAGCCACTCAGGCACCTTGTAGAGGGTACCTCTGTCATCGTAGACACCGCCCCAAAGCTGACCATTTGGACATGTGCACCCAAGGGCGTCAAGCAAGCCCTGCGCAGTGGCAACATCGCCGGTCTGTAGAGCCTCAGATGCGACACGAAGGCAGGCCCACACCTCAGATGAGCCCGTGACCCGTGTGTCCCACCAGTCTGCCCGCTCCTTGTCAAGTCGTCTTTGCGTCCAGGCCTGACTTGAAGGTCCTGTGAGCGGCTTAACGCGGTTTCTGCTCTTAGCGGTTGTGGGCGAGGCAAGTGTGTTGGGGAGTGTGGAGCGCTGATCGGCGGGAATGGGCGTGAGGGCCTGATTCGGGCGAACATTGGCCGCAGGCTGAGCGTTTGAACTGGAGGATGCAGCTACGTGAGAGCGGCCCAGGTTCCGAAGCGAGCCGCGCGAGGAAGGCACCGAGGCTTGCCGCGAGGACGGCGCATTGAGATTGCGCGACGAAGAGTTGGAGACATTGAGGTGGGCGACTGGAGGAGGAGGAGGGTCAAGTGCGCCGTCATTGTTAGCCGGAGAAGCGGCAGGACGAGAAGAGCAACAGCCCTAGGAGGAAGTCAGCGTCAAGCATTGCACTGAGGGTTGGCCATTGTTGTGAGACATGTCGCGTGCACACGACTAGTGACATACCATGGTGAGCTCGAGCACCCCTCAGCCCTGTCTCGGTACTATGATCGCTAATGATACAGTGAACGAACGAAAAGATGTGACAACAACGAGAAACGATTATCGAGAGTGATGATAGAACGATCGCATGAGCACAAGCTGTGCACAGTGAGAGCTTGGGAAGTCCAAGTGGCTGCGCTGTGGGGGAGTCGCTCTCCTGTTCTACTGTGTTCGAGGTGCGCCTTCCTCCAAGTTGAACGACCCAAGACGCCTGCCTCACTGTGTTAGTAGCCGCCGCCGCCGCCGCCGCCGCCGCCGCAGATGTGCCTTGTCTTCCCGTGATCAGTTGGAAGGAAGTTGGCCATTCGTGCCTTGCCACAATGCGCAGGGAAACCTAGACCAGTCTGATGATTTGAGTTGGCATTTGCGGCTAAATCGACGACCAGGTAATGCACGTCATGCCATTATCGACACGCGTTTGCGCCATTTCAACAGCCAGCGGCACAGATTACCACGTCGCAGTTCTCTGCTGCTGCATATTGCGTTGTAATACGTTTCACATCGTGAGCGCACATGTCACTCGCAGTTCGGCTTGCACCTTCACACTCGTATCGTGTGTAGCGAAGCTGAAATACATCATCAACCCTGGCGACGACCATTAAGCGCCGTGAAAGACAAGCAAGTGGCTCGATTGACAATCGCACCTGTCTCTGATCTACATCGTCCAGGTTCATCACGTTCGACTCATTGTCAACCTGTCCAACATCAGATCACTTTCATCACGCCATGTGCAGCACCTTGTCAACCCGGCTTCGTTGGAAAAACAAGAGTCTATTAGAGATTATTATGCGAAAGATGCCCGAGTGGCCGCTTGGGTACATTCCTGATAAGGCTGTACGCAGGGTATCAGGGGGTATTGTGCGATAAACCGACAGAAGCGACAGCCAAACGACCAAACCCCGGACAGTGGTATCAAAAACGAGAGAAACAAGTGCAGAGTGGTATCAATCTAGACAAAGGTGCGCATAACACAGAAAAGGCCAAATGAGACGTCTCCAACATGCCAATGCCGCACATTGCGTGACCGAAGGAAATGAGCGACGGAGAGTTGGTCCAAATACAAAACAGATCGGTTGCGAAAGGGTATATGTGATCCAGATCCTGCGTCTGGATCCGTATTGAAGATCCAAACCAGAAAATGGGGGTATCGGTGTCGTGGCCGTGCGGTCAAACAAGGGACTTGCGGTATCTTTGCTTTTCCGTCATTCCATCGTGACTGTCATCGAGAAAGGTCGGGTCTTCCCACCACACCTTACGCAGTTGTAGCGACAGGTGCGCTGCTTTTCGGAGCCTCACCAACGTTGACGGACTCGGGGGTGACATCAGCAATGGTGGACTGCTGAACGGGGACAACAGGTGTCTCCTCCTTCGCAGCAACAGCGGGAACCTCCACCTTGTCGGTGGGCTCAGCGGACTCCTGCACGGTAGCAGGAGTAACGCTCTCCTTCTTCTCCTTGGGCTCCTTCTTGCCTCCAGCCTTGGAGACGGTGCGAGCCAGGGAGCCGAAGATGCTGCTCCTCTTCTCCTTCTTGGGAACAGCAGGAGTCTCCTCCTTCTTCTCCACGATGGGTTCGGCGGTCGAGGTCTCGGGAACGGGAACAGCGGACTCGACACCGTTAGCGACGACGGGAGCGGCTGTCTCCTCGACCTTGGGTGTCTGCTCGGCCTGAGCGAGGGTAGGGGTTGTCTCGACGGCAGGAGACTTGGCCTTCTCCTTGTTACCAAAGAACTTGCCGAACGAGAAGTGCTCCTTCTCCTTGACGGGAGTCACAGGCTTAGCAACCTCAGTCTTGGGGGCGTCGAGCTTGGCCTCAGCAAGAGGAGCCTCGGTGGTCTCAGCAGCAGGAGCAACAGCGGGTGTCTCCTCGACTGGCTTCTGGACCTCAGGGACAGCAGTGGTCTCCTTGGTAGCATCCTTGGAAGCGATGGCAGGGATAAGGTCAGCCTCCTTCTTCTCGTGAGATGGGCTCTTGACCTTCTCGAAGAAGGAACCGAAGATGGAACCACGCTTGGTGGGCTTGGGCTTCTCGAGAGTCTTCTCGTCCTTCTCAATAGGAGCAGGGGCGACGACAGGTGCTGCAGTCTCAGTCTCAACAGGGGCCGGAGCAGCGGTCTCAGCAACAACGGGAGCGGGAGTAGGCTCAGCCCTCAGCTCATCGCCGGTCTTAGGGATGTCGGAAGTGATGACGGGAGCAGTGGTGGTGGTCTCGCCGATCTGAGGAGCGACGGACTCGTCCTTCTTAACCTCTGGCTCAGCGACGTGCTCGTCGGCCTTGTTGTCCTTCTTTCCAAGGAGACCCCCAAAAATGCTGGCACGCTTGCGAGAGACAGAGCGGCTCTTGCTCTTGGCGGCCTTCTTCTTGTTCTTTTTCTCGGCGTCGGAGGAGGAGCTGCTGGAAGACGATCCAGTACGGGTGGGACCAGCGGCCTCAGCAACTGGGGCTTCGGTCTCGGCAGGCCTGGTAGCGTCGGTGCTCTTCTTCGGGGCGGTGGGGGCTGTGGTAGCGGCCGCTAGTGTGGTGGGCTTGCCTACGCGTGATGTCAGCGCGCTGCTGTGGGTCTAGCCGGATCGTCTCGAACAAAAAAGTTATAACGACGCGACGCGTCGAAACAGAAAAGAAAAAGCATATATAGTCAGACTTACCAAGCTTGGTCTTCTCCTCCTTGTAAGCCTCGCTAGACTCGATACCATCCTTGGCTTCCTTGGCCTCAGCGATGGCCTTCTCGACGGCGACAAACCAGCCATCACGCTCAGTCAGTGTCTGAGCCTCAAAGGCATGCTTGTGGCCGTGGATCTTGAATGCGAATGCAATGGTTCCATCCTTGACGAGGTCGGTGGCATAGGCCTAGAAACAGTTAGTTGAAATCTTACAAAAGTGTGCAGGTCGATGCGCACCAAGTTCAGGACACCAGCAGGGCTATCCTTCTTGTCTGCGTGCTTGACAAAGTAAAGGAGGCCCTTGCCAGTCTGGCTGGACCACGCAGCGACGGGGTGCGCAACCTCAGGCTTCTCGCCGCGCAGGTATTCACCCAGGCTTGAAGCTGGGACGGGCTCCTCGCCGAACCAGAAGTACTTCTTGGCGAAGCGGAAAGCGCTGTCACGGTTAGCATGTTGCCGACACTCATTGCGCTATATGCTACTCACTTCTTCAGGCCAGGGGCCTTGTAGCCCAGAGCACCGCTGTAGATGGGCTCGGCGACCTTCTCCTCGACCTTCCCGTCCTCCTTCTTCTCCTCAACGGGAGCAGCGACAGCGGCGTCGCCCTCCACCTGGGGCTGCTCCTCGAGCTTGGGCTGCTCTTCAACCTTGGGCAGCTCGGCAGCAGGCACAACTGTCTTCTCGCCGGCAGCCTCGGAGACGGCGACGGGTGTGAATTCAATAGGCGCAGGGGCGGCCTCAGAGGCAACAACGGGCTTGGGTGCTTCGATAGACATCTTGTGTAGTTTGGGTGGGAGGGAGTGTGGGGAGAGAGTGCGCGAGGCGGGCGTGGGAGAAAAGATCAAGTAGGGAAGGAGCAAGCTTAGTGTTTGATTACAAAGTTTAGTGAAGGAAAGCTTGCTCTGGCAGGTACGGCGAGAGTCAAAGCAGGCTGACCTTGTGTGAAAATTCTGAAGCACAGCGGTGTGAGGAAGGGGAATAAGGAAAAGCTCAACAAATGACCAAGGGCTGCGAGATTCTTAAGGTGAGGGCGCGTTGCTAGGGGTTGGATTCGATGTGCAGGGATCCCGGCACACGAAATTGGTCTCGCGGCAGCACGCCCACTAGAGGACCCGCTTTGCTCTAGTCGTACCAGGCTTGGTCGAATAGCACGATTCACCAGCGTTATGCACACCTCACGTCCTGAAACGAAAAGCTGTGCATGCCAGCATCAGCCTGCCCGTGGGCGCTCGAGGGCGAGCGGCGCGGTGTCGTCCTCAGAGGCCACGGCAGTCTGGGACTTTGCCCTGCACGTGTCGTGATGGGCGTCCCGCTGGGTGGTGAGATGTTGCGATATCCATCTTGGAACAAGGTCGCCTGATCAGCCTGCCCCTCCTTTCACGACCCTTCCTCGGCGCGATTGACCAACCTGTGGAAGATCCTGACGAAGCAGCATGGAAGGCCACGACATTGCAGCCATCCAGCGTATTGGATCGAAGACGTGCGTGATCGTTGTGTGGCCAGGAGCATCCACCCTCTCACATGGAGGGACAGCTATTACACCAAGCATAGGCACGATCGACGACGGTATCGTGCGATAGACAGCCGCAGCTGCAGTACCGCATGCTCTTGCTGCTGCTGCGTCTCAACGTACCTGCTATCGGCAGGATCTGTAACTCTGTAACTCTCTGCCCGCCACCTTTCTCTCGTCGTGTAACAACACCATAGCACTTGCCCCAAATATCACCAACTTTCACCTTTGCACAACTCCAGCCTTCACGCCATGCCAAGATTGTCCGAGCATGCAAACCTAAACAGCAGCTAGTCTCCGTCCCAACGAATCACACGCTTTGCTCACCGCCCGAGCGCCGATCCCCGTTGGTGCTGGAAAGTCAGAGCCTTTGTTCACAAGAATGTTGACACCCAAATACCAAGTCATGTCGCATACTCAGACCATAGCCCAGCTCACACAGGCTTCACGACTGGCAAGGTCAAAAAGCTCGCACTTCGTCATGCTCAAGAGCTCGATGCTTGCTCGAACTTGCACCAAACAGCCATGCTCTCGTACTCCATGAAACCAGCACCGCTAACTCTGGCGAGCGCCCACATGTGTACGTGACACAATATGCACGATTGCACGACTACGAGAAGAACAACCTGCTAAATTGACAATCACAACCGGGCCTTCCCAAATGAGCACCACGGCAGCGCAGACGCCGATATAAAATCTTGCAGACTAAGAAATGACTCTGCAGCAGATCAGCCGAACCAGATGGTGGCCAGGATGGAGCCGGTCTATTGTTATCGAATGGCCATGGCTCACGTGAAAAGGAGACATTGTTCTCGTCCATGTCCACGGAGCAAAACCGCTGTTACGTTTCAGGATGCGTCGCCCAATTAATCTACCTTGGGGTGTCGACCACTACATTCACCCGAATATCCAGTCCCAGACGCGGGATGGATTTTCCGCGCATGTATGTATGTGCAGCATGCCTTCAACTCAAACGGTTGTTGCGGCGCGCACAGAGCATACCGCCTACGATATCCTCCGTTGAATGATCTGCCCGCAATCTTATTGGCCGTACCGATCCTCAATCGACTCACCGCCACACGCCCAATTTTGCGACTTGGGGCGCGTACCAAATTTTTGTGTTTGGACTGGTGCTGTCATACGACTCATTGAACATTTGGCGGCTGGCGCGTTCATTTAGTCTACAAGGAACCCTGAACCGCAATCAACCTCTCACAGACAGCAGGACCTTCAGATTGGTATACAGGACACATCGCGGAACTGTCGTGGAAGAATGGAGATGAAAGGCCGCAGATCTTAGCCCTGAATCTTCAACTTCCAGGGGCCTACTGCCAAGCGGCGAGCGGTTCGCAACAAGCCACACTCCACTTGACGAGTCAAAACGATAAACGTGCGACCGAGTTTACGAGATGAGGCTCTTCGCAGGTCGAGAGCAAACGAAAAGCCCAACGGTTCGGTGTCGCAAAGTGAGACGAACAATCTCTAGTCAGCTAGACAATAGAATTCTGATGGTTGAACCTAAAAGATTGACAAGTAACATCACTCCCGCGAACTCGCCTGCGACGTCCGTAAATTACACATCAACCCCATGCACCATCGCATCTTGACCCAAACTTGCACATCGATCACGAACATATTTTGGGTGTCAAAATAAGCTCAGACACTGGCGTTGACTTCCGCTGCAGTGACGGGAAACGTGCAAAGCAGCGCAATGCGTGTTGGTGGAGACGCGATGAGTGCCTTCCTCTTCTGGGTTCAGTGCGCGCGTGGCTTAGAGACACAACGTCACTTTAAACACCAAGGCACAACATCAATGTACGCCCTTAATGAACAGTAGTAATGGTGCATACTGGACACTTTTCAAAAACAACGACGATGCTTTTCGAAACATGGCACGATCTGACAGACTCTGCACTTGCGGCTTTGCGATTCACGACACCTCGTCGTCATCGGTACCACAGTCGCGACTACATGCAACTGGGCTCACTCGTACGGAAACGAAGCCAAACTCGTTGGTTTTCACATACTCAACATGGATTCGTGGTAACTCCAAGAGAGCCTGAGCACAGACACACTTCAACAATCACCTTCCCTGGTATGCATATCCGGGGTACCCGGAGATCCTCGCCTCCGCGCCTACCCAGTTCCCTGACCCCAACTTCACACAGCCTCCATTTCGAGGACGCATGATTGTTTGACGTCACGCGGGGAAGTGATCACTGACAGCACGTGTTCATGACAGCCGCAATCCCTGAGCAGCCACGCAGTACGGATGCTGCCGGAGGGGCGCATGAACAGACTTACCGTCATCGCCAAAAATGAAACTCGCAGAGACCTTGGGTCTGACCGTAGGCTCGCGACGATTTGACCAATGTTTCCAAGCGAACATTAATTGGCTGTCTTTGTTCTGACATTCCACAATCAAAACAGTGCACACCAGGCGGCATCTATATTGACGTGCGATCATACCGTGCTAAAGATAGAGACGCTTCAAACATGGCTGATACAGCGAGTGCGTTCATGTCCAAGCTTCACTCTCGCCGCTAAGTGGTACTCTCTCCCTGGCCTGTCAGGCTGTACGATGCAAATGTCACCTTCAGAGAAAATCTGGTACCTCACAGGCTGACTCTTATGCCGTTGTCTACGATGGTTCATACAGAGCCTCTTAAAATTACTCCCTTGATGGAAAGGCAGGAAGAGGGAAGCAGCACGACACTCTCATTCTTCCCGCTGGTCTGTCGTCCGCAAAAGGGGCTGATTCTCGCCCTCTGGTACTTCTGCACCCGCTGGGCCAGACTCTGAAGCTGGAGCTTGTGATAGTCCATACCACGCAATAGCCGCTACCATCGCAAGTCCATTCAGGGTACTAACTACTAGCGCGAAAATTCCTTTAGTAGTAAATCCGGCAGGCAAGGGTGCCGGGGGCGCAGGTTCGCCTCTGAGATCGAGCAGATCAACGGTATTACCAGCAGCGTTCCCTAGAGTAGAAATCGGCGGGCTGTTTCTTGCGCAGAGACTGTAGTGCTCGGGTGGGATAATGGTCGATTTCTGAATCTCGAGCGGCGCTTCGATAAAGGTTGCGATGAGGCCGGAGGCAACATGCCTAAAAGAGAGTGTTACTTGACGAGCAAGCTTCTATCATGCAAACACTGTGCGTGAAGAAAGGGAACTTACCATTCGATGTGGCAGTGAAACAGCCAGACTCCAGGGTTGTCGCTGCGGAATCTGAGAATCGCATGGCCATTGGGTTGAACCAGTACAGTATCGCGTCTCATGGGAACGGATGCTACTTTCGCTGCAGTATCTGCCAAATAGCTTCCGGCGTCTTCGTCTGAGCGCGCTATGACTTGGAAGGCATGTCCGTGAAGATGGAACGGATGTTTCTGGAAATGATCAGCTATCATCACAGGAAATAGAGATACAACAAACCCCATCGTCGTTGTTGTTGATAATGATTTCAACTGTCTCGTTCCCACCCAGCACGAACGAGTTGGTGTGACTGCCATACACGATTGGGTTGCTGGCATCTTCGCCAGAAGACATGACTGTGTAAAGGGTCGGGACCCACGGTTCAACGTAGGTATTGTCGTTGAAGAAAGCACTGTGGAAACGTGTCAACATAACCACTAAAGATCGAAGGCTGATGCTTACTAGTTTGCGCCATCTCCTAGGTTATCCATCTTGAGATCTAACGTGACTGTTCTATCAACAGTGTCGAGTGCAGCCAATTGATCGAGCGGTTGGATCGAAAAATCATCCAAGGGATCGAAAAGATCAATTTCCACGGGTGAGGGCAATTCTTGTGTGCTGTCAACCACGAGCCACCCAGTCACATTAGAGTTCAAGCCATCTGGAATCTCATCAAACAATTCCTTTGCACCCATTAGATGGCGATAATTCACGAAGACATGCTAACTTACCTCATCCATACTTGCTACAAAGGGAATGTTGGCCAGACTGTTGCTGTCGATAGTGAGAAGTACAGAATACCGTTGCCCCGCCGTGAGATAGAGCATACTTGCTTCAGTGGGCTTAGTGTAGATGCCATCCACTTCGACGACTCTCATTGAGCAGTCTTGAAACCACACGTATATGCCTGCAAAAGCAGCCATGTTCACCTGATGAGGTAAGCTCCTATTCATTCTATACAAGGTGAAGCTCTGTTACCATGCGTATCAAATACGTCCGCCCTGGCTGAACAGCAATGGTGACGTTCTGCGAATCGTTGATTAGAGCCGAATTGGGCACGGGTTCAGCGCCAGTTGGATTCGTGACGCTGATGAAAGACTTCAGAAGCGGCACCATCAGATCGTGGTACCAATCAGAGAATGACAGCACAACTTCCTCATCGAAATCATCTTTAAAGGGATCCTCCGGGTTGTGTACAATGAGCGGAGCACGAAGTCCGTCGGGATATTGACCTCTTGTGTGGGAGTGAAACCAGTATGTGCCTGGCTGATCAATCTACCCATACGTAAGCATTTCAAGATGCATCTTGAATCTGCCATTGAACTCACTTTGAAGTCATAGACAATGCTATCACCAGGCGGGATCTCGCACTGTGTTATGCCTGGCGGGCCATCCATATGGGCAGTACCGTTCATGTAAAGGCCATGCCAATGCAAGCTGGTTGTCTCGTTGCCTAGATGATTCCGCACCGTGACTACCAACTGCTCGCCCTTCGTGACATGAAGAGCAGGTATGGGCCATTGGTTGTTTATGCCCATTACAGGCCTGTCGTGTAGGGCGTCAGGATTGCGGTTGACCCACGTGACATTGAAATCGAGGTTCGTGACCTTGACGCAGGCGGCGCCATAGATGAAAAGCGACAGCGACCACAACGCGGTGAGCATTGCGTTGGGTGGTGCCGCGAAGCAGGCCAACAGTCGAGGTGTGAATCAAGAGAGGTCTACAAAGCCATCATGACCTGCCGCCCGCTTTTTCGGCAAAAGAGGAGCGGCAACTAGTTGTGGGGCAGAAGTGATGCCCAGAGACTTTGACATTCAGACCCGCAGGAAAATGGAGACCATAAGATCTGTGACTCAAGATCTGAGCCATTGGCCAGTTAGGCTTTGTTGATGGGAGTCCCTGTTGTGCGCTGGTAGGCATTACGTTTCACGTTTCTCTTATCTGATCAAGCTTGACCGCATTGGGCAGAAGCTCTGCTTGATCCGTCGACGCTAATCTTATCTGATGTCTTAGACCCGGACTGCTCCACTTGTACACATGTCTCATGAGCAAAGCAATTCTTTCCAATATGCCCTTGCAGAGGCGCACCAGATGTCGGGCGGTTCATCAAAGAGCGACTTGGGGCACTAAACATACCCGGAATTTAGCTTCGTGAGTGATTGCTCACGACAACGACCTGCCCAACTCAAAGTCATTTCAGCGTTGGGCAGCGTCACGCCCGCACATCCGCCATGGTTCAAATTTTCGCTGCTCAAGGAAAGCCTTTGAACAAACAGTCTATTTCATCATACTGACTGATGCAGTGTTCTTCATATGCTTGCGCGAAAGCCTGGAGACCAGCATCATCGTCTCAGTCCTACTCTCCTTCCTGAAGCAGACGTTAACTTCTGAAAATGACAAGCCTGTCTATCGAAAACTGGTTCAGCAGGTTTGGCTTGGAGTCATCCTCGGCGTCGCGATATGTACTGTCATCGGCAGTGCAATCGTAGCCGTGTTCTATCGTTTGGAATCCGATGTGTTCTCCCAGTATGAGTACATCTGGGAAGGCGTGTTCGGCCTGATCGCCTGCGCAATCATCACCCTCATGGGTGCAGCGCTCCTCCGTATCTCCAGAATGCGCGACAAATGGCGCGTCAAGATCGCTACTGCTCTCGAAGCAAACAATGATGCTTCGGGCTCAAGGGGTCTCCAGGTGTGGGGAGAAAAGTATGCGATGTTCCTGCTTCCCTTCGTTACAGTACTTCGAGAGGGTCTCGAGGGTGTCATGTTCATCATCGGTGCCGGTCTTGGGTTACCGGCGACATCTTTTCCACTGGCAGTGGCGTGCGGGCTGGGTGTCGGTGCGGTGATCGGGTATCTGCTTTACAGGTAAGGCACTTCGTGCTAGACGGCTGTTGTACGACTGACGGATCATAGAGGAGGTAGTGCGGGCTCTTTGCAGGTGTTTCTCGTTGCGTCAACATGTTTCTTGTATCTGATAGCCGCTGGCTTATTGAGCAAATCTGTGTGGTTTATCGAGAACTACCTGGTAAGCTCTCAGACGAATTTTCGATATAGAATTCCGCTCACAAAGTGTAGTGGAACGTCGCAATTGGAGGCGACGCAGCGGAGACGGGCGCTGGCCCTGGATCCTATGACATTCGCCGGAGTGTCTGGCATGTGAACGTAAGTTAGGCGTCCGTAACTTCCACTAGATGGTAGTTTGCTAACGGTAAACGCGACATCAGTGTTGTAGCCCTGAGATCGATGGAGGTGGCTGGTGGGGGGTCTTTAACTCGATCTTTGGCTGGCAGAACTCTGCTACCTACGGCAGTGTGGTCTCGTACAATCTCTACTGCGTTGCGGTTGCTACGGCATTCTTGGTTATGTCCTTCCGTGAGAAGCACGGGAGCTGGGCTCAGTACAAAGGCAGACGCAACGCTCGCATGTCCACATGAATATCGGCCGCGGCAGGGTATCTACGTGCATAAGATGCATCAATTGGGTGCAGCATAGCAGTAAACAAGGGATATCAATGAGAGGTTTCTGCGGCCTCCAGATCATCACACATGTAGTCATTGGTGAGAATACGCTGCCAATACTGCAAAATGTGAGCCCTTGCTAGTCAGTCTGTGAATGGATCATGGTGCGCCGCTGAAACCAGTCGACATTGAAGACACAATTTTACCATAACATCAGGCTTGGCCAGAAAGTCGATACCTGAGATGTTTACTTTACTCTCCAACGCGATTTTAATAAATAGACAATTCGGCAGGCTGATCGGTACAAAGTAGCTTCTTGAACGATTAGCCAGTCAGCGCCTACCTGCTGGTTGTTTCCTCTGACGTCACTCTTTCACTAGTGGCGGTCCGGTTCTTCAGCGCGGCACGACAAGTCACCCTGGACGAACCATGCAACATGGACTACCTCCAGCAGATACGCGCAAAATACGAGGTCAACAAGTATGCCATCAAACATTCTCCTTCTTATGGTATGTTAAATTATTGTCTAGGTACCTGCAGCTTATCGCAAGCAACGATGACGCTGTGGTTCGACCAAAACCTTCAATCGTCAGCGACTCTCTCAACGACCGTCTTGGCTATGCGATCGTACGCCTTGGTAATTAAGCCTCCTGGCCAACAACGAACCTGTCTGCTCACAAAATCTCACAGCGGTGCATGGTGCGTTCATAGTGCTTACCGAAGGCAGTTGCGCACACTTCGTTGCAGGTGGCAATAAAGTCAACCAAAAAGGCGCCTCCTCAGAACTAGAGTTCGGCACTGGGAAAGATGCCTGGTTGCACTCCAATGATGCAGATCTCCCAACGTGGAACTGGTTGTTCCGGAAAACTATCGCCAGCGATGCGTCTACAATACCAGCAGACCAGATAACCACGGTACCAGCACTGCAAAATACGAGTGAAACATCCGGGCTATCGACTGTAATCGGCCCACCTCATCTGACTTTCTATGCTGGGGTGCCATTGACATCGAAAGGTGGCCAACCTATTGGGGTTCTTTTCGTAGTCGACATAATCGAGCGTTCCTCACTATCTAGATCTGAGGCTTCTTTTCTGAAAAGTATTGGCGTTAAGTGCGTAGAAGTGCTCGATCGTGCCCGGGAACAGAGCTTCCACAACAGGTGGACCATCATGCGAGAGCAGCTCGACATGTTCGCACAGTCACACTCCATGTATAACCAAACGCTTGAAGAGTCACAGAATTTTGATGGGAGAAATTCACTTGACACCAGAACCAACGATAAGGGACTGGAAGGAGCGGCCCCTGACACAACGCCACCAGAAACACTGGCACGGTCGAAAACTCTGGAGACAGAGGACCAGGCGTCTGGAGAAACAGCACGCTCAGAAACTGACCACGTTAATCATAACACACGGCGCGACGGCACAGACGACGCACGCATCTCAACAGTGGAAGCTGGCAAAAACGATGAGCGCAGAAAGCGCAGTGGAGGAACAGGAGGAACAGTGCACAGAAAGGTCTTTCGAAAAGCTGCTCAGTGCTTACAACGTGCGTTAGATGCCGACGGGGTCTTATTTGCAGATGGTCTTGTTGGCTTCCATGGGGAAGTCCAACCCACGGCAGAACCAGAGCTCGAGCTTGTCAGGGAATTCGCACAACCGCCTTGGGGAGAAAAGGACGTATGCGAAGGCAAACCACAATCGAACACTCGAACCTTCACAAGCTCAGAATATCTGAAAGGCGTTCACATTGATCGGCCGACAGAAGTATTTGGAAGTGCCGACCGTTCCGATCAGCTGAACCCCTCGCCCACATCAAAGCTTTCTGCTGGGCTACCTGGCATCGACGATGGCTTCCTTGGGCGACTAATGGATAGCCATCCTGCAGGTGCTATATGGTATCTTACCGATACGTACATCCTGCAAGTGAGAGAAGAAACACTATTTGAGGTGGATCTTCAAGAAGAGTTGGCACGGTTACGTGTCACGTTTCCGAATGCTAAGCAGCTGATGTACGTACCGCTCATCGATCCCACATCTGCAAAACGCCTTTGTGCGTGTTTTGCGTGGCGAAACCAAACGAGCCCAACGTTCACAAGCGCAGCCGACCTTAGTTCTCTTCAAGTGTTTTTGCATGTGGTGGAATCAGAGATTGGAAGATACGACACAGCAGCTGCCTCAAAACAGAAAGAGATTTTCGTCTCTTCTGTTAGCCATGAACTCAGTAAGGCGTACCACGGCTTGTATTTCTTTACACGCTGACGTTATAGGAACTCCTCTTCATGGTATTCTCGGCGCTGTACAGCTTTTGGATGAATCTGGATTAGATCCTTTGCAGAAGTCACTTGCCAGCATTATCACTTCCTGTGGCTCTACACTCCATGAAACACTTACAAGTGTTCTATCGTACGCAAAGATCAACCAGTTTGAACGACGCCAGAATGAAAATCGTCACCGCCGTACCTCAGACCCTCAGTGGGCGCTCACCGAAAAACAAGGACTTGCCTCTGGTCCGGATCGAGATTTCAAAGGCCTGTATACCCGTACGAATGTCGCGATTCTATGTGAGGAAACAGTCGGCGTTGCGGAATCTGGAAGATCCTTTCAGAACTCTGCCGACGAAGAAGTCATTGTCGTTTGCAACATCAGCTACGAAGAGAACTGGTCTTATTTCACAGAGTCCGGCGCACTGCGGCGAATCGCAGTCAATCTCATTGGAAATGCTTTGAAATACACGAAGAAAGGCTCGGTGATTGTCTCTCTTACTGCGTCAAGATTGGTCAAAGACCCCCTCAGAGCGAGCAACGAGCTCACCTATGGACGAACGCTCACTCTGAGTGTCAAGGATACTGGGAGGGGTATGTCCAAGGACTTTCTGCAAAATCACCTGTTCATTCCTTTTACCCAAGAGGACTCAACATCCTCGAATGGTGTGGGATTGGGCATGTCAATTGTAAAAAGTCTGGTAACTCTTCTCAGTGGTGAAATACAGGTTCGAAGTGATGTCGGCTCAGGAACTGAGATTGAAGTTCGTTTACCAATGAGAATGTGCGATTCAAAAGACGAGAACGAGTCGTCGGCGACATTCATATTTGAGCAGAACATAAAGGTATTGCGTACTCGACGCCTTTCTATTATCATGTTTGGCTTTCCAGAGTTTGTTCGCGAATCTCTCAAGGCCTACCTCTGCGAATGGTACAATTGCGTCTTGCTGGACCATTCAGAGAACGCAAAGCCCGACATTGTGCTAGTTGACGAGGGAAATGAAGAGGTATTAGACGAGATCAAGAGGACCGCCCATGTGTACGGTCTGCAAGCCGTACTCCTGAGCGCTGTTCTCGTCATTAGCAGGATGGGCAAGCGCATGGATACCATACGTGGATACAAGAAGTGGGAAAGAATACCACGCCCAATCGGACCCAGGAATGTGGGTAAAGGGCTTCTAGGGTGTCTACCCAAGCTCGATGAGTTGAGGAAATACGGAAACGACGCCAAATCGGACACTTTAGACAGCCAATCGAAATTCGACGAGCGAACTGGAGAATTATCGTCTGACAGTACGAAAAACGTCCCGAATGAGCTTCCCATGTGGGCTCTGAAGAGACTCCAAGTGTCACAACATGCTAGGACTGAAGCGTTGAAAGCGGAGCGACCAACCTCACACAAATTCGCGAACCGAGATCAAGAGCCTGTTAGACCCGATCAACTGTCCAATCCGGACTCTGCCAAGTCAAACCTCGTACCGAATACCGGACTCCGGATTCTTCTTGTAGACGATAACGAACTGAATCTCAAGCTACTGGGGGTATTTTTCAAGAGGAATGGTTATCACAATACCCAGAAAGCGAGAGATGGGTTGGAAGCAGTTCACGCGGTGAAAGAACGCCAAGAGGGTTTCGATGTTGTCTTCATGGGTGAGTTTTATCATGTTTTCTGGAAACATGGTAGTCTACAGACTAATAATGCCTCAGACTTGTCGATGCCTATCATGGATGGCTTCGAAGCTACCCGGACTATCCGAAAGCTGGAAGCCGAGCAGATCCCTCCCGCGGCTACGAAAGCCGTTTTCATAGTAGCTTTGACAGGGCTGGCGAGCGCAAACGACGAGAAAAAAGCTTTCGACGCCGGTGTTGACATGTACCTCACCAAGCCTGTACAGTTCTCCAGGTTGTCGGTATTGCTGCGTGAGTACACCGACAGGACGTCGGAGACATCTAAGCTAGCGGAAGAGAGCCAATCCTAAAAGCATGGCTGACCTGTAATGGCTTTAGTAAGGCATACAGGCGTGTCGTTCACCGTCTTCGTCAGAGACGATAAAGCCATGTCACTTGTACTTGAAGAAGCACATTCTTGGTCGAGCGTGCGCTACGATCCTGCAAGATATCTCAGAAGATAACTCCGGAAGCAAAAATGCGTCTGATCTTCAATGAAGAAGCATTCGAGCGCAAGCGAAGTAGGGTACTCATTCAGAGTCGCTAGGTGCTGCTACACTGCAATGTCACAAGCCTTCCAGCATTTGGCCAAAGTGCAAGGTATCCCGTGTTATGACAGAATCGACAACGAATTTCAAGAAGTGGGCGCCTCGGATACATGCGATTGGTCGCGTAGACACTATGTCTGTTCGTATGGTTAGCTATGTCTAGCAGAGGAATATCATTGTCGTCAGAGGATTCTGGAAAAAGCCGTAGAGGTTTCATTTTAGGAATCGCCGAATGATACGTTCTGTAATTGGCAGACCTCATTCTGACTGGTAAGATCTCATCTCCACTTGCCGAGGAAAGACCAGACAGACCTTGTAGTCGTGGGCTGCAGCAGTCGAAGCGTAAAAGGTTCACTGTACCCTTGCGTTCCATTGTACTTAAACCAATCATCAGTCTACTGCTATTTTGTGTTTTCACTTCCTTTTTTGTTTTGTTCATATCAAGCACCGTCCTCGTCAAGTTTCGGCAAAGTCTCATCATCATGCCCTCCTTCAACCAGATTAGCAGGTCGGATGTAATTCGATGTTGCAAACACGAGATGTCCATATCGCGGCATGGAATGATGTCGTTCTGATAAGACCCATGCCGTCGGAGCTTCTGCATTCCGTAACAGGCCAATATGATAGCACCGCGGAGCTTGATGTATAAGCATTCCTATTGCCCGCATACTTCTTGTATTAATGAACCTGAGAATGCTGAAAAAAGGGGGAGTATAAAGTCGCTCAAGAAGTTTCAGATGACCGTTGTCTTCGTCGTTACAACTTCTCGCCATCAACAAACATGAAGTTCCAATCGGTCGCGCTCTGTGCGCTTAACCTTGCTTCTGTTACTGTTGCTCTGCCAACGTCGTCGAAAGGTATGTGTGATGATTTATCTGTAATCAACACCGCTCATGCAGCGTAGATCAGGATAACCAGAACAACGTCGCGTCGTCAAGACTTTCGACCTCGCCCATCTGGCCGTACACAAGCCCTTCATGGTATAATCCGTGGCTCAACCCATGGCTCAGTCCGTACATCCCGAAGTTGCCAGGACTTAATGGCCTCACAAGCGGTCTACCCGGAATCTTTCCTGGCAGTACAACTGGAGGTTCACTAGGAAGCGGAAAGGGAACTATAGCAGCACCCGTATCCCCTACCGGCATCTCTGCAGGACCCTTAGCAGACGGACTAGCGGCTCTCCTAGCAGGTCTTTCCATACCGATTGCAACACCTGTGGTTCCGGCAATCGTGCCAGCCAAGCTACCCACACAGGTCTCAACAGCGCTCCCCTCGCTACAGGCGGCACCGTTAGCCCCTGTAGTCATTCCAACCAACGTACTGCAGAACATTCCAGTAGCTGTACCAACGACTCTCGTTACGCAAGTCTTAGCCGCAGTGCCTACCCAGGTCGTAGCTGCCGTGCCTACCCAGATCGTAAATGCTGTAGCCAGCAATGTTTTGGCACTGCTCCCTACAGGATTGCTTCCCAACCGGGTCCCCGCTGCTGGTCCAACTCTTCTACCCTTCGGGCTTCTCGGAGGAGGCCAGTGATTTACAGGTGTCTGAATGAAACTGTGTTGTTTGGTGTTTTTTTTCTTTCTTCACACGGTTCGCGCAAATTGACAGACGATCGGGTTCTAGACATGGTTCTAGGCGGGGAATCTGCCAGCCTCAAGCATCGACCAAGTAATGGCCTTGTATCTGAGACTGGGATTTACCATCAGAAATTCCATGCATGAGCTTTGAGAGTCCCAAGCACTAGGCATCTACGCCAGTCAGGCGAACAGACTTCTTTCTACACCGCGAGAGCTCGCAGTTCTTACGTAGGCAGGGATGTTGTACTCGGAATACAATTCGAACCTCCAGTCACTGGTCTGATGCAGGATCTCCTTTGTTTTCCGCCGCATTCACCTCCCGGGATGTGGCTTGCGCCGGTGATGACTCTGATTACACGCATAGCTCCGCACTGGGCGTGCAGCAGTAATGCACCACCACCTCTGCACTCCCTTTGTACAACCCTCCATCCCCTGCACCATACCATCTGCATTCGTTTCTGGCTTGCGCCGATCCCCAAATAGGGGGTTAAGGCGAGGAAAAGCCTGGGATTGATTGGTACGTGGCGTGCTGAGACTCGGATTCTCAAGTCTACGCCAGACCTGCATTGCAACTATTGGATACCATGTGCTACGGCAGCAAGGACTGCAAGTGCGAGGACTGGGAGACGCATGGTGGTGGGTTGAATACGTGCTTCTCTATGTGCATCTAACGCCGTGCTACTCTGCATCGCAACTGAACCATAACTATCTAGCTCGTCCCATACACGGTACCGTAACTTTCTTCTCTGTTGTCGCTTGCTAAAAAGACCCATTGATTATGGTCTCCACACTTGGTGTCTTACTTGGCTTCTTTGAACAATGCAGGATAGGAACCATTCATGACGGCTGAAACAGCCTCTCGGTTTGCATGTATGTATACGTGCCAAAAATAGCGACCATTCTTTGCTAGGCGACGCGATAGATAGGCTCAGTTGGTCATCTGGTGTGGCTGAGCTCGTCCGTAGTCATCTGTCGACTTGTAGGTTGACGGGAACATTGGAGAACTTGGTTCGTTTTGAATCTCTGGCTCTTTCCCCCCGACATCTCTTTCATGTAGCCACAAGACCCTGACGTATATACACTGGCTCGTCTACCTCAGAAGCAGGCGTGGAAGGCTCTGTAGCAGGTGTCGAGCTCCCTGAAGCCACGCTTGAGCCGGTCGTTGTCCAGCGTGTAAGAGACTCGGAAGTAGAAGATGTGCGTGAAAGTGCACAGATAGACTCGTAGTCGGGCGCAAACTCTCTCGACGGCTCTCTTGGCGTGTAGACAGGAAGCGGCTCGACGTCATCGCCCTCGATGGACGACGGCAGTAATGAAGGTGGAATGCGAGGCAGAATCTCAAGGGGAGCGTTGTGACGGACAGTAAACACCTGGTCCTTGAACTTGATGCCTATGGTGATACCGAGTACGTAGCGTCTGGTAATGGTATAGGTCCTGAAGGTCGGTACGCACTCTGCGTCATTCACTAAGCGAAAGTTGGAAGTCAGGGCTTTGGTTTTGCCGAAAGCAATGGCTTTGTTCATGTTGGTTCGTGCGATGCAATAAACATGCTTTGAGACAACATCCTCAGGTTGTGTAAGGGTGTGGCCACACATGATTGTGGAGTATGTTGATATTGTTACTGAGAGAGAGTCGATGACACATTCTGCCTGTGCTTCGTTCGTTCGATCCCGAGTATTCAGTAAAGAGATGAAAAGTGGAATGTGTTGTCCGGGGGCGATCTTCTCGGGGTAGAGGATCGTAGGTACAATACTTGGCGGCCTGTTCGATGACCTTCGCAAGACCTTGTCGACCGTTGAACGGGACTGCCTATTGGCAGATTTCCATGCCTGACCGTACAGCACACCAGTCGTTAAGTTTGGCTCTCGGAGTGAGTTCTCGCGCAATGTGGGCCGGTACGACAAATTCTGCTTCACCTTCCATGCGCCTTTCGAACCGCCTAGAGTTATTCTTGCTTGAACGAAATAGGCTATCTGAGCCGCACCCCCTGGCACACTGGTTTTGATTTGGAAAGAAGGCGGGAGTGGGTGCGGTTCTCGCAGATAGTGAGCTCCCCGTGTAAGCCGGTTGTACGATTGTTGGGTTGTTTCCGGGAACGTGAACTCGAAGGTCCATGAGTATTTGTTTGGACTGAGCGTAGAGCGTGGCACGACCTCCCGTTCGTAGCTGAAGAAGCGTATGCGCTCTTCGAAATCCTTCCTCGTGTGTGAATCGGTGGAGGGCCGTGTCGTTCTCGTAATGCAGCTGCCGGCGAAGATGAGTTTGAAGGAATTGATGTGTACCTGCTCCTCCGCTATGAATGCAACTCTGCCGGTGACTTTGTCGCCCTGACCATACGTTCTGTCACTATCACCATCGATCAGGACGCGAAGTGTAGGTACAGCCATGTTGGATATTTGCTGGGTTACTGATCAGCAGCGCAGGGTCTGGCCTAAGATATAAAGAGCTCCAGATACTCCAGGTGATTCGCCCAACGGTCAGGCACGCGGCTTTCGGTCCTGTTCGGAGAATGTTTGCCGGGTTCGTAGGCAGCGCCAAGTAACGCGGGATTACTAGGCATGCAGTGAGGTTAGAGACACGGCAAGACCACAGAACACTAGGCTTTGGAGAGAGGCTGGAGAAAACTACTTGATCCCAGCATTATCACTGATTGCGCTGCACTGAACCTCTGGACGACTTGTTGAACACGCAAAGAATCCAGGAAATTGTTTAGAAGTGAGGCGTTACGCACACAATGTCCGGTACAGCTGAAGCTGCGTTGTACAAGGCATTGCGGCTGTGCGCAACCATGGAGCGGGACTTCTGTTGATCTAAACTCGCAACGACGGATTAGCACTCCGCTAGGGACCCTCGGTGCTAGCTGAGAAGAGCTGTCAGTCCGGAAGGTGTCTTCAACTTGCCGCCAAAGACGTCCTTGCTCGAGGAGCAGCCAAGGCAGCGTGAAGGCCTCGGCCAGTGGTCTGGAGCAAGCCACATTCGCACCCCAGGTTCGCCCCGCGATTGCGATAAGGCGGATCCTCGACGATTCTCAAGGGATTCAAAGTCTCCACGTGTATCCAAAGGATCCCCTGGTCTTTTTACCCCGTACTCCAACCCCCTGAGAGTTGATGAAAGCGTGGTTCTGCATGAGTGGTTATTGTGCAGGATACGAGCATTGGCACGAGTCGAGGAGGGGTAGCAGGCGGACTTGACTGAGCCACTTGCAACAGAGGTGCCCAGGCTACGACTCGGGTTGGAGAGGAACCGCATTGATGCATTTTCCAACACCGCCTTGGCTGGCGCCCAAGATGTCCACGCGGACCGACTCGCCAGAGAATGAGCCGGTGGATGCAGAGGCCCGCTGCATTCGTTGTCTTGGCATCACATCCGCCATAAGCTCGTGTCGAGCGGTGGAACAAGCGGCGGCGCGACGCTCAGAGCGTTGGTTGATGTCTGAGGCCAGGTCGGCCGTGGAATGTGGAGCAGCCGAGAGCGTGGGGCGAGCTCGGAGCACGTGGCTAGGTATCGATTGCAATAGACCGATAACGCATCTCGCAAACCAGAGCGGTGGTGAAGCAAGCAATCACAGTGTGGACAGACGTCATTCTGGACATACATGACTGATGCTCTTCTACCCATATCTGACCGACAATGCGATCGACGGTCTGGCGGTGAAGCTCGCGAGAGGCATGTGTTGACTTTGGAACATTGCTTCTCCGCCAAATCTGAAGTTGCGTGATGTACATCTCAGGCCTAGCTGACAGACACACTGTTGGTTGTGAGTAGCAAGTATGTAGACTGCTGTCTGCACACGGGATTCGCGACATGGAGAGGCGCCAAGTGCCCGCGACGCGCCTTTCACGCGTCAGGGTCTAGCAGTTGTCGGCGCACCGACGCAATCATCAACACCTTCACACATGACCCCTCTCACAAATCCACCACGCCGGTGACACCCCCGACCACTGTATTCACACAATGCCGCCTCGGAAGAGCAATCCGCCTGCAGTCCCGATCGAGGACACAGAACCAGCTGCTACAGCGCCCACCGATGAGCCTACCGAAGCATCACCAGCCTCGCCCATACCGACAAAAATCTACAAAGAACCCAAGCCGCCCAAACCTCGAGAAGACGATGCCCTGAGCGTAGAAGATCTTAACCTCCCCAAATCCATCGTCCAACGCCTCGCAAAAGGCGTCATGCCACCCAACACACAAATCCAGAAAGATGCACTCCTGGCCATGTCGAAAGGCGCAACGGTATTCGTCAACTACCTCACATCTGCGTGCGTCCCCACGCCTCCTCTCTCCCCGCGCGACCTTGCGCTCTTCATCTGCGCAGTGCTAACTCTGAGCACAGCGCCGCAGAAGAAGCCCTCCGCAGCGGGCGCAAGTCCGTCATGCCGCAGGATGTCTTCGCTGCCATGAAAGAGCTCGAATTTGATTTCATGCTCCCCCGCCTCGAGGCCGGAGTCAATAAGTTCACGAGCATACAAGCAGACAAGCGCAACACGTATCGCAAGAAGATTCGCGACGAGAAGAGGGCCAAGAATGACCCGGACGGTGTGTCGGAGATCACAAACGGAGGCACAAGTTTTATGAGTGCAGGTCCTGCGGGCGCGGAGGACGACGAGCCACGGGCGAAGAAGGCGAGGATGGATGGCGATGCTGCGGAGGCAAGTGATGAGGAGGTGGGAGATGAGGCGCAGGACGTCGAGGATGAGGAGGTCGAGGATGATGAGATTGTCGAGGACGAGGCGCAGGAGGAAGGGTTGACGGAGGATCCCATCGAGGAGCGCGAAGAGAAAGAGGACGAGCAGGACGATGACATGGGTGATGGCGACGAGAGTGATTGAGTGCGCCATGAGCATGCATACCATCGGCGTTTTGGCTCAAGGCCATGGAAGGATATCCAAATCGAATCAGGCCTTACAGGAGAGACTTCAAAAAGGTCAACTTCTCACAGATGCATGTAAACATAAAAGCTGCTGTGCGTGTTCATTCCAAGCTCGTATAATCATGTGCCTAATCGACGTTTCATTGCAGGGTGCCTTCGGGGCCTTCGAACGAGCAATGCGTGGAAGCCGTTGTGCCTGCTGCATATTGCCCTAGGACCGCGACTCGGCATGGAACTGGCTCCTTCGTGCTGTTGGTATTGCCATTCGTTTCATTATGGTGGCTGTTCACAAGGGTGGCTTTCTATCCTTCAGCGCCTCAACGTGGCTGGGACGCTCTCGTCAAGAGGGTCGCCATAGCGAGCTACTGCGGTCAGCGAATGCTCATTAAACTCCTCTGCCCAAACTCACTCTTGATCTGCGATCCCTTGTCGATAATCTGATCCAGCGCCCTCATCTCATCCTCCCTCGCCCTCTGGTTCTTCCACTCGAATCCTGGCTGATCTTCTGCCCTTGACCACTGATATCCAGTTTCGGGATCTTGATGCGTCGCGCCCGTTTCCCCCGAATTCGAAGCTGGATTCAGTGATAGAGGGCGCTTGCCATTCTCGTTCACGTTGGAGGCAATCGTTGCTGTGAAGCTGTCGCCGCGGGGTAGGTTGGCGGGGCCCTGTGAGTTGGGAGGAGAGAGCTCAGAGCCTGCGTTCAAGACGAGAGAAGCAGCATTGCGCGGGGTAGATGGAAGCGCCTCATCGGGGAACATCTCGTCGTCGTCTGCAGCCATGTCCGAAGAGGAGTGCATGCTCGAGTCTTGATCTGAATCCGGGGTCAGCAGTCGCGCTCGCTTTGTCATAGTGGGTAGTGGTGGGTAGTGGTGGGTAGTGGTGGGTTGTGAGGGCAACGTCGCGCTTACCAGACATATTCACGGCTGCTGTCTGTTTGTATGTATGCCTAATAGAGCGGCGGTGAAGATGCGGTGCGGTGCAGGGCCGTTTGTTTGTGAAGGGCGAGTGTATGTCATAGCTCCAAGGGAAGCCGCGGCTCACTAGCCTTCCCGTGCTAAGCGGCAGTAGCGCCCGAATTGTTCGATGTTCCATGCAGTTATGGCTCCGCATTTCTTCACACCCCTCCATGTGCAGAAGGTCTCCTGACATTCGAGAGAGTAGAGCCCTCACAAGTGCTACCAAGACGAGTCTGTGAACACAACATCCTGCTATCATGGCTTCACAGAAAGGCGCGCTCGCAGACGCATGGGACGACGACTGGGAATCACTTGCAGATGTACAGTTCTGCTGCCAGCATACGACAACTCTTACTCACTACCTGTCAGAAAGAGGAAGTAAGGCCAGAGGTCGCCAAACCCGCCAAGCTCTCCAAAGCCGAACGAAGAGCGCAGCACGCACAACTGAACCGTGAGATATGGGAGTCCGCGTTCGTCTACCCCTCCCACCATCCATTCGAGCCTGCACAAAATTGACTGTGGTCGCAACAGCGAGAACCCAGAACCCATTTTTCTCCAAGCGCGTGACCCACCTGTTCAGCCGACCTTCAAGCCCGCCGTCACCGTCCTTGCGCGCAAACCTACACCTCATGTCCTCTCGAGAAACGGCGGTATGGCGGGGCTGAGCCTGGAAGACGACGACGACAGTGAAGAGGAGCGGCAGAAAAAAGCAGCAGCAGACTTCGAGGAGAGGAAAATCCGTGCAGCGAAAGAGCGCGCGGAGAAGGAACGCAAGTACGCCGAAGCACGAGAGCGCATCTTTGGCTCGCCCGCCGCTTCAGAGGAGTCGCGCAGTAACTCGCCCAACAAGCCTACAAGGGGGAAAGGTCGAGGGCGTGGGGGAAGAGACGGCCAGCCGAGATCAAGTAACGAGCAGTCACCTGCACGAATGGCTGCACCTGTTGGACGGCAGCTGTTCGAACCATCTTATGCGCCGAAGCCAGGATCAGCCTATATCCAGAGGAAAGACGATGCGAATAGTCGACCAGTCAGCCGACCAGGCAGTCGGCCAGGCACACCGAGTCTGCAAGAGAAGCCTGTCCGTGAGCCTCGTGGACCCGCAAGAGGAGGCGGACGAGGATTCGCTAGTCGTGGAAACCATGGCACTCTCGCTGGCCCGTCGTGAAGAGCCTTAGAGGTTCACGCTACAGGATCCACGACCAAGTCGGCTCGCTGCGAGGGTGCACCCACGCATTGCAAGCTGCTGATGATGTCGCTAACAAGTTTGCAAACAGCGATGAAGTCGCTCAAAACGAAACCGAAACTCATGGCGATGAGGTGTGACAGAGTGAGAGATGAAGAAGTGCTGCCAAGAAGACATTAAGAGGGGTGCAAAAGTGAAGACAGTGGCAGTTCAGCTGCAGCAAGGCACTCACTGCCAGCACTGCCTTGCTGTGGTAGCCATACCAGCGAATCATCCTCCACAACGAATCAGAAGAATGTAGTGGAAAACAGGAGTATTGTTCCACATGAGCCCATGTTGTATTCGTAAACACGTTGTGCAAGCCGATATGTATGTCTGTTAAAGTAGGCCCAGGACGAGGCTTAGTATCAAGTAACATGGCGAGCAGCGTAGTTGAAATTATAAGTCTCGAGAAGCCTTTACACGGCACTGCTAATGGCTTTTCTACTGCATCAGACACTATAGTGTGCTTGGACCGTCAATATCTCACTTCAAGTCACTATGAATCTCAAAAAGTAACATCTAAGGCTGAGCTCTGTCTTCACGCACAATCTACTAGATAGTTCATCGCAAAATCTCACTCTCGTTGGGGGATCACGATGTACCTCCTGAGTGAAACGTCTTTTCATTAGCCGTTCAGGACCTGGATAAGTTTAAGCTTTTCAACGTTCACTCCGCTGCCTACTTCTCTATCCTTTACACGAGTCACACTGGAATCGTGCACCGATATCTCAACGCGGACACTCGCTACTACTGTTATGACCACCCCACAAGAGCCCGGTCGCTTACTCGCCATGTCTTTTCTCTCATCAGACCACACCACGACCGTCCTCTCGTCGGTCAGTATGAGCGCCCCAACCTTTTTGGATTTGTCCTTCGAAATGCTGCCTCGTGAGCTCCGCAACATAATCTATGTGGAGCTGTGGAACAACACTCCTGTCATCAAAGCCAGATACAAGGGCGTCCACATGAAACTACGATTCGGAGCAGCCAAGCTGGATGAATGAAACAAGAACAACAGGCCTAATCTACCCATCTGGTTGCGCACATGCAAGATGGTCCTGCACGAGGGATTAGAAGAGTTGCGAATCAAGTCGACATGGACTGTAGGACCTTACCACGCACCATACTCTCAAAAGCATCACAGAGCCGGTGGAATAGCTCCACAAGATGCAGGACAGCTATTCGATCCTACTGTCGCTGGCAAAATCACACTCTGGACAAACGCACTACAGCTTGACACCCGTGAAGGGACCGAAGCAACGTTCAGGATGGAAGCAGACGATGTGGAGTACATTCGTGCACTCGCGGTCCGCTTGGAGGTCGCCAGCAGAGTACCGATATTGCGCATCAAGGTCAGGGTCGACCCCTGCTGCAACACTCGTTACAGACGGCACCAAGAAAAAGGAAGGCATCTGGATCTGGCTCATCTCACACGACTCCCATTCCAGCTGGGAACCCACGAATTCGAAATGGTACACGTTAAACAAATCGCGGGTATTAGGGTCGAAAACTGGACATTCTGCCACAGCTTTTTTGCGGAAGAGATGGAGCGGGTTGGTAAAGTGTTAGTTGGAGAGGAAGGCATTCTGACTTTACAGACATCGCCTGGGCTTGAATACTGGTACGGCACTTTGCTGTTCACTTATAGCAACACCCGAAAGTGAGGATAAACTATGAGAGTGAGTCTTCAATAGTTGAACAGGTACACTGTAGCCTAAGATCGAAACGTGTAATAAATTTTGCATCACCACTTTCTGCAAGTGTTTCCCATCTACGTAGCTAATATCCACTCTTACCAGGCACAAGCTTATAGCATTGCCCTTTTTTATCAAACATCTCCTGCAGGTCTCTAGCAATCGCATCGGGCCTCTCCCAGGCAGCAAAATGGCCTCCTTTGTCGTTATTGCTTTCCAGTACAACAGGACCTGATATTCGTCAGCACATCTCTAAATAGCTCACTCTAGACACTCACCCATTGTCCTACCCCAGATCTTTGGCACAACGCTCAGCTCCTTCGGGAAGTGTGCAAGACCCAACTTCACTCGGTCCACCCACTGACTTGCACGGTCTCTATTCGGGATCTTGTCCGTCGGGTTGTGCTGTGCCTCATAGTAGATCCTGACATGTGCGTTCGGTCCACTCGTACTAAACCAGTAGATGCTAATCCACGTCAGAATCTCGTCGTCAGTCCAAGGATAGTTATCCGTCCAATCCACTAGCTTCTCATAGATCCAGGCCAACAACGCTACGGGGCTGTCTGAAAAGGCGTACGAGATGGTCTGCGGTTTGGTCGAGTGCAAGATGCGGTAAGCTTGGCCTTGGTCGATGAACCAGTCGGAGCGCTCGATACCCTTCTGCTCCGCCTCGGTGTACGGAGTCAGCGCATGCTGGAGTGCCAGTGCAGGCTGAGACGCGAAGCTGGGCGGCTGTGCTCTTATCATGTTGATGTGGTTCGCCAGAACGTGATCGGGATACAAGATGCCCAAGATACGGGTGATGTAGAATCCCCAATCTCCACCCTGGGTCACGTACTTCTCGTAGCCTAGCTGCAGCATCAACCGATGGCAAGTCTCTGAGTATTGCGACAGTGCAAATCCGGGCTTCGTGACTCTCGTACTGAAGCCAAAGTTTGGCAAAGACGGTGCAACAACGTGGAAGGCAGGCCCACCTTCTTTTTCGCCCTGCTCGAGCAATGGAAGCAACTTGGTAACCTCGATGAAAGACCCAGGCCATCCATGGACAAACAACAATGGGATGGCATTCGGGTTCGCACTTTTGTTCCAGACAAAGTGCACATCGATTGGGTCGAAGTTGTCGACCTTGACACTTTGGCGATAGTTGGGTAGTTTGTTCAATTTTGCTTCTGCGTCGCGCCATGAGAATTGCGTCTCCCAGTACTTAGCGAGGCGTTTGATATCCGCCAAGGGAGAGCCGTAAGGCCATTGGTTTGGTGTATCGAGCTCGTCAGGATAATCAGTATCAGAAAGCTTCCGCTTCAGCTTGTCAATGGCGGCATCTGGGACAGAGATGGTGTAGGGTTGAGGCAAGGCCATTGTGGGAATGTGATGCTGCAAGATCAGAGTATTCGGTTACAGAAGGTTATTGATGAGGGGTGGTTGACGGATGCCCTATGTCGGTTTGTAAGATGCTCGCTCACAAGGGAATTGCTACAGCCAGTCGTCGTCTGCCGGAGACCCTTCCCCGCATCTTAGCCTCAACATCACCAGTAATCACTATTTCCCTTCACTAACATGACTCAAAGAGTAGACATAGATTTTCATTTTCTCAGGTCAATGCTCGTAGAGATCGAGTCGTTGTTTACGCTTTCATCGCCTTCATCAATCTCATACCTGTGACTACGTGCTTTAATCTCGCAAAGATACCATCATGAAATTGTCTCAGAGATCACCTGGAAGTACCGTACACCGTCCTGGTCGGAGTGTGATAGGATGACCATGAAGGAGGCTGGACAGCATTTTGAGAGGCCGAGATTAGCGAGCCGTGTCTGATTTGGGGGCCGTTTCTCAGCCACCTTCTGGACCTCCTCCATCTACCCCGGCCCATGCTCGACAGTGCGCAAGCCTCAGCTTGAAGAATAGTCATTGGCCGAGAGTCCATTAGACTGAATGTTTTTGTATCACCACATCGGCGACGCAAAGCCACGATAACGCCATGTTTAAAATGAACGGCTGCGCCCACGCGCGAGAAACCAGGCTCCTTGCTTTTCCTCATTGGGTGGTCTCGCCTTCGTCTTGCAAGCCAACGTCGTTACATCTCTCGCTGTGTTTCAGACAGAGTCAGTGTGTTGATAAGTGCCAACATGGGCTCTGGAGTCCTGACAACTGGCGCTCA
Source organism: Ascochyta rabiei (assembly GCF_004011695.2). NCBI lineage: Eukaryota > Fungi > Ascomycota > Dothideomycetes > Pleosporales > Didymellaceae > Ascochyta > Ascochyta rabiei. Next base: position 1,834,074 of record NC_082406.1, read on the forward strand.
GATATTTGTACTTTTCTGGTCGATCATCTCTGTACTGGCGCACTCGTCATCTACGCAGTCACCGTCAGCCTCTTTCGCCTACCCACCGGCAGAAAGCCGTGACTGGCAATAAATGTGTTGGAAACCGTCGATGTGGAATGGGACTCGAACTATGGCCAGACGTGGCTGTACTTGTGGTGGGATGAGTACAAGTCTGAAGATAATGGTAAAACGGCGACCTATCGATGTGAGTAACTGTGCAACTACAAGCGACCTGATATTCATCAATCGCCAGGCTTTACAGAAGAAGTGTTTGCCTCTGGCGATACCACATACAGACCATGGGATGCGCTCGACAACCGAACGGGAAAGTATCCGTACTCTTGCCACTTTGAGCTCATCTACTCAAACGAGGAACAACAGGGCGTCGTTGGGCCTGACCTTAACATCACCTCGAGAGCGGGCGAGACTGTCGCGACGACCTTCGCACGCCGTGCAACTCAAGTCGGCTCGATAGTAACGCCCACATCAACCTCTCTGTCTTTGGCCGTGAGCTCAATCAGCCATACTGCTTCATCCTCGAGCTCCCCTACAGCAACCTCTTCGCCCTCTGCAAGCGTAGCACCCCCAGCAGGTGACAATGGGCTTTCAACAGGAGCGAAAGCAGGCATTGCCATGGTTGCTATTTTCGCTGTGATTGCATTGGCAGCAATAGGATATCTTTTCTACCGCAACCACCGCAAATTGAAAGAGTTGGTCCTGAGGATACCCTCTCGAATCCAAGACTTGGAACCAAAGAATGTGGCGACTGAGTACTACAGGCAAGACTACCAGCCTGTGCCGCCGTCAGAGTTGGAGCAGCATCAGACCTACGAACTGCCAGCGCAGCCGCAAGAAATGGAGGGAGTGGAGCACGCGAAGCGATGACATTTTGAGAAGATGCGAAGTTGATACCCTTTCTAGCATCATCAGCGATTGAACAAAGCGTTTGGTGTGTTTGAGAGAATCGTATATCTTTGATTGAGTACGAAGGGGAGGGTCGGGCTTCCGCCGTTTCTGTCCGCTTGCCTACGTCCAAACCGAGGCACACTGCACCCCGGAATGAAGACGAACCCCAGCACCCAACTCCACTGCATCGTACCACAGTACCTACTCCAGTCACACACTGCGCAAAGCCACAAGGCAAGACCACACAAACAAGGCGCGAGGCTTCTACAGCATGTATGACAGGCGCGAAACCGCAGGGTTCGCGTACAAGCTCCGTGTATTTCGCGTGCAGACCTCGTTAAGGAATTCCAGATGACAGAATAGGAGATCAGAAGGAAATAAGCGGGCCCCCGCTCGAAATAGAAGCACAGCACGGACCGGGTAACCCGGAACAGAATGATAGCCAAGAGCCTGCATCCATTCCTCTCTGCTCTCGTGATGGCATCAAAACAGAGCTTCAACCGCGTCGTAGAGCTTGTAAAAACTCCAAGATGCGCGTCAGGGGCTCAGGAAAGGTGTGACGGGTTCTCCACAAGCCACAAGTCCAATGCTGCGTGGCCTGGTGCGAAAAATCGTGCTCAGACGCCCAAAGGGTAAGCTTTGGAGCTTCCGTTGTTTCTTGGCACAACCAAATAAAGTTAGCAAATCAGTAACACGGTTGGCCCAGGCATCCAGGAACTCGCGCCTAATGACCGGCACGCCTGGTTCAAGCCACCGCAGCACGACTCCTTGGAGCGTACATAAGATGGAGGGGACCGCGCGGGGCCAGTTTGCTCTTCAGCGTGTGTTGTCGCGTTGTCACTCCTTCATCCCTTGTGTCTACATTCCTTCTATCTGCGGAGAACCCTGACGGAGATCAGACCGAGACCGAAACTGCATTGAAGATGAAGCTCCTTGCTGCTCTTGTCGTGCCTTTGGTTGGTGCCCGCGTCATTCGATTGGAGCAGGCACCCCTCTTGCCAGAGCATACTGAAAGTGTTGCACCTGGAATCGGTGTGCACTTCACAACTTCGTATGCAACTGCTGCTGCAAAATACGAGAATGGCACGACGGTCGACTTGGTCAGAGTACGTGATGCAGGATACCGTTAGCGTCCCTTTTGCTGATAGTCATTCAGGTGCAAGCAGACGCAGACTACATCGAGTTGATGTCGCGGTGGACAAGATCGTGGAGGGAATTCGACTGTGAAGGGCCGGTCCAGCGACTACGATGCGACCTCGAACATGTACGGCGCGAAGCGAGAAGAAAGTTGGGACTACCCGTTACAAGAGAATCGGCGACACTCAGCAAGTTTGTGAAGAAGGTGCAAGCCGCCATTGAAGAAGAGCTAGGAACGTTGGTACACACAATCGCTCCTGTTGCACCCCAACTCGTTGGCTGGGTCTCCGAAGACTTCCAAGATGCTCTGGACCTTGCTGGCTTGACCTCTACAAGACTGGGCGACCGCAGCTCCAACGACAAGCCAACGTACCGGGACACGAACGCCGCTTTCGCAGGGCTGGGCCATGGTCTTTGTGAATCTGGAACGACCCTGGCAGACTGCTTGGAAGAGGAGCGCCAGATGCCCTACGAGCACGTACTGTTTTTAGATTTCGACAACTCATCCTTTAGTGCAACGGTGCAATACTTACAGCACGTAAACCAAGAATGGACCTACTCCAACAGAGTTGACATGGAGCTTGGGTGGTGGAATCTGCCCATTTTCGAAGCAACAAGGGCGAGATTCTGGGCGCAAATCCACGAGGTCATCCTCGAAGTAGCCGGAGCACTACAGCGAGCGCCGAACAAGATTGTTCTTCTTGGGGATCATGGCACGAACGCAGAGTTCCTAGACGTTATCAAAGCTGCTCTGTGGGATGTCCTGGAGATCGACGTCTCGTTGATGTTGAGTGCGAACGAGGCCGAGGATACCGGTATGTTGGCTGCACGTGGTGCAGCAGAATTGGCGTGGAGAGCGGAGACATGGAGCAACGAGAAGAGCGCGCAAGAGGATGTTGAGAGCATTGAGCTCTGAAGATGACACTCGTCAATTTCCTATTTCATGATACCCAAACGTAGTCGCAATGTAGATATACAGCGATAATGTAACACTATGGTTCGAACCTCTCAGAATTTCCTATAACAGGCCGCCAATGAGTGCAGGTCGTACAAAATTATTTCGTCCACGTCAGATGTAGCGAAACATGTTGTTTTTGACGCTCCGCTTCATGGAGACTGGTTTCCCGTCTTCGTACTCGATTCCGGATGCGCCGCCGTCTCCTGCGTGTTCTTGCATTCTTAGTTGAAATGCAGCGTCGAGCTCTGCTTGTGTCTTCACCTTGGCCTTGGCTGCCTCGACATGGTCTACGCCTTGCTTTGAGTTCGATTCGCCCTCTGGCTTGATAGACGATTGCTGTTCTCTATGAGTTGCGACGCATTGCAAAAGATAGAGCTGAACTCACGGGTTCCTGAACCTTGTCGTGCTTTGATCCGCTGTTGCTTACTTCAGTCATGGACGACTTGCCGGAACAGCAAACCCTCGAGGTGCTGAAAGCACGAGTCGTAGGAACGCGGCAAGCGATAAGTCGCAGGTTCATCATCTTGTATGTTTGCGCTGGTGTCTGTGACGGGTGATCAAGGTATCAAACAGCACGACGAGGCGCTACTTCTGGAGCATATACATTTACGTCACCGTGACTGCTGCTGGTGATGGTTGCTGAGTAAGGTCGAGCGGCGCCAAGATACGCTAGTCTCCGCGGTCCTCAAGATTCTAGCTTTGCGACTTGTCGCGAATCGACAACGACCAAGCACGCGTTTAACGACGTCCACCGGAGACGCCCAATTCTACACCGGCGCACGCCAGTCCCTCTAAACTTCCCTTGGAAGTGCCGTCAACATGGTCGTCACCAAGGTCGGACAGTGGAGCAACGTCGAGGACGAGGTGCTCAAGGCGGCCATATCGAAATATGGCCTGAACCAGTGGGCGCGATGCGCCTCGCTGCTCGCGAAAAAGACGGCCAAGCAGTGCAAAGCGCGATGGAACGAATGGCTCGACCCCTCGATCAAGAAGACGGAATGGTCGCGCGAGGACGACGAGAAGCTGTTGACCATGGCCAAGCTGCTCCCCACCCAATGGCGCACCATCGCCCCGATCGTCGGCCGGACCGCGACACAGTGCTTGGAGCGATACCAGAAATTGCTGGACGAGCAGGAGTCGAGGGAGAGCGGCGACCTGAGCTTGGCCGGCCCTGAGGGAGGAGAGTCGGCCGCACCCACCGCCGACGAGGTCCGGAGACTGCGCCCTGGCGAAGTCGATGCCTACTCGGAGAGCCGGCCCGCAAGGCCTGACGCCATCGACATGGACGAGGAGGACAAGGAGATGCTGTCTGAAGCACGTGCGCGTCTGGCCAACGTTAGCGGAAAGAAGGCAAAGCGCAAGGCGCGCGAGAGGCAACTGGACGAGTCCCGCCGACTTGCGCTGCTCCAGAAGCGACGCGAGCTCAAGGCGGCCGGCATCAACATCAAGATCACACCAAAGAAGGGCAATCACATCGACTACAACGCTGACGTACCTCTTGAGAAGGAGGTGCCCGCCGGCTTCTTCGACACCGTGGAGGAGCTCGATAGCAACGAGCGGCAGAGAGAGTCTTTCGACCCGCGGAAACAGCAACTCGCAAACAAGCGCAAGGCAGATCAGCAGGACGATGGAGGAGAGAGCAAGAAGAAAAAGAAGGAAGAAAAGTCAGGAGGGCTTGCAGCGTCCTACGCAAAGGCTGCGCAGATGCAGAAGATTCGCGAGGCGGAGCAGAGCAGCAAGCGACGCGGTCTGGTGCTGCCAGCGCCGCAGGTCGGCGAGGCTGAGATAGAGGACATTGTCAAGATGGGCATGCTGGGAGAACGAGCCGTTACTGGGGTCGGCAGTGACAATGTCGCAACACAAGGCTTGGTTGGTAATTACTCTAGCATCGTCAGCGGTACACCCATTCGCACACCGATGGCACCGAAGGAAGAGGATACAATTGCGAACGAGGCACGCAACGCTCGTCTACGCACAGAGACACAATCTGCACTGCTAGGAGGCGAAAATCCCGACTTTGAAGAGGATGAGGCGCCGGCCTCGTTGTCTGCGCCCTCGACACGACACCAGATCGTCACACCGAACCCCATGGCAACCCCATACCGACAAGGCCAGGTAGGTGCCACGCCCATGCGTCAAGGGCCGGGAGCAACGCCAATACGCACACCCCGAGACACATTGCGTCTGAACGGTGAAGATGGCGCAATGCAGCTTGTCGGACAGACACCGCGCGATATCAGACTCCGGGAGCAGGCAAAACGATCAGACTTGAAGAGTAGACTCGCCGCCCTCCCCAAACCAAAAGAAGAGAGCTGGGAATTCGAACTACCCGATGAAGCCGCCGAACCCCAACCCGTACAACTCAGCGAAGAAGACGCTGCCGAACGCGACCGCCGCGCACGAGAAGCAAGAGAAGCAGCCGAGCGCGCCGAATTCGCCCGCCAGACACAAGTTGTTCAGCGTTTCCTCCCTCGCCCATCCGTTGTCGACATCGACGCACTCATGAAGCGTGCACTTTCTTTCTCGGACCCCGTCGAGCGTGAAGTCGAAGTAGAAATGGCGCACCTGATTGCCCACGACGTGCAGAAGTTCGGATCCGGTCGTGTCACAGGAGCGGTAAAGCCGCTGCAGAAGCACTCGGACGATGCGCTACGAGCAGCAAAAATGGAACTTGCTCTCGAGTACGCCCTGCAGTCATCATCAGACAAAGCGCAATTCGCCACCGACTTTTCGTCCTCGTGGACCAACCTGCACGGCTCCACCGTCCTCCCCGGCATCGCAGGCTACGAAGAAGACGAAATCGACGAGCACCAACTCCTCATCGAAGCCTTCGACGCCAGCCAGGACTCGATCGTCACCAACGCTGAGCAGGCGAACCGCCTCGAAAAGAACCTCGCAAAGCACCACGGCGGGTACAGCGCGCGCGCGCGCCTGCTGCGCGACAAAATCGCCCACGCACACGCCGCGCTGGCCTCGCACCGCTGCGACGTCGACAGCCAGCGCACCATGCAGTACGCCGAGCAGCTGGCCATTGCCCGCCGGCTGGAGAGCTTGCGCGACGAGGTCTCGTTTGTCACGAGGCGCGAGCGTGAGGCTCAGGAACTGTATAGGTCGCGCAGGGACGAGTTGGATTCCCTGCTGCAACAGCAGCAGCAACAGCAGACTGTTAATGGGGTGGTGCAATGAGCTGTATCTATTAGAACTTGTGTCAGGGATTCTCAATGTCCATTTTATCCATTCCAGTTATCACACACTCCAAGCTTTCATCTTGTTTTCTTTTCTTCTCTCGGGTGCTTGACACACGGCGTTGGCACGGCATGGCACGGCACGACACGGCACGGCACGGCACGGCATGGCATGGCATGGCATGGCATGGCAGGGCAGGGCAGGGCATATCACATTTCATTCTTGCGTAGCGGGTCACCGCACGAGTAGCTAGTACAGAGCAGGACGCGTACCAATGTGTGATTGAAAAAAAAAAGGAAAAAAAAAAAGAATAGTTTCCAAACTCCCTATTCCATCTATCTGTGTGCTGGACCGCGGAGCAGGAAACCGCGCTAGCTGTCGGGGGGGTATAAAAGCTCAAGGACGATGACGGTGCCGTGCCGCACCGCAGCGGAGGATCGAGCGGGCGAGATGACGAAGAAGAGAAAAAGAACACGGAAGAAATGTACAGGGATAAAGAGGAAGAAGAAACGAAGACACCCCTGCGCCGCCCATGTTCGTGCAGAACGTGGTTTCTAACCCAGTGGGAGAATTCCCGGTTTCCCAAGCATAAACTCCGTCTCGGATACCTCGTCAATCATTTGGTTCGATTCGATTCGTTGAATCCACGACTATCAGCGTCGTCGTCGTCGTCGTCGTCGTCGTCGTCGTCGTCTACTACTTGCAAGAACAAGAAGCCTAGCACTTCCCGTCCAGGACCTCGAAGATGCCCACGACGCCCGCATGCTCGACGCCCCAGGGCCGGGGCTCGAGGACGTGCAGCTCGCTGCCGAAGGTGCGGCTCTCCATCTGCATTTCGAACTCGAGGGAGCTGGGGCGCCGGCGCACGGCGAGCAGCTCCGCCAGGCTGTGGCGCGAGCAGCTGCTCTGCGGGGACGAGGCGCGCGAGTACGAGCCCGAGCCAGATGGGTTGCGGGATTGTGTCAGCGGGGAGGTGGTAGAGGTGCTGCTGTAGCTTGTGGCGGATGCGGAGCGCGAGGAGCGCGTTGGGCTGAAGGCTGTCTTGAGGGTGCGCATGGTCTGCGAGGGGTTGCGCAGGGGCTGGAAGGAGCCAGAGAAGCGGTTGCTGCGGGTTGGCATTGTCGGTTGATAGAAGAGGGTGTGGGGGGTGTTGTCGTTTTCAGAGCCTTGGAAGGAGTGATGGTATGGTCGAAGAGAAAGGCCGTTCAGAGCAGATCCAGCTGTTGACACGTTTTTGGAAATGAGGGGTCTGAGGTTCTTCAAAAACGTAGTTGTAGTTCCGCAAGGGTTGGGACTGGCAAGCAAAAGAATGTTATGACGTGTTTGGTCCGCGCGTTGTTGAGGTGGTGACACGGGTGTTACACGTTGTCAAACTCAACAAGTTGTGTATCTTCGACGGCAATGTATGTCTACAAAGCAAACAGTCGATGCAGGCCAAGAGTGTTGAGGGTGAGCGAGACGAGAAACAGAAAACGAAGCTGAAGAGCAGATGTAGGTAGAGAAGCGGAAAGCAAAGGTGAGGGCCGAGCAAGCTTGAAGTAGTATGCAGGATGCAGCTCTCACACCCGCGACCACCAACGACGGATGTTTAAGGATGCGTGTCACAGGTCGCACACCCGTGCGCAATATGTCCCAGGTGCTCAAAGTCCGGGTCGATCCCTGCGCTTGCCATCCCCTCACAGCTTCAAGGTCGGGGATGCATCCCGGCTGTCTGATCAGGGTGCAGAAACAAGCGAAATTCTGCCACGGAATGATTGCGCCAACAAGCTGTTTGCCTGCTACGTACCAGAGCCGGCTGACTGGACGGACTCGAAGGCGTGAGCATGATCGCGGAAATTGCGAGCCCGACTGTGGATTTTCTGACGCTGCGCGTCGGTCTTCACCATCGCCAACCACCATCGCAAACATGCTCAATACAATCGTCTTGCACCAACACCTCGGCCGAGCGCCCACAAATCACGCCTGACGATGAAGCCCCCCAACGTCGCCGTCCAGCAAGCGAGCCGTCTCAACATGGCCGTGTCCGCGCAGCCAAGTGCGTAGCAAGACCACGTGTGACGAGAGAGGGGCCTTCTGGAACCAGCAATGGCGTGCGCTGCGGCTGTCTGGAGTATGCACCAGTGTTTCAGCGTGGGACGGACATGGATTTTCGCCTGTCGGACAAATCTTGCTGCATCGTTTGCGATGCGTGAGCGAGGCGATGTAAAGAGAGGAGTGGGTGGCAGACTGGAAAGGTTGGGTGTGTGGGTCAGTGCGTACGTGATGGAGAGATGGTGGTTAGAGGTGAGATGTGCTTGATAGCGGTGCCGGAACGACCGAAGTTCACATTTCAGTCAAAACAACAGCAACGACAACACGCACGTTACGCACTCAGCATCCCACCAGGTAACGAGTCAAGAAGTGAAATAATCGCTATTCAACATGACGCCACCGCTATGCTATGCTGATCTAGGAAGCTCATCCTCCGCTAACCCCATTATCGTCTCCATCATCATACTCCTCCTCATCCCCATCATGCCAAATGAATACATACAAAACTCTAGTCTATCCTGTAATGTGAGACACGTCAACATGCCATAGTATACCTCTTATGTGTCGGGTTGATGCCGGGGCAATGCCCTTCTAGGCCATTCCAAACGTTCATGCAACGTCTTTCGTACCAGCTACCCCTGCCCCCAGCACCTATTCTAGGCATGGTATTTGTTCGTCTGTCCGTTGTTCCTGCATGTGTAGAGGTAGCCTTGAAAATTTCGCGCGGATTCAGGATCCTGTTGTACTCCGCTCCGACGCGCAAGATGGTCGTTTGCGTAACAAGGATCGACCGGACGCTGCCGAGCTGCTCAACTACGCTTCGTTTAGTGCGACGAGGCTGTGTAGTCGACGATCTCGATCATCCCTGGAGAGCGTTGATTATGCATGGGTTTCTCATACGTTTCTCGTATACGTATGGGATTAGTGTCCAGGTCGTCGCTGCGTGAAACTTCTGCGGATACTCTCGCCCCAAGCAGAGCTGTCCAGAACTTCCAGAACGTCGGCTGCACTGACCGCGCTATTTGCTCTGTTACGGGTATCTGTCGGTGCAAGTTGCTCTTCGAGCGGGCTAGGCGGTCGGCTGAGAGTAAGAGCCGATGCAAAGTGCCAGTCAGCATCGGCAGGTGGCGATAATGGCGATGCTCGTGGTGACGACGGCGAGAGCGGTCCTCCTCGAGTGGGCGAGCCCGTGGGTGACATCTGGATCGAGTTCGATCGGCTGCGCATCGTCGTGTCTAGACTTGGTATCGAGCGGAGACTGCCGCCCGAAAGTCGATCCCCAGAATGCAGATCGGTGGGTGAGAAGAGTGGACTTCCGCTTGGTGATTGTTGTCCGCGCTGCGCGTCTGTGATGTCTTCATCGTCGATGAAGATCTCGGGCACGTTGAACGTTGGCATCGTCGCCATGCGGCCTTGCTTCTTCTGCTCCATCGCGCGTCGGAAACGACGAGCCCAATACAAGGTGTCAAAAAAGCCAACAACGACGTTGCGCCGCACAGCTTCTTCCACACGCTGCAGGCGAGCTCTGCGCCGTAGAAACTCCTCGAGCCTGGTCCAGTGTTAGAATAATGCCGACGAGCCATGTCAAGAATCAACGTACCTCAAGCTCTTGTTGTCGTTAATGACCTTGTGGTGAGCAAGAATCATGAGCAGCGAGGTGAACTGAATGCCTCGGTCTGGGTCACTCGACACGAGTACCTCTTCGTAGAAGGTATTCATGCGTGCCCTTCTGCGACGGATTTCCAGGACTGGAAGTTGCGCAAGACGGCGATTGAGCTTGTCAAGATCAATCTCTGGCGAAGGTTCACGGCCTCCGAGGTTGAGGTTCGACGCGCGGCGCGATGTCGTGGCGCACTCCTCAATCAACCGACCAATTGTGAAGTCGCCGTCGTAAATTCGCATCTCAAAGATCCCAGAGAGTTCCTACTGATGTCAGTACAGCGTCGCCACCTGGCACTGGAAGTACTTACGCCCAGAAGTCTCGGGAAGACATCTCGTGAGATATAGCCTGTCCCGTTAGGATCGAACTCAGCCCAAGCCTGCTTGAATCGCCGGACTTCTTCTCGGCTGATGACCGACAACCCACTGCTCCGCTGGTAAACGTAACTGAAACTTTCGTAGATCAACGAGACGAACAGATTGACGAAAATGTACATGCTGAGAATGTTCCAGCTGATAAACAGCGCTCGCGCCCATTCAGGACTGCCACAATCGCTCTCGAAGTATCTTTCTCCTTCTGTACAGTAGGGTTTATCGACATTGGCGTAATCTTCCATGAACTCGTTCCAACCCTCGCCCATGCTCATTGAGAACAAGAAGATGAGCGCTTTGGGTACCGTGCGGAAGTTTTGGTTGGCGGTTTCGTTGGCACCGAATCGAGTGAGACCAAAGGTCTGTGTGAGCGCGATAGAATAGACGAGGAACAACACAAACCATGTGGCGAGCAAATTTGCAATAGCCGCCAAACTCGCCGCTGCGGTTTTGAAGAGTTGGTCGAGCTGATTGTTTCGAGGAATCAGCATGAGAGCGATCGATACAAGGCACAGCTTATGCAGTTGAACAAACACTCTCTCGTCTCGTCGCGCAAGAATGAGGATGGACGTAGCAAACGTGCCAGAGACGGCAAAGAGCGAGAAGACGTCCCAGGAACTCCTGCGAAATCGGTGCCACGTAAGGCCAAGGATACGAATTACAATGTTTGCAATGAAGACGCATGTCAAAGCGAGAAAAATATAATCTGTTGATGCGTTAGCGATTTCTTAGCTTCAAGATGGGGAGAGCTTACCTCTGGCCAGGTCCCACCCTCCATAACCTGGATACCATTCTAAGCAAAGTAGGATCAGATGCAGAATGAGCACTCCAGTGATGAAGCGTTGCCATTTGCCCGTCTTGCGCACAGCTCGATGATAGCACCACTCTTCCCAAGATTCACGCTGTCTTGTAGACGAAGGGCGCTTCGATGGCGATACTTGTCGAAGCAACTTGCGCAATTCGAGCCAAGAACGTTGATCGGTTGTGAGGAACGCTACTCCGGTCTGTTCGGTATAGTTGCGCATGAAGACGGAGATGAAAAGCGTCAGGACGAAGACGGCACCGAGCAAGTTGAAAACAATGAAGAACACGCCGTTGCCTCTGCGGCTGAAGTCTTCGGGTTGAGTGTTAACACCAGTAATGGCCATGCTTGAAAACAACAAATCTGTCCAGCCTTCCTGTGAAACAATCTGAAAGAGAATGAAGAGCGAGTCTCCAAAGTTGTCAAAATCATAGTAAGGGTTGGCAGCTAGGCGTGGCGCCAGAACGTCCCAGTCAAAGGGTGAGCTGTTGTACTCCCCAACACAATCTTTGAGATTGGTAGAGCCGAAATCGTCGTCGTTGCAGGCCTGGAATTGTCCGACGAAGATGTTCAGTCCGTATATAGCGAACGGGATCAACAAGCTCAGAGACACAAAGGCGGCCTGAAAACGTTAGCAATGCGGCGACGACGAAAGCATAAGCAAGAACTCACCGAAAACAGTTTCCACCATCCCCGAACTATGAGCGAGTGAAAGTGATCGCGAGTACTGTCACTGACGTTGAGTAGTCGAAGGGCTCTGAGGGCTTTGAAGGCGCCAACGGTCCTTGTAACTTGCCCTTCGTTCAGAAGGGACGTGGCGACGTTGACCCACAAAGTAACCAACACAACGCCGTCAATGAAACCCCATGAGCCACGAAAGTAGGCGTTTGGCGTCCAAAAGAATCCATCAGCGATAACTTTGACGAGCGCTTCGAATGTAAACAGGACAGCAAAGCCCATGTCAGTCCAAACAAACCAATTCCTGACGCTGAATTCATGCTTCATGAAGTATTCTCGCTGATAAAGAGGCGTAGTGACACAGGCCAAAAGCACCATGGCGATGATGGCAGCGTAAACAAAGGCCGAGAATGCGTACCAAATTGGAACCGATGGAGCTAATCCCTCGATGCGATCACCGCCGCGACCGGGTCCCACTACACGCTGACAGAGCCTGCGGATGGGGTTGCTAGGTCTAAACAGGAACAAGGAAACGTTGTAGTTGGGGTGGTTCCGCAGATACTCTCGCTGTGCCTTCTTCCGTCTTTCTGTAGCAGACACTACTTCTTTCGCCATCTTTCTGGGGTCGAGGTCCTCGTATGCCCGGCCATAATCGAGTGGGGCATAGAAAGGATTTGGCTCTCTGTGAACGGTTCTGCGCAGGATTCTCTGCCATATGGTGGACATGGTACCCGAGCCAACGACTGTCTTTGCAGGGCGAATGCCGGGTCGAGGCTCTTCATTGTGGGGTGCAGCATCTTCATCCCCTTCGTCCAGGAAGTCGCGAACAACGGCGTCCTTGAGCAACATCTCGGCTGCGGCAGAGCCGTAATCCAGCGGATCCCTCCGGTTCGCATGACCAAGCTTGAAGATTGACGACAGAGACAAATTACTATTCAACGTAAGCCAGCACTCAATGAGCATGTGCAGCTACTCACCCATAGGCGGAGCTGAGCCCCTGCTCTTTTTGTTGCAGGAAAGCCTTGACCTGTTGCAAACGTTTCTCGTCTTCCGATACGTCAAAGTTTTCTTGGATGACAGCAATGAACATATTCAGGACGATGACTGAAATGTGTTAGCTGGGTTTTTAGACAAAGCCGTCCATACTTACGATTGGCAAATATGAACCAAAGGATACAGAACGAAGCTCCAATCCAAGCGGTACCAAAAGCCCGCTGGTAGTTAGTGACGGTGTACAAGATATCAGTCCAGTTTTCACTGGAGAAGATGATATACATGCCAATGAAGGAGTTGAAGATGTCATTGAAGGATACGCGGATCGTAGCGCCATCAGCTTCTTCAGGTATCTCGCCACGAAAGAGCTGAGAAGCAAAGATGGATGCAAGGAACGTGAGGAGGAATACGAATAGGATCAGGTTGAGCAGACCGCCGACGTTGCCGAAGACGACCATCTGAGTACACGTCAGCTCTGGTAAACCAAAAGAAGGTGAATGGACTTACGATGAGATCCCGAGTCACAGGAACAGCCAGTACAATACGGTAGACCCGCATGATCTGAAAGATACTCAGCCAAGCATAGGCCCTTCCACCGTGTGCGTGTTTGATCACCGGTATCTGGATGACGGTGGTGATGATGGCAATAGCCAGGTCGGTGAGGTTGCGCTTGCTTCTGAAGAAGTGTCTCCAGTCCACAATAAACCGGACAATAATCTCAACGAGCAGTACAAAGGTAGTGACGATCTCGGTCACATCGATAAAGTTCCGCCGGGAGTTGCTCATGCCGGCGCTTTTCATCATCTGGGCGACCAGACCAAAAGCGATGACCACGACCCATACTCCGGATGTCTTGTCGTACATGCGCTTGAGGCTGCTGACGCGCTGGTTCGCTTCTTCTTTCTCATTGTCTTCTTCGACAATCTGCTCGCCTGTGAAAGCGCTGGTTTTGCTCTCCTCGCGGATGATTTGGAATGTGGAAGTGATGACGGCGATCAAGAGCGATACAAGCCATAGACTGAGGACTAGGATTCCCACAATGAAGAAGAGCGCGCTGATAAGGTAGTCGGTATCTGACACGGTGTAGAGCAGATCGGACCAAGTGTTGGACGACATGATGACGAAAACCAGCTCCAGGGACTGTAGAATATTGTCAAAGCTCTGGGTGCCGTTGTAGGGGTTGTCGGCCTCAACGCAACGGGAGTTCACGGGACACAAGAAGCCCTTGCCGTGTTCAGGACCGGGAGACCGCTGCCCCGAGGCAAGCTCGTAGCCCTCGTGGACGAGCACTCCTGAGCCGTTCCTTACCAAATGGCCGCCGCAGAATTGGTCCGAGTTGGTGAATGGCTCGAATACGCCGTCGGGATCGGTCCACACGCAGTTTCTTCGGAGACTAGACTTGAAGCTTTGCACACCGACGATGGAGAATAGAAGCCAAAAGAATCCGATCAAGAACGCTACGTTCAAGAGCAGGGGAGCCGCTTTTTTCAAACTTCTCAAGATGACCTACGCTCTCATTAACAAACACACGTCACGATTTACAGATGGAGGCTTACCGAAGTACCGCTCGTAAGGTTCAAGAGGCGAATGATACGTAAGCAGCTGAGCATTTGGAAGACCAGAATCACGCGGGTGTTTTCAATGTCAAGGGCACCTAGGAGTAGGGCGATCCAAAACGAGACTACAGCAACAAAGTCGGTTCGATTGAAGGAGTGCCTCAAATAGGCTCTGTGCGCTAGGCGAACACGTTGTCGCTCGCGCGGATCACTCAGTCCAACGTCAGGGTGCATCTGGGCAGTTGTGAAGGTCCGCAGCACAGAAGGCTGTTGAGGGCCCATGGTTGAATCGGTGTCGGTACCGCCTCTTCTTTGCGACGGCTGTCGTTGAGGCCCGCCAAAGAGTTGGTTGGCTTTGCTGAGCACGGCCTCTCGCAGGCCGACCTGTCTGTTGATGGTACTGTACTCGACTGGGTTGATGATGAAGCCAGACACGATGATTCGGATGATGACTTCGATTGTGTAGACGATGAACAAGCCGAGAAGGACCCAGTCGATGGGTTGAAATTTTTGCAGTTCCTTGACATGACCAGGCCCGTACTGCGCCTTGTTCCTCGCATCAACCGCCAGGAGGACGGTTTGCACGACGATGAGGACAAGGAGTATGGGTTCCGTGACTGGGTTCACGAGGAGGTTGCTCAACTTCAACCGCAGCGTGCTGTCGGCGGGAAAGATACCCAGGCTCTTGCCGCGGAAGGGATTGGAGGGCCTCTGCCATTGGGCGCTTGACCTGCGGGAGCGTACGGTGGGTGTCTGCGGTTTCTCAATGGGGGTTGTGGGCCCAGGCGAAGAGGGGCCATCCGTCATGTATTCAGGTAACACGGTCAACGAGGGTGGGCGTTGGGTACGCGGCCGATTCAGGGTGGATTTTCTCTGGATATGGCGCTCGGCTACCTCTGAGTCGTTGCTGACGTTGACGACACGCTGAGACATGTTGCGCACGATGGTTCCGGCGCGATGCAGCGGCGACCCCAAGTGGCCGGGCGAGAGCGAGCGGTTTCTGCTTGGCGAGGGACTGAGACCTGTCGCAGTTTCCGCGTTTCCCACATCGCCGCTGTACGTTGCGCGTGGCGACGTGCGTCCGGGACTCAAGAACTGCACGCTCTGGAAGCTGGAGCGGTCCATGGAGGGCGGCGAGATGTTGACTGCAGCGCCGCTGATGGGCTGCAGATGGCGGGAGTCGGTCAGATGCGCAGTGTCGTCTTCCATGGGCGAGAAGTAGCCATGGTCCTCGGAGGTTGCGCGTGGCGCATAGGGATCTTGGCTGTATGGGGGGTAGGGGGGGTAGGAGTGATCTGACGAGCCTGGGGTGGGCAGTATGGGCGACAGCGGCGGTGAGGTGTCGCCCTGGAAGCTCATGTCCATGCCGAAGCCAATGGCCGACTGGAAGGCGCCTGCGTCTATGGGCGAGTCGATGCCGTCGTCGTGCACCCTGCGTATCCCGCCATGGCCAGCTGCCGTGTTTGTGTTTGTGTTTATGTTTGTGTTTGTGTTTGGGTTTGGGTTTGTGTTTGTATTTGTGTCTAAGTCTAGGTGGGGACGGCGTGTTGGGCTTGGCGAGACTTCTGCGATGGGCGCATACTGCGACGTCCGGTACTGGCCCGTGGCTAGGGAGCCCGTCTGCCTGAGCAGGTTGCGCCCACGGTCGCTCAGGGTGCGGCGGTGCTGGTGCGGCGCGGGCGTGGGGGCGTCGTCTTGGTCCGGCGGGCGGCTGAGGTCCTGCAGCGGTATGGACTGATGGGTCTGGCTTCGGCGGTGGCTGTGGTTGCGGCCGGGATCGGGGTAGGACATTGGAGCTGCTCTCCACTGCGCATCTGGCCCGTCTTCAGCTGGTGAACACTACCGCAGGCACATGGAGGACGACGGAAACGGAGGCCGGGCGGGCGTGGGGGCGGTAGAAATGCGAGGGAGACGCCGAGGATGGTATGCGCACGCTGGGGAGGGAGTTGTAGGAGGGAGGTTTGCAGGGCGGAAAGTTGCAGAGATGCGGGATGGCGGCAGTGCCAGCTCGCATGTGGATATCCGTAGGCCAGGGCAGGCCAGGGCAGGCCAGGGTCGCCGCAGGGCTGAGCTAGGGGAGGGTACGCGTGTGTGGTTAGCCCAACGCTCTTTGGCTGTGGGGGCCGTAGAGGCTGCAAGGAACATGATGGTGTTCAGCCTACGGACGCTGGCTACACATATACCCTGACGCACATGCATGCTCTCTGCTCTCTGCTCTCTGCTCTCTGCTCTCTGCTCTCTGCTCTCGGCTTTGGACTTGGGCTTGTGGCTTGGGCTTGTGGCTTGAACTTGGGCTTGTGCTTGTGCTTGTGCTTGTGCTTGATGACACGAACCAGCTCAGCCACACGACGGTGCTCGTGCTTGATGACACGAACCAGCTCAGCCACACGACGGTGCTCGTTGCCGATCGATAGCCTTTGCTTCCTCACGGATCCCCCGTTGGCAAATGCAGGCCCCTGTCAGCCGCACGCGTTTCAGCCACACTTGCAACACGCATTGACAGCCTTGCAACGCCTGTCTCTTGACTGCGCTGTGTCGGTTCACCACGACTTGGTCAGTGAGCCTCGAGCACCGTCTGTCGTCGAGGAGCCCGAGGAGACGGAGCACCGAGTCGAGTGGGATGCAAACTGGCCACAGCCATACCATGCGAGTGACGGCATCCCTATGGCCGTGAACGCACACAAGCCCGAAGAGCCGCCATGACGCGTAAAGAAAGGCCCATGTGCGCGCAGTGGGATGATTGCATCAAGATCTGCCGGCTGCAGTGACGTGAAGGGAGAGCGCACGCTAGCTAGTCCTAGTCCTCTTTGGGCTTCTTCCGTTTTGGCCGCAATTCCAGGCTACGCGCCCTCGTCTTCACCACCTCACGCCCTGCACACCCACTGCACCGCTCGATTCGCCCTCCACGTGCCCGTCTTCCACTCCACGCACCCGCGCCCACCGTCTAGGAGCCGTCTTCGACTACCGCCGACCACCGCCGACCACCGCCTGCCACCTGAATCCGCCCTTGGAACGCGTCGCCTACGGCACGCTCCACCACGATGCCTGCCCGCAAGCGCGCCGCGAGCGAGATGGAGCGGGAGGAAAGCACCGAGACGCCGAGCACGTTACAGAGACTGCGCAGCATGTGGCAGTTTGCCAACCTCGCCCAGTACGTTGCCCTATTCGGCGACGCCGTAAAGATCGACAAGGACTTCGACATCGAGGTACGCCCACTTTGCGCCGGACACAGCCGTGCATGCGCTGAACACCCTTCTGACGAACCGGCCACTGATTGAGATGCAGGAGCTGGAGTCCGAATGCCTGAAGCCTGGGCCGTCCGAGAAGCTCGCCGCCATCGGCCTGGCGCTTCTGAAGCATGTGTCGTCACACAAGGGCCTCACGTACGCTTAAACCACTCCCGCACTGAGCTGCATCTGACCAATCCCAGGCCAGCCATCTTCGATGAATACACACGCCGCCAATACCTCGCCAAAGCACCCGAGCGCAATCCTTTCGGCGAAGAAGACGAGCCCAACAAGTTCGACGACTTTGACGTCTTCACCAAAATACGCGTTCTGCAGCAGCTCTCCACGTGGACACTGAACAACCCAAACTCGATACGGGAAAGGCTAGCCGCCACCGACAGCGAACAAACACTATGGGTAAGCATTCCAGTCATCACCTCGTGGGCAATCGCTAATCGACCTACCCAGCGCATGGAACCTACCGGCTGGGACTCGCAAGATCGAGTTCTGTTTGTGCTCGACGACAACCGCATGTACCGCCGAACCGATCCCCCTGCTTCCGCGCCTCCACAAAAGGCAAAAGCCAAAGCCAAATCGAAGTCAAGGGCGAACAAGTCAAGAGGTACCCGGGCTAGCAAGCGTCAGAAGCAGTCGACGCCGGAAGTAGAGGACGAGGACGAGGACGAGGACGAGGACGAGGACGAGAACGAGGACGAGGACGAGGTCGAGCAGGAAGAGGCTCCCGCGGTTCAAGAGCCAGAAGTAGTCGAAGACGGTCTTGGCGGCATGAAGTGGGAGTGCCTCTGTGTCACCCTGGAGGATTACCGCGACTACCTCAGCGGCATCCGGAGAAGTCGTGACCCCAACGAAAAGATACTGTACAAGCGTCTCGAGGAGGAGGTGATTCCGGTAATGGAGGGGTTGGCCGAAGAACAGGCGCGGAAACAAGCTCGCAAGGCAAGAGAGTTGGAAAACCTGCAGAAGCTCGCCACAGCGAAACGCTCTTCTCGCATTTCGGCCAGGGTCGAGAAGCAAAAGGAGGTCGAGGAGGTCGAGGCTGCGGAGCGCAAGAGACAAGAAGAGCTCGCCATGGCCAAGGCCGAGCAGGCGAAACAGAGGAAGCTGGAAGAGGTAAGAAGCTACCAACGCTTCCAGGATGAAGCTGACATGCGGCAGGCACACGACTCTCGCAGAATGACACGAGAGCAGCGGCTTCGTGAACGCGAGACTGCAAAGGTCCTGAAGGAAGAAGAACTGCGCAGGCTACAGGACAACGAGCAAAAGCTGGCTTCCAACAACGCCCGTTTGTCTGAACGACATCTCAAAGCGATGATGAAACAACACGAGGCCGACCTCAAGAGACTCAACGAGGAAGAAGACTGGTTCTTCGACTGCGAGAAGTGTGGTGTCTACGGGTCGAATCTGAACGACAACTCGCCGCAGGTGTCGTGTGAGAAGTGCAACGTGTGGCAGCACGTCAAGTGTCACGGCATCTCAGAAGAAGAGGTGGAGGATCCAAAGTTCGAGTTCATCTGCACATCGTGTAAGCGCAAAGAGGAGGATGCTAACCAGCCCAAACTGCCGCCCCTAAAACTACGAATGACTTCGGCTTCACCAGCTTCTCGAGCAAACGGCGAGGTTTCTTCGACTTTGCAACGCCGCTTGGAGTCTGTCACAATCCCTGCACCCCGTCCTGCCTCGTCACAAAGCCATCAACCACATTTCCAGCCTGCACAGCCTTGGGTCGATGGGCCTAGTCTGTCTCCTCGTGGGCAAGCTCTCGGACCTCCTGGCATCCAAAACTCGGAAGCTGCTTACGGATCACCGTCTCGCATCCCAGACGGCAGTTCTTCACCAATACGGCAGCGACCGGCCTCTTCCTCACGACCAGCTGAAAGCTCTTTCAGGTCGAATGGCCTTGGTTCTTCGCCGCCGCCCTTCAATCTACCGCAAGCACCAACAAGTCCGTTCAAGAGCATTCGCATGCCTCTTCCCCAACAGAACGGCGGTTCATTTGGCTCGTCAAATCCATTCGGTCCATCACAGCACACGCCCGTGGCCCAGACCTTCAACCAGAGCTTCAATCAGAGCTTCAGCCGACCAAGCACAGCCGCTGGACCCGCTGGATCTCCAGTAAAGCATTCGCCCGCAAACTCACCGCGCCCCGCAAACGGCCTCCCAACCGTCTACAACTTCAACAGTCCGCACTCTTCCTTCCCTCCCAGCTCCGTACAACGACCCTCTTTCTCACCGATAAAGCACAGCTCGCCAGCCCCGACGCCACACATGTCTTCACCCGTACCCGCGCCGGCGCCTGTGCGCATTGCTCCCTCGCCAGGCCAGATGCCGGCGCAAATCTTACCCGACGCCATCCCCGCGCCGCTGAAGCACGACGGCGCGCGGCCGACGAGCAGCCACGAGATGAGCGAGACGCCCATCTTCCCGCCCATCAAGAGCCTGAACCCGGACGCGAGTCCGCAGATTCTCAGCCCGCCGGTCAAGAAGAGCAGTCCGTCGCCAGACCGGCATCGACTTGTCCCGCTTGGCGAGAACGGGCTCGGCTCGGCTCAGTAAGCCTTTGTGGTTGCTGTGTTTGGGTTTCTTCTTCTATTTTCCCACTTGCTTTATTTTTCTGCGCAGTCTGGTTCACTGCTCGCGCACGCGGGGGGGGGGGGGGGGGCGTCTAGCGTGTTTGTGAAAACAAAACAACCGCCATGTTGCCATTTCTTTTTGCATATCAGGGTCAGAGTCATTCAGGGTCAGTCAGATTCGAGTTGGGGTGGAAACGGTAAACATGGACGCAAAGAAAGCGTGTTTGCTCGCTTGCATGTACCGTATCTCCGGGCTCCATTTTCTTCTTGTCTGTTCCTCACTTGGAGCTGAAACGCGACGTCTGCAGAGACAACCATCGAGTTGGCTAGACTCTTATGCATTGCATTCCTTTTCTACCGTAGCCTGTCCTGTGCACCACTCACTACACGCAGCACCAACCACCCAAAACCGAAGCAAACGAGTCCATTCCCTCTCTCCGCCAACCACCAGATCCGCCGATTGTCTAGACCTGCACACGCGCGATACGGAGTAGTGTCGCTCTTACACAACTACCTCTTCGGTTTGGTTCTTTGTTTTTATAGTCGTGTAAGTGCACACAGACGTGCTTACAGGTGTTTGGTCCAAGACCAGCGTACCTTTCCCCCTCCCCGACTAGCGCGACCCCCCCACGCTAGGCAACTACAGATTCATACATACATACACTACACTACACTACACTACACTACACCACACCACATTGCACGAACGATCCTACGCGTGTCCCTTTCGCCGTAGCAAACGCACGTTCTCAGAAATAAAATAAATCTGGCGTCGGCCTCTACGCAAGAGAGATTCAGACCCCCTTCCCCCCCTCCCAAAGGTCTCACGTGGCAAGCTAAACTAAGCTGACTAGCTACTTGCACTTCCATCCTCTCGGTGCGGATAGAGGATATGGAATCTGCAGGCAAACTGCACGCCGCGTGCGATGAATGCCGTAAGCACCCCGTTTCCCCTCGCCTTTCTCTCTCTCTCTCTCTCTCTCTCTCTCTCTCTCTCTCTCTCAAACAAGACTTTTCGAACCCCCGTACCTTTCTCCTTCCCCCGTTTTGCTTTGCTCACAGCTGCCCTGTTCAGGGATGCGCAAGTTGAAATGCTCGGGGCACAGACCGGCGTGTGGACGCTGTGCGCGGGAGGAGAACGAGTGTGTGTACTCGCTGCGCAAGACGATGGGGCGGCCGAGGAAGAGGCGGAGAGAGGGCGAGGACGAGGGCGAGGGCGATGTCGAGATAGGGGGTGAGGGTGAGGCTGAAGTTGAGGCTGGGGCGTTGGAGCTACGGGGTGCTTCTGCACCGGATAGTGGACGGCTGGATGGGGGGTTTGAGTTTGGGGGTGTGTTTCTGCCGGAATTTGGAGAGGGGCGGAGGTATGCTCAGGGCCAGGTTGATCTGGGTTTGCGGGGATGCAACGGGCCGTCGCCTCCGATGACGAGCTTTGAGTGAGCTGCCTTGCGTGAAGAACGAAGACGGTTGGCACGGTGCTGATGTGATGCTTGTAGTTTTGGTGTCACGCCGCCACTTGATCCGTCGCTATGGAGACTCCACTCCACCCGGCCGACATGCACATCGCAAACCCACCCACAGCTCTGGGCCCTTGCACCTGCCTCTCCCTCACCTACCTAACGCTGACCGACCTGCAAACAGTCCCCAGCCTGTCCTTCCCACAAGTCATCTTCCCGCTGCGCAAAGCCATGACCGCCGTCTCCGCGGTGCTACACTGCCCAACATGCCCTCTGGACCCCTTCTCCGCACTCCAAAACGTGTCCTCGCTCACCTCCCTCTTCAAAGCCATCGTCTCGCGCTTCGCAAAGGCACTGGCCGAAGTCGATCTCGAAGCACAGCGGCTGCGCGCCCAGGCCGCCAGGAAGCCGTACCGCATCGGCGACAACAGCCCCGCGCTTTCGCACCTGCACACGGGCACGCTCGACTGTCCGATGGGGTTTGATGTCGAGCTGCAGCCGGACGTGTGGAAGACGTTGGTCAAGGCGGCATTGAGGACCGAGATGGACGGTGGGGGCAGCAATCCTACGCCGTTGATGCGGTTGCTGAGGGAGACCGAGGAGAGGCAGGCGAGGTGGCATGGTGATGGGGGGCTTCTTGCTAAGGAGCGTAGGAGGTTGTGGGGCCAAGAGGATTGTGAGAAGGAGGAGTTGGCGTGTGAGGGGTTGGGGAGCGAGCATATTAGGAGGGTGATTGGGAGGCTGAATTGGGAGTGATGGGTACAGTAAATGGTTTATTGCTATCTGTGCAGGGACTAGGCGGTCTAGCCGAGCAGCCTGGCAGCCATGTCTTCCATGTCTTCGAGAGTTTCGGGCTGCTCCACGACGTGTCGCGCACCGTGGCCCTTCTTGCGCTTCTTCCTGTTGCTCCCCTCGTCGTCTTCCGAGTCGGACTGGAACCACTTTTTCGGCTTCTTCTCGACCAGCTGCGGCGCCTCTTCCTCCTCATCCTCGTCGTCGTCGCTGGACGCTGCATCTGCCCTGAAGTTCGCCAGGAGATCTTCACCGGCGTCTGAGAATTCCGCACCACCCTCCTCATCGTCGGAGGCATCAACAGTCTCGCCTCGCTCCTTCTCCTTCCGCTTGCGCATCTTCTCTCTCCTCTTCTCGCGCGCCGCAGCCTTGTCGTCGACATCAGCCTGCTCGACAAGCTGGCGTGCAGACTCAATGAACTTCTGTCTCTGCTCCTCGGGCAGCCCGCGGGCCTTGAAGTCGTCTTCGTTCTCAAGCTCGTACACCTCGTGCGGGTTGCCTTCATCGTCGTAGACGAGCTTCTTGCCCTTGTCCATGAATTGCAACAGCTTCTTCTTGGACTTGAGCAGCTTCTCGCGTCGGTTCGAGTCGATGACGAGGGGCTGCGAGGCGCCCGCAAGGTTGACGACTTTGCCTCCTGGTACAGCGGGGTCGGTTGTGGCGTCGATGCCGAACGTCTCGTTGTCGTCGGCCTCGTCGTCGCTGTCGGCGGGAATCCTGCGCTTGACAGCCATAAAGTCGTCGTCGCCGCCATTGGTGGCACCTC
This sequence comes from Ascochyta rabiei, assembly GCF_004011695.2. Classification (NCBI taxonomy): domain Eukaryota; kingdom Fungi; phylum Ascomycota; class Dothideomycetes; order Pleosporales; family Didymellaceae; genus Ascochyta; species Ascochyta rabiei. The sequence goes on from NC_082406.1 coordinate 1,857,206, forward strand.
CAGCGCCGGTGAATTCGTCTCCTGCTGCTGCACCCTCGTCGCCGTCCCGGACGAGTTTCTTGTAGTGGTCTGCAAGGACGTCTTGGTTCTGGCGCTCGAACATGCGGTCGTACTTTGTTCGTACGGGCTTCGACTCCTTGGGTGTTTCCTCTTCGGACTCGGACTCGGATACTTCGATTGTCTGTCTCGATGCTTGCTTCTTCTGTCTGCTGTCGTCGTTTTGCAGGAATTTGATTCTCGGTGTTCCTGGTAAGCCCAGGCTCGCTGCGTACGCTTCCAGGTCGTATTCCTTCAGCTTGAAAACCTCCTTGTCTTTCTGTAGGTACAGGGACTTGACGTGCGTCATAAATGCCTTCTGTCCTAGATACTTAACTGCCGGGTCCTTGAAGTTCATGTTCTGCAGTTGTTCCTTGATGGATGTCTTCTTCTTCTGTCGCACGTTGATGAGTTCGACTGGGACCCTCTTCTGCTCCAGGCGCTTCAGCATGCCTTCTTCCTCGCTCGGCGCCAGGAATAATACACCTCGCCCTTCACGGTTGTAACGGGCCGTGCGACCAACGCGATGAATGTACGTGTCGACGTCGTCTGGGCAATCGACCTGAATAACGAAGTCGACGGCTGGGAAATCCAAACCTCGTGCCGCCACATCTGTAGCGAACAGACATGAGTTCTTCGCTGCAGAGAATTTGGCTGTCACGTCCAGTCGAGCACCCTGCTTTTGGCGACCGTGAATATGAAGCAGCGGTATACCGGGCTGCATGTGTCGGAAAGACTCGTAGACGAATCGAACCGTCTTGGCTGAAGAGAAGAAGCATAGGATCTTCGACTTCTTGCTCGCTTGGATGAAGCTCCACAGCGTGTCCATCTTCTCCTCGATGGGGCAGATGATGTAGTTCTGCGTGAGACCCTTGGGTGTCGCGCTCTTGTCCTCGGCGTGCACAGAGACGTACTCAGGGTCTCGAAGACTCAGACGTGCTAGGTCAGAAACCTTGCGTGACTGCGTTGCGGAGAACAGCATTGTCTGACGCTCTTTCGGCAGGTATTCAATGATGGCGTCTACGTCTTTCTGGAAACCCATATCGAGGATTCGATCCGCCTCGTCCAGAATCAACATCTTTAGATCGTCGACGTTGAAAGCTGCCGTCTGCGATAGATGCTGCAGCATGCGCCCCGGTGTTGCGACCAAAATGTTCATTCTTGTCAAGGCCTCCCTCTCAAACGCCAAGCTCTTACCGCCGATGAGCAGACCGGCTGCGAACATGTGCCCGTGCTTTCCAATCTTCTTCAGCACATCGAAGATCTGGATGGCCAGCTCGCGCGTCGGCGCGAGGATAAGAGCGCCCAGGCCTGCGTCTGCACCGACGTGCTGTAGTCGGTATAGGTTTTCGAGGACGGGGATAAGGAACGAAAGGGTTTTGCCGCTGCCAGTCTTCGCGGCGCCGAGGATGTCACAGCCTTGGAGTGCGAGAGGGATTGCCTTGGCCTGGATGTCGGTCATGACGGCGAAGTGGCACGACTTGAGGCCTTGCTTGGTGGGGTCTGAGAGCGGGAGGTCGGTGAAGTCTTTGTATGTGCCCGTCTTAGGTTCCTACACAGCGTCAGTCGTGCATCTCGCGAAGTCGTCATGGTAGCATTATCCTACCAAAGCCGCAACAGCCGCCTCCAACTTCTCGACGTCGACATCGTCCCGCTTCCTCTTGGCGGCAGAGGCCTGCTTCTTGACCTTAGTGGGTCGCGTGCGACCAGTGATTCCGGTTCCGGCCATGGTCCTAGTGCATCGTCTGCCTCGAGGCTATGGTGTTGGAGTTCGAAAAGCAGTCGCGACCGAGAAATTTTGGTGGAGCAGCCGGCCCGTGCGCTTCGCCGCGGGGGTCTCGACACTCAAACGTGGATGAGGCTATCGCCAGCCCGGCGCGCGTGCACACAAGACGTCGAACACTTCCAACCTCAATCTCCACAAACGGCAGCATGGCCGACGACATCGAAGCAGAGCTGAATGCCGCTGGCAAAGAGCTGGACAAGGTACGTCACATCTACGGACTACTGCATCCTACACTAACGCGCAGCCAGGATGCCGAGATCGAGCGTATGTCAGGCGCAAAGAGAACGACACACTGTCTACAGTGGTGCTGACTGACTCCAGGTATTCGCAGCGTCTTCAGCCTTAATGCCTACGCCGTCCTCGATCTGCAGCCGGGTATGCCCGAGTCGGACATCAAGAAAGTCTACCGCGCCAAATCGCTGCTCATCCATCCTGACAAGACGCCCAACCCCAACGCCCCGGATGCCTTCGACAGACTCAAGAAGGCGCAGACAGTGCTCCTCGACGAGAAGCTGCGCGCCGAGCTGGACGAGAACATTGCCGACGCGCGCATGCTGCTGATGCGCGACAAGAAGCTGACCGCCGACGACGAGGAGACACGCAGCCCCGGGTTCCTCAAGGAGTGGCGCGAGAAGACAGCCTGGGTAATCCGCGACAACGAGCTCAGAAAGCAGCGGCAGCTGAAGGCCCAGATGCGCGAGGAGGGCCGACAGCAGAAGAAAGAGGACGAAGAGCTGGCCGAGCGCAAGCGCAAGCGCGACCACGAGCAGGCTTGGGAAAAGTCACGCGACACACGCATCAACAGCTGGCGAGATTACCAGCAGGGCAAGAAGCCGGACACTGAGGGTGGCAAGAAGAAGAAAAAGAAGGTCAAGGCTCTTGGTTGAGTGCTGCGCAGCAGTGCGTGTCAGGCCATATCAGAGCAAAGCGCAGCACATGTGCGTGTGCATCCTCGCACAGCACCATATACCACATCCTTGTGCGTCTTTCCGGCTCGCAGCCAGTAACAACACACCCCTCCGCGCGCCATCGACTTGGAAACAATGCATCCCCTTGCATCCTTACGATGCTTTTGGCAGCCATCATACCTATCAAGACTTTCGCAGCATTTAGAGTTTAGCAATGGCGCCAAGGACAGGCTGGATGTTTCATCTCTCGAGCGGCCGCAGCTCACCACGCCAATCTTGGGCTCCGTGCCCATTATCCTGGTTGCTGCGATAGGGAATCTCAACGGTGTCTCAGGTAAAGCGAACAGGCGTTCACGAGCTGGCGAGCCGTATATCTGAAACCCATAAATCCACGACACGACACACCGTCGACAGAATGCCAACATTTTCTTACAGTAACTGCCAAACATCTACCTCCTCCTCCTCCCTCTTCTCTCTGCAACGTGCTCGTGCTATCCAACAAACTTAAACCTCTCCCCTTCCCTTACCCTCCCCAGCGCCCACTTCGCGCAAACAAACTTCCGGCACCGACTCCGCCAGGACACCAGAATAGCAGCGCGCCCTACGCCCAACCACTCGACTATCAAAACCAGCAACACCCTGCAATTTCCCCTCTCCCCCAACCAGCCAGCCAGCCAAACAAAACGCAACGCACGCAACTCAACGTTGCGAGTGCACAAAAGCGGGTGCGACAGGCGATGCAGTAGCAAACGTGAACAAAAGCACGAACAGCTGCATACAGAACGGGAAACCCACCACAGCACGGCGCGGCTCCAGCGAGCTCGAGCTGGATACCCAAATTGGCATTTTGGACTGCACTGCACTGTACTGTACTGTTCTGCACTGCACAGTGCTGATCCACTCGCTGCTCGCTGCTCGGTTGCCCGCCCCAGGGAACCCTGCCGTGAACCCTACCCTACCCTACCCTACCCTACCCTACCCTGTCCGGCTGTCCTGTCACACAATTGCAAAGCCCAACCCCCCTCTCTCCTCTCCTCGTCTAGGACCTGCATATAGCTCCGATCTAAATTCTCCGGGTGGCCAATCACACACGGCAGGCCGCCAATTTCGTGAGTGATGCACCAAACGCCATTCCGCCATGCATGGGAAGGCGAGACACGTCCGTCCGCGCGCAAAGAGTGAAATCTTGCTCGGTGCTTGGTGCTTGGTGCTTGTCTTGTTGTTGACTTGTGAGATTGCGGAAAGGCGTCACACGGTGAAAGAAAAGCCCCAATGAAATGTGAAACACTACCGCAGAATGCACGGATCTACCGGTAGTTCGCTGTAGGTTCATGCGCTGCTGCGCACAAATCAGTTGTAGTGTATATACCTAGAATCAACCGCATCTGCAGCGGGATTTACGAGTACACATAAGACGCAGAGTGCGCCCCGGTGGCTGAAAACGAAATCTCAACAGGATCGTATGCTAAGAGCCCAAAGGATACGCACACGCAGGAGAAGAACAAAGCCAAGCAGGTGTAGGGTTCTATCCGAAATGACAGCACCCATGGTATCTCAAATTTAGGAACAGGAAAGGTAGGATGTTCGAAAAATGCTAGGGACATGACGTTGAACCATGTGCACCGTCACGCGTCAAGTGTTTCAAGCTGACCAGGGTGCCACGGTCCGCAACGGCATACCATGTCGAAATGAACGATCGCTAAACAAGCTGTACCACGTTGGACTGCTTTTCAACCGTCTTCGCGGCATTTGGACTCTTTTGCTTCTACTCTAGCACCTCGTGGATATTGAGGCGTCGACGCTTACCGGCTTCTCCAGGAGTATCCGGACGTTTGTCGACACTGGAACTTGATTCTCTCCGCCGCCCGCGCTCTCGATCGCTATCGATTGTGCTATGGCTGGTCGCAAGGTGGAGTGGTGAGCCCAGAGGAGCTGGCCCCGTTCGAATGGGAGGAAGCTGCAGACCCTCGAGTCGGGCTGACCGATTGAGCTCGTGTAGGGGCTCTGATGTTGCCGGCGCTGTCCGTGGTACAGATGCGTAAGGGGTAGCATGTGCTGCTGACTGTGGAGGATGGTAGGTTGGGAAGTAGCTGGCCTCCGGACCAGCAGTGGGAGAGTAGCCATACGTCGGACTGCTTGCGTAAGAGGTGGGACTGAAGCTTGGCAACGAGGTGCGGACTGACGAAAAGTTGAAAGAGTAGGGCGAGTTGGGAGCAGAGCTCGCCGATGAAGGCGGTCGAGCTTGTTGTGGGGTGTAATGCCCAGTCCTTGACGGAACAGGTGTCGGTGCCGACATGGACTGCAACGCATGGATGGGTGCCGGAGGCGCCAGCTGTTGCGTCAAAAGAGGAGGACCAAGAGGCCTAGACGGGGCGGTACGCACAACCATCGTGACGAAATACAACGACGTCCTGGCGAGTCGAATCTGAGTTTGAAGAGACTGGTATTGTCCATTGGGAAGAAGATAGCTCAGGAAGATGGGCCTGTCGGTGAAGCCATGGCTGACATGTTCGACGTCTCGATCTGCCACAGAATCCATCACTGATCGCATCGGGTCGTGCCCAATTGGTGTGATAGGTGCCATGTACGTTGGCTCGCGTTCGTCCCGCTCATCACGGAGCTCATTGCGCAACCGCTGCAAGCCTTCGGCGTGTCTCGTTTCAAGTAGCTCTCCGAGATGTTTTCCCACGACATTGCCTAGGAAGGAGACCAGATCTTGGAACGCTTGGTTTGACTTCTGGATGACTAGGTCCAAGTTCAGGAAAGCGACAGGCAAAGACTGGTACGCCAAATCCGGTCCCATAGCGTAGGAGGGTGCCGACATCCCACCATAACTGCTGATCTGTTGGGTGCGACCTCCGATAGATGATGCGACTACGCTTGGAATACTGTTCTCTCTTTGTGCAACACTTGTATGGGGTGAATCGACGACTCGATGCGGATGTGGATGCGATGCTGGGTGAGGCGCCTGGTGTGCGAAAGCATCCGTTACCGGTAAGCTCGAACCTAGAGACCGATCAGGCTGTTGTCTTCCCTCGTCCGGTCTAGTGAAGTCTCTATCGTCTCTTAGTCGTGGTCTTCCTCGTTTTTTATGTAACACGTCCTTGCATGTGTCCTGTTCGTCTCAGAGTCAGTCCCGATATATCTCCATACCCGTACCATTCTTAGCGCACCCAGTTACGAGATCGACTTACCTGTTTTCCAGATGCGACGCATCTTCCGCACGGCCGTTGCACATCGCAGCTAAGATGCGCCTTTTTGCAGTTGACGCAAGCGGAGGCTACATGGGCTTTTGTTCGTCTTGCGGGTTTAGAAGGCCTAGCAGGCGGTGGGGCTGTTATTGTCGCAGACTGCGCCTGACCCCCGGTGTGCTGTGCTCCCAAAATGTATGGGGACGCGCCAGGAGGCGGCGGATAGTTGTAGGCATAACTTCGTGGAGTTGAGGTTGCTCCATAAGAAGTATGCTCCACTGGACGGCCGTGCTGGTAGTGGTGCGCCTGGTGTTGAGGGTGATGTCCGCCAGAATACAACGACCTCTGCTGTGGGTTGCTTTGGCTCGGTAATGGCTGGCGAGGGTCGAACAATGCTGAAGAAGGTGGTGGTAGAGGTAGGCCAGCTTCGACTCTGTGTGGTACACTAAACGGTGCAGGGTACTGAAGACGCTCAGATTCAACAGTACGTGCTGGGCGTTGAGCGGGAGAATGAGGCTCTGACATGGGAGGGGATGGATAGCCTTGCTGTTCAGACCGGCTGGGACTGAACTTGGAAAAGAGCCTTGCCAGACCGAATTCTGGCTCTGTAGGTCGCCCAAACGGCGTTGAGGGATGTGAGTTCGGACGCGGTAATGACAGACTCTGCATTGCTTGACCTCTGCAATGCTCAACCGCCGCACCAACAGCGAAAGCACGGTTATTCAGACAAACAGCTCAGGATCCAAACAGATGCGTTGCCAATCAAACCGCACTCGTGTCTCCGTCTGTGACGCAAGATTAGGATGTGGTGGACAGAGGCTGATAGATGGAGGAATCTGCACGATGACACATGTAAGCCCACAAACAAGCAAAGAAAGAGCTGAACAACGTCGAACAGGCAGTTCGGCCAGCCCTGTTGGCAAGAGTAACCACCCAAACTTCGCTCCGAATTTACTTCAGCGATCATCTTTCTCTGGAGTTTCGCAAGCACGCCTGTCTGTACCAAGCCGATATGCAGGGGGCAGGAGGGTGGGGGAGGGACAGGGTTCGTCAAATACCTTTTTGATATTGCCCTCCAGCTACCCAAGATACACTACTCAACACCTTCAACGAGCCCTCGGAAACGAGTGCGAAAGATTGGAGCAACGTTGAGGGTGTCAAAACCGGTCAGGCTCAAGACGATGGGGCGAATCCGGGTGGGACGTAAGGCGTTGGGGTTGAGGACAAGGGAGCCAATGAGCAATAGACGGCGCGAAAAGGCAGAGCAGGTTCTGCCCAGTCGGCGGAGAGGGTCTTGTAATAACCAAAGTCGGTTATGGAGATTCTGTTCGCTGCTGGCTGTGGAATCCCTGCTAAGACTTGCAGATGACGGACCACGGCCGTGAGACGGGGCCACGATGTGTTCAGGGCAACGGGAGCAGGGAAGGGTGCCTGTCGGGGACAACGACATGCTGGCCTCGTTCGGCTGATGGTTCTTCGACCAAAAGGTCTGCCGCTCTCCAGGAGGGTCGATGCAGCCGCGGAAGTATGCACAGCAGCCGTGGCGCGGAGAATGCATTGATACGGCGGGCTGTCGCTGAACTGGGGGCCCTGTCACTTGTGCTGGCCCCTGCTATCCGAACCGTCTTCGGCCAGGGCTAGCTGACGATACCCTAGCGCGCTCACTATTGCACCCATTGTTTTGCAGCCGCCCGAGCAAACCTTGGGAACAAGACAAAGCATAAGCTGGCGTCCTTAATCCACATCACGGTTGGCGCTTGCATGCGGCGCGGCAGGGTGCATTGTTGCTGAGGAAGGCAAGGCGACCGGCCAGAGTGAGCGACATGTCGAGTCCTCGAGGGAGAAGTTCCATCAATGGGCGCACTACTTGGCCAGCAGAGCTGACGCAGCACCCATAACCCGCAGGTGACGGCGAGTGTGGCTATCCAGGCCAGTCCCGCGATGCTGGTTCACGCTTGCGTCTGTCACTTGGCCATTTGGGCCTTGCAGGCCAACCACCGTCACCGGCACTTCGCAGCGCTTTCTGCATGGACCTTCTACCGCACGCTGAACCTGCTGGCCCTCCCTCGCAGCTACCGAAACCTTGTCGACAGACCCTTGCTGTCGCGCATCAGCATCACCAAGCGACAAGCCTCCCGATAGCAAGCAGGGCTCGGGTACACTCCAAGTCCTATGACGAGGACTGAGAACAGACCCCAGCCGTGATCGACGCGGCGGCCTTGCGGTTATGGCTTGACGACTTGCGGCGCTATTTAAACATGATCGTCTGCGGAGGGCTCTTTTTGTTTTGGCCCGTATGCACACGCAACCGCGTTCGGTGGCCTGGACGTGAGGCGTATATAGGGTTGCAAGGCGACAGTCAGACGCATAGACGCCAGAAGCATGCACAGGCTGTAGTCACACAGCGTGTATTGCCGTGTTGGAAGCGAGCCGCGAAGTCTGACGCCAAGCTGAGCTACAGCGGACTGATACTTCCAGAGCACATGCAAGTGATGGATCTGGCAGACGCTGGTCCCGAGCACGGCTGGTGGATATAGACGCCGTTAGCTCTGACCGCTTGCACTCGTCGCCGACTCATTCGCTGCCCTACGCGGCAGGTCCATCGAGCAGAAGCAGCACTGGTGACATGCCTTCGCGGTGCAGTAATGGATCCCAAAACCCACGTTCGCTCTCGCCGAGGCTCGAGGACTACTTGCAGGAGTGTCAAACAACGGACTGGCCGCAGCAGAGGCGATGGTGCATTGGGTGTAAGGGCTGCAAAAGAAAACCCCACTGATGAGCAGCGCTGTCTTCCAATCGCCAACACGAAGCGCTAGCGGTGGCGTCCAGTCTCCAGGCAGGCGTGTAGTCATATTGTTGTCGCGAAACCGCCAGAGGTATATTGGCTGGCTGCTATAGGACCGGGATGCGCCGTTTTGGGATGGCAGAGAAAAAACTCCGGTTGACATCGATCTGAAATCGCCGTCCGTCGAGGATCGCCGCAAAGTGTCCGAGAGGGTCATGGCACTGTGCATATGCCTGTTGCGGGGCCGAATCTGAGTTTGCAGTGACATGCATGGGCTGGGGTACCACGCAGGAGACATAGTGCTCTGCTGTCTAATTGAACTCAATCGTAGTGGTGCTGCGCGTGACGTTGAAATGCATGGTTGTCAATAATTGCGAGGCAGTCGTTGCCCAATCGCCAGTGCAGCTGCCCGCCAAGGCGCAGTCGTATGCTTCGACATTCAGGCAGGCAGGCACGACCACAACAGTCAGACAGGCGCAATGTCAACACTAGCACGAGCAGACTTCAAAAGCCAAACGCCTGAAGCCCTGGACGCCTGAAGCCTCCAGGCCACTCTCACCGTTCAGGCGGACGGGGCATGATGGTAGGCCCAACTCGGCATAGCGGGCCGTGGACGAATCTATGCCCCAGCCGTGGCGGAGCTGTACGGGCGACAGTGTAGCTGGTGACGCTTTCACTGTCGTGAACCGGTCAGCCATGTTTGTCGACAACCCACTGCACATGCACTGGTACCTATCGGCCCTGCATCCTTCTCCAGCCAAAGAGGCAGACGCTGCACACCGCATTGGGCGGGTCCAGCACGCTTTGCGGCAACAAGTGGGATGCAAGATGTGAGACGCAGGGAACAAGGTAACAAGGTAACAAGGTGCACCTGCATGACCGTTCCGTCCTCCACCATGTCCAACCAGCCAGCGGAAATTAGACCGTCCAATCCTGCTTCAGCCGTGTCACCATGCTCATGCCAGCCCGGCGGAAAACATCAGATCCCTCGCTTGCCTTGCGGGACCCAGAAATACCGTCGGACTTGTTGTCGTTAACAGAAGGTCCAACATGACCTTCATCTCTCAGTACGAAGCATGCCCCGAGGCCACGGCCCACGGCTGACAAAATCTGCCCAACGGCCTGCGGGGAATGGCAAGCTGCTGCCCTTCCCGTGGCGGACGCTGCCGCTGTGTCACTCAGGGCTTTGCTCCGCGCCATCAGGATTGCATCGAGCCCATGCTACCGCCAGTGCCTTTGCGGGCGTGTAGACGAGCGTACACGGCCAGCAGCTCGAGACTCAAGTCGATGTCCTCGAGACCAGCCAGGATGCGTGCTGCGACCAGGGCACACGCGGATTGGACCGCGGGATCTACGAACCGGTGCCTGGGCTTCTGGACAAGTTGTTTGTGCCAAAAGTAGCGAGGGCCAGGGGTGTTGCTATTCGACAAGTCCTTGCACCTTGCTCGATTTGCGACTGGGTACGGGCCGAGTAGGCGGCTTCGTAGCATCGCTGGCACATGCCGACTGCCGTTCGCGTACTTGGTGCTGTACGGTAAACGACGTCTGCCCCTCGCCGTCTTCATGCACAACCAGCCCACATACAGCGCCTCTCATGAAGCTTCATCCCTGCATGCCTTGATGCCCACCACCATCCATGTCATGTGTATGTATGCACCGCTACAAGCCCGGGCCGTCCGCGGAGCGAGAAATTCCCGTCTGTAAGGCGTCGACATGCCGCTGCTGTTCTGCTCAACCTTGTATCAAGTATGAGCCGCAGCGTACAGCCTTTAGCGACACCACCACGCCACAAGTGGGAACGAGTCCGCAGACGCATCGCGCTCCTTGCTTGTTCGGAAGCGGGCGATTCTCATTTGAAAGCTACAGCAGACTTTGGCGAAGAGATTGCGTCCTACTTGGGCGGCACGATGATATCAGAAAGCCGTTGGGAGGACGCTGGGAGATTGCATTTGTGGCACAGCAAATATTGCCAAAACCGTCCGGCGACTGGGGTACCGAAGTTTGCAATATTTGTACGACCAGTTGGCCGTAGTCGCCCTCGTGCCTCTGTCACACGGAAGCATGCTGTTGTCGAGCATGTCGTGGCGGCTTCTAGAAGGCCGCATAAGCCGCGCCACTTCACACATGGATTCATTGAAGCTCTTAGCAACCTCAGGGCTCTGAGGTGGGTTTTCTCGACTCAGGTAGCGCAGGCATCTTGTCCCGGCTTGGAAAATCTCCTGCGCGGATGACATGCGTGCTGGCCATGCATGTGCGCCTAAAGAGGGCCCGCGATGCCTGCTTGTCTGAGTCGGGCGTCGTCGTGGGCGCGGTCGCCTGTCAAGGTGTCACCTCCACCTCGTGTCGACCACGCCGCCGAATGAACTCTATCTCGCGTGTCGCAAACGCTAGGACACTCGCCTACAGCTGGTCAAGCTCAATTCTAATAAGCAGTCCCGGTCGACAGCCACGCCGAACCCAAAAGCTTGGGCAATACTTTGAAGAAATCATGTCGTGTCCTGAGTTTCGGTACCGCCAATTGGCTTGCAGGAGCGTCGTGTGCAGAGCCACTATTGGCCTCATTTGCGCTGTTCGCGTACGGCATGAGCAAGCCATCCCCACTACCGCACACCTGTGGCACAGCAAACCCGGCCATTCTATGACTGCTGTATATGGCATCTTCCGCGAAAAATTGCGCAGATCAAGTGGATTGGCAATGTCTGAACAGTGGGCGCAGACGCTGTTGAAGGGGGCCTTCAGGCCAATCCAGGCCGCCTTGCAGGATCCAACAGTCCCACGACTATATATCCGAGGCACCTAGACACGCAAACAATGCATGTGGCACAGAACAAGCAACATTGAAATCCTGTAGGATCAAGACGGTGCTGCTTTCTGCGCCTCTAACCGATGAGGCGGGGGCCTTAAAAAAATCAATGGTGGTCTGACATGGCAACACATTTGGCAGTAGAAGAGGCAATTGCAAATCATGTGCCTTGCCATCTTGGTCCTCACGTACTCGCCTTGAGATGTGCTGGCGCAAAAGGTAAAAGCCACGGTGCTTACGCCTCACTGCCCCAGCGCGAGAGCCATGCTTTACCGGGCTCAATCACGCCACAACGTTGGCTAGCGTACGAGTCCAGCATGTAGGATACGGGAAGTAACCTTCCGTCGACCAGATAAACTCTGTATTGATGCATTCTGCTAGATGGCAAGCCGGGTATTGAACAATAATGAACTCAAAACTTTCGCTTCTTCGCCGGCCTGGCGTTCTTCTTTTGACGCTGCTCTTGGACTTTGCGCTGCTTTTGCACGGCGTTGACGTCCTTGAGTTCGCTCTTGCCTGTGCCGTCCTTGAACTTGCCAACACGCTTCTCCTTGGCTTCTTGCACCCTCTTCTTCTGCACTTCGTAGTCGTCACGGTACCTGTCCGCCTCCTTGGGCGCTTTCTCCGCCTTGTGCTTGTAGTGTTGCGTCTTTCCGGGCGCACGGCCTGGAGCTTCCAGTTCACCTACACGCGGCATGCGACCCATCTTGTTCGCTTTGCGCCAATCGTCGAAGCGTCCACTGCGGAAACTGGCAGCAATCTTCTGTCCGCTCTCACCGCGAATCATCTTGGCGCCCTTTGATCCGTCTTCGTCGTTGGCGCGAGCAACGTATTTCTTGGACTTCTTGTCCCATCTCATACGCGCTTTGCTCGCATCTGCGAAGCCCTGGATTTCGTCGTTGACGAGCGACATTTCTGCTGATCTTGCAGCTGACACAAAGTTGTTGCCAGCATCTCCGCCACTGACACCGTATGCTTTTTCTTCTGCGTAGTTCTCCTTTGGCAGGTACGACATGAAAAATTCCCCTTCTCGGAAGTCGTCGTTCGCAGGTTTCTTCGAAGTAGGCATCGATACGGACACCTCGAGCTCATCAGAATCAGAGTCGTACGCACCGTTGTCAGCCGGCTCGTCGTCATCATCATCTTCTGGGTCGACTTCCATCTTCTCGGACTCGCCGGCAGTTGCAAGACCAGCCACAGGCGCGTTATTAGCAATTGCATTAGCTCTCTGCTTCTGCTGCTGCCTTTCAACCTGCACTCTTCTCCTGCGCATGATCTCAGCGGTTTCGCTCTGCGTTCCACGTCTTCCAATCTCGAAGACGGTTTCCGCAGGCCTGAAACCCTGGATCCTCTGCAACATCTTCTCTTTCTCCTGCAGTGCATCATGGACCTCGTCCTTGAACAAAACGTGTGTGTCCGCAAAATGGGGATTTGCAAGCAATTCCTTGGTTCGGTGAACGCTCGGTGCGCTAGCTTGATTGCGTGTCCTCTGGTACTGTCGCTCACCCTTATCCGCTACACTCTGTAGCAACGCCAAGTCTTCATCGTCGGACAGCTGCTTGTTTACAACCTCAACAGAGCCCTCCAACTGATAAGGGGCTAGACTTCCAACGACAAAGTCTTCGGCGAAGTTGGCGTCCTCGGTGGATCTTCCGACCAGTAATCGTTGACCGAGGAACAGCTGAAGATCCAACAAATAAGGGAGATCGACATGTCTTATGAGACTGTACGCCCAGCCCTTCCGTCCGGCACGAGCAGTTCGTCCGACTCTGTGCACGCAGATCTTCGGTTGCGAGGGAAAGTCGTAGTTAATGACGTGATTGATGTGAGGCATATCCACACCACGGGCTGCAACATCGGTGACCACAAGAATACGAGTAAGACCGGAGCGAAACTCTTCGACGTGCGCCTTTCGTGCGGTCTGGTCCAGGTTACCGTATACTACGAATTGGGATTAGCCAAGGCTCAAGATCTGTCGGTAGGTGAATCAAACTTACAATACGACACTGGGTAGCCAAGAGACTTCAGAAGCTCAGAGAGATACTCGACCCGATGCTTTGTGGCGGCGAAGATGATTGTAGACTCGGCCACGGCGACGTCTTTCGCGGTGAACTGTTTGCGTTTGCGCTTCGCACCAACACTCAGGCTGCCCTCCTGCTTGCGCGCCTTCGACGCCTCGGTTTCGCCCGCTGGGACTTTGATAACCTGCTCCAATAGGTACAGCAGTGCTCCATCTCGATCTCCAGATTTGATCGTAAAGTATGCGCTTTTGAGGTCTGGTGAGATCTTGCTCTCAGCATCAAGTCGAATGAGCTTAGGTTCTTGCAGACCTGCTCGTGCGAATTCCACAAGCGACTTAGGGAGAGTGGCACTGAACAACAGTGTCTGTCTTGATGTTGGTAGTGCGTGAAGGATCTCGGCCAACTGTGAGGCAAAACCCATCTCGAACAAGCGGTCGGCTTCGTCAAAGCAAATGTATCGAACGGAGGATAGGTCCAGGCCCATCTCGACTTTGAGATGAAGGAAACGACCAGGTGTGGCAATGATGATATCCGGGTTCGTGGTCATAGAACTGAACTCTGCAGCGAGGGTTAGCATAAGCTTGACACATGTTCTCCATGCAACATACGTTCTTCCAGACTGTCACCGCCAACGAGTAAGATAGTCCTGAGATCTGTGCCACGGCCCAGCTCCTTGACGACCTTCAGAGTCTGCAGTGCAAGCTCACGAGAAGGCGACATGATGATTCCACGTGCGCCGACTTTCGCGGAATGCGTTTTGAGCTTCTCAATCATAGGAATGACGAATGCAGCCGTCTTTCCCGAACCTGTTCTTGCCATGCCCACGACGTCGTCGCCCTGGAGGAGGAGTGGGATCGCCTTGCGCTGGATCGGAGTCGCCATCTTGAAACCCTTCTGCGCAATCGCTTTCAAAAGCAGCGCATTCAAGCCCATGGCCTGGAAACCGCCGCCCTTCTTGCCCGTGCCCTTCACATTTGCAGCCTTGCGATTCGAGGCAGCCTGCTTGGCCGCGATGAACGCCTCATCGTCGGAGCCTCCATCACTGCCAACTTCCAGGTCAAATCCAAGATTTGCGCCCGAGTTGTTTCCTTGCTCTTCTGTGTCGGAACCGGCGAGGTTGTCGAAGATGTCGAAATCGTTTTCAGAGAGCGCCGGCGAGGCTGCACGAGGAGCCATGGTTGGTCCGTCGTGAGTGTGTTTTGAGCGCGGCGTGCGATGTTTGACTGCGGCGACGACTGGCCGGGTTCTCAAGAAAACCTATGGTGGCCGTGCACTGGATGAGAAATAAAGTGGGCTTCTCTTGGCGGACACTAATCGATAGTCGAGCAGGTGGGGTCGCGGTCGCAAAGTGGCAGGCGCGGTAGCGCGTACTGGACGCGTCGCCCTTTCTGCTTTGCCCTCGCATCTGCCTGCACCCCATACCCGCCACCTGGCGATTATGAGTACGGACGCCGTTCTGCACTCGCGTGCGCATCCATTTACTGACAACACCTAGGTTACAATAGCTACGAGCAAACGTCGTACACGTCGTACGGCGCCGGCGGCGGTGCTGGCGGCGGTGGCTTCATCCCAGGCGAAGGCAGCCAGCAGAGCCCTGGTGGGCGAAGAGACCAGCAGCAAGACTCTCTTCGTCCTGTCACCATCAAACAGATACTCGATGCTCAGCCTGACGCTGGCAGCGACTCCTTCAAGATCGACGGCCACACTGTCTCCCAGGTACGTGGTGTCGGTCTGCGATATCCAGCACCTACTAACGTCTATGGCAGCTTACCTTTGTCGGACAAATTCGCAACATCTCGACGCAGACTACCAACACTACCTACCGACTCGACGATGGCACCGGTAGCATCGAAGTCAAGCAGTGGGTCGACTCGGATACTGTTGACCAAAACAACCCTACCAAAGCTAAGCTTGTCGAAGGTGCATACTGTAGAGCATGGGGAAAGCTGAAGAGCTTCAACGACAGGAGATCCGTTGGCGCCCAAATTATTCGCCCCATTGAAGACATGAACGAGGTGTCGTATCATTTGCTTGAAGCCACCTCCATCCATCTGTTCTTTACTCGCGGGCCGCCAGGAGGGGCCAATGCTGGTGCAGGCGCTGCCAACACCAGCGGTGGAGCCGTGCAGCAAGGAGCTGGCGCTTATGGGGCTTACGACCTCTCTGGCTACAACCCTGTCGCCAGGAAGGTGTTCCAATACCTGCGAGAAACGCCTCAGTCGAACGAAGGCATCCACCAACATGCGATTGCGGGGAGTCTCAGTCTTGAATCCGCTGATGTCTTGAGGGCTGGCGATGATCTTCTGGCAGGCGGTCTCATCTACACGACTGTTGACGACCACACATGGGCAGTGCTCGAGGCTGATTAACAGGCTTCAAGGAACACTATATCCACGAGGTGACGAGCGGGACTTGTTGGTCGTGTCGAGTTCGCAAATTATCGACGGACAAAGCGACAGCTTTATTCAAGGAGGTTGAGCGAAAGCTCTGGGTATCTACGAAGTACACGAATGTGATGGGGCAATCACCGATGTTGCGCATTTGTAGATAATAGCAACACGCAAGTGGCGACAATGGCTGCTGCAACTACCGTGAAAACTGTTTGTGTCTTCCAACCCGTTTGTACGAGTGCCTGGCGGTGACTGTAGCCTGAAACCGTACCGATATAGTTGGACACCCCAGATAGCAAGCACGCCAAGGAGAGTAACCAGAACACAATCCCCAGCGGAAGCGACCATCTTCTCTCTAGGTCTCGTAAGCACTGTCATGAGCATAGCATGCCTCTGGAGACCTACCAAGCGCTGATGGTCTTGATTTCAGGTGAAAGTTCAGGACAATCGCAACAGCTACAATGGACATGTACACACTGAGCTTCAGCCAGGATAGGAAGGCTGTCTTGTTTAGTATCAATGTTACCACCGAACAGCCGCATACGTACTCCTCTCATTGGCAGCAATATCCCGTGCCTCCGAGGCAACATTGTCGAACAACAGCACACCGAGCAAGGGTCGCTCTCTGAAAGCTGCGCGATCATAATCATTGTCTCTGGTACTGTATTAATGCAGTCCGTTCGTACGTATGGGGACAAATTACTGCTTGACGAACACAGGTTTAGCTGGAAAGATGTTGTAAAATGGGCGATATGGCTCTTCCAAGATGGCCTCATCTGAGTCACCCATACAATCTAGACTTCTAAAATCCATGGTGATACTAATGTCAATTAGGATAGAATGTGTTGATGCTATGCAAGAGTGCTCACGGTATCGGCTGCTCCTTGAGCACGGCACGCGATTCAGTCACGCTTTTATTGCACGGGCCACCTAACGAACTGCCGATGAAGTCATCGCCCAATACTGTGTCCGTGCGTGTGACGCGCGGATTCGCGTGACGCGTACCCCCCACATATTATACTCTACTTTACAACTACACAACTTAACCCTATAATATTACTAGACGCTGCCCTTTAAAAGCTAGGTGCTCTAAAGCCTAGAGAAAAATTTAGCTACTTAGTAATTATAAAAAAGTTTAGTATTATATAATTAACATTAATATAGAGGTATAAGATAATGTCTATCTTAATAACTATAAAGAATGCTAACTAATAATATTTAACTCTATAATAGGAGATAAAGCTTATTAAGTATATAGAGAGCTTACTAGACGTTGCTTACTACCTACTAGAGAGATAATCTAAATTTTACGTCTCTAATTACTTAAAATCTAGTCTTTAAGAGCTAGGTTATGTACTTTATTAACTAGTACTCTATCCAGCTTATTTTACGTTACTCTACTAGTATAGCTTACTAGTGTTATAACACTAACTCCTATAATAGATATAAGCTCTATTTTAACCTACTATAGTATAAGATTACTAAATACTTTATTTAGCCTTACTATATGTTTAATATAGATTAAAAGGGCTTTATAATTAGAAAGATTATTTAAGTAAATTATATGTTTAGTAAGCGTATATAAATAAAGATACGGTTAGAGAGTTAATAGTAGATAGTAATAGAGATTAGTAGACCCCTTATAGCGTGTATATATACTAATAGATTAGTATTATAGGTAAGAATATTGCTTAATGCAATAAGGTTGTTGTATTCGATAGCAAGCCCTAATGGCTTACTGAGATTATCTGATATACCCTCCTAACAATTACATACCTCTAATCCCTAATAGCCCTTTAAGCCTTTGCTAGTTAACCTTGTACCTTTTACTCTACTACACATCTCCCCTACCCTAAAGAGCTTAGTCCCCTTAAGCTTACGCCTACCTCTACCTATTGTTCTACTCTTCTATAACTCTACTATCTATCCTAACAGGAGACCTACTAATATTTACCTCTAAGCCCCTTTACTTTAAACAACCTCCTACTATTATCTAGCAATCTATTAGGCTGTTGCTTAATAGGTTGCGTTTACCTAACTGCGTTTAGTCTAGTATTTAGGCATCTAATCCTATTATAACTAATTCCTAAAGCCCTATTAGTTTAGGACTTTAAGAAAGAACCTTATATAGGACCTAATCTGTTTACTTATAACAGCTAAGGTAAGTCTAGGTATCTATTATTTATCTGTCTAGTAAATCTCCTACTTATGTATTTGTTTGCCTACGTTGTTAGAGGAGAGTGACCTAATAGCCTATTAGATAGTTTAAGAACCTATAACCCTCTAGCCCTAGGCCTACTAATTAGTAGGTCGTTTAGCCTAGTCCAGTAACCTACTACCTTTTACTAGGTAATATTATTCTTACTAATATAATAGTAAACAACCTTTACTAGCTTTAGGTTCCTTTACACACAACAAAGCAAAATTTCGACATAGGGCCCTGCACACTAAAAAAACATCAGAATCTATCTTAACCTAGAGAGGATATACTATCCTAAGCTTCCTAGAGCCTCTAGGCGTCTGGTTGCTGCACGCTGCCTAGTTATCTAACCTGTTCTGTTGCAAAAAATTTCAGATTTGCAAAGCACAGACTACCTCTGCAATAACAACCTTATATTATCTTATCTTCTAAGATCTTATTAAAAGAACACAAAAACTAATAAAACATCCTATCTCTACTAGATAGCAACAAGCCTTTCCTTAGCTTTCTGCTTTTAACCCCTTCTTTCTACTCCTAGAGGTCTACTAGTTAGGCTAGTAAGAATAGAACAAAGGTAAGATTAGTAAAGCTAAGACTGCCTTTTCCTTATTTTTTAGCTCTAAAAAGCAGATAGAGAATAGATACCTCTATCTGTGTAAAAACAAGCTTTCTTCTAGTTATTTCTTAGTTATTTTATTTTTAAAAGAGAAGGAAACCTCTACCTAGGACCAGGACCTAGGACTATAGAACTAGAACTACTACCTAATAGAGAACACTCTCTAAACGCAGGAATAATAGAAATAAGCCCCCCTAGCTCCCTAACCCCTCTAGGAGAGATGTACTAACCTATACTAACCCCTAGACCTCTATCTATACCCTTATTAGCAACACTACACCTACAATCTACTCTAGGAATACACTAACCTAGTATATTTAACAGAACTTTAACTGTACCTCTACTCTCTACTCCCTCTAAACAACCAGCTAGCAGACCTGCTACTCTAACAGCACCTAGGCTCCCCCCTTTCTAATTTAATATAGCTACTAGGCCTATTACTTAAGCTCTTATTACTAAGACAGTAAAAGAAGCTCTATCTATTACTAGTATAATAGTTATTTAGGCTTCTTCCCTAGCTACATCAAACAAGAAATAATTAAACATCCTAGGCCTTCTAGAAATCTTCTAAGACTATACAGAAAACAATAGGATAAATAAATAAGGCCTCTCTATCCTAGCGTCCTGAGTATTAAACCTTAAAACAGTGTCTAAATTAAGTAAAATAAGAGTAAAACTCTTTTAAAAACCTACCCTAGCTACTAAGACTTCTACTATTTAACCTTCTACCTAGCCTACGTTATACACATCTGCAGCTTTAGCTAACCTCCCTAAGAATATAGACTAGCAAACAGTTACAAAGAAGAAGTAACCTACTATTATTAAGAACGCTCTAAGTGCACGCTAACTAGTTCTTACACTAGAGTAAGAACTACACTCTTTTACCCCCCTAGAGATATATAATACTTTTAATAAGGCCTTTATAGATAAAGAAGTAAGCCTCCTAATAATTACTTCTACTAGCCTAAGTAGAAGGAATAACATTGTTCTTACTATAACGCCCTCCTTTACAGCAAAATACCTACTTAAAAACTAAGTAATCTAGTAATTAGTTACTACCTATATAGAACCCCTTCTAATAGAACTATAGCACAAAGTAATCCTACACAGCATCTCTACGTCTCTAAAAACAAACTAGGACCTAGAGGTGCTTAAGTTAGAAATAACTACCTTTAACAAAGGCCTAATAATAGTAGGAAACCTATTCTAGCTAACAAGCTATAAAAGGAGACAAAGGTAATAACTAGAATCTGTCTGTATAGTGTTTATAATAGAAAAAAGAAGTATAACAAGCTATATAGAATAGACTATACCTACTAGGAGCTAGTATAAGAGTAGAGAGGTTTATTACTACACTTTATACTACATAATGCTAGAAATATTAGCAATTTAGACATATAAAGAATAGATGCCTTAATAGCACTATATACAAACTATGTATAGATAAACACCCTATAATACTATATAAGTATAATATATATAGTATTATAGGTAAAGCCTATGTATACACTATCCCTAAGTATATAAACTACAAAGAAGCACATATAGTAGATAGTGTTTAATATGCAGCCTATAAGGCTATAATAAACGCACAAACATATCTAGAATACTTAACAACCTAAGGATTCTATAAGTAAATCTAAATAAGAGCGTATAAGCTATAGAGAGCGCCTTACAACTTACAGTAGAACTAGCTATAGACCTTGTCTTAGTACAAGAACTATAGCTTACCCCTACTTAACAATAACATTTAGACTACTTAGACACACACTCTGTAAACTACCCCTCCTTTACACAAATCCTACCTCTACTATAGGACTACAGTATAAGGCTACGTGTTCTTACCTACATTCTATGTTTAACACTAGTACAAATCTCCCTAACTACAGATTTAAGCCCTAACCTAGACTTTCTAGCTATTACAGTCTAGTAGTTTAGGCTAAACTTTATAATCTATAATATATACAACTAAACAAACATATAAGGAATAACAACAGTAGAGAAAAAGCTTCTAAATAGCTACACTCTACCTAACTTAAGCCTACTAGGGGACTTTAACACCTACCACCCTTAGTAGGACCCTACTATAACTACTATAACACTAAAAGCTAGTAGTTTTATTGCCTAGATAGAAGAGCAAAACCTAGAGCTACTAAATAACCCTAGTATAGGCACCTTCTACAGGCTAAACATAAGCAGGGAAAGTGTTCTAGACCTTACCTTTGCTACACATGTAAGGAGTGTACAAAGCGATTACAAGAGAGGATAGGGTTAAAGAGGATAGCAGGTGTATTAAGGTACGTAGTGTGTAGTAACAAGACTAATTACTAGAGTATTAGTAATAACCTCTAATACCTTTATATAGTCTAGGCTGACTAGCCCTATAGTAGCTCGCTAAGATAGGTAGAGGTACCCCTAGGCCCAGCGCCTAACAATGCCTTCCTTCTCTAGATTGTTTAGCTTAAATAATAGTATAATTAGTAATACTGTATCCTTTTAGCCTAGCTTTAGACGTGTTTACTCTGTCTGTTCTGTTATAGCCAATTCTAACTAGGTTTAGGCATTATAGACGCCTTGTAAGGCTAGATAGGGCTTGATACTAATTCTGCCTTTACCTAGTAAAAGTTAAACAGAAATCCTCTCTTACCTCTTACTTTACCTCTAGGGTCTAGGTACGGTGGCAAAAGGGTAGGGGTTGGGTAGGGGTAGGGTACATCACGTGATGTACCCCTACCCTACCCTACCCCTACCTACGCTAAAACCATGCTAAGAGGGTAGGGGTAGGGTAGGGTCCACATAGGGTAGGGGTAGGGGTTAGGTAGGGGTTAGGTAGGGGTTAGGTAGGGGTTAGGTAGGGTAGGTGTCAGCGTCTAACTCTTTAACTAAAGCAGTTATTGTAAAACACTGTACTGCAGAAATGTAGAGCAAAACAAGCGCTTTGAAAAGGTCTATATTCCGTGAAATTCCGATTAAAAATCGGTAGAGCTAGAGCAGTTGTTACGTAGGCCTACATTGTAACAACCTAGGACTTACACAACAACTGCTATAACTCTACTACTGTTAATCAGAATTTTACAAAATATAGACTGTTTAAAAGCGCTTGCTTTGCTCTACATTTCTGTAGTACAAAGTTTTATAATAACTGCTTTAGTTAAAGAGTTACACGCTTACACCTACAGGCCCTACTTAGGCCTACCTCATCCCTTCAGACCCTACCCTAAACCCTACCCTACCCTACCCCTACCCCTAGTCCGTGCAGACTGTACCCTACCCCTACCCCACACTAGAGGTGCCCCTACCCTACCCCTACCTAACATCCGTGCAGACCCTACCCTACCCCTACCCTATGTAGACCCTACCCCTACCCTACCCCTACCCCTGGTCCGTGCGGACCGTACTTAACCCCTACCCAACCCCAGGGTACCCCCTACCCTTTTGCCAGCGTAGGTCTAGGCAGCTGTCTGCGCAGGCTAAAGCTCTAACTAGTGTTAGGCCCTGGGCCTAGAGGTACCTCTGCCTGTCTTAGCGAGCTACTATAGGGCTAGTCAGCCCAGACTATATAAAGGTGTTAGAGGTTATTACTAATACTCTAGTAATTAGTCTTGTTACTACACACTACGTACCTTAATACACCTGCTATCCTCTTTAACCCTATCCTCTTTTATAATTACTTTATATATCCTTTATATTCTAATTACTCTTATATTATAATTAAAAATAGACCTAAGCTACTATAAGTCTTAATGTAAGGGCACTGTAGGCAGGTAATAGAGTAGAGCAAGATAGGACAAATAATAGGGTAATATTTAAGAGATAAGACAAATCCTTAATAGATAAGTCTTAAGGTTTGTGAATATTATATACGTGTGTGGCTAGTAGGTCCCTAGGCTTAGCCTAGGACCTAGCTAAGGTATCTCCTGGCGTAGGGAGAATACTTATAATAATAGCCCCCCCCTTTTTAAAGGTTTGTCCTAAACTATAGAGAGGTCTCTAGCAATGTTATTAAGCTCTAGAAAAACCTCCTGTAGAGGGAAAAACTTAGTAGGAGAGATATAGTGCTAGTAGGGGTCTATTAGTTAGTATCTGTAGGGATAGGAAGCTGTTTAGCACGCAATAGACGCTAGTAATCCTATCCTTCTAACGTTTGCTTAGTAAGCTACTAGGGTAGTGTTACTGCGTAGCTAGGTGTATAAGTCTTATTTGCAAGAGACTAGCTAAGGCTAAGTCTTCCCTTATACCTTTATTAGCTGCTAGTTAGTAAGCTGTTGCTTCTGTTAGACGTTACTATAAATAACGCCTTAGTAGTTATTAGCTCTAAAATGTATATAGCTAAGGCTATAGAGAGTATAATAATTATATACTAAATAGGTAATATATAAGAGGTATTATTTACTCCCTATATAGCGTATACAGCGCCTAGCACTAGGCTAAGAGTTATTCTAAGCGTGTCTGCTATTTGCTCTCTACAATCTCCTAAGTAATTAGGTGCCTTAATCCTAGGGCTAAGGCTGCTAGAGGCATAAGTAGTTAGACGTTGTCTGCCTTATAGGCTAGAGCAGTAAGTCCCTAACTAGTAACATCTACAAGAGGATTGCTAGCAGCTTCTACAGCCCTGTTCCTGCGTAAACTAGCCTAGGATTTGCTTATTTATAGGGGATCTTGTCTGCATACTAGTAGTAATAGTAAGCTATTAGCCTTACTATACTTAGTGCCTTACCTAGACCCTTATATAGTATAGTCTAGGCTCTAGTATTTGTTTATAACATAAATCTTAGGTAAAATTACTAGTTACCCTTCTAGTAGTTAATAGACCTATGCCTAGATATTTATAATAAGAATTATCTTCCTATGCAGTAGATTATAACAGGTAAGAGAGTAGTAAGAGGTTAGGTTATTACTAGAGAGCTGCTAGGTAGAGGGAATTTAGTGTATATAAGGACTATATCTGCTTACTTATAGTACCTTATTATCTCTACACCTTTATCTATATCTACCTTCTAGCCCTTACCTTCTATACTATAATGCCCCTTCTAATATATATCTCCTATAAGGCTCTACTTAACTATATCTACTAGCTACCTAAGAGTATACAGCCTTAGCTGTTGCTTTTACAGTACTAGTACTGTACTAGTATTACATACTTAACTACCTTATCTAAGAGTAACCCTAATAGCACTATCTTATCCTTTATTTATGTCTTTTGTTAGCCTAGTAGGTATAGGCTTTATAAGGACAACTTTAGTATATACCCCTACTATGTCTAATTAAAGGAAGAGAGGTATGTTAAGGTATTTCCTGTGCTACCCTAGTGTCTACTTCTACTAACTTTTATATATTAACCTTATTTTCTATTAAGCCTGTAACATGCTTAATTTCTTAATTAAGTATGCCCTCTCTAAGACAAATAATAAGACAGTTACCTAAGGTAACTAGGTAACTAATAATAATATAATTACTTAGGTGCAGGTATACTAGCAGACTACCTATAACTACGCTAAGGCTTATTATAACAGCTTTATTGCCTATAATACTATAGTTTATCACTATTTTAATAAGTCTAGTTTAAGTAAGACTAAGTACGCTTAAGCCTGTTAGGTGTCTTAGTTATATAACCTTAAGCAGTATATTATAGGTATTTTTCTTCCCCCTCTTTCTTATATAGAGCTAACCTATTATAAGCTATAGTTAGGACTATTAGTATAAAGCTTCTTAATAATATTATAATTAATAGTATAATTAAGGATTACTTCTAGAAGACAGGTAGTGCTTATAACGCAGAAAAGCGGTAGTACTATTATAGTACTAACCTGCCTTCTGCTGTTTAGGCTCTGTTAGCTCCTTTTAAGCAGTTTTTGTTGTCTCTAACTAAACCTACCCTAGGTAGTTATTATTATTACAGCCCCTTCTATAAGATAAGCCCTTCTAAGGGTTATAGAGGAGCTGCTTAAGCTGCAGTTATAGTTATAAAGACCCTCTATTCCTATAATACTTCTTAATAGACTAGTAGATAATAATAAAACTCTCCTCTCCTATAAATGTGCTAGTCTTTGCCAGTAATGTATTAGATAGACGCTAGGCCACCTTCAGCCTCTAGTTACACAAGTCCTAGGACTATCTATCCTTACTTTCCTATTAGCTATTTTAGAGTAGGGTTTATAAGGCGGACCTCTAAGGACGTCCCCTCTTTTACTTTAGTTGCGCTAGTCTGTAAGTTGTTGTAAAGAGTGTACAAAGCGATCACAAGGGAGGATAGGGTTAAAGAGGATAGCAGGTGTATTGAGGTACG
The DNA here is from genome assembly GCF_004011695.2 of Ascochyta rabiei. Lineage (NCBI taxonomy): Eukaryota > Fungi > Ascomycota > Dothideomycetes > Pleosporales > Didymellaceae > Ascochyta > Ascochyta rabiei. The sequence continues at coordinate 1,882,228 of NC_082406.1, forward strand.
TAGTGTGTAGTAACAAGACTGATTACTAGAGTATTAGTAATAACCTCTAATACCTTTATATAGTCTGGGCTAGCTAGCCCTATAGTAGCTCGCTAAGACTAGTAGAGGTACCTCTAGGCCTAGCGCCTAATAATGCCTCCCTTTTCTAGATTGTTTAGCTTAAACAATAGTATAATTAGCAATACTGTATTATTTTAGCCTAGCTTTAGATGTGTTTACTCTGTCTATCCTGTTATAGCCATTTCTAACTAGTTTTAGGCGTTTTAGACGCCTTGTAAGGCTAGATAGGGCTTAATACTAATTCTACCTTTACCTAGTAAAAGTTAAACAGAAATCCTCTCTTACCTCTTACTTTACCTCTAGGGTCTAGGCAGCCGCCTGCGCAGGCTAGAGCTCTAACTAGGTAGCTAGCAGCATATAAGCTATCTATACCCCTAGTTTTATTAGTTATTACTATATCCTACTTTATTTTAGTAAGTACTAACCTATTCTGTCTAGTACTTTTGTAAGGATAGCTAAGGGATTTTCTAGGTCTTTCTAGCACGTTCTGACACGTTTTGGCAGATAGTACCACACAACACACCCTAGTAACCTTTTTAGACTGTTCCTAACTGCTACCGCCTACTACTAACTGTTACTAACTGTTACTAACTACTATTTACTATAGTTGTTATGTTAATACCTGCTTACTATAAGATTAACATTGCTAAGAACAGTAGGACTGCTAAGCAGTGCTATATGCTCTGTCTCTACTACATTGCTAATAGTAATGTCTATAGGGACTGTCGTTTCTCTGCTAACTTAGCTTTATAGGGTAGCCTACGTTATAGGGACGCCTAGGCCTACTACTATAGAGAGTGTTATAATAGCAATAAGAATTGCCTATTAGTACGTGTTTTGTCTCCTTTTAGCTTATTTTAGTATCTTTTAATATGTTTAGGGCCCTAATAAGTATACTAACAGCTATTTAAGGCTTTCTAGCAACATAGCGCGCCTTTACTCTAGTTACTGCCTAGTTACTACTACTTATGCTGCTATTATTAATATAGCTAGCGTTAAGGCTACCCCTATAACACCTGCTACCACTACGCCTATATCTATTAATAAGAAGACTATAATAGGCAAGTCTATTATTAACTAGGCTAGCTTGTTACTAGGTATAATTTAAGAGTATGTTCTAACACGTTTTAGCTTATTATAGCATAATCTAACCTTTATAGAAACTATTTGCTATAGGAAGAGTTACTTACACTCTATAATAGCAACACTTACGCACGTAAGTTAACCTTATCTAGCATCTATATTAAAAAGTAAGATTAATCTAAGGCTAGCGCTGTTAAGGCTAAGATAAAGCAAAGAAAGTTGTTAGAGGAGAGTAGTAGTAAGTCTAATCTAGATGCGCCTATTACCCCCTATAAGAAGGTATTATAGCACATTTTAACCTATTTTAACAATATCTAACTTCTTTTAGTTAAAGTACTAGATTGCAGGCACTAGAAAGACCCTTAGTTAACTCTAGGAGGAACAAGAGGAGTAGGAGGCTGCTAAACAGGCCGCCGCTAACGCTGCTGCTGCTACTGCTGCTGCTGCTGCTAAAAAGCCTTATAGTAGTTACAAGGCTGCTACTTATACCTATAGTAGTAGTTATAGTTAATAGATATTCCCTATAATAGAAGGTTGAGATTAATAATACGTAAGTTTGTGGTTAGTAGATAGTTTTAGGCTAATATAGCAATTAGGTGCATTACACTCTTAGATAGTCTAAATAATACTAGGAAGGTGTTCTTCTATACTAATTCTCCTATATATACTTATAATCATAACTATATAATATAGCATGTAACTTTCTTTATGTCTTTATGTTAGAAATAGCTATAATAGGCTAAAAGATATCTACTTTAGCTAGTCTGTATTTCTTAGGGTAAGGTAGGGTTATATTTTCCCTTAGCGTAAACTATTAAATACTTATTAATTAAAAAACCCCTGTAGAGAAAAATTATAATTAAGTAAAGGTATTTAGCCTTTTTAGTCCTCCCCTTTTTTAGACTTTAACCTTAATATTTTATTACGCAGTCTAAGCAGTTACTTCATAGTTTTCTAGTATTATTTTAGCGCTTCTTTAGAAAGATTTGTGCTAATTTCCTAGGAATTTTCTAAGTTAGGGAATCTGTACTAATTAATAAGGTATTCCTACTGTTTATTATCTAGTTAACTTCTGTTAAGGACTTTCTCTATATCCTACACCTTCTCTTCCCCTTTAACTATAGGTTCTTATATTTATTCCTATATAATTAGGAGTTAACTTCTTAGTATATATAGGTCTAGCAGTAACGCATAGAATACTAGATAGATCTCTTTTATCTCTAGTAGGTCTACTCTATATGCACTAGGGCTAATCTAGGCTATAATAGTCCTAGGTCTTAGGTATTTCTAGTCTAGCTTCTTTTTTAGGTGTACTGTCCTAATGTTCTTACTATAGACTAGTACTTTGTTGCCTACTTTAAAGGGTGCTAGTAGTTATTTCTTATCCAAGTGTTTCTTTTAATACTTATTTAACTTTTTTATATTTGCTTTGCAGGTAGCCTATAAGGCAATAACTCTAGCAGCTAATTCCTTTGCAAGGGGAGATTCTCTGTCTTTTAATGCTAAAGTAGGCTAATCTGTGCCCCTTAGATCTATACTATAACAGGCTTAGAAAGGTGTTATATTTATAGATACGTAAATACTATTATTATACACAAATTCTGTAATTAAAATCTATAGGGCCTAATTATCTTATTCTAGAGTATAGTAGCAACGTAAGTACCATTTAAGAGTTTAATTTTGCCTTTCTATTTAGCTATCTGTCTAGGGATAATAGGCTAATATTAAGGCTTGTCTTAAGTTTAAATAGTAGTTAAAGGTTTCCTACGTCTTTAAGTTTATTAGCAGCCCCTAATCTAAGATAATTTGTGCTAGCGCGCTGTGTAAGCAGATAATTTCTCTAATCTAGGTATATGCTAGGTCTTTTCTATCTTAATTAGCCCTAGCTAGTATGTAGTGTAATATTTTAGTTAATTTATATACTATTACTAGTATAGAGTTATACACTAGCCTAGGTACCTTACTAGAAGGTAATTCCATAATAAAGTCTATTATTATATCCTTCTATAGTTAGCTTAGTACTAGTAAAGGTTGTAATAACCTATACAGTTTATGTTAGGTAGTAGTTAATCTCCTACATACTAAGCAGTTATAGCAGTAGTTAGATATATCCTTAGTAATGCCCTTCTAGGTATATCTGCGCTAAATCTTCTCTAAGGTCCTTTATGCTCTAAAGTGTCCTAATATCAGGTTATTGTGACGTTCTTTAATTACTTACACCTTATCTTCTAGCCTTATAATTAAGATACGCTTCTCCTTAGCTGTATTATCTTTTTCTAGGTTATTTTATCCTATTTTAACATTACTTAACTCTTTTTTAGTGCTAGAGAGTTTGTCTGTGTTATCTAAGTCTGTTGTTAGCTCTGTGTACCTGTTCTCTTTTACATCTTCTCTTTTAAGATCCCTTATGTCTTTTCTTTCTTTTATAGATAAATATAGGGTTATAGCTGCTACTAGGGGAGTATTAGAGTTCCTTCTAGTTAGGATATCCTAAAGTAGTTATATAAAAGCCTTATTATACTTTTATAAGAGGTCTTATACCTCTCTTATATAAATAGGACGCTGTAAGGGTCTATCTGTAGGGTTTGTAGACCCTAGGTAATAAGTAATTATAAAGTTAAACTTAGATAACACTAAGTATGCTGTTACTTACTAATAGCTAAGAACCTTTATCTCTATAAACTATTTTAGGTTTTAGTAATCTGTTAGGATCTTAAAGAAGGTACTGTCTAAGTATCTTTGCTAATGCTGTAGGCTCTAGATAATTATAAGAAGTTCCTAGTTGTAAGTATTATAGTTATACTTAGCTTAGATAAACTTCTTTAAATAGAAGTCTACAGGCCTCTATTAGGCCAGCTTCCCCTCCCTAGGGACTAGTTAACTAAGGATTCCTAAGATAGCGCCTCTAGAGGCATCTACTTCTATTCTAGTCTGCCTCCTAGGTATAAAATTAACTAAGATAGGTATATTAATAAATAAATCCTTTATATTCTAGAAAGCTTATAGGGATTCTTTACTTAGCTTAAGAGGCTAACTCTCCTCCTTTCTTATTACTTAACTAGATTTAGCTAAATTTAGCCCTTTCTAGGTTAATTAGGTTAATAGCAAGGCTAATTTAGAAAACCCTGTAATAAACCTCTAATAGTAGTTTATAAAGCCTATAAATACTTAGATATTACAAACTGTGCGCAGGATTAGCTATTCTTAGATTATTTTAACCCTGTCTAGGTTAATGCTTACTCCTTTAGGTAAGATTATGTACCTAAGGTACTCTATATGTTAATAGTGCTATCTACACTTATCTAAGCGCATATAGAGGTTTACTTTACAAAGCCTTTCTAAGACCTCCTTAACATGTCTAACGTAGTCTTCCTCTGTCTTAGAGTATACTAATATGTTGTCTAGATATATAATATAAGTTACATTAACTAATCCTATTAGTGCCTTGTTTATATAGGCCTAAAACTAGGTAGAAGTATTTATAAGTCTAAATAGTATTACTATGTACTTAAAATGTCTATACCTAGTTTAAAAAGCAGTCTTCTACTTATTCTCTTTCTTAATTTAGATATAGTAATATACCTTATATACATCTAGTTCAGTATAGAACTTAGCTTGCGCTAGTTGTTCTAGTGACTCTGTAATTAGTAGTAATAGATAGTAGTTTTTAACTATTATCTTGTTTAGACCTCTATAGTCTACACACAGTTATAGGTTACTATCTTTCTTCTTTAAAAAGAGAATAGGCGCCCCTACTAGTAACCTTAAGTGTTCTATCTAACTACATTGTAGATATTCTGCTAGATACTTCCTATATATCTCTAATTCTATTACAGATAGCCTGTATAATAGTTAGTAAGGGGAAGTAGCTCCTTCTATAATATTAATTACTAGGTTGTGCTCTCTATACTCTAGTAGGACCTAAGTATTATCCTTTAATCCTAAGTGCGCATATTTGTCATACACTTCTAGAATTAGGCCCTTTTTAGTAGATATTAGGTTATATATACCTACTAAGTTTACTATATATATATAAACATCTACTAAGAGACTTCTTATAGTGTATTTAAACTCTTTAGCATCTTCTAATACTATTTTCTCTAGTTTAGGAGAGTTCCTATACTTCTTCCCTTAGAAGAGCATGCACTAGCTTAAATAGCTTAGCTTAGGGTTTGTCTAGTTAATTTAGGGTAATCTAAGGTATATCTTATACCTTTTTAGGTCTATAACTACAAAAGGTATCTGTTAGACCTCCTCTCTTCTACAGGAGTTAACAATAGATACTTCTGCTGTAGTTACTCTATAGATAGGTAATTCTGCTCTACCTACACCTTTAGCTACTATTTTATTTAATAGTGTAACCTCTAGATCCTACTCCTTTACTAGGAGAACTAAAATTAAGTTTAGTTATAACCCTCTATCTATTAAGGCTTCTATATTCTCTGTATTACCTATAGATGCTTTAACTATAAGTAGGTATATATATTTTAGGTACACTGCCTTATAAAGAGAGATATTCTTCTTCTTCTTCTTCTTAGATAATTAAATATAGGCTACAAGAAAGGAGATTAGGTCTTAGGCCCCTTATCTTTTTCTAATTTATTTAAAGTAGGGTCTTTCTAATTTAACTTTAGCTTTAGGCAGTTAGGGTAGTAGTAACTAGTTTCTCTGTACTTAAGGCATGCATTTTAGGTGTTATATAGCCTATCTTAGCCCTTTTTACCCTTTATTAGCTCCTTACAGAACTTCTTAGATTTAAATAACTTTTTTAGAGTTTTTGTGTTCCCCTCTAACCTAGAGTTACTAAATTAGTGCTTCTATAGTCCTTTATTAGTTGTCTTGCCCTTAGCTAGAGTTTTCTTAGGTAGCTGTTAGCTATAATAACCTAGTCTCTAGTTAATAATATTAGCTTGTTCCTCTACCTTTAGGATTATGTCTCTTTAATTGTAGAGGATAAGGAATAAGTCCTTTTATATGCTAGGGAGCAGTGTAGTAATATATTCTAGGACTTAAAGCTCTAACGTATATAAGTTACCTAGTTCCCTCTATAGTAGGCGCATAAAGTCTAGCAGATCTATAGGAAACTAAGATTTCTACTACTTATATTGCTTTAAGGATTTATACACTACTTACTTATATTGTAAGAGCACTGTAGGCAGGCAATAGAGTAGAGCGAGATAGGACGAATAATAGGGTGATATTTAAGAGATAAGACAAATCCTTAAAAGATAAGTCTTAAGGTTTATAAATATTATATACGTGTGTGGCCAGTAGGTCCCTAGGCTTAGCCTAGGACCTAGCTGAGGTATCTCCTAGCGTAGGGAGAATACTTGTAACAATAGCCCCCCCCTCTTTAAAGGTTTGTCCTAAACTGTAGAGAGGTCTCTAGCAACGTTATTAAGCTCTAGAAAAACCTCCTGTAGAGGGAAAAACTTAGCAGGAGAAATGTAGCACTAGTAGGGGTCTATTAGTTAGCGTCTGTAGGGATAGGAAGCTGTTTAGCACGCAATAGACGCTAGCAATCCTATCCTCCTAACGTTTGCTTAGTAAGCTACTAGGGCAGTATTGCTGCGCAGCTAGGTAGATAAGTCTTATTTGCAAGAGGCTAGCTAAGGCTAAGTCTTCCCTTATACCTTTATTAGCTGCTAGTTAGTAAGCTGTTACTTCTACTAGACGTTACTATAAATAACGCCTTAGTAGTTATTAGCTCTAAAACCTGTAAAGCTAAGGCTATAGGGAGTGTAATAATTATATACTAAATAGGTAATATGTAAGAGGTATTATTTACTCTCTATATAGCGTACACAGCACTTAGTGCTAGGCTAAGAGTTACCTTAGGTATGCCTACTGTTTACTCTCTATAATCTCCTAAGTAATTAGGTACCTTAATCCTAGGGCTAAGGCTACTAGAGGCGTAAGTAGTTAGACGTTGTCTACCTTATAGGCTAGAGCAGTAAGTCCCTAACTAGTAATGTCTGTAAGAGGATTGCTAGCAGCTTCTGTAGCCCTGTTCCTGCGCAAACTAGCCTAAGATTTACTTATTTGCAGGAGATCTTGTCTGTATGCTAGTGGTAACAGTAAGCTATTAGCCTTGCTATACCTAGTGCCTTACCTAGACCCTTATATAGTATAGTCTAGGCTCTAGTATTTATTTATAACGTAAATCTTAGGTAAGATTACTAGTTACCCTTCTAGCAGTTAATAGACCTGTGCCTAGATATTTGTAATAAGAATTATCTTTCTGTGCAGTAGATTGTAACAGGTAAGAGAGTAGTAAGAGGTTAGGTTATTACTAGAGAGCTACTAGGTAGAGGGAATTTAGTGTATATAAGGACTATATCTGCTTACTTATAGTACCTTATTATCTCTATACCTTTATCTATATCTGCCTTCTAGCCCTTACCTTCTATACTATAACGCCCTATCTAACATATATCTCCTATAAGGCTCTACCTAACTATATCTACTAGCTGCCTAAGAGTATACAGCCTTAGCTGTTGCTTTTACAGTACTAGTGCTGTACCAGCATTACGCACTTAACTACCTTATCTAAGAGTAACCCTAATAGCACTATCTTGTCCTTTATCTATGTCTTTTGTTAGCCTAGTAGGTATAGGCTTTGTAAGGACAACTTTAGCGTATGCCCTTGCTGCGTCTAATTAAAGAAAGAGAGGTGTGTTAAGGTATTTCCTGTGCTGTTCTAGTGTCTACTCTTACTAACTTTTATAGATTACTCTATTTTCTGTTAAGCCTGTAACATACTTAATTTCTTAATTAAGCATGCCCTCTGTAAGACAAATAATAAGACAGTTACCTAAGGTAACTAGGCAACTAATAATAATATAATTACTTAGGTGCAGGCGTACTAGCAGACTACCTATAACTACGCTAAGGCTTATTATAACAGCTTTATTGCCTATAATACTGTAGTTTATTACTATATTAATAAGTCTAGTCTAAGTAAGACTAAGTATGCTTAAGCCTGTTAGGATTTTTAGTTATATAACCTTAAGTAGTATATTATAGGTGTTTTTCCTCTTCTTCTTTCTTATACAGAGCTAACTTATTATAGGCTACTATTAGGACTATTAGTATAAAGCTTCCTAACAGCATTATAATTAACAGCATAATTAAGAATTACTTCTAGAAGACAGGTAGTGCTTATAACGCAGAAAAGCGGTAGTACTATTATAGTACTAACCTGCCTTCTGCTGTTTAGGCTCTGTTAGCTCCTTTTAAGCAGTTTTTGTTGTCTCTAACTAAACCTACCCTAGGTAGTTATTATTATTACAGCCCCTTCTATAAGATAAGCCCTTCTAAGGGTTATAGAGGAGCTGCTTAAGCTGCAGTTATAGTTATAAAGACCCTCTATTCCTATAATACTTCTTAATAGACTAGTAGATAATAATAAAACTCTCCTCTCCTATAAATGTGCTAGTCTTTGCTAGTAATGTATTAGATAGACGCTAGGCCTCCTTCAGCCTCTAGTTACACAAGTCCTAGGACTATCTATCCTTACTTTCCTATTAGCTATTTTAGAGTAGGGTTTATAAGGCGGACCTCTAAGGACGTCCCCTCTTTTACTTTAGTTGCGCTAGTCTGTAAGTTGTTGTAAAGAGTGTACAAAGCGATCACAAGGGAGGATAGGGTTAAAGAGGATAGCAGGTGTATTGAGGTACGTAGTGTGTAGTAACAAGACTGATTACTAGAGTATTAGTAATAACCTCTAATACCTTTATATAGTCTGGGCTAGCTAGCCCTATAGTAGCTCGCTAAGACTAGTAGAGGTACCTCTAGGCCTAGCGCCTAATAATGCCTCCCTTTTCTAGATTGTTTAGCTTAAACAATAGTATAATTAGCAATACTGTATTATTTTAGCCTAGCTTTAGATGTGTTTACTCTGTCTATCCTGTTATAGCCATTTCTAACTAGTTTTAGGCGTTTTAGACGCCTTGTAAGGCTAGATAGGGCTTAATACTAATTCTACCTTTACCTAGTAAAAGTTAAACAGAAATCCTCTCTTACCTCTTACTTTACCTCTAGGGTCTAGGCAGCCGCCTGCGCAGGCTAGAGCTCTAACTAGGTAGCTAGCAGCATATAAGCTATCTATACCCCTAGTTTTATTAGTTATTACTATATCCTACTTTATTTTAGTAAGTACTAACCTATTCTGTCTAGTACTTTTGTAAGGATAGCTAAGGGATTTTCTAGGTCTTTCTAGCACGTTCTGACACGTTTTGGCAGATAGTACCACACAACACACCCTAGTAACCTTTTTAGACTGTTCCTAACTGCTACCGCCTACTACTAACTGTTACTAACTGTTACTAACTACTATTTACTATAGTTGTTATGTTAATACCTGCTTACTATAAGATTAACATTGCTAAGAACAGTAGGACTGCTAAGCAGTGCTATATGCTCTGTCTCTACTACATTGCTAATAGTAATGTCTATAGGGACTGTCGTTTCTCTGCTAACTTAGCTTTATAGGGTAGCCTACGTTATAGGGACGCCTAGGCCTACTACTATAGAGAGTGTTATAATAGCAATAAGAATTGCCTATTAGTACGTGTTTTGTCTCCTTTTAGCTTATTTTAGTATCTTTTAATATGTTTAGGGCCCTAATAAGTATACTAACAGCTATTTAAGGCTTTCTAGCAACATAGCGCGCCTTTACTCTAGTTACTGCCTAGTTACTACTACTTATGCTGCTATTATTAATATAGCTAGCGTTAAGGCTACCCCTATAACACCTGCTACCACTACGCCTATATCTATTAATAAGAAGACTATAATAGGCAAGTCTATTATTAACTAGGCTAGCTTGTTACTAGGTATAATTTAAGAGTATGTTCTAACACGTTTTAGCTTATTATAGCATAATCTAACCTTTATAGAAACTATTTGCTATAGGAAGAGTTACTTACACTCTATAATAGCAACACTTACGCACGTAAGTTAACCTTATCTAGCATCTATATTAAAAAGTAAGATTAATCTAAGGCTAGCGCTGTTAAGGCTAAGATAAAGCAAAGAAAGTTGTTAGAGGAGAGTAGTAGTAAGTCTAATCTAGATGCGCCTATTACCCCCTATAAGAAGGTATTATAGCACATTTTAACCTATTTTAACAATATCTAACTTCTTTTAGTTAAAGTACTAGATTGCAGGCACTAGAAAGACCCTTAGTTAACTCTAGGAGGAACAAGAGGAGTAGGAGGCTGCTAAACAGGCCGCCGCTAACGCTGCTGCTGCTACTGCTGCTGCTGCTGCTAAAAAGCCTTATAGTAGTTACAAGGCTGCTACTTATACCTATAGTAGTAGTTATAGTTAATAGATATTCCCTATAATAGAAGGTTGAGATTAATAATACGTAAGTTTGTGGTTAGTAGATAGTTTTAGGCTAATATAGCAATTAGGTGCATTACACTCTTAGATAGTCTAAATAATACTAGGAAGGTGTTCTTCTATACTAATTCTCCTATATATACTTATAATCATAACTATATAATATAGCATGTAACTTTCTTTATGTCTTTATGTTAGAAATAGCTATAATAGGCTAAAAGATATCTACTTTAGCTAGTCTGTATTTCTTAGGGTAAGGTAGGGTTATATTTTCCCTTAGCGTAAACTATTAAATACTTATTAATTAAAAAACCCCTGTAGAGAAAAATTATAATTAAGTAAAGGTATTTAGCCTTTTTAGTCCTCCCCTTTTTTAGACTTTAACCTTAATATTTTATTACGCAGTCTAAGCAGTTACTTCATAGTTTTCTAGTATTATTTTAGCGCTTCTTTAGAAAGATTTGTGCTAATTTCCTAGGAATTTTCTAAGTTAGGGAATCTGTACTAATTAATAAGGTATTCCTACTGTTTATTATCTAGTTAACTTCTGTTAAGGACTTTCTCTATATCCTACACCTTCTCTTCCCCTTTAACTATAGGTTCTTATATTTATTCCTATATAATTAGGAGTTAACTTCTTAGTATATATAGGTCTAGCAGTAACGCATAGAATACTAGATAGATCCCTTTTATTCCTAGCAGGTCTACTCTATATGCACTAGGGCTAATCTAGGCTATAATAGTCCTAGGTCCTAGGTATTTCTAGTCTAGCTTCTTTTTTAGGCGTACTGTCCTAATATTCTTACTAGAGACTAGTACTTTGTTGCCTACTTTAAAGGGTGCTAGTAGTTATTTCTTATTTAAGTGTTTCTTTTAATACTTGTTTAACTTTTCTATATTTACTTTGTAGGTAGCCTATAAGGTAATAACTCTAGCAGCTAATTCCTTTATAAGGGGAGATTCTCTACCTTTTAATGCTAAAGTAGGCTAATCTGTGCTCCTTAGATCTATACTATAATAGGCTTAGAAAGGTGTTATATTTATAGATATATAAATGCTATTATTATATATAAATTCTGTAATTAAAATCTATAGGGCCTAATTTTCTTATTCTAGAGTACAGTAGCAATATAAGTACTGTTTAAGAGTCTAATTTTACCTTTCTATTTAGCTATCTGTCTAGGGATAATAGGCTAACGTTAAGACTTGTCTTAAGTTTAAATAGTAGTTAAAGGTTTCCTATATCTTTAAGTTTATTAGTAGCCCCTAATCTAAGATAATTTATACTAGCGCGCTATATAAGTAGATAATTTCTCTAATCTAGGTATACGCTAGATCTTTTCTATCCTAATTAGCTCTAGCTAGTATGTAGTGTTACATTTTAGTTAATTTACATACTACTTCTAGTATAGAGTTATACACTAGACTAGCCACCTTACTAGAGGGTAATTCTGTAATAAAATCTATTATTACGTCCTTCTATAGTTAGCTTAGCACTAGTAAAGGTTATAATAACCTATACAGTTTATGTTAGGCAGCAGTTAATCTCCTACATACTAAGCAGTTGTAGTAGTAGTTAGATATGTCCTTAGTAATACCCTTCTAGGTGTATCTGCGCTAAATCTTCTCTAAGGTCCTTTGTGCTCTAAAGTGTCCTAATATTAGGTTATTATAACGTTCTTAAATAACTTACACTTTATCTTTTAGCCTTATAAGTAAGATACGCCTCTCTTTAGCTATATTATCTTTTTCTAGGTTATTTTGTCCTATTTTAACGTTACTTAACTCTTTTTTAGTGCTAGAGAGTTTATCTATATTATCTAAGTCTGTTGGTAGCTCTGTGTAACTGTTCTCTCTTAACTCTTCTCTTTTAAGATTCCTTATGTCCTTTCTTTCTTTCATAGACAAACAAAGGGTTATAGCCGCTACTAGGGGAGTATTAGGGTTCCTTCTAGTTAGGATATCCTAAAGTAGTTATATAAAAGCCTTATTATACTTTTATAAGAGGTCTTATACCTCTCTTATATAAATAGAATACTATAAGGGTCTATCTATAGGGTTTATAGACCCTAGGCAATAAGTAATTACAAAGTTAAACTTAGATAACACTAAATATTCCCTTACTTGCTAATAGCTAAGAACCTTTGTCTCTATAAACTATTTTAGGTTTTAGTAATCTATTAGGATCTTAAAGAAGGTACTGTCTAAGTATCTTTACTAATACTGTAGGCTCTAGATAATTATAAGAAGTTCCTAGTTGTAAGTATTATAGTTATACTTAGCTTAGATAAACTTCTTTAAATAGAAGTCTACAGGCCTCTATTAGGCCAGCTTCTCCTCCCTAGGGACTAGGTAACTAAGGATTCCTAAAATAGCGCCTCTAGAGGCATCTACTTTAATCCTAGTCTGTCTCCTAGGTATAAAATAAACTAAGATAGGTATATTAATAAATAAATCCTTTATATTCTAGAAAGCTTATAGGGATTCTTTACTTAGCTTAAGAGGCTAAATCTCCTCCTTTCTTATTACTTAACTAGATTTAGCTGAATTTAGCCCTTTCTAGGTTAATTAGGTTAATAGCAAGGCTAATTTAGAAAACCCTATAATAAACCTCTAATAGTAGTTTATAAAGCCTATAAATACTTAGATATTACAAACTATACGCAGGATTAGCTATTCTTAGATTGTTTTAACCCTATCTAGGTTAATGCTTACCCCTTTAGGTAAGACTATGTACCTAAGGTACTCTATACATTAATAGTGCTATTTACACTTATCTAAGCGTACATAGAGGTTTACTTTACAAAGCCTCTCTAAGACCTCCTTAACATGTCTAACGTAGTCTTCCTCTGTCTTAGAGTATACTAATATATTGTCTAGATATATAATATAAGTTTGTTAGATAATATGCTTAATGTGTAAAGATGATGATAAAGGTGATTGATTTATGATTATCTGTCTTAATGGCTCATTTTATGTGTGTGTGCCGCTAGCCCCTAAGTTAACCGAGGTTAACCCCAAAACCCTAACTTGGCTTAGCAAGGTCGGTTATCTGACACACCCCCTTAGCTTTAAGGCCTTATTAAAGCTGGACACTATTAGCTCCTATTGTACCTCTAGGTCAGCGAGCTTTTAGTTAAGTAATTCTATCTAGGTGTTGGCTGGCTTTCTTCGTTCAGTATGTTTCTTTAGTCCTAGCTGCCTTAGAAAGGTTAACTACTTGCTTGCAGGCAGAGCCTTTGTAAGTCTATTAGCTAACATCTTAGTAGATAGGACATAGGTTACTGTTATAGTGCCTTTGTTTACCTCTTATTACAGCTAGTAGTTGTAAATGTCCACATGTTGTAGTTTAGTTTAGAGTTTTAAGACTTCCTTGTTAATTAATTAGATAGTCTGGGTATTGTTATATTAGATAGTAATTGTTAATTATAAGAGGTGTATGCTAAGTTCTAACAATAGTTGTGAGATAAAGATAGCTTCCTTAGCCACCTGTGCTAGGGCAAGTAGCTCTGCTTTAGTTGTTAATGTAGTAACTGTGTCTTGTTTATTAGCTCTCTAGGTAATAAGTCCTCTATATAGTTTAATAGTATATCCTTAGAAGCTCTTCCTATTAAGAGTATTATTAGCAAATAATGCATTACTAGCGACTACTAGGTGCTTATTGCCTCTAAAGGTAAGGGACAGGTCTTATGTCCCTTGTAGGTACAATAGTACTTAATCTACTGCGTTATAGTGCTGCTGTCTAGGGTTAGTTAGAAATTGTGCCAGCCTAGATGTGGCAAAGGCAATGTTAGGCCTAGTGGTAACCGCAGTAAAGAGGAGAGATCTAATCTTTCTCTAGTATTTGTTAATTTCTAATGCTGCAGCTTCCCCTTTATTTAGTAGAAGCTTAACACTTAACATTAGTGTGTTGTGTTGTATATCTGTCTTATCTGCTAAGGAGATAATTTTGTTAATATATAACGCCTGTAAGAGGAGGATCCTTAGGTTGTCTTAATCTTAGGTTATCTCTACTCCTAGGAACTATTGCAGATTATTTCCTCCTGTAACAGAGTATTTGTTAGTAATATAGCTAAGGGCCTTGTCTGCCTTATGTCTTCTAGTTAAGTAATAGGCTATAATAATATTGTCTATATAGAAGAAGATAGTAACTCTATTCTTAAGTAAGCAGCAGGGTTTATAGGGAACAGCTGCGAATCTATAGCTTGTTAGAGTAGATGTAAATTCCTTCTGCTAGAGGAGTAGAGAGATTCTTAGTCTATATAGTGCCTTGTGTAGCTATAGGACTATACCTAGTTTCTAATGCCTACGTAGCATCCTTATATAGACCTCTCTATTAATTAATACATAAATAAAGGCATTTGCAATATTAAACTGCTTAAGTTCTAGGTTATATGCTGCTAAAATTGCTATAAGCATTCTAAAGGACCTGCTCGCTAGTGTTGCTGCGTAGGTATCTTTAGAAGTAATGTTTTATTACTAGTTACCTTAGACTACTAGTCGCGCCTTATATTTAAGTAGGTAGTGGTTCTTATTAAGCTTATACGTGTATACCCACATATAGTTAAGTACCTAATATCCTACTGCCTTAGTCTTTGTTAGGGGTACTTTAGACTATAACTTTATAGTCTAATAGCTGCTAAGATGCTCTTGCTTAGCTTCTTTAAACTATTAGTAAAGCAGGTAGTCCTCTAGGTTTGATTGTGCCGTTAGCTCTAGTAGGAGTTAGCTTTAATAAGGCTTAAGCCCTTTTATCAGCATTTATTTTAATCTAGCCTTGTTAATATTATTACCCTGGTATGTGCCTATGCATCTGCCTTATATACTGGCTATAAATGCGGCTTTCTACAGGATAGTTTATAAAGTTCCTTAAGATTGCGCTAGCGTTAATTCCAACCAATTAGCAGTTAACTAGTGCCACCTGCTAACTCCTGATTAGCTGTTACCTCTTGCTAACTAGAATAACAATAACGTGTTTATTAACAACACAACTAGTAGCAGAGTTAGAGGAGGGGTTAGATATATATGTCTAGCTTTCTGTCTATTATTATAACCTAGTTAATCTTCTGTAGTATTTAAGTGTGTAATAGTGTCGTCCTTACAGAATAACTAGATTTTAGCCTTATTTTAGGGTAGAGGCGGAAGCTCTACGCTTCTTGTCTATGTTACTATCTCTTTAAGAGTGCTGTGCATAAGATTGTCTATTAGGTCCTAAGTCTGGCTACTAAAGACAGTATCCTTATTAAAGATCACATCTCTTATGCTAATAACTTTTACTAAGGTTAGAATCTATATCTGATATATATTTAAGGATTAGTATCCTACTAGGTATCCTACCCATGCTCTTAGGTCTAGTTGCTAGAGTTGTGACTTTCCTTAAAGGGTGTTACTTATAAGAGTAAAGGCTTTACATCTATATGCTTTCAGATATGCCTAGTTTAGTTTCCTACTTTATATGTTTAGGCTAGCTAGTTAAGCTGTATAGGTAAAGAACACATTATAGGGTGTTTTTTAGTTGTTTAATAACCTTAGTGTTTAGTTGTGTAGGTATACTGCTGCCCTTACAATCTCTGGCTATATTTCCTATAGTAGGTTTGCGTCCAATCTTATAGTGCGTGCCTTATCTTTTATCACACCCCCTAAGCGTTCAGCACCTCTGTTCTGTGCTTAGGTGTCTAGTGCGGAAGGCTTAAGCCTAATTAATTATGCAGCGCACTATCTTAATACTTCTGGTTTTATTGTAGTAATTTCACTATTACACTTAATTACCTCAACCTAGATCTTGTATTGTTTTAACAGGAATTGTGTAAGAGTGTCTAGGAAGTAGATAATTGTCTTTCCTAGTTAATTATCTTTAAAATAGAAGTCCTAGAGGAAGCCAGATCGCCTGTTAACAGCAAGTAGTTAGCTCTTTTCTTTAGTAAAGCTTCCTTCTTTATATAAGTAGAAGTTAATTACTATACATTCTCTTAGTCCTTTATTACTTATTTGTGGTGTTTAACTAATTTGTCTCTTAGTTTTAGCTTGTCTGTAAGCATTACATTAGACTGTAGTAATACCCCTAACTCTTACCCCCTAAGATTGTTAGATAAGGTGTTTAATAGTAGCAGCTCTAGGGTGCCCTATTTGCTTGTGCTATAGCAGAGCAGTAGCAGTCTTAGGTGTTTAGCCTTGTGTTAATTGTATTACAAATGCTGCCTATAGCTGTTCCCTAAGTACCTATTATCTATGTTGTTTATCTAAGGATGTGATAGCTGTGTTGTCTACTTATCTAAGCTGAGTTAGATCTTCTTTTGTGTCCTACCAGATGCCCTGTTAACGTAGTTGTTAGAAAGAGACAAGGTTGCAAAGTATGTCTAGGCACTATGCTACGTTGTGTAGTTTAAGAGTGGTTAGTTAGTTTGTGTTTAATAGATAGAGATAGACAGTGCTATATCCCTATATCTATACCTAGGAGTTTCCTGCCTATAGGTAGTTGTTTAATGCAGGTAGAGTAAGGCCTTATATCTAGTCCTTGTTGTTTAAAATGTAGATAGTTAATCCTAAGTTAAGGATAAAGGAGTTCCTAAGAGGGTAGCTTAGTAGCTCTATATTGTATAATTCTTTAACTAGACTTATGTTAATTGTTAATATCTTCTGTCCCTGTAGTTATCCTAGAGGTGCCTCTAGTGTTTGGGATGTCTTAATAGCTAGTGTCTTAGTGCAAGCTTGTTTTGCAGATCTAACCTAATCTTAAAGGTTAGCATTTTGTTCTATCCTAAATTGTACTATCTCAGCAATTCTATTACGTAGGGTAAACTATTCTAGTGCTTTGTCTTTGTAGATGTAGTAGCAATCTTCTAGTCTATAGCGTTGTCTACAAGCAGGGCATTTTGCTCCTCTAGCTGCTGCTGTATCCCCTCTTAGGGACTGCTTAGATATAGTTATTTAACCAAAGTTCTGTTTTTAACAAGGTCTTCCCTAACTCCCCTGTGTAGTAGAAGTGGATAATACGTCTTTAACAACATAAGAGGCGTCCCTGTTAGTGTCTAGGGTAGATTTACTACTAGCAGTAAGAGTTAAGTTATTCCCTGCAGCAAAGGCGCCCCTTTACTGTCTCCCCTTAGGGTAGTACTTACTTATATGCTCTTAGAAGCGTTTTATTATTTCTTTACAAGTTATGTTTTGTTCTTGTCTACTATAGTCCTAGAATGTTATTGCCTAGGTTAGCGCTATCTTTATTACTAAATCTAAGAAGTCTTAGACAGTATCTTGTATATTGTATATTTCAGCAACACCCTCTGTTTTAGCGTTAGTTGCAGCATAATTATACTTAAAAAGCCAGGTATCCTAGCTCCTAGGTTGTCTTATTAGTTTAAGGGCTGCTAGGTATTAGTGGCGTAAGCGTAATTGTTCTTCTTTAGCATTAATGCTAACTGTGTGTTTAAGGCTAATAAGCTATATTTAAATTAATTTACCTAGTTAGCAGTAGTTCTTTATAAGGTAAGGTAAAACTAAGCTTTAGATAAACATTACTACCTTGTCTAGGTTAGTTTGTTCCTTGTAGTAGTCTCTATCCGCTATCTTGTAGGATTTAAGGCAGCTCTTCTAATAGTTATTATCTTCCTTCTATGCCTTTAGGCTGTTAGCTAATAGTTTAGATAGGATTTTAGGAAGCTAAGGGTTTCCTTGTTTATTATTGCTAAGGGCTGGCCTCCTCTTATAGTTAGTGATGTCTAGGGCGTTAGGCACTTGTGGCTTAGTCCTTAGAGGGATAGTCTAATTTAGGTCTATCTTCTCCCATACGTCTAGAGAGGCGCAGCAGGTCTGCAGTTAATGCAACTAAGGTGTGTAGGTTATGTAATCTATAAGAATTATTATTAAATTGCGCATAGTTAATAGCAACATATTAAAAGGGTATTTTAGTAGTGTTAGTAAGACTCTTAATTGTTAGATAATATGCTTAATGTGCAAAGATAATAATAAAGGTGATTAATTTATAATTATCTCTCTTAATGGCTAATTTTATGTGTGTGTGCCGCTAGCCCCTAAGTAAACCGAGGTTAACCCTAAAACCTTAACTTGGCTCGGAAAGGTCGGTTATCTGACAAAGGTATATTAACTAATCCTATTAGTGCCTTATTTATATAGGCCTAAAATTAGGTAGGAGCATTTATAAGTCTAAACAGCATTACTATATACTTAAAATGTCTATACCTAGTTTAAAAAGCAGTCTTCTACTTATCCCCTTCCTTAATTTAGATATAGTAATATGCCTTATGTATATCTAGTTTAGTATAGAACTTAGCTTACGCTAGTTATTCTAGTAACTCTATAATTAGTAGCAATAGATAGTAGTTTTTAACTGTTATCTTATTTAGACCTCTATAGCCTACACACAATTATAGGTTACTATCTTTCTTCTTTAAAAGGAGAATAGGCGCCCCTACTAGCGACCTTAAGTGTTATATCTAGCCACGTTATAGATATTCTGCTAGATACTTCCTAAGTATCTCTAATTCTGTTGTAGATAGTCTGTATAACAGTTAGTAGAGAGAAGTAGCTCCTTCTGCAATATTAATTGCTAGGTTATGCTCTCTATACTCTAGTAGGACCTAAGCATTATCTTCTAATCCTAAGTACGCATATTTGCAATACACTTCTAGAATTAGGCCCTTTTTAGCAGATATTAGGTTATATGTACCTACTAAGTTTACTATACATATATAAACGTCTACTAAGAGACTTCTTATAGTGCATTTATTCTCTTTAGCATCTTCTAACACTATTTTTTCTAGTTTAGAAGAGTCTCTATACTTCTTCCCTTAGAAGAGCATATATAAGCTTAAATAGCTTAGCTTAGGGTTTGTCTAGTTAATTTAGGGTAATCTAAGGTATATCTTGTACCTTTGTAGGTCTATAACTATAAAAGGTATCTGTTAGACCTCCTGTCTTCTACAGGAGTTAACAATAGATACTTCTGCTGTAGTTACTCTGTAGATAGGTAATTCTGCTCTGCCTATACCTTTAGCTACTATTTTATTCAATAGTATAACCTCTAGATCCTGCTCCTTTACTAGGAGAACTAAAATTAAGTTTAGTTATAACCCTCTATCTATTAAGGCTTCTACATTCTCTGCGTTGCCTATAGATACTTTAACTGTAAGTAGGCATATATATTCTAGGTACACTACCTTATAAAGAGAGATATTCTTCTTCTTCTTTTTAGATAATTTAATATAGGCTATAAGAGAGGAGATTAGCTCTTAGGTTCCTTGTCTTTTCCTAACTTATCTAGAGTAGGGTCTTTCTAGTTTAACTTTAGCTTTAGGCAGTTAGGGTAGTAGTAACTAGTTTCTCTATACTTAAGGTATGCGTTTTAGGCCTTATATAGCCTATCTTAGCCCTTTTTACCCTTTACTAGCTCCTTACAGAACTTCTTAGACTTAAATAACTTTTTTAGGGTTTTTATATTCCCCTCTAACCTAGAGTTACTAAATTAGCGCTTCTGTGGTCCTTTATTAGTTATCTTACCCTTAGCTAGAGTCTTCTCAGGTAGCTGTTAGCTATACTAACCTAGTCTCTAGTTAATAATATTAGCTTATTTCTCTACCTTTAGGATTGTGTCCCTTTAATTATAGGGGATAAGGAATAAGTCCTTTTATATGCTAGAGAGCAGTATAGTAACATATTCTAGGACTTAAAGCTCTAGCGTAACGTACTCCACGGGTGAGCGGATTAAACGGGTGAGCGGATCACTCTGCCAAGACCACACCAAACCTCCACCTTACCACGCAATGCCTCAACAACAACATCAATCTACGCCCTTAAGAGAAGCTGCAATACAGCTTGCGCTCCAGGTAATTAAACAAGACGCAACGCTTACTGTGTAACGCGCTGCAGCTATATATAACGCGCCTTACAGCACACTACACGCTTAATATACAGGACAACCTGCACAAGCTAATTATACGCCAGTTTAACAGATTATAGACTAGACTAAGAAGGACGTGATTGCTAAGTATATCCTTAAGCTAGATGCATAAGGATTTGCCCCTTAGCTGGCTGCTATAGCTAATATAGCTAATTCTTTGCGTACTAAGCGCAATATAGGCCATGTTAGCATAAACTGGCCTAACACGTTTATTAAGCGCCGCCCTAACCTTAAAGTAAGGTTTAATTACAAGTACAACTACAAGAGAGCCCTCTGTAAGGATCTAGAGATTATTAGGGGCTAGTTTAGGCTTATAGCAAATGTTAAAGCTAAGTATAGTATCTAGAACAATAATATATACAACTTTAATAAGACAGGCTTTATAATAGGCTAGATATTAACAGGAGCAGTTATTACAGGCTTAGAGCGTTAAGGACAGCTAAAGGCAGTGTAGTAGGGCAATTAAGAGTAGACAACGGTTATACAGGGCATTAATGGCACAGGGTAGGCTATTCTACCCTTTATTATCTTTAAAGGCCGCAACCACCTCTCTGCCTGGTACAAAGAGGACAATCTGCCCTATAACTGGGTTATTAGAGTCTCTAAGAACGGATGGACTACTAACAAGCTTAGTCTAGACTAGTTAAAGCACTTTAATGCCTATATAAAGACGCGCACCTAAGGAGTACACTAGCTGCTCCTTATTAACAGCCATAAGAGCTACAACTCCCTTAACTTCTAACAATACTGTAAGGAAGCAAAGATTGTTATACTGTGTATGCCTCTACACTTATCTTACCTCTTACAACCACTAGATATAGGTTATTTTGCCCCTCTAAAGAAGGTATATAGGCGCTAAGCTAAGAATCTTATACGCAACTATATTACTTATATTACTAAAACTAAGTTCCTACTATGCTTTATAGACGCCTAGAAGGAGACATTTACTTCTAGCAATATCTAAGGAGGCTTCTAAGGCGCTAGAATAGTCCCCCTTAACCTAGAACGGGTTATAATAGGTCTTGATGTCTGCCTACGTACCCTACCGCTACCTACTATAGAAGATGAGCCCTAGCAGTCCCAAACCCCAAGCACTACCCTGCAATTAGGGTCGCAATTAACGCTGGTTTAAGAGAGGATTCAAAGGCATGCAAGCAGCTTACTAACTTTAATAGTTAAGGCCTTTAAAAAGCTTGCTAAAGGCGCAGCTATAGTAGCGCATAAGCTAGTGTTAGCTTAAAGGGAGATTACTAGGCTTTAAGCAGCAAATAAGGCTGCTATGCGACGTAAATCGCATAAAAGAAAGCAATTACAGCAGGAGAGAGTCCTAATAGCTAAGGAAGGCCTTTAATTAACTACTCTAACTGAGTTTAGGGCGTATAGTAATAGTAAGAAGGCAAAGAAGCAAGTGCGCGCTAAAGGAGGGGAAGTAACCTAAAGATGCTGTACAAAGTGCTACAATGTTAGACATAACTTATATACATGTAAGAAGGCTGTAGAAGATGTTTCTAAATAATATTATATACTGCACTACTGTATACAAGGCTAAAGTAGGCTAATGCGAGCTATAATAGGGTAGAAATTTGGTGTGGTCTTGGCAGAGTGATCCGCTCACCTGTTTGATCTGCTTACCCGTGGAGTACGTTATATAAGTTGCCTAGTTCCTTCTATAGTAGACGCATAAAATCTAATAGATCTGTAGGGGACTAAGATTTCTACTACTTATATTACTTTAAGGATTTATACGCTGCTTACTTGTGTTTAGCTAGCGTTTCTAGAGCATCTAGCATAATTCTTTTTAGCTCTTGCTATGTTAGTTCCTAGGTTAGCTAATTACAGCAGTTAGTTGTGCAGTAGGCCTACTATAACATCTTTAGGTTCTCTAAGAGGTACCTTATACTAAAGTTAATCTTTTATTCCTTTATAAGGAAATTAACTAGAGATTAGAGGAAGTATCTCTTATAATCTCTCTCCTAATAGTTATATTTAGCGTAGTTACGCTTTACGTACTTCTATAGGGGTTTAGGTTATAAAAGGTTTATAGATAGGGAAGATTGTAGTTTCTTTACTCCTTTTAGTACTTTTTAGAAGAATAGGATTATTACTAGATGTCCTTTATTGTATTTGCGTCTAAGTTTACAGAAAGAAGAAAGTTTCTTATAGTCTTTTATCTCTTTTAACTATTTGCGTAAGTTTTCTAACTCCTGTTGTTAATTACCTACTTTTAGGCTATTCTAGCCTTCTTTAGCTAAAGCTGCCCTATAGATATAAATTCTAGGGTAAGGTGTACTACCTAGAGGACCTACAGATCCTCTTAAGGTACTATAGACACTTAGTGTCTGTTAAGGTATCTCCTTATCTGCAGAGGGAGGTGTTGCCTTACGCTCTACCAGCTCTCCTACAGGTAGGTTGTCTTAGTCCCTCTCTAAAGACAGTAAGCCTAGATAATTTAGTTTAAGACTTATAGTAGCTTAAGTCTATCTTTAATAATAATATAAGAGTAATTAGAATATAGAGAGTGTATAAAGCAATTAAAAGGGAGGATAGGGTTAGAGAGGATAGCAGGTGTATTAAGGTACGTAGTGTGTAGTAACAAGACTAATTACTAGAGTATTAGTAATAACCTCTAACACCTTTATATAGTCTGGGCTGGCTAGCCCTATAGTAGCTTGCTAAGACTAGCAGAGGTACCCCTAGGCCCAGCGCCTAACAGTTGTAGGGCAGCCTACTCTTAATAGAGTACCTACCTAAGTATATTAGTAATAATCCTAAAGGATATTATTGTAGTAGTTAAGGTTCTTAAGTAGTTTCTAGGTGGCTTCTTTACTTAGCTAACCTAGCTACTTAACCCTATACTCTCTTCCTTAGGTAGTAGTATCTCTGTGTAACAGTATACCTTTAACTTTAAACCTATTACTAGGTAAGACGTCTTCTAGTATACTAATAGGACCTGGCTAGAACCTACTACTTATAAGGGGTTCCCTCTAGTGCTTAAGAAGTAACATGTTAAATACTAGGTGCACTTTATCTATAGATAGGGGCAGCTTTAGCTTATATGCTAGCTTACTTACCTTCTTAATTACTATAAATAGCCTAAGGTATTAAGCGTTAAACTGTTTTAAAGAATAACTTGTTATTAGGTTCTTAGCCTAAAGGAGAATAGAGTCTCCCTTAGTAAAGTGTTGTTTAGACTGTTTTATGTTATACTACTAGGCGTTGCCCTTTTATACATACTTTAAGGCCTCCTTTACTATTTTCTATATTTTATGCTAGTTTAATAGGCAGCTAGCAACCTACTAGCATAGTTCTAGTGTTACCTTGTCCTTATCCTAGACAGTTTAGGGTTTTTATAGCTAGTGCTTATTAGGTATCCTATTAAATCCTTTAGGGTCTATGCTAAAGGTAACCTTTATAGGAGATTCTCTATAAGTAGAGTAAGCTTTAGAGTTATAGGCATACTTAGCGTATAGCAGGAGGTCTACCTAGTTATCCTGTTAGTAGTTTATATATATATAGAGGTATATTTCTAACTTCTAGTTTTATTACTCTACCTGCCTATCTGTCTAGGGGTAGAAAGCTATACTTGATTAGTAGTTAATTTTAAGGTAGTAGTATATATTAAACTAGAATTAACTAGTAAATACTAAACCTTAATCTAATAATAACGTATCTAATAGTCCTTGCTTTAAAAAGCTCTGCTCTATAAGCAGCTTAGCTAGGCGTTAGGTAGTAATTGTCTTAGTGTAGGGTCGGTATTAGACGTACTTACTAAAGTAGTCTATAAGAACTAGTATAGAGTTATACTTATTCCCCTTAGTATCTATTAACTTTAGTAGGTCTGTTACAAAGTTAAGGGAGAAGTGCTGCTAGGCTGTGTTTAGCACTAGTAATAGTATAAGCAATCTCTATAGCTTATATCTTCTAATCTTATATAGTTAGTATATAGGACACCTTTAGATGTACTTATATACGTCCTTTATTAGTTATAGCTAGTAGTACTTTCTTTTAAGTACTTTAGCAGTCTTATCTATACTGTAGTAACCTCCTATAGGGTTATTATAATTCCTTAAAAGGATAGTTTAGCGCAGTATAATATTATTAGGAATCTAAACTTTCCTACTTCTGTGTAAGGTCCTACTAGCGTTAACCTCCTAGTAGTGCTGTCTCTTCTTTGCTTTGCTGTCTGTCTAGGTTATTAATAACTAGTTTATAGGGTATGCTGCGTCCTATTACTAGACCTACTTAACAAAATCTATTAGGAGTTCTAGGGTTTCTAAGGTGTAAGCAGAATCTTCCTGTACAGCTTTATTTGTAAGGTGTGTAGAGGTACTAACTCTGTTGTCTAGGCTATAAAGGAGAGCTTCTGTAACATTAAAGTCTAGTCCCCTAGCTTTAGTGTCTTTAGATTAACCCTAGCTCTAATAGCTATTAGATAGAGGGTTAAGAGCTAGAAGAGACAAGTCTCTAAGGCTAATCTAATGTTAGCAGAATTCCTTAGGGACAATTTTAGGTAGTTATTAGACCTCTGCTAGGTCTTCTATAGGTATATTACTCCTAGATATTACCTATACATCTTTTTAAGCCCTAGACTTTTAAATTATCTAGATCTAAAGCTTCTGTTATAAGGTAGGTAGTATAGCGTCCCTAAGGGCTTACTATTCCCTAACCTTAAGAACTTATACGTAATCTAGATATCTTAAGGGACTATCTACTACGTTCTCTAGTTCTAGCTTATATTTAACTTTAAAGTTAAACCTTACTAGCTCTTCTACCTAATAGGCTTATTTTAAAGAGAGCTTTATTATTATTATAAAGTATCTTAGGTTATTATAGTCTAAAAGTACCTAGATTATTATAGGGGCGTGTTTAAGGTAATACCTCTACTACCTAAAAGCTTTAATAATTACTAAGAGTTCCTTATTATAGGTATGCTATCTAATAGATAGACATTAGAACTTCTAGCTCTAGAACGCTACTAGTTTCTAGTGCTGCTCTGTTGCTACTTTAGACGTTTAGGGTTATAACAGGATAGCTGCTATAGTAAAGTCTAACGCGTCTATAAGAATAATAGTACGCTTATTAGGATTAAAGTGTTATAGCACTAGAGCTTTTATAAACTTTTTTCTAATTGCAAGAAATACAGTATAGGCTTCCTCTAGCTAGTACTATAGTTTATACTATTTTATTAGTCCCTTTTAGCTTTTCTTTAGTCTTACATTCTCTTTTTTTAGACTAGGGACCCCCTAGTCCTCTGTTAGGTTCTAGGCGGCTGTTATATAGTCTATAAGCAGTTAAATAATTTCTAAGTAGTTAAAGATAAATTGTAAATAGAAGTTAGTAAAGCCTAAGAACACCTAAATATCCTTATAGCTTAATAGCTCTAGCTATTTAGTAATAGTGTAGACCCTCTTAGGGTCTATAACTACACTATCTAGTGTAATAATAAATCCTAGAAACTCTACTAACTTACTAGAGAAGACGCACTTGCTAGCCTTTGCGAATATCCCCTACTTAACTAGGCAATCTAGGACCTCTTTAACGTGCTTGTTGTAGTCCTTCTTATCCTAGAAGTAGATAAGGATGTTATTAAGGTAGACTACACAGGTTCTATCTAGTAGGCCTCCTAAGGCTTAGTAGATGTAGGATTAAAATGTGGCTAGTGCGTTTGCTAGGCTGAAAGGTATTACTAGGTATTTGAAATAACTATACTGTGTCTTAAACGCAGTCTTCTACTTATTACATTTCTTAATCTAGAGCCTGTAGTAGGTGTTATATAGATCTAGCTTAGTAAAGACCTTTACTTTTAATAGGTAGTCTATTCTCTTACTAACTAGCAGTATAGGGTACTAGTTTTTAATAGTTACCCTATTTAATCCCTAATAGTTAACGCATAGTCTTATAGTGCTGTCTAACTTAGAGATAAATAGGATAGGGGCACCTGCTAGCAACTTGCTTAGGCAGATCTAGCCTTTCTCCTGTGCTGTCTTAAGGTACTTCTAGAGGATATCTAGCTCCCTATAAGACAGGTTATAGATTAGGAGGTTAGGAACTTTAGCTCTATCCTTAATCTTAATAGAGTAATTATACTCCTAGTATAGTGCTAATACACTTATTTACTATTTACTAAAGGTAAACTATTTATAATAGAGGTGTTTAGGCATGTACTTAAGTTCTTCTACATCTAGAGTATTGTCTTCTAGGATAGCACTACTATCAAGTGCTACTACTATAATTCTTAACTGTTTAGTAAGACAAGCTGCCTCTAACATCTGTCTAACGTCTGCCTAGTAGGTGTCTGTTAGACTGCCTATATTTAGGCTTCTAGAATATAGCAGATATAGCTGCTTAGCTAGACCTAGTTTACTAAATAATTATTTAGCTGTTAACAGCTAGACTCTCTTAGTGTTATTAGTAAACTACTTATAGGTTTCTGCTAAGAAACAGATATATAGGTCTGCTTTAGCTAGCTATAGGTAACCTAGGACTAGGTTACGGTGGTAAAAGGGTAGGGGTTGGGTAGGGGTAGGGTACATTAGGTGATGTACCCCTACCGTACCCTACCTCTACCTACACTAATTCTATGCCAAGATGGTAGGGGTAGGGTAGGGTCCACATGGGGTAGGGGTAGGGGTAGGGTAGGGTCTACATAGGGTAGGGGTAGGGGTAGGGTAGGGTCTACATGGGGTAGGGGTAGGGGTAGAGTAGGGTCTACATGGGGTAGGGGTATAGGTAGGGTAGAGTCTACATAGGGTAGAGGTAGGGGTTAGGTATATTACATAACTACACATCTATCCTATTAAAGCCTTTTTTATTTAAATATTTTAGTTGTTAAGCTTTAAATATTATTATAGATAATTATTATATATAGGTGTGTTTATTAATTAGTAGTATATATTATACAAACATTCTATAAAACCCTAGTTCTATCTTTTTTCCCTCTTATAATATATAATTATTTAGTAGAGGGCACTAATAAGCCTCTAGTAGTATTGCTTTGCAAGAGCTATATCCTTTACCTAAATAGTAACTTACTTTACATAGATAGCGTTTATATTTATATCTTTAAATATTAGTTTTGTGTTTTTCTATAAGAAACTAACATATATCTTTAAAGACACTAATAAGAAAAGACTTAGCAGACTCCTAAAGAGCCTCTAGAGCGCTAGCCCAGAACTAAAGATTATTCCTTAGTTAAAGAGCAACTTCCTAAACTATGCGTGAGAATGGCATTTTAGGTATTAACAATTTAGTTAACCTCTAGTATTAATAGATATTACGCAGTATAACTACTACCTTAGAATTAGTTATTAAATGTAATAATAGAATATAATAATATACTGCTAGCCTTATAACAGTACCTACGCTTTAGTGGCAGAGCAGGCGCCTTGCGGGCAGACTTAGCTGCTAAGGGCTTCCTTACTAGCATGCTGCTAGTTACAGCTAATCCTTAGCTTAGGACAGCCTTATTCCTGTGACCTCTAGCTATGTTAGCTGTAATAGTTAGCTGTAATAGTATGCTGTAGTAGTAGGCTGTAATAGTAGGCTGTAGTAGTAGGCTGTAAAAATAAGTGTAATAGTAGGTATAATAGCTCGCAGGCTGTAATAGCTGTAATAGTAGGCTGTGACATTATAGTACGCCTAGGTTACGCAGCAAAATTGTAGTAGTATAGCTGTTGTAATAGTGTAGTATTATAGTATAAAAGGTAATAGTAGAGTTTGTTAATAGGTTAGTGTAATAACGCGTGCAGAGGTCTGTACGCTGCTAAAGTTTAGGCTGCTACCTAACGTAAGAAAATCAGAATCTGTAGCTAGTAGAAAGTTATTACAACTATTATACACTAGCATAACTGTGATAAAAGCTCATAATAACCTACAGGTAATATAATTACGCTAAGTACATTCTTTTAGCGCAAGCTACGTCTAATTCTAATTTAATTTAATATTATAAGACGCCTTATAAATGTTTCCTATTGCTTTAGCGCTAGCGTTTGTTATTTAAGCGCTAGTAGAGGCTGCTGCCTAGCGCAAGAAAACTAAAATCTATTATAAGTAGGGGATTATTACAACTATAATATATAAACAGTTATATAATAAAAAACTATAATAACTTACAGATAGTACAAATACGCTAAGCACATTCTTTTAGCCTAAGCTGTGTCTAATTCTAATTTAATTTAATATTATAAGACGTGTTGCAAATGTTTCCTATTACTTTAGCACTAGCGTTTGTTGTTTAAGCGCTAGTAGAGGCTACTGCTTAGCGCAAGAAAACTAAAATCTATTACAAGTAGGGATTATTGCAACTATAATGCACAAACAGTTATATAATACTAAACTGTAATAACCTACAAATTTTATATATTTACTAAGCAAATTTTTTTAACATAGGTTGCACCTAGCTCTAAGCTGTTTCAATATTATTAGAAGGGGTTTTAATGTTTTTTGTTGCAACAGCGCTAGCGTTTGTTACTTTTGCGCTAGCAAAACTAGGACAGGTTAAGCACAGACTAGCTGCTAAAAAGCATACTACTGCCCTACTCTTCTATAACACCTTCTACATCTATAATACCTTCTGTTTATATAATACTACATGTTATTACTACCTCCTATTATAGTTAGCATAATTAAACCTAACGCTAATAATATTAAGAAGGAGGAGGAGGAGGAAGATATACTAACCTTTGCTAGCACTACAGGTACTAGTATACTAGCTAGCTTTACCACTAAGGAGTAGGATTAACTAAATAAGGTAGTTATTACAGCCTGTTATTACAGTTAGTGCTAATAATACTAGGGTTTCTATTTAAGAGACTATAAGATTAATTAAGTCCTTAATTCTTATAGTTAGATTAGGGCTATAGGCTAAAAGACTGGTATAAAAGTCTTATTTAAGGGAGAGCTTAGCAACAGTATCCGCGCAGTTTAATAAAGAAATTAAGCTACCTTGCGTAGCAAAGAGAAGGAAATTATTAATAAGGCAAAGGCTGCTAATTGTGCAGCAAAATACTAGGCTAGGCTAAAGTTAGGTTAAGACTAGTCTTATGCTTTAGCAGATCTTAATATTTAAGCTATAATAGTAGCCTAGACTAAAGAAGATATAGATTAGCAACGCTTTAAGTTATCTGCTAGTAGTTACTTATTACAGCTTCTTATTACAAACATTTACTAACTAAGAACAGCTAAGTAGCTTAAAAACAAGCTTAAGACTGTTTATAAGAGGTAGGATAATCTTAAGCATAAAATAGATCTTCGCGCACACTAATAGGCCCTTAAAAAGCATGCAGAACTTGCTTAAGACAGTTCTACTGCTAGTTAGACTACTATAGGCTAAGGTAACAAATAGCTCTTTTCTAATAGCAGCGTTGTTAAGAAACTGCTCTGCTAAGAGTATTAGTAAGGTCTTTAAAAACTTAAAGATAACACCTTTAAGAGCAAGAAGGAGAAGGAAGAATAGGAGGCCTTCTGTAATAATATGTCACCTAAGAGTATAGCAGTTATAACTAATAATACCTAGCTGTAAGTTATTATATTATATTATTATATATACTTACTAATTACTATAGTTAAACTAAACCTCTGTCTCTCTTAGATAAGATTAGTTAAGATACTAAGCTTGTTAGCTATTACCTATTTATTCTAGCACCTAACAATAATAAGTGTAAGGAGGAGATTAAAGAGTCTAATTCTAAGCTAGAGAAGTACTATTAATCTATGCTAAATGTGTATAAGACTAATAAGCAATTTTACAAGTTATTAGCTAAAAAAGATATAGAGGAATTAGGATCTAAAGGATCTAACAATAATAATAAGATAGATCTAGATTAGATATAGAGCTAATGTTTTAGCTTAAAATAACAGCTAATTAACACATACATAGCCTCTTTTGTAAGATCTGCTAATTTCTATTTAATTTATCATTTTGTATCTCTACCTAATTAGAAACTCGCTTAAGATATCTAGGCTAACCCTAAGAAAATAGTAAAACAACTAGTTCCTAGCACTAAATATAACAATCTTGCTATTAGGGACTTAGGGCTCAGGCTTGCCCTAGGCAGTTTGTTAAAAAGCCTTTCTATTATCCTTTTACCTTAGGATTAAATATCTATATTTGTTACGTCTACATATAACATATATGTTATTACTACTAGTAGACACACCTTCTACTCTACCTAAGCTTCTTCTATCTCTTACTTTCTCTGCTACACAACTTGTTAAAGGGGCGTTTCTAAAATAATTATATCTTATTAAAAGGCTAGTATCTCTAGACCCTAATACTAGTAATAGTAAGGCAACTATTATAGCATAGGATTAGTAGTAGATAACTACATTATAGGGAAGCAATCCTGCTTCTAAAAAGCTATATTAGGATGCACTAACTTACTTAGGCTAGATCTAGAGTAGATATAGTAAAGCCTCTTAGGTACAAGATAGCTATCTATACGTATACTGTTATAACTATAGGTTAGTTCTTTAGCACCTAGTTATAAAAGGCTGTAGGACTAAGTATCTTATCTAACACCTTAGTTTATAAGCCTGCAGACAAATTAAGAATCCTGCTTATACTTTGTTAAACCTCCTATTATATCTATACACTGCCTGCTAGTAAAATAAAACTAGTTTTCTTCTAATCCTGCATACTCTACTTTAGCCTTTAAAACAGAGCTTATGCAATTAGTTGTTAACAACAACCTCTTATTTTAAACAATTAAACAGCTGTTATTCTAACAATTTATCTACTTCCTAAGGCTAGAAGCTGTAATAACTACCCGTTATAAATTTAGCCAGATGTTCTAGAGCTAATTTAAGGCTGCTAAACACGCTCTTCTCTAGGATCTTAGTTCTAGTACTAAATTGTCTATTACATTAGATGCCTAGACTGCAAGCAATTACCTTAGCTTCCTAGCTATTAAAGGTTACTATATAAACAAGAGCTAGAAATTGTAAGAAGTCCTTTTAGACTTTATTCCTATACGCAGAAAACATACAGGATCCTCTATAGCATAGCAAGTTCTTTAACTTCTTTAGGAAACTAAAACTACAAAATAACTGCTTACTATTACTTGCGATAATGCTAGTAATAATAGTGCATTATTACAGACCTTAGAGAGGTTACTACAGTAGAACAACATTACTTAGGATAGTAGAGAGAACACTGTTCCTTGTCTTGTATATATAATTAACCTTATTATACAAGACATTATTTACTATCTCTAACTTAAGGTATTACTAGAACTAGAGCATGCATAAAGACTACAGCAACACTATATTAGGGGTATTAAAAACAGCATATCTGTTCTAAACTCTCTCTAGAAGGTAGAAATTATTTATTACATTATTTTATTACATACTAATTGTAACACAGATCTAAGCTATCTGTATTACAATAGATCTATTACTATAACAATTTAAGAGGTTTCTTACACTACAGAGTAATATTCTAGTAAATTATTAACTATTAGTTATATAAGATGTTAGGACTAGGTAGAACTCTACCTGCAATATGTGTAAGCGCGCACTAAAGCTTTAGGTCTACATTAATAAATATTTAGAGCAAGAAATTACACTAAAGGCACTAAGCTGTAGAGAAGGTGCTTCTATATATAACAAGGTAGCAGAAGCTAATTTTAAAGATCTTAAGAAACTTCAACTAGCAGCAACTAAGTAGCAGCACCTGCAGGCTGTTACAATAATACTATAGTAATTTAAGAAGGCATCTAGTACCCTTAGCAAGACTTATAAGCCCCTTATCTAGCACATCTAGCTAATATACAACTAGCTATTTAATTTCTTAGATTAGATAACTAAAGAGCTTAGTAATAACCTAGGTTACGCTAATAACTTAGAATAGCTAGAAGTTATAAAAGCAGCTACGTAAAAGGGTTGTGTTAAGCTGTCTAAGTACTATTTAAAAACAGAGGATAGTTACAGGTTCTTATTTAACTGTGCAACTATCTTAGATCTAAGCTAGAAGCTTACTATGTATAAGGTAATATTATTACAGCAGTTTATTATATACTATTACTAACTACGTTATAAGAATAATACCTAGGAAGTTTAAGATAAGCATATATACTAAGAGTAATTCTTATAATACCTAGATTATTATAATAACAATAATTTAGGTTACTCTATATAAGTACTTTATAACCCTGTTTAACAGTTAGTAGAAGATAATTAGTTCTAAAAACCCGCAACATCAGTCTAACAACCTAATAGGAGCTTCTTATCCTACAGTTAGAGTTTAAACCTATCTAATAATAACAAGGAGGTAGCTTACACCTGCTAAGAAGGAGAGGCCTATCTTAGTACCCCTTGCATACAACAGGGAGATAGATTTAATCTACTAGATTAGTAGAAGGTTAACGCTATAACTTATCTATAACTTACTTATATAGCAAAAGATATACTTATAGTACTAATAACAGAGGTTAGAGTTAAACAGGTGTTTAACACAGCTAGGGATGTAATTAGGGACTAATAGCACAGGTTATCTGCTACTATAATACGCTAGATTATAATTCTAAAGGATTCTCTTGCTTTAGCACAGATACAAGAAGGGGAGGAGGCAGCTTTAGATAAGCTAGATAATCTCTTTAAGATACTAGCTTGTTCTAGTCTAGAAACAGAGGTTATAGAAGAAGAGTAACACAGTAGTAGTACTAAAGAAACTGGTCTATTAACTCTATCTTAGTAAGAACAGCAGCTGCAAAAGAGAGTAAGGCTACTACAGTATTAGGATACATAGTTCTGTAATAAATAGCTGTTATAAATAGAGAATATCCTAGAATTCTGTCCTCTATTTAAATCTTTTAAAATTAAGTTCTTTATATATACAGCATTTCTAAGTAGTATACTATTAAGTATATTATCTGTAGTATTATAGAAGATTAGGTAACTTTAACCTACCCTACCCTACCCCTACCTAACCCCTACCTCTACCTATGGTCCGTGCGGACCATACCCTACCCCTACCCCACGCTAGAGGTACCTCTACCCTACCCCTACCTAACATCCGTACAGACCCTACCCTACCCCTACCCTATGTAGACCCTACCCCTACCCTACCTCTACCTAACGTCCGTGCAGACCGTACCTAACCCCTACCCAACCCTAGGGTACCCCCTACCCTTTTGCCAGCGTAGACTAGGTTATACCTAATAAATAATATAGACTAGAACTTAGTTAGTCTAATTATCTTAGGTACTCCTTTACTGTTATAGTAGACTACTATTAACTAGTACTAGTTAGTTAAGGACAGCTCTGTGTTGTCTAGGACTATAGCCTTTAGTTGTTAGTTAGTGCCTGTTAGGTTAAGCCCTAGGTCCCTAGCTGCATCCTTAGTAATAAGGTTTAGCTCTAAGCCTAAGTTGTATAGGGCCTAGAGGGTCCTAGGGTTACTATTAGCGTTATTAAGCTAGACTGTAACTGTTATGCAGGTTTGCTTCCCCTTAGTTTTTAGCCCTAGCTGCAGGTAGGACAGGTTAGCAACTAGGGCTTGCTATTTCCTAGGTTTGGCTTACTACTAGACTGTTGTTAGCTGCCTCTACAGCCTCTCTAATAGCCCTACTGCTAGTATTCCTAGGTATATTATCCCTAGTTCTATAGTTAACCTTAGGATTATTAATAGTTATTTCCCTTAGGGTTCTATCTTCTACCTAATAAATTAGCAGCACTAGTTATTAGCTAGGGGTCTCTTAGGTGCTTCCTAGTGTTGCTCCTAGAGGGGGTTAACGCCTAACTGTTATGCCTTTTAAACTTTCTCCTAGCATCTAAAGAAAGAGGTCTCTTATTTCTACTGCTACTTTTAGTCTACAACTCTAAGTTTAAGAAGACTGTTAAGGTTTCTGCGTTTTAGAGGGCCTATTTAAACTCTGCCTACTTAGTAATATGTTCTAGACTACTATTCTACTAGATTTTATATTAGAGTGTAGGGGGTGTAAGGCTCTATATAAATACTATCTTAAACTTATAGTTATTACTGCTATCTTTAAACTTTATAAAGTTACAGAGTAGTAGAGACTCCTGCTTATTTAACTTTATTAGGAAGGTATTAACTAAATTATTAGACTTCTACTTATAGTTAAAGTACTTATTATAGTTTTTATACTGTGTAAAGACTAGATCTTAGACAAGCTACTCCTCTTCTACGCAGAGGTTAGCCTAGGTCTAGATTAATTCCTTATTAATACGTTGTTAAATTAATTCCTAGTAGACACTATAGTAGATAGTGCCTATAATCTAGTAGGTACAGGTTATAGAGTCTTTAAGTACTTAAGTGTACTAGAACGCTGTGTCTATATCCTTAATCTACTAGTCTACCTACTAGGTTAATAGAGGCTTGTTATTTGTCCTAAGTTTTAGCTTAGGCTAAATATTATTAAGGACTTATATTATTCTGCTAGCCTTATTAAATACTAGGCGTTAGCTACCTAGTGCTTGTCCAGCATACGTCTGTTATAGGGTTTTAACTGCCTAGTTAAATTATTATTACTAGATTTCAATTTCCTGCTTAGTGGCACTAGACAGTTCTACCTTATTAAGTGCTTCTAGTAATAATAGGATAGAAGCTTGTAATAATTCTATTATAGGTTGTGTAGCGTGTAGTGTTAGGATATCTAGTGTTATAATGCCTACTATTATAGCGTCTAACTTGCCTCTAATATAAGGGTTAAGTAGTAGCTCTATAGGTAATAGTAATACCCTAAGTACATTATTACGTTGTTAAGTATCTAGCTCCTAACTAAGGTTATTATAAGGGGGTAGCTCTTCTATATTACTAGTAGTTAAGTAGAGGTTATATTGTCCTCCTGCTATTATAATAGCTAGGTTTTTCCTGCTCCTCTACTACTAATTAGCTGCCTGTTCTAAGAGGAGTATAAAGGATTTAAATTGTAAGAGTACTGTAGGTAAGTAATAGAGCAGAGTAAGATAGGACAAATAATAGGGTAATATTTAAGAGATAAGATAAATCCTTAATAGATAAGTCTTAAGGTTTGTGAATATTATATACATGTGTGGCCAGTAGGTCTCTAGGCTTGGCCTAGGACCTGGCTAAGGTATCTCCTAGTGTGGGGAGAATACTTGTAACATATATTTAGCTAGCGTTTCTAGAGTATTTAGTATAATTCCTTTTAGCTCTTGCTATATTAGTTACTAGGTTAGCTAATTACAGCAGTTAGTTGTGTAGTAGGCCTGCTACAACGTCTTTAGGTTCTCTAAGAGGTACCTTACACTAAAGTTAATCTTTTATTCCTATATAAGGAAATTAACTAGGGATAAGAGGAAGTATCTCTTATAATCTCTCTTCTAATAGTTGTATTTAGCGTAGTTGTGCTTTATATACTTCTATAGGGGTTTAGGTTATAGAAGGTTTATAGATAGGGAAGATTATAGTTTGTCTACCCCTTCTAGTACTTTTTAGAAGGATAGGATTATTACTAGATCTTCTTTATTATATTTACGTCTAAGTTTATAAAAAAAAGAAAGTTCCTCTTAGTCTTTTATCTCTTGTAACTATTTACGTAAGTTTTCTAACTCCTGTTGTTAATTACCTACTTCTAGGCTATTTTAGCCTTCTCTAGCTAAAGCTGCCTTATAGATGCAAATTCTAAGGTAAGATATACTACCTAGAGGACCTACAGATCCTCTTAAGGCACTATAGACACTTAGTGTCTATTAAGGTATCTCCTTATCTATAGAGGGAGGTGTTACCTTACGCTCTACTAGCTCTCCTATAGGTAGGTTGTCTTAGTCCCTCTCTAAAGACAGTAAGCCTAGATAATTTAGTTTAAGTGTCACGAGTATTCTCCCCACGCTAGGAGATACCTCAGCCAGGTCCTAGGCCAAGCCTAGGGACCTACTGGCCACACACGTATATAATATTTACAAACCTTAAGACTTATCTATTAAGGATTTGTCTTATCTCTTAAATATTACCCTATTATTTGTCCTATCTTACTCTGCTCTATTACTTACCTACAGTACTCTTACAATTTAAATCCTTTATACTCCTCTTAGAACAGGCAGCTAATTAGTAGTAGAGGAGCAGGAAAAACCTAGCTATTATAATAGCAGGAGGACAATATAACCTCTACTTAACTACTAGTAATATAGAAGAGCTACCCCCTTATAATAACCTTAGTTAGGAGCTAGATACTTAACAACGTAATAATGTACTTAGGGTATTACTATTACCTATAGAGCTACTACTTAACCCTTATATTAGAGGCAAGTTAGACGCTATAATAGTAGGCATTATAACACTAGATATCCTAACACTACACGCTACACAACCTATAATAGAATTATTACAAGCTTCTATCCTATTATTACTAGAAGCACTTAATAAGGTAGAACTGTCTAGTGCCACTAAGCAGGAAATTGAAATCTAGTAATAATAATTTAACTAGGCAGTTAAAACCCTATAACAGACGTATGCTGGACAAGCACTAGGTAGCTAACGCCTAGTATTTAATAAGGCTAGCAGAATAATATAAGTCCTTAATAATATTTAGCCTAAGCTAAAACTTAGGACAAATAACAAGCCTCTATTAACCTAGTAGGTAGACTAGTAGATTAAGGATATAGACACAGCGTTCTAGTACACTTAAGTACTTAAAGACTCTATAACCTGTACCTACTAGATTATAGGCACTATCTACTATAGTGTCTACTAGGAATTAATTTAACAACGTATTAATAAGGAATTAATCTAGACCTAGGCTAACCTCTGCGTAGAAGAGGAGTAGCTTGTCTAAGATCTAGTCTTTACACAGTATAAAAACTATAATAAGTACTTTAACTATAAGTAGAAGTCTAATAATTTAGTTAATACCTTCCTAATAAAGTTAAATAAGCAGGAGTCTCTACTACTCTGTAACTTTATAAAGTTTAAAGATAGCAGTAATAACTATAAGTTTAAGATAGTATTTATATAGAGCCTTACACCCCCTACACTCTAATATAAAATCTAGTAGAATAGTAGTCTAGAACATATTACTAAGTAGGCAGAGTTTAAATAGGCCCTCTAAAACGCAGAAACCTTAACAGTCTTCTTAAACTTAGAGTTGTAGACTAAAAGTAGCAGTAGAAATAAGAGACCTCTTTCTTTAGATGCTAGGAGAAAGTTTAAAAGGCATAACAGTTAGGCGTTAACCCCCTCTAGGAGCAACACTAGGAAGCACCTAAGAGACCCCTAGCTAATAACTAGTGCTGCTAATTTATTAGGTAGAAGATAGAACCCTAAGGGAAATAACTATTAATAATCCTAAGGTTAACTATAGAACTAGGGATAATATACCTAGGAATACTAGCAGTAGGGCTATTAGAGAGGCTGTAGAGGCAGCTAACAACAGTCTAGTAGTAAGCCAAACCTAGGAAATAGCAAGCCCTAGTTGCTAACCTGTCCTACCTGCAGCTAGGGCTAAAAACTAAGGGGAAGCAAACCTGCATAACAGTTACAGTCTAGCTTAATAACGCTAATAGTAACCCTAGGACCCTCTAGGCCCTATACAACTTAGGCTTAGAGCTAAACCTTATTACTAAGGATGCAGCTAGGGACCTAGGGCTTAACCTAACAGGCACTAACTAACAACTAAAGGCTATAGTCCTAGACAACACAGAGCTGTCCTTAACTAACTAGTACTAGTTAATAGTAGTCTACTATAACAGTAAAGGAGTACCTAAGATAATTAGACTAACTAAGTTCTAGTCTATATTATTTATTAGGTATAACCTAGTCTACGCTGGCAAAAGGGTAGGGGGTACCCTAGGGTTGGGTAGGGGTTAGGTACGGTCTGCACGGACGTTAGGTAGAGGTAGGGTAGGGGTAGGGTCTACATAGGGTAGGGGTAGGGTAGGGTCTGTACGGATGTTAGGTAGGGGTAGGGTAGAGGTACCTCTAGCGTGGGGTAGGGGTAGGGTATGGTCCGCACGGACCATAGGTAGAGGTAGGGGTTAGGTAGGGGTAGGGTAGGGTAGGTTAAAGTTACCTAATCTTCTATAATACTACAGATAATATACTTAATAGTATACTACTTAGAAATGCTGTATATATAAAGAACTTAATTTTAAAAGATTTAAATAGAGGACAGAATTCTAGGATATTCTCTATTTATAACAGCTATTTATTACAGAACTATGTATCCTAATACTGTAGTAGCCTTACTCTCTTTTGCAGCTGCTGTTCTTACTAAGATAGAGTTAATAGACCAGTTTCTTTAGTACTACTACTGTGTTACTCTTCTTCTATAACCTCTGTTTCTAGACTAGAACAAGCTAGTATCTTAAAGAGATTATCTAGCTTATCTAAAGCTGCCTCCTCCCCTTCTTGTATCTGTGCTAAAGCAAGAGAATCCTTTAGAATTATAATCTAGCGTATTATAGTAGCAGATAACCTGTGCTATTAGTCCCTAATTACATCCCTAGCTGTGTTAAACACCTGTTTAACTCTAACCTCTGTTATTAGTACTATAAGTATATCTTTTGCTATATAAGTAAGTTATAGATAAGTTATAGCGTTAACCTTCTACTAATCTAGTAGATTAAATCTATCTCCCTGTTGTATGCAAGGGGTACTAAGATAGGCCTCTCCTTCTTAGCAGGTGTAAGCTACCTCCTTGTTATTATTAGATAGGTTTAAACTCTAACTGTAGGATAAGAAGCTCCTATTAGGTTGTTAGACTGATGTTGCGGGTTTTTAGAACTAATTATCTTCTACTAACTGTTAAACAGGGTTATAAAGTACTTATATAGAGTAACCTAAATTATTGTTATTATAATAATCTAGGTATTATAAGAATTACTCTTAGTATATATGCTTATCTTAAACTTCCTAGGTATTATTCTTATAACGTAGTTAGTAATAGTATATAATAAACTGCTGTAATAATATTACCTTATACATAGTAAGCTTCTAGCTTAGATCTAAGATAGTTGCACAGTTAAATAAGAACCTGTAACTATCCTCTGTTTTTAAATAGTACTTAGACAGCTTAACACAACCCTTTTACGTAGCTGCTTTTATAACTTCTAGCTATTCTAAGTTATTAGCGTAACCTAGGTTATTACTAAGCTCTTTAGTTATCTAATCTAAGAAATTAAATAGCTAGTTGTATATTAGCTAGATGTGCTAGATAAGGGGCTTATAAGTCTTGCTAAGGGTACTAGATGCCTTCTTAAATTACTATAGTATTATTGTAACAGCCTGCAGGTGCTGCTACTTAGTTGCTGCTAGTTGAAGTTTCTTAAGATCTTTAAAATTAGCTTCTGCTACCTTGTTATATATAGAAGCACCTTCTCTACAGCTTAGTGCCTTTAGTGTAATTTCTTGCTCTAAATATTTATTAATGTAGACCTAAAGCTTTAGTGCGCGCTTACACATATTGCAGGTAGAGTTCTACCTAGTCCTAACATCTTATATAACTAATAGTTAATAATTTACTAGAATATTACTCTGTAGTGTAAGAAACCTCTTAAATTGTTATAGTAATAGATCTATTGTAATACAGATAGCTTAGATCTGTGTTACAATTAGTATGTAATAAAATAATGTAATAAATAATTTCTACCTTCTAGAGAGAGTTTAGAACAGATATGCTGTTTTTAATACCCCTAATATAGTGTTGCTGTAGTCTTTATGCATGCTCTAGTTCTAGTAATACCTTAAGTTAGAGATAGTAAATAATGTCTTGTATAATAAGGTTAATTATATATACAAGACAAGGAACAGTGTTCTCTCTACTATCCTAAGTAATGTTGTTCTACTGTAGTAACCTCTCTAAGGTCTGTAATAATGCACTATTATTACTAGCATTATCGCAAGTAATAGTAAGCAGTTATTTTGTAGTTTTAGTTTCCTAAAGAAGTTAAAGAACTTGCTATGCTATAGAGGATCCTGTATGTTTTCTGCGTATAGGAATAAAGTCTAAAAGGACTTCTTACAATTTCTAGCTCTTGTTTATATAGTAACCTTTAATAGCTAGGAAGCTAAGGTAATTGCTTGCAGTCTAGGCATCTAATGTAATAGACAATTTAGTACTAGAACTAAGATCCTAGAGAAGAGCGTGTTTAGCAGCCTTAAATTAGCTCTAGAACATCTGGCTAAATTTATAACGGGTAGTTATTACAGCTTCTAGCCTTAGGAAGTAGATAAATTGTTAGAATAACAGCTGTTTAATTGTTTAAAATAAGAGGTTGTTGTTAACAACTAATTGCATAAGCTCTGTTTTAAAGGCTAAAGTAGAGTATGCAGGATTAGAAGAAAACTAGTTTTATTTTACTAGCAGGCAGTGTATAGATATAATAGGAGGTTTAACAAAGTATAAGCAGGATTCTTAATTTGTCTGCAGGCTTATAAACTAAGGTGTTAGATAAGATACTTAGTCCTACAGCCTTTTATAACTAGGTGCTAAAGAACTAACCTATAGTTATAACAGTATACGTATAGATAGCTATCTTGTACCTAAGAGGCTTTACTATATCTACTCTAGATCTAGCCTAAGTAAGTTAGTGCATCCTAATATAGCTTTTTAGAAGCAGGATTGCTTCCCTATAATGTAGTTATCTACTACTAATCCTATGCTATAATAGTTGCCTTACTATTACTAGTATTAGGGTCTAGAGATACTAGCCTTTTAATAAGATATAATTATTTTAGAAACGCCCCTTTAACAAGTTGTGTAGCAGAGAAAGTAAGAGATAGAAGAAGCTTAGGTAGAGTAGAAGGTGTGTCTACTAGTAGTAATAACATATATGTTATATGTAGACGTAACAAATATAGATATTTAATCCTAAGGTAAAAGGATAATAGAAAGGCTTTTTAACAAACTGCCTAGGGCAAGCCTGAGCCCTAAGTCCCTAATAGCAAGATTGTTATATTTAGTGCTAGGAACTAGTTGTTTTACTATTTTCTTAGGGTTAGCCTAGATATCTTAAGCGAGTTTCTAATTAGGTAGAGATACAAAATGATAAATTAAATAGAAATTAGCAGATCTTACAAAAGAGGCTATGTATGTGTTAATTAGCTGTTATTTTAAGCTAAAACATTAGCTCTATATCTAATCTAGATCTATCTTATTATTATTGTTAGATCCTTTAGATCCTAATTCCTCTATATCTTTTTTAGCTAATAACTTGTAAAATTGCTTATTAGTCTTATACACATTTAGCATAGATTAATAGTACTTCTCTAGCTTAGAATTAGACTCTTTAATCTCCTCCTTACACTTATTATTGTTAGGTGCTAGAATAAATAGGTAATAGCTAACAAGCTTAGTATCTTAACTAATCTTATCTAAGAGAGACAGAGGTTTAGTTTAACTATAGTAATTAGTAAGTATATATAATAATATAATATAATAACTTACAGCTAGGTATTATTAGTTATAACTGCTATACTCTTAGGTGACATATTATTACAGAAGGCCTCCTATTCTTCCTTCTCCTTCTTGCTCTTAAAGGTGTTATCTTTAAGTTTTTAAAGACCTTACTAATACTCTTAGCAGAGCAGTTTCTTAACAACGCTGCTATTAGAAAAGAGCTATTTGTTACCTTAGCCTATAGTAGTCTAACTAGCAGTAGAACTGTCTTAAGCAAGTTCTGCATGCTTTTTAAGGGCCTATTAGTGTGCGCGAAGATCTATTTTATGCTTAAGATTATCCTACCTCTTATAAACAGTCTTAAGCTTGTTTTTAAGCTACTTAGCTGTTCTTAGTTAGTAAATGTTTGTAATAAGAAGCTGTAATAAGTAACTACTAGCAGATAACTTAAAGCGTTGCTAATCTATATCTTCTTTAGTCTAGGCTACTATTATAGCTTAAATATTAAGATCTGCTAAAGCATAAGACTAGTCTTAACCTAACTTTAGCCTAGCCTAG
This sequence comes from Ascochyta rabiei, assembly GCF_004011695.2. Taxonomy (NCBI): domain Eukaryota; kingdom Fungi; phylum Ascomycota; class Dothideomycetes; order Pleosporales; family Didymellaceae; genus Ascochyta; species Ascochyta rabiei. Next base: position 1,924,507 of record NC_082406.1, read on the forward strand.
TATTTTGCTGCACAATTAGCAGCCTTTGCCTTATTAATAATTTCCTTCTCTTTGCTACGCAAGGTAGCTTAATTTCTTTATTAAACTGCGCGGATACTGTTGCTAAGCTCTCCCTTAAATAAGACTTTTATACCAGTCTTTTAGCCTATAGCCCTAATCTAACTATAAGAATTAAGGACTTAATTAATCTTATAGTCTCTTAAATAGAAACCCTAGTATTATTAGCACTAACTGTAATAACAGGCTGTAATAACTACCTTATTTAGTTAATCCTACTCCTTAGTGGTAAAGCTAGCTAGTATACTAGTACCTGTAGTGCTAGCAAAGGTTAGTATATCTTCCTCCTCCTCCTCCTTCTTAATATTATTAGCGTTAGGTTTAATTATGCTAACTATAATAGGAGGTAGTAATAACATGTAGTATTATATAAACAGAAGGTATTATAGATGTAGAAGGTGTTATAGAAGAGTAGGGCAGTAGTATGCTTTTTAGCAGCTAGTCTGTGCTTAACCTGTCCTAGTTTTGCTAGCGCAAAAGTAACAAACGCTAGCGCTGTTGCAACAAAAAACATTAAAACCCCTTCTAATAATATTGAAACAGCTTAGAGCTAGGTGCAACCTATGTTAAAAAAATTTGCTTAGTAAATATATAAAATTTGTAGGTTATTACAGTTTAGTATTATATAACTGTTTGTGCATTATAGTTGCAATAATCCCTACTTGTAATAGATTTTAGTTTTCTTGCGCTAAGCAGTAGCCTCTACTAGCGCTTAAACAACAAACGCTAGTGCTAAAGTAATAGGAAACATTTGCAACACGTCTTATAATATTAAATTAAATTAGAATTAGACACAGCTTAGGCTAAAAGAATGTGCTTAGCGTATTTGTACTATCTGTAAGTTATTATAGTTTTTTATTATATAACTGTTTATATATTATAGTTGTAATAATCCCCTACTTATAATAGATTTTAGTTTTCTTGCGCTAGGCAGCAGCCTCTACTAGCGCTTAAATAACAAACGCTAGCGCTAAAGCAATAGGAAACATTTATAAGGCGTCTTATAATATTAAATTAAATTAGAATTAGACGTAGCTTGCGCTAAAAGAATGTACTTAGCGTAATTATATTACCTGTAGGTTATTATGAGCTTTTATCACAGTTATGCTAGTGTATAATAGTTGTAATAACTTTCTACTAGCTACAGATTCTGATTTTCTTACGTTAGGTAGCAGCCTAAACTTTAGCAGCGTACAGACCTCTGCACGCGTTATTACACTAACCTATTAACAAACTCTACTATTACCTTTTATACTATAATACTACACTATTACAACAGCTATACTACTACAATTTTGCTGCGTAACCTAGGCGTACTATAATGTCACAGCCTACTATTACAGCTATTACAGCCTGCGAGCTATTATACCTACTATTACACTTATTTTTACAGCCTACTACTACAGCCTACTATTACAGCCTACTACTACAGCATACTATTACAGCTAACTATTACAGCTAACATAGCTAGAGGTCACAGGAATAAGGCTGTCCTAAGCTAAGGATTAGCTGTAACTAGCAGCATGCTAGTAAGGAAGCCCTTAGCAGCTAAGTCTGCCCGCAAGGCGCCTGCTCTGCCACTAAAGCGTAGGTACTGTTATAAGGCTAGCAGTATATTATTATATTCTATTATTACATTTAATAACTAATTCTAAGGTAGTAGTTATACTGCGTAATATCTATTAATACTAGAGGTTAACTAAATTGTTAATACCTAAAATGCCATTCTCACGCATAGTTTAGGAAGTTGCTCTTTAACTAAGGAATAATCTTTAGTTCTGGGCTAGCGCTCTAGAGGCTCTTTAGGAGTCTGCTAAGTCTTTTCTTATTAGTGTCTTTAAAGATATATGTTAGTTTCTTATAGAAAAACACAAAACTAATATTTAAAGATATAAATATAAACGCTATCTATGTAAAGTAAGTTACTATTTAGGTAAAGGATATAGCTCTTGCAAAGCAATACTACTAGAGGCTTATTAGTGCCCTCTACTAAATAATTATATATTATAAGAGGGAAAAAAGATAGAACTAGGGTTTTATAGAATGTTTGTATAATATATACTACTAATTAATAAACACACCTATATATAATAATTATCTATAATAATATTTAAAGCTTAACAACTAAAATATTTAAATAAAAAAGGCTTTAATAGGATAGATGTGTAGTTATGTAATATACCTAACCCCTACCTCTACCCTATGTAGACTCTACCCTACCTATACCCCTACCCCATGTAGACCCTACTCTACCCCTACCCCTACCCCATGTAGACCCTACCCTACCCCTACCCCTACCCTATGTAGACCCTACCCTACCCCTACCCCTACCCCATGTGGACCCTACCCTACCCCTACCATCTTGGCATAGAATTAGTGTAGGTAGAGGTAGGGTACGGTAGGGGTACATCACCTAATGTACCCTACCCCTACCCAACCCCTACCCTTTTACCACCGTAACCTAGTCCTAGGTTACCTATAGCTAGCTAAAGCAGACCTATATATCTGTTTCTTAGCAGAAACCTATAAGTAGTTTACTAATAACACTAAGAGAGTCTAGCTGTTAACAGCTAAATAATTATTTAGTAAACTAGGTCTAGCTAAGCAGCTATATCTGCTATATTCTAGAAGCCTAAATATAGGCAGTCTAACAGACACCTACTAGGCAGACGTTAGACAGATGTTAGAGGCAGCTTGTCTTACTAAACAGTTAAGAATTATAGTAGTAGCACTTGATAGTAGTGCTATCCTAGAAGACAATACTCTAGATGTAGAAGAACTTAAGTACATGCCTAAACACCTCTATTATAAATAGTTTACCTTTAGTAAATAGTAAATAAGTGTATTAGCACTATACTAGGAGTATAATTACTCTATTAAGATTAAGGATAGAGCTAAAGTTCCTAACCTCCTAATCTATAACCTGTCTTATAGGGAGCTAGATATCCTCTAGAAGTACCTTAAGACAGCACAGGAGAAAGGCTAGATCTGCCTAAGCAAGTTGCTAGCAGGTGCCCCTATCCTATTTATCTCTAAGTTAGACAGCACTATAAGACTATGCGTTAACTATTAGGGATTAAATAGGGTAACTATTAAAAACTAGTACCCTATACTGCTAGTTAGTAAGAGAATAGACTACCTATTAAAAGTAAAGGTCTTTACTAAGCTAGATCTATATAACACCTACTACAGGCTCTAGATTAAGAAATGTAATAAGTAGAAGACTGCGTTTAAGACACAGTATAGTTATTTCAAATACCTAGTAATACCTTTCAGCCTAGCAAACGCACTAGCCACATTTTAATCCTACATCTACTAAGCCTTAGGAGGCCTACTAGATAGAACCTGTGTAGTCTACCTTAATAACATCCTTATCTACTTCTAGGATAAGAAGGACTACAACAAGCACGTTAAAGAGGTCCTAGATTGCCTAGTTAAGTAGGGGATATTCGCAAAGGCTAGCAAGTGCGTCTTCTCTAGTAAGTTAGTAGAGTTTCTAGGATTTATTATTACACTAGATAGTGTAGTTATAGACCCTAAGAGGGTCTACACTATTACTAAATAGCTAGAGCTATTAAGCTATAAGGATATTTAGGTGTTCTTAGGCTTTACTAACTTCTATTTACAATTTATCTTTAACTACTTAGAAATTATTTAACTGCTTATAGACTATATAACAGCCGCCTAGAACCTAACAGAGGACTAGGGGGTCCCTAGTCTAAAAAAAGAGAATGTAAGACTAAAGAAAAGCTAAAAGGGACTAATAAAATAGTATAAACTATAGTACTAGCTAGAGGAAGCCTATACTGTATTTCTTGCAATTAGAAAAAAGTTTATAAAAGCTCTAGTGCTATAACACTTTAATCCTAATAAGCGTACTATTATTCTTATAGACGCGTTAGACTTTACTATAGCAGCTATCCTGTTATAACCCTAAACGTCTAAAGTAGCAACAGAGCAGCACTAGAAACTAGTAGCGTTCTAGAGCTAGAAGTTCTAATGTCTATCTATTAGATAGCATACCTATAATAAGGAACTCTTAGTAATTATTAAAGCTTTTAGGTAGTAGAGGTATTACCTTAAACACGCCCCTATAATAATCTAGGTACTTTTAGACTATAATAACCTAAGATACTTTATAATAATAACAAAGCTCTCTTTAAAATAAGCCTATTAGGTAGAAGAGCTAGTAAGGTTTAACTTTAAAGTTAAATATAAGCTAGAACTAGAGAACGTAGTAGATAGTCCCTTAAGATATCTAGATTACGTATAAGTTCTTAAGGTTAGGGAATAGTAAGCCCTTAGGGACGCTATACTACCTACCTTATAACAGAAGCTTTAGATCTAGATAATTTAAAAGTCTAGGGCTTAAAAAGATGTATAGGTAATATCTAGGAGTAATATACCTATAGAAGACCTAGCAGAGGTCTAATAACTACCTAAAATTGTCCCTAAGGAATTCTGCTAACATTAGATTAGCCTTAGAGACTTGTCTCTTCTAGCTCTTAACCCTCTATCTAATAGCTATTAGAGCTAGGGTTAATCTAAAGACACTAAAGCTAGGGGACTAGACTTTAATGTTACAGAAGCTCTCCTTTATAGCCTAGACAACAGAGTTAGTACCTCTACACACCTTACAAATAAAGCTGTACAGGAAGATTCTGCTTACACCTTAGAAACCCTAGAACTCCTAATAGATTTTGTTAAGTAGGTCTAGTAATAGGACGCAGCATACCCTATAAACTAGTTATTAATAACCTAGACAGACAGCAAAGCAAAGAAGAGACAGCACTACTAGGAGGTTAACGCTAGTAGGACCTTACACAGAAGTAGGAAAGTTTAGATTCCTAATAATATTATACTGCGCTAAACTATCCTTTTAAGGAATTATAATAACCCTATAGGATGTTACTACAGTATAGATAAGACTGCTAAAGTACTTAAAAGAAAGTACTACTAGCTATAACTAATAAAGGACGTATATAAGTACATCTAAAGGTGTCCTATATACTAACTATATAAGATTAGAAGATATAAGCTATAGAGATTGCTTATACTATTACTAGTGCTAAACACAGCCTAGCAGCACTTCTCCCTTAACTTTGTAACAGACCTACTAAAGTTAATAGATACTAAGGGGAATAAGTATAACTCTATACTAGTTCTTATAGACTACTTTAGTAAGTACGTCTAATACCGACCCTACACTAAGACAATTACTACCTAACGCCTAGCTAAGCTGCTTATAGAGCAGAGCTTTTTAAAGCAAGGACTATTAGATACGTTATTATTAGATTAAGGTTTAGTATTTACTAGTTAATTCTAGTTTAATATATACTACTACCTTAAAATTAACTACTAATCAAGTATAGCTTTCTACCCCTAGACAGATAGGCAGGTAGAGTAATAAAACTAGAAGTTAGAAATATACCTCTATATATATATAAACTACTAACAGGATAACTAGGTAGACCTCCTGCTATACGCTAAGTATGCCTATAACTCTAAAGCTTACTCTACTTATAGAGAATCTCCTATAAAGGTTACCTTTAGCATAGACCCTAAAGGATTTAATAGGATACCTAATAAGCACTAGCTATAAAAACCCTAAACTGTCTAGGATAAGGACAAGGTAACACTAGAACTATGCTAGTAGGTTGCTAGCTGCCTATTAAACTAGCATAAAATATAGAAAATAGTAAAGGAGGCCTTAAAGTATGTATAAAAGGGCAACGCCTAGTAGTATAACATAAAACAGTCTAAACAACACTTTACTAAGGGAGACTCTATTCTCCTTTAGGCTAAGAACCTAATAACAAGTTGTCCTTTAAAGAAGTTTAACGCTTAATACCTTAGGCTATTTATAGTAATTAAGAAGGTAGGTAAGCTAGTATATAAGCTAAAGCTGCCCCTATCTATAGATAGAGTGCACCTAGTGTTTAACATGTTACTCCTTAAGCACAAAAGGGAACCCCTTATAAGTAGTAGGTTCTAGCTAGGTCCTATTAGTATACTAGAAGACGTCTTACCTAGTAACAGGTTTAAAGTTAAAGGTATACTGTTATATAGAGATACTGCTACCTAGGGAAGGGAGTATAGGGTTAAGTAGCTAGGTTAGCTAAATAAAGAAGCTACCTAGGAACTACTTAAGAACCTTAACTACTGTAATAAGATCCTTTAGGATTATTACTAATATGCTTAGGCAGGTAATCTATTAAGAGTAGGCTGCCCTATAACTAACAGACTAGCGCAACTAAAGTAAAAGAGGGGATGTCCTTAGAAGTCTGCCTTATAAACCCTACTCTAAAATAGCTAATAGGAAAGTAAGGATAGATAGTCCTAGAACTAGTGCAACTAGAGGCTAAAGGAGGCCTAGCGTCTATCTAATACATTACTAGCAAAGACTAGCATATTTATAGGAGAGGAGAGTTTTATTAGTATCTACTAGTCTGTTAAGAAGTATTATAGGAATAGAGGGTCTTTATAACTATAACTACAGCTTAAGCAGCTCCTCTGTAACCCTTAGAAGGGCTTATCTTATAGGAGGGGCTGTAATAATAATAACTACCTAGGGTAGGTTTAGTTAGAGACAACAAAAACTGCTTAAAAGGAGCTAACAGAGCCTAAACAGCAGAAGGCAGGTTAGTACTATAATAGTACTACCGCTTTTCTGCGTTATAAGCACTACCTGTCTTCTAGAAGTAATTCTTAATTATGCTGTTAATTATAATGCTGTTAGGAAGCTTTATACTAATAGTCCTAATAGTAGCCTATAATAAGTTAGCTCTGTATAAGAAAGAAGAAGAGGAAAAACACCTATAATATACTACTTAAGGTTATATAACTAAAAATCCTAACAGGCTTAAGCATACTTAGTCTTACTTAGACTAGACTTATTAATATAGTAATAAACTACAGTATTATAGGCAATAAAGCTGTTATAATAAGCCTTAGCGTAGTTATAGGTAGTCTGCTAGTACGCCTGCACCTAAGTAATTATATTATTATTAGTTGCCTAGTTACCTTAGGTAACTGTCTTATTATTTGTCTTACAGAGGGCATGCTTAATTAAGAAATTAAGTATGTTACAGGCTTAACAGAAAATAGAGTAATCTATAAAAGTTAGTAAGAGTAGACACTAGAACAGCACAGGAAATACCTTAACACACCTCTCTTTCTTTAATTAGACGCAGCAAGGGCATACGCTAAAGTTGTCCTTACAAAGCCTATACCTACTAGGCTAACGAAAGACATAGATAAAGGACAAGATAGTGCTATTAGGGTTACTCTTAGATAAGGTAGTTAAGTGCGTAATGCTGGTACAGCACTAGTACTGTAAAAGCAACAGCTAAGGCTGTATACTCTTAGGCAGCTAGTAGATATAGTTAGGTAGAGCCCTATAGGAGATATATGTTAGATAGGGCGTTATAGTATAGAAGGTAAGGGCTAGAAGGCAGATATAGATAAAGGTATAGAGATAATAAGGTACTATAAGTAAGCAGATATAGTCCTTATATACACTAAATTCCCTCTACCTAGTAGCTCTCTAGTAATAACCTAACCTCTTACTACTCTCTTACCTGTTACAATCTACTGCACAGAAAGATAATTCTTATTACAAATATCTAGGCACAGGTCTATTAACTGCTAGAAGGGTAACTAGTAATCTTACCTAAGATTTACGTTATAAATAAATACTAGAGCCTAGACTATACTATATAAGGGTCTAGGTAAGGCACTAGGTATAGCAAGGCTAATAGCTTACTGTTACCACTAGCATACAGACAAGATCTCCTGCAAATAAGTAAATCTTAGGCTAGTTTGCGCAGGAACAGGGCTACAGAAGCTGCTAGCAATCCTCTTACAGACATTACTAGTTAGGGACTTACTGCTCTAGCCTATAAGGTAGACAACGTCTAACTACTTACGCCTCTAGTAGCCTTAGCCCTAGGATTAAGGTACCTAATTACTTAGGAGATTATAGAGAGTAAACAGTAGGCATACCTAAGGTAACTCTTAGCCTAGCACTAAGTGCTGTGTACGCTATATAGAGAGTAAATAATACCTCTTACATATTACCTATTTAGTATATAATTATTACACTCCCTATAGCCTTAGCTTTACAGGTTTTAGAGCTAATAACTACTAAGGCGTTATTTATAGTAACGTCTAGTAGAAGTAACAGCTTACTAACTAGCAGCTAATAAAGGTATAAGGGAAGACTTAGCCTTAGCTAGCCTCTTGCAAATAAGACTTATCTACCTAGCTGCGCAGCAATACTGCCCTAGTAGCTTACTAAGCAAACGTTAGGAGGATAGGATTGCTAGCGTCTATTGCGTGCTAAACAGCTTCCTATCCCTACAGACGCTAACTAATAGACCCCTACTAGTGCTACATTTCTCCTGCTAAGTTTTTCCCTCTACAGGAGGTTTTTCTAGAGCTTAATAACGTTGCTAGAGACCTCTCTACAGTTTAGGACAAACCTTTAAAGAGGGGGGGCTATTGTTACAAGTATTCTCCCTACGCTAGGAGATACCTCAGCTAGGTCCTAGGCTAAGCCTAGGGACCTACTGGCCACACACGTATATAATATTTATAAACCTTAAGACTTATCTTTTAAGGATTTGTCTTATCTCTTAAATATCACCCTATTATTCGTCCTATCTCGCTCTACTCTATTGCCTGCCTACAGTGCTCTTACAATATAAGTAAGTAGTGTATAAATCCTTAAAGCAATATAAGTAGTAGAAATCTTAGTTTCCTATAGATCTGCTAGACTTTATGCGCCTACTATAGAGGGAACTAGGTAACTTATATACGTTAGAGCTTTAAGTCCTAGAATATATTACTACACTGCTCCCTAGCATATAAAAGGACTTATTCCTTATCCTCTACAATTAAAGAGACATAATCCTAAAGGTAGAGGAACAAGCTAATATTATTAACTAGAGACTAGGTTATTATAGCTAACAGCTACCTAAGAAAACTCTAGCTAAGGGCAAGACAACTAATAAAGGACTATAGAAGCACTAATTTAGTAACTCTAGGTTAGAGGGGAACACAAAAACTCTAAAAAAGTTATTTAAATCTAAGAAGTTCTGTAAGGAGCTAATAAAGGGTAAAAAGGGCTAAGATAGGCTATATAACACCTAAAATGCATGCCTTAAGTACAGAGAAACTAGTTACTACTACCCTAACTGCCTAAAGCTAAAGTTAAATTAGAAAGACCCTACTTTAAATAAATTAGAAAAAGATAAGGGGCCTAAGACCTAATCTCCTTTCTTGTAGCCTATATTTAATTATCTAAGAAGAAGAAGAAGAAGAATATCTCTCTTTATAAGGCAGTGTACCTAAAATATATATACCTACTTATAGTTAAAGCATCTATAGGTAATACAGAGAATATAGAAGCCTTAATAGATAGAGGGTTATAACTAAACTTAATTTTAGTTCTCCTAGTAAAGGAGTAGGATCTAGAGGTTACACTATTAAATAAAATAGTAGCTAAAGGTGTAGGTAGAGCAGAATTACCTATCTATAGAGTAACTACAGCAGAAGTATCTATTGTTAACTCCTGTAGAAGAGAGGAGGTCTAACAGATACCTTTTGTAGTTATAGACCTAAAAAGGTATAAGATATACCTTAGATTACCCTAAATTAACTAGACAAACCCTAAGCTAAGCTATTTAAGCTAGTGCATGCTCTTCTAAGGGAAGAAGTATAGGAACTCTCCTAAACTAGAGAAAATAGTATTAGAAGATGCTAAAGAGTTTAAATACACTATAAGAAGTCTCTTAGTAGATGTTTATATATATATAGTAAACTTAGTAGGTATATATAACCTAATATCTACTAAAAAGGGCCTAATTCTAGAAGTGTATGACAAATATGCGCACTTAGGATTAAAGGATAATACTTAGGTCCTACTAGAGTATAGAGAGCACAACCTAGTAATTAATATTATAGAAGGAGCTACTTCCCCTTACTAACTATTATACAGGCTATCTGTAATAGAATTAGAGATATATAGGAAGTATCTAGCAGAATATCTACAATGTAGTTAGATAGAACACTTAAGGTTACTAGTAGGGGCGCCTATTCTCTTTTTAAAGAAGAAAGATAGTAACCTATAACTGTGTGTAGACTATAGAGGTCTAAACAAGATAATAGTTAAAAACTACTATCTATTACTACTAATTACAGAGTCACTAGAACAACTAGCGCAAGCTAAGTTCTATACTGAACTAGATGTATATAAGGTATATTACTATATCTAAATTAAGAAAGAGAATAAGTAGAAGACTGCTTTTTAAACTAGGTATAGACATTTTAAGTACATAGTAATACTATTTAGACTTATAAATACTTCTACCTAGTTTTAGGCCTATATAAACAAGGCACTAATAGGATTAGTTAATGTAACTTATATTATATATCTAGACAACATATTAGTATACTCTAAGACAGAGGAAGACTACGTTAGACATGTTAAGGAGGTCTTAGAAAGGCTTTGTAAAGTAAACCTCTATATGCGCTTAGATAAGTGTAGATAGCACTATTAACATATAGAGTACCTTAGGTACATAATCTTACCTAAAGGAGTAAGCATTAACCTAGACAGGGTTAAAATAATCTAAGAATAGCTAATCCTGCGCACAGTTTGTAATATCTAAGTATTTATAGGCTTTATAAACTACTATTAGAGGTTTATTACAGGGTTTTCTAAATTAGCCTTGCTATTAACCTAATTAACCTAGAAAGGGCTAAATTTAGCTAAATCTAGTTAAGTAATAAGAAAGGAGGAGAGTTAGCCTCTTAAGCTAAGTAAAGAATCCCTATAAGCTTTCTAGAATATAAAGGATTTATTTATTAATATACCTATCTTAGTTAATTTTATACCTAGGAGGCAGACTAGAATAGAAGTAGATGCCTCTAGAGGCGCTATCTTAGGAATCCTTAGTTAACTAGTCCCTAGGGAGGGGAAGCTGGCCTAATAGAGGCCTGTAGACTTCTATTTAAAGAAGTTTATCTAAGCTAAGTATAACTATAATACTTACAACTAGGAACTTCTTATAATTATCTAGAGCCTACAGCATTAGCAAAGATACTTAGACAGTACCTTCTTTAAGATCCTAACAGATTACTAAAACCTAAAATAGTTTATAGAGATAAAGGTTCTTAGCTATTAGTAAGTAACAGCATACTTAGTGTTATCTAAGTTTAACTTTATAATTACTTATTACCTAGGGTCTACAAACCCTACAGATAGACCCTTACAGCGTCCTATTTATATAAGAGAGGTATAAGACCTCTTATAAAAGTATAATAAGGCTTTTATATAACTACTTTAGGATATCCTAACTAGAAGGAACTCTAATACTCCCCTAGTAGCAGCTATAACCCTATATTTATCTATAAAAGAAAGAAAAGACATAAGGGATCTTAAAAGAGAAGATGTAAAAGAGAACAGGTACACAGAGCTAACAACAGACTTAGATAACACAGACAAACTCTCTAGCACTAAAAAAGAGTTAAGTAATGTTAAAATAGGATAAAATAACCTAGAAAAAGATAATACAGCTAAGGAGAAGCGTATCTTAATTATAAGGCTAGAAGATAAGGTGTAAGTAATTAAAGAACGTCACAATAACCTGATATTAGGACACTTTAGAGCATAAAGGACCTTAGAGAAGATTTAGCGCAGATATACCTAGAAGGGCATTACTAAGGATATATCTAACTACTGCTATAACTGCTTAGTATGTAGGAGATTAACTACTACCTAACATAAACTGTATAGGTTATTACAACCTTTACTAGTACTAAGCTAACTATAGAAGGATATAATAATAGACTTTATTATGGAATTACCTTCTAGTAAGGTACCTAGGCTAGTGTATAACTCTATACTAGTAATAGTATATAAATTAACTAAAATATTACACTACATACTAGCTAGGGCTAATTAAGATAGAAAAGACCTAGCATATACCTAGATTAGAGAAATTATCTGCTTACACAGCGCGCTAGCACAAATTATCTTAGATTAGGGGCTGCTAATAAACTTAAAGACGTAGGAAACCTTTAACTACTATTTAAACTTAAGACAAGCCTTAATATTAGCCTATTATCCCTAGACAGATAGCTAAATAGAAAGGCAAAATTAAACTCTTAAATGGTACTTACGTTGCTACTATACTCTAGAATAAGATAATTAGGCCCTATAGATTTTAATTACAGAATTTGTGTATAATAATAGTATTTACGTATCTATAAATATAACACCTTTCTAAGCCTGTTATAGTATAGATCTAAGGGGCACAGATTAGCCTACTTTAGCATTAAAAGACACAGAATCTCCCCTTGCAAAGGAATTAGCTGCTAGAGTTATTGCCTTATAGGCTACCTGCAAAGCAAATATAAAAAAGTTAAATAAGTATTAAAGGAAACACTTAGATAAGAAATAACTACTAGCACCCTTTAAAGTAGGCAACAAAGTACTAGTCTATAGTAAGAACATTAGGACAGTACACCTAAAAAAGAAGCTAGACTAGAAATACCTAAGACCTAGGACTATTATAGCCTAGATTAGCCCTAGTGCATATAGAGTAGACCTACTAGAGATAAAAGAGATCTATCTAGTATTCTATGCGTTACTGCTAGACCTATATATATTAAGAAGTTAACTTCTAACTATATAAGAATAAATATAAAAACCTATAGTTAAGGGGGAAGAGAAGGTATAAGATATAGAAAAAGTCCTTAACAGAAGGTAATTAGCTAATAGATAGTAGAAATACCTTATTAAGTAGGACAGATTCCCTCACTTAGAAAGTTCCTAGGAAATTAGCACAAATCTTTCTAAAGAAGTGCTAAAATAATACTAGAAAATAATAAAGTAACTGCTTAGACTGCGTAACAAGATGTTAAAGTTAAAGTCTAAAAAAGAAGTTAACTAAAAAGGCTAAATACCTTTACTTTAGTATAATTTTTCCCTATAGGGGTTTTTAAATTAATAAGTATATAATAGTTTACGCTAAGGGAAAATATAACCCTACCTTACCCTAAGAAATACAGACTAGCTAAAGCAGACACCTTTTAGCCTATTATAGCTATTTCTAATATAAGAAGATAAAGAAAGTTATATACTACATTATATAGTTATAATTATAAGTATATATAGGAGAATTAGTATAGAAGAACACCTTCCTAGTATTATTTAGACTATCTAAGAGTGTAATACACCTAATTGCTGTATTAGCCTAAACCTGTCTACTAACTACAAACTTAGGAATTATTAATCTAAACCTTCTATTATAGGGAATATCTACTAACTATAACTACTACTATAGGTATAAGTAGCAGCCTTATAACTATAAGGCTTCTTAGCAGCAGCAGCAGCAGCAGCATTAGCAGCAGCCTGCTTAGCAGCCTCCTACTCCTCCTGCTCCTTCTAGAGCTAACTAAGGGTCTTTCTAGTACCTGTAATCCAGTACTTTAACTATAAAAGAAGTTAGATATTAATAAAATAGGTTAAAACGTGGTATAATACCTTCTTATAGGGGGTAATAGGCGCGTCTAGATTAGACTTAATACTACTCTCTTTTACCATCTTCTTTTGCTTTATCTCAGCCTTAACAGTGCTAGCCTTAGATTAATCTTACTTCTTAATATAGATGCTAGACAAGGTTAACTTACATGCGTAAGTGTTACTCTTATAGAGTGTAAGTAGCTCCTTCTACAGTAAATAGTTCCTATAAAGGTTAGATTATGCTATAATAAGCTAAAAAGAGACAGAACGTACTCTTAAATTATACCTAGTAACAAGCTAGCCTAGTTAATAATAGACTTGCCTAATATAGTCTTCTTATTAATAGATATAGGTATAGTAGAAGCAGATATTATAGAGGTAGTCTTAACGCTAGCTGTATTAATAATAGCAGTATAAGTAGTAGTAACTACGTAATAACCTAAGTAAAGGCGCGCTATATTACTAGAAAGCCTTAAATAGCTATTAGCGTACTTATTAGGGCCCTAAACGTGTTAAAAGATGTTAAAATAAGCTAAAAGGAGACAAAACACGTACTAATAGGCAATTCTTGTTACTATTATAATATTCTCTGTAGTAGTAGGCCTAAGTGTCCTAATAGCGCAGGCTACCCTACAAAGCTAGGTTAGTAGAGAAATAACAGTTCCTATAGATATTACTACTAGTAATATAGTAGAGATAGAGTATACAGCACTACTTAGCAGTCCTACTATTCTTAGTAATATTAATCTTGTAGTAAGCAGGCATAGACATAACAGCTATAGCAAATAGTAGTTAGTAACAGTTAGTAATAGTTAGTAGTAGGCAGTAGTGGTTAAGAATAGTCTAAAGAGGTTACTAGGGCGTATTATGCGGTGCTATCTGCTAAAACATGTTAGAACGTGCTAGAAAGACCTAAAAAATCCCTTAGCTATTCTTATAAAAGTGCTAGATAGAATAGGTTAGTACTTACTAAAATAAAGTAGGATATAGTAGTAACTAAGAAAACTAGGGGTATAGATAGCTTATATACTGCTAGCTACCTAGTTAGAGCTTTAGCCTGCGCAGACAGCTACCTAGACCCTAGAGGTAAAGTAAGAGGTAAGAGAAAATTTCTGTTTAACTTTTACTAGGTAAAGGTAGAATTAGTGTTAAGCCCTATCTAACCTTATAAGGCGTCCTAAACGCCTAAACCTAATTAGAATTGGCTATAACAGGACAGACAGAGTAAACACATCTAAAGCTAGGCAAAAATAATACAGTATTACTAATTATACTATTGTTTAAGCTAATTAATCTAGACAAGGGAGGTATTATTAGGCGCTAGGCCTAAGGGTACCTCTGCTAGTCTTAACAAACTACTATAGGGCTAGTTAGCCCAGACTATATAAAGGTGTTAGAGGTTATTACTAATACTCTAGTAATTAGTCTTGTTACTACATACTACATACCTTAATACACCTGCTATCCTCTTTTACCCTATCCTCCCTTATAATTGTTTTGTACGCTCTTTACATATAGAGAGCTAGTTTTTAAGTATTCTTTTATATGAGACCTATAGGAATAGAACAATTCTCTGTGTAAACTATCCTAGTGCTCCTATACACCTCGTAGCGGATACCTACATCTTTTAGAGACTTCTATTATCCTGCGTTGTTACAGTGTCTATTAAGGTATCTCCTTATCTACAGAGGGAAGTATTACCTTACGCTCTACTAGCTCTCCTATAGGTAGGTTGTCTTAGTCCCTCTCTAAGGACAGTAAGCTTAGATAATTTATCTTAAGACTTATAGTAGCTTAGGTCTTTTTTTAATTATAATAAAAGAGTAATTAGAATATAAAAGGGGTATAAGGTAATTATAAGGGAGGATAGGGTTAAAGAGGATAGTAGGTGAATTGAGGTACGTAGTGTGTAGTAATAAGACTAATTACTAGAGTATTAGTAATAACCTCTAACACCTTTATATAGTCTGGGCTGACTAGCCCTATAGTAGCTCGCTAAGACTAGCAGAGGAACCTCTGGGCCTAGCGCCTAACAGGTAGGTTCTTAATAATTTCTAAGTGTTTATCTTAGCGTAATCTAATACAGCTTTTTCTAAAGGTAATCCTAGAGTAGTAAGTTATAGGAAATTTTAAACCTAAAGGCTTTTGTTAGTAGAAGGTCTCTAGAATCCTTACTGTTGTATTAAATAATAATTAGGACCTAGTTTTAGCTTGTAACTATAAGGGATCTAAATCTAAGGGTACTTAAAATAACTAAACAACCTTATAATATTATTTAGAAGCTGTTACTAGCTAGGATAGGTTTTTAAGTGTAATATAATAATATAAAATAATAGAATTCTCTAATAGATGTAGGTATCTGCTATAAGGTGTATAGAAGCACTAGGATAGTTTATATAAAGAATTATTCTATTCCTATAGGTCTTATATAAAAGAATGCTTAAAAACTAGCTCTCTATGCCTATTAACCTTATGCCTTTTATACCTTATAAGAGTTAGGAAGAATTAGAGTGCTAGCCTAGGGTGTGGGGTGGACACGGATGTAACAGCACCAAGTTAGTAATAAGTTGGAGAGGAATTGGACAAGGCTTTGGGTGACTAATGCGTTACACCCTACAGCTACTATACTTAGCTACGTTATTCTAAAAGGACCTAAACCTTGTAAAAGTTATTTATTATTATATTAGTAAGAGCAGAATTACCTAGTAAAAGCTGGTAGGTTGTTAGACAAGGCTAAATAACCTACTAATTAGCAGGCCTAGGGCTAAAGGATTATAGGTTCTTAAAAATAGTCTAATAAGCTATTAGGTTGTCTTTCTCTAACAACATAAGTAAACTAATAAATAAGGTAGAGATTTACTAAATTAACAAACAGCAGGCACCTAAGCTTACCTTAGCTGTAATAGCAAGCAGACTAGGTTACGTATAAGGTTCTTTCTTAAGTTCTAAACTAATAAGGCTTTAGGAATTAGTTGTGGCAGGCTTAGATGCTTAGTGCTGGAGTGAACGTAATTAGGTAAAGTCGAACTATTAAGCAACAGCCTAGTAAACTGCTAGGTGGTGCTAGGAGATTGGTTAAAGTAAAGAGGCTTAGAGGTAAACAATAACGTAAGCTTAATAGGACTAAGCTCTTAGGGTAGGGGAGATGTGTAGTAGAGCAAAGTATAGGGTTAAGTAAAGAGGGCTTAGAGGGCTATTAGGGTTTAGATGCACGTGAATACTAGGGGAGTTAACTAGCGAGGGCTTAGAGGGCTGTTAGGGATTAGAGGCACGTAATTATTAGGAGGGTATATCAGATAATCTCAGCGAGCTATTAGGGCTTAAGATCTAAAAACAACAACCTTCTTGCATCGAGCAATACACTCACCCACAATATGCTCTTAGGGATAATATTAGTAGACGTAGTCCCCTATCGCTGCCTCTAGCTGCCTTAACTATTACTACCCGCTGTAGCTGTTATGTTAACCTTCTAGCAAAATTTAGATAGTATGTCTTTTTTATAAGTATTTAATTACTGCTATACTATAAAATCTTATAATAATAGCTATATCAGGTGGCTCTATAACCTTATTTTTGTAAGCCGCTTAGGTTGTTGGGGTGCGCGTCACGCGAATCCGCGCGTTACGCGCACGGACACGGTGGCCTTTCGCGATCAGCTTGAAGCTGCAGACAAACATCACGACCTGCAGCAGCAATCATCATGGGCATATCCAAAGAGCTTACCCTGTTCGGTGGAGATGAGTGAGTCAGTAACTTCGTCAGTGCAACCATAATAATGACCTGATGTTGTAGAGGCTGGAACGCCAAAGACTGGACCTCGAGCGACGACAGAGTACGAGGCGGAAAGTCTCAAGTAAATTAAGGTCCCCACTGTACATCAGATACTAAATTGACATTCCGTTCTAGTCCTATCTGGACATCAAAGGAGCAACAGCCTGCTTCCATGGCAATCTTGATATCAAGACTCTAGGGGGTGCCGGCTTCGCCAGTCAACGCACCACTGGGGATGACCACTCTTGGGACCTTTCTGCTTACGATGGAATTCATCTGGTCGTTGGAAAAGATGATGGCAAACGTTACACATTCATCCTGAAAGACGAAATCCTCCCGCCCATGGACGACGGTCGTGAGCAGTCGACCATCAGCTATGAGTACGACTTCAGCGCAGCTGGCAATTACTCGGTCGTCATCCCATGGAGCGAGTTGAAGCCAACTTATCGTGGGAAGGAAAAGAATGATACATCGCCGCTGAACACAAAGAGTATCAAGAGATGGAGCTTCATGATGAGGAGTTTCTTCGGGGACCAAGAGGGCGACTTCTCAGTGGAGATAAAGTCTGTGAAGGCTGTCTCGCAGTCGGAAGACTTTGAGGCAGGCTTCACGAGTGACAAAAGCGACTACAACGCGGTGGAGGTAGGCTTTCCCTTCCGTATATCAAAAGGTGTACGACTAATACTCAGCAGAAGAGAGAGCCTTGGTCATGGAAGAACTCCAGGCTCGTCGGACTGGCCCTTATCTTCTCCACTACCTGGGCCATCTGCACGGGTGTTTGCTGGTACAAGGGCATTGATATAAGCATGATGACACCTAGGAATTGGTGGAAGATGGCAAAGCATGACCGGCTGCCATGAGACGTTAACTGCGATAAACTTGTTGCCGGTTTTGAGAATATGACAACGAGATTTTCGCTCCCGGAGACCATGTCCGACTGTCCCTTGACTCTCTGACTTGACACATTTTGTACCCCTGTATCCATCCTGCAGATCGCACGTGCATTGGTGTCTCTATCCCCGGCTGAACATCCACTCGTGTTCATAGCACGCATTGCTTTTGCTTCCATGCGATTGCGAGCCTCTTTCAAAGCGTACAGAATTTCCTAGAGAACAGTCTGTGACGCGTCATGTTGAGCTTTTCGGTCAATTCGCCCATCGTACAACACATAAACATTACTATATCTATTCGGGTGCATGGCGCGTCCCGCGATACGAGGGGAGCTGATGGTTATACATAGTAGAGGATGTGCAGCATCGTGGCAGTTCGCCTCGCCAGGTCTTAGCGCCAAAGCTCAGTGCCTGTGCATCTCACAATGAAAGGCAACTTCACGACAAGCCTGGATACCGCGCGGCCGCAGTCGTATGATTAGCGAATTGCTAGCAGGCTGGTATGTAGAGTCCAGTTGGGCTTTCAGCTTCCACCAGCTGTTGCTGTCTGAAATGGAGTTTGTTGCAGATTCACAGTAAGCATTGCTGTCTCGGTTGTGATTGCGGCGTGTTTGATAATCTTTCCAGATCCGGCCGCTCACTGATCGGCACTGCGGGTTGCCTCTTCTCTCCGAGGCTTTTCCACTGCGTATCAATTTCAACGACGTTTTGAAGCGGCAGGTTCCGCGTTCCGTTGACTTTCGTTTCACGTAGCAAGAGCAAATGTTCAGCCGTCGGTTGTTTGGCATCTATATGGTATGACGTACTCGTCACACGTGGATGGTGTAACGAGCACGTGCTCTAAACAACAGTCTTCAAGAGACAATGGACCGGAACTTGCTTTTTTCAGTACGTTGTTCTGAAATCCTGGGTCACTCCCCGACCCGGACTTGCCTCCGTTCACCTGCCCGTCCCTTCTTGCGTCTGAATTAGCGCACAAGCTAGTTAGTTGACTTGCCATTCATTCATTAGGGCGTGTCCTTATTGTCTTTCAACACCGCTGTACACCGAAAGAAACCTTCCACTCATTTTGTGCTAACCTTGGGGATCTTAAGTGCTTTTTTGTTCTACTACAGCAGTCGTATAACGGTCGTCAAATTGTCCTAGAGAGGCCCTAAGCAGCTCCGATCCATCTCCTATCGCTTCTACTTGTCCAACTTCGCAATCACGAAATCAACCAACGCTACAGTGTTTCGAGACTACTGAGGCGTGGGTCTCTCTTGCCGGCTCAGCTGCTTTGTGGCAATGCGACAGTTCTTGTGCAAGCCTAAGTACTGATCTCACCCATCGTTCCAGTTGTTTGCGGCCCGTCCTCCAATGACCTTACTTCCCAGAAGCTAGCGTCGCAGTCCCATTCGTGCGTTGTATCTAGTAGGTTTTGGACGTATCCCCGTCCCTTCCCGCAACAACGAACACCTATTCACGACGACTCCAAAGCTCTTGCCACAAGTTTACGAGCTCTGCGGTCGGGTGTCGCGATCGACCAAGATGACACCCAATCCAGAGCCCTCCGGTTTCTCCACCTTGTCATTCAGTAATAGCACGGATCAGACGCGAGCTAGCCAACGAAAGGATAACAAAGGTCGCAAATTCTTTCAACAGATGCAACCAACCTTCTCG
This sequence comes from Ascochyta rabiei, assembly GCF_004011695.2. Lineage (NCBI taxonomy): Eukaryota > Fungi > Ascomycota > Dothideomycetes > Pleosporales > Didymellaceae > Ascochyta > Ascochyta rabiei. The sequence goes on from NC_082406.1 coordinate 1,944,415, forward strand.
GTACATGTGCCAACAACGAACACCACAAAGCTTGAATTTCTGGACAATTTTGATCCCGCGAAAGATACAGTGGTTCGCAAGAAGGCCCGAGAATGGGTCAACAAGAACCGCGAGATCACCAACCTCAGCGGACAAGCAACACCAAAATCAAAACCCAAGAACGCTGCATGGAAAACGGAAGATGAAGAGAAGAGGACACAGCTGGCACGACGGAGAACTGCAGCTCCCGTGATAACAACCAGTCTTCCCAAAACAGTCGCCGCAAGCTCTGTGGACGCTTTTGGTGTCCTTCCGCACATTGGAAGGGATTTTGATCATATCATCAAGTACTGTAGGATCAACTTGGAACGAAAATATCTGCAGTCTGTGTCTAACGTGTTCAGTTCTTTCATCCAATTGCCCCGAAGAGATTCCATGTTCAGACGGTAGGTTGTCCAAGAATACGTGCTCAGGAACAGCACTAACGGCACTTGTTTTGCAGATAAGTATGCAGACAAATCCAAGCATGCTCTTGTCCCCTTCAAATACGAGAACACTATCCTGGGCAATATGGCTAAGACCGAGCTCACCTTTGTCCTTTGGCTCTATGCTACGGTCATCATCCGTGATGGATCGTCGGGCAATTTAAACACTGAGGAGGTTTACTGGTTCTACAACAAATCTCTAAAAGTGATGCAGGAGACCTTACAGAGAGAAACAGCAGCTGGGACGTTTTCAGACTATCTTATAAATGCTGTCTCTTGCATCACGGCTGCTTCGGTAAGTCCAGGACAAGACTAGTTCAGAAGCTTCTATAGTTGGAGGCATTGACTGACAACAACAGGTATTTTCTGGCATGTTCAAGACAGCTGTGCTGCATCGTGATGCGTTGGTTCGCCTTCTCGCACACCGGGGCGATGGTGACATATTGGCTGGCTGGCAATCTACAGGTTACTTTACACGTAAGGCTTCGCAGTGGTATGTACACTCCCAACAGGAAGTCAACGTAGCGTTACTGATGTTTTGATAGGTGTGAAATTTTGGTCGCAGCACAGCTTGCGGAAGTACCGAAACTTCCTCGTCAGCCTCAAAGCTTCTCGCCGCTTCCTGATTACATCATTCTTGCAACTAAAGTACTTACCGCTACGACTCTTGGAAGTCTGCCACCGCTTTCCGAGCCTTTCACCGAAGTCATTTGCTGTTTGCACCAAGTTGCCGTTTTTTACGCATCTCCACCACCAGACATCAAGATCGATGATTACATTATTCAGCCAATATATGATGTCCAGTGTACACTTTTGCGGATACTAGCAGCTCAAAAGCAACCCGAGCATGGTTTCTCGGACATCGAAGTATTACTCGCCGAAGCTTTCCAGCTATACTTCTGGACGGGAATAAGAGGATTACCACCTCAAACTAGGCTATGTGAGCTCCTAATATCTCGTGTCATGAAAGCACTGCTTCCGCTTCTACTCGAAGCAAGTACAGAGCTGTCCTTCGAAACAGGACCGAGATTGGCTGCGTCGATTGAAGCCAAGCTTAACAATAACCCACATCTAATGGAAGCTAAAGACTACTTTTACCGCTTCCTTAGACATCCGCGCGAGGTGAACAATGCTATCACATGGGCATTGGCTCTTGGGACTTTGGTCACAGCACCGCTCCTTGCGCCTGAGCATAGTTGGTTCAAGCATCATTTTCAGTTGCAGTTGCGAGCTATGACTCTGGATCAGGACGAGGATCAATGGCTAGCCTTTCTCGGTCTTTTCCCGATTACAGATAGCTATCCCAATCCCTGGTTCAAACTGAAAAGTGTGTGGCGCGAACACGGCATCTGAAGGGCTCACGACTCAAATGGTCCTTCGCGCAAGTTAGCATTCTCCTTACAGCAACATCTCCTTACAGCAACTACTCCTTTACACAGCTTACATGGATAGTGAGGTCAAGCTGCTATCGTAATGGAGAGGTGCAGTGCTTTCGGGTTGAGCTACTGACCTCTACCATAGTTGAACGACACACCCATACTTTGTAGTCTGGTCTGACCCCGCACCACAGAGACAACATAGGTTGCTCGAAGCCACATCATGGAGCACAGATACAACTCCTTGTTCCCATCAGTACCGCAAATTAGGTCTCTGCATTCATGGCCGAGAATGACATTGCTCGCTCAGCCCCTCTGCCGCCACGGCTCTACATCAGAGAAACCTACTTCCAGACCCCGAAACCTGCAGTCCCACCCACTCCAGTCTCGAAGAGAACTGTGACACCGACGGTGCGCCCCGTTTCCGGAACGTCTAGCCTCGCGGCGAAGAAGGATTCTCAGAGTGAAAGAAGCGTCGAGAACACGATGGTCTATGAGGTTGCCGAGACTCCAGACGTTACCTTCCAAGCGCACGAAACGGTAGGAGAATGCATGGGTGCGACATGGCGAGCGCTTCAAACACTCTTCTGTCCATATCCGTCAAGCGAGCTTGGCGATACCGAGTCAAACACCGCCCGTATGCTAAGATCTGATCGCCACTATTCGCCGTATGGCTATGGTTCGATCTCTGGGGGAGGCACACCGACATGCCTACCGGGCAGTGCCTGGTCATTGGGGTGGGCTCGTTGCTCAGCCGATAGCCCAGGGGAATACCATCAGATGAGCAGGCTGAAGAGCTTCGGCCTACAACGGACAAGTGTGTGTTGGTACGGACTGCTTCGGTAGCACATGTACGTGGCTATGAAGGTGTCTTTGTTAAGCAAGGTAACCAACGGGCCGAGGAGCGTGCTTTGATATGAGGCAAGCTGCCCTTTGAGCTGAGGTTGGCATTGGGATACCATAAAGGGCAACAGTCTGACGACCATTGCGACAGGGCTACAGGCCAGACTCAGTGAAGATAAATGAGCTCTTTCCCCAATCTTCGGTTCTCAACTCACAAGGCGAGGAAAACATATACCATGCATTATGGCTTACGTACTGATGTAGACAAAATACAAGATGATGTCAGCGCTCTTTGAAGTGTGTCGCGCATGCCAAAACAAACGGCCATCTAAGCCTAGATGAGGTCACGGGAGGTTGATTACAAAGCCACAAGACGGATATAGTGACCGCTACTCGCGAACAATCACCAGTCCACGGCCGGTGTTGAGGTCTGAATGTAGCTGAAAACTGATGTACACTTGAGAAGTCAATACTAGACAACAAAAGGCAAAGCGTTTTGCGTGTTCAAGGAGCTCTTCGCAGGAAGTGAGTCGATGGCAGCATGCGCTAAACTCGACGTGCCAGCGCAACTCCCATAGACCTGCATGAGGTAGGTGCTTTGCAGCGTCGCATATTGGCAGGTCAAGGCCAGATTCATACTTGTAGAAGAGTCATACTGCGCTCCGACATTATGGGTGCAGGAACGTTGCGTTTGGTTTCATTTGGAGTAACGTCAATCCCTCACCGCTAGCTTGGTAGAAGCCAAGATTTGAGGCTCGTTCGATCCAGCATACACGACTTGGCGGCTTCGACGCGCAACACCAGCCACCACAGAGCGCAGCCTTGAAGACGCGCCGCGCGCAACTGGATGAGAAGGGCGGTGGTGTTGCTGCGCCCTCTTTCCCACCAGGAAACGAGGCATGTGTTCCGAGCTGGGCTAGGGTGCGTAATCAGCTCCACCGGCTTATTGCTGGGGTGGCCCTTGTTTCGCGTGCTGCACGCCCTACAGGCCACAATGCTGATGCCTGAATTTGGCTGGTGGTGTTGATTTCAAACCCGGCGCACTGCAGCCGGTGCAGCCGGCCTGCCGCTCTGCTGCTCAGTCCGCCCAGCTTCTGCGTGTTCTCCGAGGTCAGTGAAGCCTATGTTTCGCATGCGCGAACGCAGGCCATCGTCTCCATCCACCTGCGATGGCTACGATGGCTGCCGAAACACGGCGCAGTGCTTTGCGAGAGGCTGCGCGAACGTGATGGTCCTCTAGCCAGTGCAGTGCTAGCGCTGATGGGCAGCTGCGCGGACAGTAACGCCCATTGGCTGCATTGCGCCGGCTGTGCTGCGATTTCGGTGAGTCAGAGTGAAGGTGGCTTGGCACGCTCGCTTCCTCGCAAGTTTAAATGCCCCGCCTTCCCTTGCTGCCTGGTTCTGCTCTCATCCTCCCCACTCACACACAACATACGCCAAGACAGTCACATCAACATGGCTGCCTTCTAAGCGTCTCGCGCCCGTCACTCTGGACCCAACAATAAACACCCCACCCATTCAACTCCCCCCCTCAGAGACTTCCTTTTTGGAACCTCTGAACTATAGCCCCGCCTCGCGCAGCTCCAGTTCGCCTTCCACAATCGACTTCACGTCGGTCACCACGGCTTCTCACCAGTCACCATGGCTCTCTTCACCAGCTCCCCACGCCTATCGGCATCAACTGAATACGACATCACACGACCTCGCGCATCCGCAGACGGACTTTGTGCTCTACGACCAACCAGCTCAGCCCCGTCGAGCACCCAGCGCTCCTCAGCCTGCTCGTACGTTTAACAACGGCCAGCGCTTTTACGCAAATTCTGCCCCATCATCCACCACAGAATTCCAGCAGCCCTTGTCCCGACAACGTCCCCCGGTCCCCTTGTTTTCCAGCTCTAGCAATAACATCCTCCCACATTCACAACAACAACTGCCAAACGTCGCAAACATGGCAGGTAAGGACGGTCCCTTCAGCCAGTACTCTCACATGCTCACACATGTCGCAGACCTGCACAGCAACAACTCCTTTGATTCGGGCGCCAGCCTGATGCCCGCCTTCCAGGCCGGCGGCTTCACTTTGGAGCAGGTGTCTGCGTTCACCGCGATCAACGACCCTTCGGTCGCATCCGGCTCCACGCGCACCGTGTCTCCCAAGGACATCTTCGCCGATGCTTTTGGCTCTGCACCCCCATCCGCGGCGTTTACCAACCTGACCTCGCCCGACATTGATGCCTCGCCCTTCATCAACGACAGCTTCGAGACCTCACCCATGTTCCAGGGTGAGCCTATGCTGACTAACACAAACGACTGGTTCTCTCTGTTTCCCGAAGAGGAGAACAGGCTTCATGAAGTCAAGTACGCTCCTGCGATGCCGCTGCCCATGGAGCGCACCGTCAGCAGTCAGTCTATGGAGCGATCCGGCTCCTCCAGCATGGGATCGCCAATTGTCTTGGACACCAGCTCGTTCCGAAGGAAGTCGTCCGTCACTAACTCGCCCGCCACCAACGGCATCAGCAAGTCTCGTCGACGCAAGGGAGCCCTCCCTGCAATCACTGTCGATCCCAACGACAAGATTGCCTTGAAGCGGGCGCGTAACACGCTTGCCGCTCGTGAGTCTCGACAGAGGAAGTTCGACCACGTGTCGGAGCTGGAGGCCCGCAACGCAGACCTTGAGGCTGAAATCGAAAAGTGGAAGAACATTGCTCTAGCTCATGGTTACACAGGAGCATGAATCTCCGTCCCCCTCGTACCCAGTTACCGGTGGCCTTTAGGAGCTGGTGAAGACCAGCTAGCCTTTTGGTAAAAGTTTTCATTTCATGTTGTCTGGACTTACTGCTGTTCACACATGTACCTCGCCTTGGTTGGCTGATGGTTATTGTGTCGCATTTTCTTCGTCGATAATGTTTACCGCCGGAGTGCAGTCTCCCTCGTCCTGACTTGGTTGATCCGACTCCTCCTGGCGCGAGTGAGAATGGTTTGTCGATGCTTTTGTTTCTGATCTGCAACTGCCTGTCCTTATCTATGTTGATAGCAGAATGCTCCTTGTGAAGCCTTTTGTCTCTTTAAATATACCTCTTTACCTACCACAACCATGACTCCTGCTGTGATTCCCAGTTTTGCGATGAGTCGTCTGAGCCGTCCGACATTCGGTGACTGATCGCTTACCGTACCGCTGTCTAACGCAGTGCACTCTTATCGCCGAGTTCAGGAGCTGTTCGGACATGAAGCGAACGTTGGACACGAATGTACATATACATGTCTACGGGAGATAGTCGCATCCGACATGCGAAAGGTCCCCAAGCCCACGGGCAGACAAACCACCGCAAGGTATCACGTCTAGGTTGGATTTTTATTTGGGACTTATCGGCGGCCTCCAGGCTCAACTGTAAGGTTGAGTGTGACGTGCCTTGGCTCGTGCTTACGAATTCATAGCAACAACCATCCGTAATAGCTACACCTGATTAGGACTATACACATGTACATTGATTTACACATCAGCCTCAACACCAAACGCCGTAGAGCGAGACATCACTACTAGCCAGCCCCTGGTGTTACTGAGCAAACCTAATGTCACTAGGAGTCTCAAGGCCAGGGAGCGCGACCTGGTTCACAAGCTGTGGCTGTCCACTGCAGACGACAAGACCTGGTGTCTAAGGAACGTAACTGACCACCAGGCCTTCGCGGCCAGGTTTGTAGATGGCGTCGGCTTGATGGACTCTCCAGTGAAGCGCGAAAACTGCGGCAAGATATCGCAGACCCCGGACACACATATGTTCGAAGGCACTGGAGGGCGCCTATCCATGGAACTCACAAGAACAAAGAAGAATGCACGTGGGAGAAGTCGGATAGCAAACAGAAACGGATTTGCGATGCATGCATCAGGAACTCTCGCATCCGTGTACGCATTGTTTGGCACCAAGGAAAATTTGTGGTCGCATCGTTTCCTTACTAATAGGGTAAACACTTGGCCTATCTGGGCCCTTTTCCAGCACTGATGATGCCTACAATGCTCTATTCATGTTGAAAACTCAACCATTGCTTATAGTGGCTGTCGTTAGTAAAATGTATGGCAGATCTGTAAGCTTGTGATACTGCTCTAATTTAGGAAATTTGGACTACTACGAATGTAGCTGCAACTTGTGTTAAATTATGATATATGGATTTGGTGGCTACATGCCGCACAATCATGGAGCGAAATGAAGGCTATCGCTTAGATCTCGAGGGAGCTGTACAATTAGACGTTCGATGATGTGCCCAATGTACGCGTGCCATGCCGATGTCATTTTGACTGCCGCAAACATAGACAAGCTTTCCCCAAAGCTTCCATAGATCAGAGTTTACTCGGTGTAGTTCGGCGGATGATTCGAAAACTGTTGAGACACTACGAGACTACGTAGTATTTCCCCGGGTTCGTGATGCAGTCCTAGAAGCTCTGAGGATCTCCAGGGCATGTGAAGGTGTTTTCAATCTAGTCAGAATAGAAAAGTTGAAATCGTAAGTGTTCCACGGGCTCGATTCAGGCGACCAATCTCGCGATTCACCTTCACTGTTCCTTACCTCGTGCATATGCGCCTGACTAGATATTTGACACAATCACATGGAAAGACTCATCCCATCAGGTATATTAGGTCACCGTGTGCCATGTTACTTACGGAGCTCTTCATAGTCCCCACTTGCCTCACGCCGAAGGATGTCACGTGAATTAACATTGCTTATCAATAGGATGAGCAAGGCCTTATGTGCCTGCGCTGTCGTTTAGGCCTATATCTTGTACATTTTCGTCACCAAAAGCAAATTTGCTCGTATTTCAGGCATTTGGCATCACCCGCAAGCTGCATTGATGTCGTCCCCTGATCCCTTTTCACCTTCACCGCGACATAGAGAAGCCGAGCTCGTAAGCGAATCGGCCGTTGCGCGCTGGGTCCAAATAAGCGAAGTTTATCTTGAACCCAAAGTCTCCGTTACCTAATTTCGCAACTTTGGAAAAAAAAACCCAAACACTCTAGAAATAGGCAGCCAAAGAGCACCACCACTGCCTAAGCATATTTCAAACAGCAGTTGGATATTACCAGCGACCACTATTCGCTCTGACCGTGACACCCAGTGACGATACGTCTTAGCTGAACGGAGTCCGCGCCGCCATGTTGGTTCCTTTATTTGGCCGAGACGATCTGACCCGACACGCATTCTGGCCAAGCTGAGCGCTGATGTGATAGCCTCCAACATCGGGCGTGGATGTGCAGTAGTTGAGGTTCGGTTGGTCTTAAACCTATGCTTTTCAGTCGTACTCGACTAGCAATGTGTAGCTCCATGCTGGCAGATCCGCAGTTCATCTCAATGGTGAGCCGCCACCTGCTACATATGTGTGACCTCATCCACACCCAGGTCATCTTCCCGAGGGACCTCCAGACCGGCTACAGCCGAGTCATCAGAGATCCCACAATCTACGTATACTGTGGAACATTCAGTGTTTCGAGTGCAGTACCGATCTTTACCGAGTGCGCGCCTGGTGTGGCTCGGGGAACTCCAGTACATGCTGGCCGGGCTCACGATCACCCACATCCCAGGCAATTCCGGCAAGGGAAACTCTGGCGATGCCACAAACGCTGGAGAGGAACTGTGGGTAAATTACTTTGAGGCTGCGAAGTGCAAGAAGAAGGGCATCAAAGCTTGCGTGTACGGGTACGTGATTCGTAAGGGAGAGGAACACTCGGTATCTCTCCTCGTGCTCGATTACGACAAAGTGTCCAGCGACATCGTCAACGAGGCGGCCCGGTCTACTGGAAAGAAGGAACCCATCATAAACTGCAAGAACTCCACCCAGTATGCACGACCAGTGTGGATGGGTCACGGATTTGAGCTCGGCAAGGCTGTCGTTTCTCCCGCAAAGAAGCGAAGCGGCGTGGACCATCCCTCACCCGACAGAGGAACAAAGGCCGAGTCGTGGAGCCACGCACAGTGGCCGACAACGACATCACAATGCCCAGGACCGATTGGAAGAAGCTCGTACAGGCTTACAAGGGCAAGGGTGCATTCGACAAACGAATGTATTCGCAGCTGCGCGCTGCCATCCAGATATACCGAGGAACGAAACACCTTCACGCTCCCTCTATAGCCACTTTGCCGCCTCCCTCTTCAGGGCTGGTAATATCTTCCTGTCATTTTGCGGGTGTGTTTAAGATTGATCAGATGATCTTGTTTGTTAACAACTATGGGTATGAATTCGTGGTGAAACCATCGCAGAATGCCTATCCCCATGCACTTACTAATGACCCGCAAGACCGAAATTAATGCCACCTAATATGAATCCTGCAGCAGCGGACAAGGGGATGTCCAGGATCCTTCGAGCAAAGCGCACATACACTAGAAGGTAGGCCTAAACCAAGGATGACGCACCCAACCGCCCTGACTCAAAAGCCCAGGCGCCATCTTTCGTTATCTCATCCACATCCGACCTACAGAGCTTCTTAGCCCCAACGCTAACTCCAATGGACTCTAGTATCTTCTAGCAGGGTTACACAGACTCTAGCAGCCAATAAGAAGACGTCTGTCAGGCTGGGGGGTTGTCACAGGACTAAGGGACGAGATGGCAAGAGGGAATAGGATGTATTACAGGTAAGGATAGACAAATTACTACTATACTAGAGTAATTCCTATATCTCTTATATCTTATAGGTAACTAGTAAGCACTAGTACCTAAGTATAGCTGATAACAGGCTATAACAGATTAACCTAAAGCGTTAATACTCCTAGTAGGTAGAACTGCGTATGTTACAATTCCTACCTAGATGTAACTGGAACAAAAGCATTACGTGACATGCCTTACCTCTGCATCTAACTCCTACGTAATGTACCCTACCTCTACCTCTACCTTGAATAGGTCTTCCCCTACCCTTACCTGCTTGGCAGCATCTTGGCATGATGTACCCTACCCGTACCCAACCCCCGCCCATTTACCACCGTACTCACGCTATAGCAACCCCTACCCAACCCCTACCCAACCCCTACCCACGGTCTATGCGACCCCGACCCAACCCTAACCCACGTGTGAGTAAACTCAACCCGTTTACCAGCCTAATCCACACTCCTCGTGGTCGTTTTTCGAAAGTGAAAGTTCTTTTTCGGTGTACTTTCGTCTAGGTTGCACAGATCCCCGTGCAGCTGCTATACCCATGCCCTTACTTCGTCCTACGCGCAACCGGTTCCGTGCCTTGCACCGCACAGCAACTTCGTATTGGAAGTTGATTACGTTCGTCGCATTTTTGTTGCTGCTAGAAGTTTGCGTCCATGTGCGAAACCATGCTGTCACGCGTCCGGCCAAGCCTCTCGATGCGCCATTCTACACGGGCTGTCAAGACCCTATCCTGAACAATACCGCACGCGCGTCGGCCGTCCTCTTGATGCTAGCCCGTAACACGGAAGTCGATGGCGCGGTAGCCAGCGTACGAAGCGTACAAGAACAATTCAATGATAGTTTTGGATACCCATGGGTATTCTTGAACGATGTGGAGTGGAGTGAGGAGTTCAAGGAGAAGGTTGGGCAGGCGGTGGGCAAGGAGGTGGACATCAAGTTTGAACAGATACCAAAGACAATGTGGGGATATCCAGAGTGGATTGATCAGGTGAAGGCAAAAGGAATTATGCAAATGATGAAGCGCAAGAAGATACAATACGGTGGGTCCGAGAGTTATCGTCACATGTGCCGCTTCCAATCCGGGTACGTTGCATCGATTCTTCCAACTTACCTTCCTTGTCCTCCTTCTTTCATCAAAGACTTCTTGCGCACAGTCCTGACTTGCACCATCAGTTTCTTCTTCGATCACCCTGCCCTTCTTCCCTATAAGTACTACTGGCGCGTCGAGCCAAGCATCCGCTTCACCTGCGCCCTAACCTACGACCCCTTTGTCTCCATGGAAACCCACAAGAAGCGCTACGGCTACAATATCGCCCTCTGGGAACGTGGTCAAACCGTTCCCTCACTCTTCCGCAAACTCTCCGATTTTAAATCTACCAACTACCTTCCCACATCTCCGCTCTGGACGGCAATGATCGACGCATCGTACATGCCATGGCCATTCCGTCGTGCTCTCGCTTGGCTGAGGAACAGAGATGGCAACGGCGATTTGTGGAACATGTGTCATTTTTGGAGTAACTTCGAGATTGCGGATCTAGATTTTTTCCGCTCGGACGCGTACCGCAAAGTCTTTGAATACTTAGATAGGGAGGGTGGGTTCTACTACGAGAGGTGGGGCGATGCGCCTGTACATTCGCTCGCGGCTGCTATGCTACTCAAGCCGGAGGAACTACACCACTTTTCGGACCTTGGGTATATACATGATGGGCTGCAGTATTGTACGTTTCAGAGTACGCAAGACGAGAAGAAGAGGGGATATGCTATTCCACCGGGTGTTAGTGGGAGGGGGCACGGGAAGATTGAGGGAAGAGAAGAGGTGGGGTGTAGGTGTAGATGTGACCCTGAAGCGAGGGTCGTGGAGCCGGTTTGTCTGAACAGGTTTGGTTTGGCCATGGCTTGATGTGTATGCTGTTTACAAGTATGCGAGTGATATCAGGTCGCAAGATATCAATGTCGGCGAGACGGGCCTGGGGTCGCAGATTTCATCTGAGGTGCAAGCGTTGGAGGAGCGGCTACAGAAGTGGAACGCCACTTGCGCGTGGTGCTGGGCACGCAGACGGGGTGTGCGCAGGGCATAGGGTAGCGGACTGCACAGCGGTTTAGGCGATCAGCGTTTGTTATAGGATCGCAGAAATGCAGGAGTTAGTGTAGTAGATGGTAGTAACGTGCGTGATTGTAAAGTTGTATACAGATAGGAGCAGCAAAGGTAATAAGCTACGAACGACTCATAGCTGCAAAAGAGAACAGCGACTAGCAAGAGGTGACTGCTAAGGCCAGGAAGATTTCTAGTTACTGTTGTAAGCGTAGAAAGAGGTAGGGGTGCATGTTGCCTGGCAGAGGAGTTTAAATTACTTTAGCACTGTCTTGCATTTCTAAAAATTCTAGGCTAGGACAATATTACAGATAAACATCTGAATTGTTTTTCTGCTAAGCAAAGTAGAGCTGCAACGTTAAGATCTATACAGTAGAGAAGGTAAAAGAGTTGCTAGAAAGTAAGCTAGTAGGATAAATATAACATAACCAACTATAAAGAACGCTTAATAAGTCCTAAGAGAGAGGAGTTCTATATATCATAGTAATAGTAGTACACTTAGAGATAGATAGAAGGAGTAGAAACGCTTCTATAAGAGTTAAATAAGGCATAGTAGGCTATTGTTAGGATTAGGGGCTGTTACAGGACTAAGAGACGAGATGATTAGAGGGAATGGAATGTATTGTAGGTAAGAATAGACAAATTGCTACTGTATTAGAGTAATTCCTACATCCCTTATATCCTTTAGGTAACTAGTAAGCACTAGTACCTAAGTATGGCTGGTAACGGGCCATAACAGATTAAGCTAAGACGTTAAGGCTCCTGGTAGGTAGGAGTCCTAACAATTGTTACTAATCTACGGTGAATAGCTTTACTATGCACTGGTTCGAGAACCTTAACAGCAGCTTAAAAATTATGATTAGGTAGATCAGCCTTATGCATAAGAACTTAAGGAGAAATAAGTGTAGTGGTGCATGAAACAAGCAGCGAAATCAGCTTATGTACCTAGGCTGCCTTCGGTGCGAATATAGGAAGCCAGAAGAGAAGTTGTTAAGAACGAGTCCAAATTAGGAAACGCTTCCAGATCCTACGGTAATAAAGACTCGAATTTTCGATTTCTCTCGCCATCACAAGCCAAGCTAATATCTCACTACCAAAACATGCATGTCCGTCTTGCGCAACCGTCAGATGAGCCAGTCATGGCCGCCATCTGCGCTCGAGCCTTCTTCGAAGAAGACCTCTTCGGCCGGGTGATCCATCCCCACCGAGCCGAGTATCCCCAGGATGTGCAGATCTTCTGGCACGAATGGCTGCGCAACGACTGGGCCAATCCACGAAACAAGATCATCCTCGCCGTCACTGCCGGAGACGACCAGCAAGAAAAGGTCGTCGGGGCCGCAGTTTGGCAACGCCAGGGCGACGACTTGGGCGCGCAGCAAGTCATCTCAGCGTGGTCTGATCCAGGACACTTTCCAGCCTTAGCCTCGACGAATAACCGCGCTCTAGACCCTTCGAAGAAGACCTTGATGGCAGAGTCCGTTCCCTACACAAAGCACTACTGGTCTGGCCCGTGCGCGATTAATTGGTACCTTTCGTTGTGCTGTGTGGATCCAGCTGTCAAGGGTCGTGGGGCGGGACGGCTGCTAGTGCAGTGGGGCTTGGATCGTGCGAACGCAGAGGGAGTCAGGGCGAGTGTGATGGCGAGTGAGGGTTCAGATGGGTTTTATTTGAAATGCGGGTTTGATGAGGTCGTGGGAAATGCGAATGAAGGGGAGGGTAATCCGTTGCAAAGGGATAATGTGGTGGGTGGGAACATCCTGTTCATGTGGGTTAAGTCCAAACAATCAGTCGAAGAAAAGACTCTGCAGTCACTGTCATAAAATACAAGACCCTGAACATCATCAACCACAACTCAGCCGCTCTACCTTGCGTGGATACAGACAATCATTTGGGTCTTTCTTGGAACTTTCCATCAGTCTCGCTGCGCGATGTATAAAGTCTACTTTGGTAGGCGCAGTAGCCCTGGCTGGTGTGTGTCGGTGTGTTTTTTTGCAGGTTCCCGCTTGACTTCGAACTGCACGTCCTTTCTGATGAAGAGCTCTTGGGTGCTCTGCTGACTCTTTCGGTCGGACTCTTGAGTGCTGCAACGTTCTAGCTCAATATTACCATCCATTGTGGTAGCGCCGCCTTCTGCCACAAACGATTTTCTCTTGATTCTCGCCTCCTCGCTACCACCCCCCTTGCGCAGCCTCGATGTGTTGTCATTATCGCGATCGAGTCGCGACATCTGGTAGCTTTCACCATTGTCGAACCGGGAAGAGCTGTGATGCACACTAGACATGTGCCCGTACGCGCCGGAGTTAGAGGAGTAACCGAATCCTGCTTTCTGTCCGCTGCCAGTGTCGAATCCTTGTATGAACGACTTCAGACATGGTATAGTAGCGGCGATTAGAGAGAAACAGAGCTGCGATTGCTGGTACACTAGCGAGGCTGTGCGCTCAACGCCTGGATTGTCGCTATGATGGGCTGTCCTCCAGGCATGGTAGAAAAGGCCAGCAAGTACAACAAGGGGCAGTCGTAGCGCGAACAGCCCAAGTACCTGCAGCTTGAAAAGAATGTTCATCTGGAGATGGCGACACAAGTAGCTGGGGATGAAAGCCAGTATCAGATCTGTCACGCCGTCGGTGATGACGACGAACATGTAGCGAACTTCGATGCCGTTGCAGATGTCTGAGGGTGTCTTTGGCGATAGACTGTCGCTCGTGCAACCAGCCAAGACAAGCACAGCTGATACTATTGTCCAGATGACCATAGCCCCAGTAATCACGTTACACATGGCCCAGGCATTCTTCATGTCGCGTATGAAAAGGCGCCGTACGAGCAAGATTGTGGAAATCTTCGAGAAGCCGAGGGAGATGTAGAGTACAACTTGACCACTAGAATAGGTCTATCGGCATGTTAGCCCAAGATGCACATTGGGGAGAATAATGTTACAGAGGCCATCCGAGAGTATTGCTCCGCAGTGATGGATTCAAACGATCTTGCAAGTCCGCTTGATAGAGATGCAAGCAGTAATGAGAATTGGACAACACTGGCGATCTGTTGTTGTCAGTAACATTGATACGGCTATTCATACTATAGCAAGGTACCTGTGCCACCAGCATCGCTGCATCGTCCAAGCCCAAAACTTGCCATTTGATGAGGATTCGTGTGAGGAACGTCAAGCTGGTGTAAGTGAAGCCGACAAAAGTGACGATATAGAGGATTCCGCTGTGGTCATTGGGCGTGACACGCGCCCAGCGATGGCCTTCCTGCACCATTGCGGACATGCTGGAGTTGTGGGGTTGCTGGCGCGATGGCCTCCTGAAGAGCCATACCTCCAGCCATCAGACTCAGAACAAGCCGCTAGGCCGTCAAGCTTTCAGGCCGTCAAGCCCTCATGCTGGCATGTCGCCGAAATCACGTCTTTGCGCCTGTGTGCAAACAAAGATAATCACACGCCTGGCCAGTCGCATGGCGCAGTAAGGGTAGGGTGAGACAAGGTCGTAGGGCAGTTCGTAAGCGAGCCGTGTCGATGGCATCCAGTGTTGGTGGCGTTCCACAAATGGATGAAGCTGCATCGGACTGAACGCCGCCCCCCCTCCCCCCCGGTGGAAGCTGACCCACCCACTCTAATGGGGCGCGCTAGCTGTTCACGGCTTCGGCCGGCCCGTCCCCTGTGCCATCACTCCCGCCTCTTGGTGAGTGGATTCACTGCTGAGATGGCCTTATGCTCGAGCGTACAGGTTCTCAAGCTTTTCCGCGCTCTGGCCTATCGATATTGCCGCCGCGGCTCGGTTATAGCACCTGAAAGTGGTACTTGAGGCGCCGCTCTATGCACATGCAACACTAATAACCGTCGTCAGTTGTTTCGGATCGCTGCCTATACCGCATCCTCAAAGATTTGCAGACTGATCCTGTCGTGTTGGATATTTGCTTTGTCACCTCCGTGGTGCGCGCGTCGGCATTCGTATGAATGTCATCGTTACAGACGCCGCTAGCCGCCCACCTTCTTCTCTAGACTGCGCGTGGAATGAAAGGCTTAGCCTAGTCAGGTAGTCCTGGAATATCTCTGTCGTTGCAGGCTACTTTGCACCTCAGTGGCACCCAGGTTTCTTTTTCTATCCCTCGATCTTGCTGTCGTTTGGTCAACACTTCCACATCATCCATCTGTGTCGACTTGTCCCTTCCTTGTTGCTTTTCCACCATGTCAGACCTGAAGACTGAGGCTGTCACTGCCGCTCAGCCTCGTGACAGCGAGTCACAGCAGAATGTAGTCGTTTCGGAAAAGAAAGGCACCGCCGGCGACCAGCAGGATATGCATCGTATGGGTAAGCAGCAGGAGCTGCGACGCAACTTCCGGTTTGTGTCGATCTTTGGCTACAGCATGGTGTTGATGGCGACATGGGAAACTATATTAACGTAAGTGCGTGTTAAAGATTGAATTCCTGTTTCTGACATTCTGCAGAACTCTGATCATCCCATTGACAAATGGTGGTACTGGCGGGGCTATTGTCATGTTCCTCGTCACAGCAGTATGTATGGGATTTGTCATTGTCTCAATGGCCGAGATGGCTTCAATGCAAGTGCTGGTCTCTCTGCGGGCGTTGCCCCACCATGTTGCGGGGTTGCTGACCGAATGAAGGGCTCCTACTTCCGGAGGACAGTACCACTGGGTATCTGAGTTTGCACCAAAGAAACATCAGAAGTTTCTGAGTTACCTTGTGTATGTTGTCTTCGATCTATCAAAGAGCATTCGCGCTAAAGTATCTCAGTGGCTGGCTCTGCGTGCTGGGTTGGCAGACTGGAATCGCGTCCATCGCCTTCCTCGCTGGCGGACAAATCCAGGGGCTCGTCATCCTCAACAACGCAAACTACGTCCCCGAGCGATGGCATGGTACCCTCTTAGTCATTGCGGTAGCGACTTTCTCGATTCTCTTCAACACGCTACTCGCCCGTAAGCTGCCACTGGTTGAGGGCATCGTCCTGGTCCTGCATATTTTCGGTTTCTTCGCTGTTTTCATCACCATGTGGGTTCTAGGGCCCCGCAGCCCGTCAAAAGAGGTGTTTGGTGGTTTCCAAGACAACGCGGGATGGGGCAGTATAGGTTTGTCTGTGCTGGTAGGACAGCTATCGCCCATCTTTTCTCTTCTGGGTGCTGATGCTGCGACACACATGTCTGAGGAGTTGAAGGACGCATCGCATACACTTCCCCGCGCCATGATATGGACAGCGGTCGTAAACAGCAGCCTGGGTTTTCTCATGCTAGTAACCTTCTGCTTCTGCCTTGGCGACGTGGAAAGCGCCATCTCATCGCCAACAGGACAGCCCCACATCCAGATCATGTACAACGCTACACAGTCGGTCCCAGGTGCGACAGCTCTTGCTTCGATTACGACCATTATGGCGGTATTTGGTTGCGTCAACAACGTGGCGACGTGCTCGCGCCAGCTCTTCGCATTTGCTCGCGACCATGGCGGTAAGAAGTGCCTTGATTTAACAAACGAGTTCAGAGCTAACACTTGTGCAGTACCCTTTAGCGCTTTCTTGTCTGAAGTTCGTCCAGGTTGGGATATCCCCCTCAACAGCGTTCTCGTCTCCTTTGCTATTGCCATCGGGCTGTCCCTCATCAACATCGGCAGTACTGTAGCGTTTAACTCGGTGGCCTCGCTAGGCACCTGCGCTCTCCTGTCTTCTTACATCGTCAGTATCTCCTGCATGTTTGTCAAGAGGTGGAACGGCGAACCTCTCCTTCCGTGCAAGTTCTCGCTCGGCCGCGCTGGAATCTGGATCAACGGTATATCTGTCGTGTACCTGTGGGTGGCATTGGTCTTTGCCTTCTTTCCTACATTCCCGAACCCAAAGCCCGACCTGATGAACTGGAACATTCTCATATACGGCGTGGTCGTGGTATTCTCGCTTGTATACTTCTTTGTTAAGGGGCGCAAAGTGTACGTCGGGCCTGTCGAGTACCTCAACAAGGATCTTTAAGAATAGCTTCGAACATGGCAAGCATCTGGGATAGAAACGCAGTATCAATCTAGACTCAAATGTAACGTTACCTTTTTTCTTCTACTTCCACCCTGTTGTCATGCTTCGGTCTTAAGCTCTAACCATTGCTTGTGGTCCACAAACTCTTTTGCACCTGTGCATATAGCAACGGAACAGTGTTCAACCTGTAAGGCAACAAGCTGGAATACACCGAACATGCGCGTCTCTTCAATGACCAGTCTGCAGGTCACTCAGAATACGTCTATCCTGGCAAGTGGGCGTCCGTTAGTCTGGATATGTGTTTATCGTGGACGTGACGTACCTATCAAGCCGGCTGCATACTTACACTTTCTCACTTCGACCATAACATCCACAGCATCCAAACGATACACGGAATGGCGACTATCGACAGAAAAGCCCCCTCCAGCTCGCACAGGGACGATGAACAGGACCAGGCTTACAGCGACGTTGACTATCCAAGCTGGAACCAAGATAAGACGACATGTGTATTGAGCGATGATGGCAGTAATGTAGTTGCAGGGATAGAATGTCAAGGACTTCTTTTAAACCTGTTGTTGAGCACGCGAGATGGCAGAGTTGAGGGCAAGTGGGCTCGATTCATCCACAGCAAGCGACTTGATGCACCTCAAAGCGTTGTAAACCCTTGTCCTCGTAGACCGTAAGGCTCTTTGCCATTTTGGTGCAGTTCTGTCAAGTATGGACAGCGACAAGAGATCAAACTCGGTTCAAGTCCGCGAAGACACAAAGAGCGTTTTGACGTTACAACTCGGTCGTGACAAGAGGGTCTCTTTGTTAATGGCAGTAACCGCAGATTGTCAGGATGCAAACGGTGCAGGATTGCAGTGTTTTTTAATGGCACACTGATAGAGGCTATTTACCATGACTGTAGAATCTACTTGTTGCGGCCAGTAAGAATGTAAGTAGCTATCTCTTACATATAGATAAGATAGCAGCTATACACATAAGTTCTCTTCAAGCATCTACTCTACCAGAAACTTCTTCTATTCTAGCGTTAAACGTCATCAATTTAAGTAAGCTATTGCGTGTAGTTGTTAACTCTGCAACTGACTGCGTAGCGTAGATCAGAGGAACCTCTACGCCTTAACTATCTGCCGCTAGCTCTTAAAAACACTAGAATTCAAATTGTGGATACTGTTTTAGAGAGCAACTTCCTTAGGATCTATTTTTAACGGTGTTGTGGTGCTGTGATAGAGCTTTGAAAAGTAGGTAATGCGTTGTAGTAGGGTAGGTGGAAAGTATATGTGGGCGGAAAGTATATGGACTAGCTTAGGAGGGAGGGCCTTTCTCATCTGCAGCATCTCTGTTGTGCCGCCAAAATGCGCAAAGAACGGCCAGCATGACATCACCATTAATTGGAGAGAAAAAAATACGGCACAAACATCTCGCTAAGCGACGGCTTCTTGGTAGCGCGCGTATCTTGCCGAAAAAAATAGGTGCATTGAGCAGAGTGGGATTCGAACCCACGCTATACATTGTTAGTTACGGTGCGCTGATAACGGAGTAGAGGATAACATACCCATTACTGACTGCGGAGGATGTTTAGAACGGACCTAAACGCAGCGCCTTAACCACTCGGCTGTGATGGTGTTAGATTTGGTACTTCGCGGTGTGAAGAAGTGTAACTTACCCATCTGCCCTTGATGCTGTTGATAATGATGTCGGAAAATTTAATGATATATAAACATGGTCACAAACCAGCAGCGAAGCGTCGTACCCCTCTCAAAGTTCGCCTGACAGGCAGGCGAGCAATCGCGATTGCATCTCGAGGATCTGGTGATTGTATTTTCGGCGACCCAGGATAAGGAAGCAGAAAGGAGGGAAACCAGATGATAAACAAGCTTTGGAATTATCCATTTCGCTGTGTGGCCTCGGTTGAACTTGTGTCCCGAGCAGAGTGGCTCCATGGCAATTAGTAAGCACAGAACATCAGCCTCCAGAGCAAGATTCTACACCATCGGATCTACTTTAACACATCTGAACTGAATTCTACAAAGATTACAGTTCTTTTCAAGCACTTTGTTGCGTGAATAAGTCAAGGCAACAAGATTCTTCTACGAGAACCAGTCAGACGTAGGTACTTTTCATCACCTGTGGCTGCGTTCTCGTTCCTGTTCTCGCAGAAAGGCTCAATCAGGGAAACCCATGGCTCGAATTTGTCTCGCTGTAGATGCTATTCTGCTGACTTGGGTGAGTATGTGTACTGTCCTAGTTCTTCTTTAGTTGTGGTTGCGTTGCTTCGAGTATCGGTTCCGTTCTGTAAATTGGTCTCCTTTGCGTGTAAGAGTAAGCAAATCGTCGTCCGAGTTGCAGTCTTTCGGGAAGAGATGGGCTATAGAACCTTCAAACAAGAGCTGGGCCATTGCATGCGCCAGCGAGAATCCAGGCATGCATCGACACAGAGTGTGACCTAGGATGTCGGTTTGATGGCAGCGGCATGGCTACAGTGCATTGCTCCGTCTGAGCTGAACGCGGTACACTCTGCTGAGGCCTGTTGCGCTTCGTAGCCACGTCAAGAGTCAGTGCTTTGCGTTGCCCTTCCGGCGTTCTGCAAACGCGTTGCTGCGAGATTTCCTGCACGTCCTGGATCGCGCCACGCCGAAATCGCACCTCGTCACTGGCTTTCACCTCGCTCGGAGCAGAATAGCAAAGAGGAAGCAGGCTTCACTCTTGAGCCTCTGGGGGACGAAGGGTGATGCCTCGCCTGCAGTCACACCAGAAACGAAGATGCAGAAGACCGCAGCATCCAAGCCTGCAGCCACGAAACGCTCATCAGTCCCTCCGCTCAAACAGACAACCCAGTCTGTAGCCACGACAAGCGTCTCAGTGACACCATCGTCGTCCGAACATAATTCCTCGACCTCTCCAAGCCCTTCGGAACAAGCTCAGCCGTCCAACTTCCACATCATATCGCATATCCCAGCCCCAGTCCCAGCAAGTCACCTGGATGTGGCTACAGAATCACTATCGTACCAAGGAAAGAGTACAGAGGCAAAATCAGAGGTTTCTTCCTCCTTGGCGGTTCTGCGCTCAGGCGCAGACGCTGCAGCCACGGATCAACCACTTTCGAGAGCCAAACAACCATCCAAAGTGCTCAATATCTACATCTGTCCTTATGTAGATACAGGGACTTGTAGCCACAAATCAGGCCCGTTCCACTCGTTCCGTGGCCTCGTCCAACATATCGGCAAGTTTCACGCGAACGAAAGCATCGTCTCCTACGAAGAAAGCACAATTGAGGATGATACACGCAAGATCCCTCGCCCCAAGAGTTGCGGCGACCTATATGTCACCCACCAGCAGGCAAACCAACATGCCAAATCAAGCGCATGCACAGCAAGTGTACATACGAACCTGACCTGTGCTTGGAAGCCCTTTAATGGATGCAAGAAGACTTCTGCTGACGCCAAAGGTCTAGCTAACCACGCTAACAGCCATCGAAAGGACGTTCGTAGCCCTTGTGAATGTTCACAAGATGGCTGTGGGCTCCTTCACGCGGATCTTTACAAGTTGGCTATGCACGAAGAGCGTTGCACGTATAGACATGTAGCCACGAGAAGGACCTGCTACCCCCCCCCCGCCGAGAGCGGCACCCCGCCAGCGCTGATCATTATCAACCGAAGTTCATCACATCCACCGAAGAGCCGGGAGGCTGGCCCAGCAAAAATCGAGAAAGACCTGCCTCTTTTTGGCAAGAGTATTCTTGCAGATTACGTGACAATGAGCGGCCTAAAGATAGGCCCTGCTGCTCTCCATTCCTGCTCGAACTGTTCAACACGCGAACTCCCTGCCGTGGCGGTAGATAAGAGTATCTTTGGGGACAATCTCCATTTGCGCTTGTCGCATCACCGCGCGTTCAGCTTCGCACAGGCCATTACCAGAGACATCCAAGTCGCAAATGAGGCCGGCGTCACACCTACTCTTCTGTCAGTGGGCCTCGACGGCTGGGCCGGTGACGAGAGGAAGCTTTTTCCGTGGCTATAAGCTTCGCGGCTCAAGTTCGACCTCGTTCTGCGCCTCAGTGGCCTGCACTTTGGCATGGGCGACCGTTTCGTCCAGCGGCGTGGCAATGTGTACTGGGGGAGGTATGGAATCGACGACATGCAAAAAGCTCTAGAACATGGCCCCGGTTTCGATCTGCAGACTGATGAACTAACCGCTTGCTGGAAGACGGCCCAAATCAGCAACGATACATCGTTTGGGGATCAACGTGGGCAGGGATGACATCGACATGCAGACGTTGAAGATAGCGGTCGAATACGAGATGTAATCTCGCAAGGTGTTGTGGACTTCCCGTGGCTACATTTATCCACATTCATCTCTCCCGCATTTATCCTGACTATATACCCACGCAACATGACATGCGCGCCATGGCTACGCTCACTATACATCCTGCAGCTGTCCTCAACATGGACGCTCTGTATCCTGAGGTAGAGTAAGCGCATACTCGTTCTGTTTTCTTATTTTGCTACATACCCACCATATACTATGCACATCTGCGCGCCAATGCTTAATGCAGTCTGTTGTTTTCCATCTACTGCCATCTGTTCTTATTGCGTGGCTACAATCCACTTTACTTACAGCACAGCAATGCAGATGTCCGGGGCTGTCACTATACCCTTCATATTTTGTAACTTGTGCATCGCCGTTAGTCGTAATCACAACAACGCAGTTGGCACCAAGCGGTGATATGTGAGGTGTAAAATGGGCCATTGTTGAGTTTTGAGCCACTGGTCTGCTGTAATCCTGCTCCCGAGAACGACAGAAATGTGCCCAACCGACTAGTATTAGTCTTTCTAGCCAAGCAGCAGCTTCAACCCAGCATTCCCAAATCAGCTGCCGGACTATTCGACGTCAAGAATCGACGTTTCGCCTGTGCTGATCTGCGAGCGCTAGGGGACGGGGAACGCTCCGTCTGGCTGACACTCGACCGACTGGACAGTTCCGCCGCGAGATCTTCATGGTACCGCACCGTCCGCGATCTCCACATGTTTGGGAGGCAAGCTTTCCGAATACGATAATCCAGGGAGGAAGTTTGCCAAGACAGAGATGGGCTGCACATCGAGGTGAAGGCGGTTGTTTCCAGGTACCCGAATGGCTTGCTTCAGGCTACAAATTCAACGCGGACGGAGCGGTCCTCCGATGTCCCCACCCAGTCGCGAGACGAAAGGCTATTCTTGTGAACGCCACGACCATGTGATGAGCCACGATCTGATCGGCAGATTCACACCGCTAATCCAACATGCCGGCGTCAGCCACAGCGGGAGACGCCTCCAGATGCGATGTTGCAGTGGCGGCCACGCGGTAAGCCCGAGCTCGAGCAGACGTCGCGTCCATCTGAGCGAGGTCGACATCGACTTGCACACACAGATTCTGACCCCAGATATCGACGGGGTACGCGTCAATCGTCGCGTCTCAACCGCGAAATCGAAAGCGAGGCCGTACCACGACCAGAGACACTCCTCGCCGCCTCAAGGAGAAAAAGGAGTCACTGCCGCACTTGACTCCACTCTAGCATCCCCAACTCTAGCCTCTCCAGCGCAAGCTTAACCGCGTACTCATCGACCATGTACTTGACATCGAGATACTGCTTGCTATGCGGTCCGAATGTAGCGAGCGCGTTGCGGAGAGACGACTGCAGCTGTGTCGACTGATTAGCAGAGTTGTTTCGAATGCAAAGGTAGGGGGAGTGGGTGGGAGGGCGCTACGTCTACGGGCTCTTGTGGCACGTACTGAGAGAAGAAGGTCGTCTGGCTGGGTTGGCATGTTGGGCGATGCTGTTGCTGCTGTTGTTTGTGGATGTTGGTGGGTTGACAGCCGAAGTTGCGGTCAGCCCACTTCGCTAGCGTGCTTTCCTCCCATTGACTGTGGTTCATGGATCGCTCACGAGAGTCACAGTAGTCTGAGCTTGTAGTGATATGATTGCTGAGTTGGCGTAACGCCGCCCTATCTATACTATACAACGTACAAGACTGTGCCTGAACCAACCCAGACCAGTAAGCGGCGTAAAGCAAGACGCCGGCTGCATGCCCAATGACCAATTTCGATACTTTGACTTGTGTAAACACCAAACGCCATGCTGAACAAAACCCACGATGCGCCAAGTATCTTACCAAACGCCACATGGTATCTTGAAGTAACAACAATAATCTTCCTCGCCGTGATGTCATGCCGCATGCGACATTGCTAGAAACTAACGTATCCGGTGTCTTCGCCACCAGGCTCGTCCATCCACCCACCCCCGACCTCGCTGAGTCCAGGACCGTGGTGGTGGTTTCCACGAGCCATGCCTTCGCCTTCGCCACGCTCCACCCATTCTTCGTTGATGTCGCGATAGATGCGCTGAAAATACAACCGCAGTGATCGAAGACCCCGCAGGTAGCCTCTGTCCACCTCGTCCGGGTCCCTAGGCGGACAGGGTGCGCCCTCAAGCGTGTCTTCGGCAGTAACGCAGTTGGCAAAGTCGACGATCCTGAGCTTGATTTCTGATTTGTCCTTTGGCGGCGACACATTTAACGTGGGTGCTGGGCCTGGAGAAGTAGGGCCAGATGGTGCAGCCGAAGGTGCAGCAGACAGGTCATCACCGCTCGGGGTCGCGAGCCCATTTTGCTGAGATGCGCTCTCCTTATCTTTCTGTTCGCCATCGGCCTGATCGTACATCATGAGAAGACTGCTGGCATAGAATCTGTAGCCCGGCAGTTTCCTGATCTTGCGTTCGAGCTGACTGATCTTCTCCAAAATGACGGGAATATGTCGATTGGCTGCCTTGTATCCAGTGCCGTCCCAGAAGAACTTCTTGAGCGCGTCCTGGAATTCCTTACCGGCCTTGAGATCACGACCGTAGTACTTGTCCTCAAAGATATAACTCTGGGTCTTCACATTCCATATCTGCATGCCACAGACACGAACGCCAAGCTCACGGCTCGTCGTCATCTGACATTTGCGACGCTGCGACCGTTGCTTCTTCTCATTGGCTTCGACGCCATACTGACGGGTACCCATCTTGAGGTCGAATACGCAAGGCCGTGACATGCCTGCAGTCAGGTCCTCAAGAAGGATGAAGTGCTGTACACGCTCGTCAGGTTGTTGCTGAGCTTCTTCGGGGTTCGCAGGTTCTTTGATTGCATAGGGCTCTGCTGTCTTTTTAGGTGTGACTGGAGCCGGGGGCATCAGGCCTTCCGAGTCATTAGTGGTGTTATTTGCGGATGGTAGACTATCAGAAAGCAGCCGCTGATTCTTTTGAGGGCTCTTGGTAGGGGATAGTGAGGTCCGGTCCTCATCCATGGCAAAGACTTCTTCCTCGCCATCCCCACCATAGCCTTCCTCTTCATAAAACTCGAGGTTGTGTCTCCTATCAGAGTCCAGCCCTAGGGGCCTGCGCACAAGTCCACTACCGGAGTGTCTTCGTCGAGGAACGTTGTTTGGAGATGGCTGCAGCAACTCTGGGTTCCGCGTCCTCAGCTCTTCAGGCGAACCGAAACTGACGGCGAGCTCGCTTGCGTCCGCAGCTTGTCGACGTGCTTCGGCGTTGGCCTTCAGAATCTGCTTACGCGGGGACTCTTCTCTGAGTCCAGGCTGCAGGACAGAGACATCTGTGCTATTTCGTCTCATCGACGGTGCGGATCCAGCCACAGATTGTGCACTATCGCCACCCATTCTACGAGCTCCAATACCATGGTGCTGGTGACGTTGGCGTTGATGAATGGTGGGTGGCGCAAATACCTGACGAAGCACTTCTTCTTGCAGCTTTCGGTTGATAGTAGTAACGCCCCAACTGCTGTGGTGCTTCATCGGGGGTCTTTCCGAGCTGTTTGAAGAGTAGTCTTGCACACTTTGATTTCTTCTGTGGTACTGCGAGGAGAACGAGCCATTGCCGGACCAGGGGTCTGGTGTAGCCGATCGTGGTGGAACACCGAACAGGTCGTCCGGGATGATGTGCCGGTTGTTGGCAAAGATGACCTGTGGTGCAGGCATCTGCTGTTGTGAATGACTAACAACCCTGGGTTGATCTTCGGCTTTCGCCTCCTGAGAGGCTGCTGGCGCTTTGCCATTGGGTGGATTGACGGCTTGTGCGTTCGGAGCCGTGGATTCTGTTTCTGCTTTGGTCTTGTCTTTTTTCTTCTTCTTTGGCGCTTTGCGATACGTAACATTCAAAACTCCAATGTATCTAAAGCGACAGCAGAACGTTAGCGATCCGTACCAAAAACAAACAGAGGGGCTGACATCTTTGCTGAAGTTTCAGCCTTGAAGCAAAATGTCTCAGTGTTGGTGGTCGTACCTTGGCAAGAAATCCAGCAACTCAGGATGGTGCCGCTCGACCGTCTCGTAAAATTCATTCTCGCGGTTGTTGAGCTGCTTGCAAACTGCTCTCCTCGAGAAGCGGTACACGGTGGAATGACCGCCCACTTGATGGTTGTACGGTTTCAGCTCCACAGCGCCAAGCGGTGCTGGCGGCTGTGGTGCAGGCGCTGTCGCAGTCTTGTGCTCGGGCTTGATTATCGTGGCAGTGGGCGTCGTGCCTAGGTCGTCAGTCGCACTCGATTCATATCCAAGAAGAGACTGTGTGGACTCTGCTAGCGATTCCATTTCAGATTCAGATTCAGCTGAAAATGCATCAAACGACGCAGATGTCGACGGGTTGTCGTTCTCTTTCTGCACTGATGCTGTCGCAGCGAGGTCACCATGTAGGCATTGATTGGTATCTTGGGACTGTAGAGAAATTTCTACTTCTTCAGGAGTTTTAACAGCCTCTCCTGTATCCCAACCTCTGGGTACTTTGCCCGCATGAATTGAATCTCTCTTACGGCTATCGTCCATCTCCGATCGTCCTGTCTCCTCAGCTGAAGGAACCAGCTCGGCTGCTTTGTGCTGGCGATGGGGGAAATACAGCGCGGACGAAATCTGTTCTCGCTCCGAGTCTTCATCCTCTTCGGATGCCGGTGATTGGTTCGCGTCTTTCTCTTTGGGTTGAAAGTAATCATTCGGCTCATCCTGAGACTGCGGGCTTCTAGCTCTGGATGCGTGTGCATGAAGTTTGTTCAGGACTGAAGCTGGTAGGCTTCTCGACATGGACGATCCTGGAAGGGCACCAGGCGTGAGATTGGTGAAGTTCCTGATCTCTTCCAGAAGAGGCCATGGTAGCTGGCGCTTTTTATCCGTTTGCATAGCGGCGGCCGACGAGAGAGCTGAGTCATTGTCCTTGGACGCCGAGCCAGGGATCTCAAAGTAGGATTCAACATCCTCGTGGTGGGGCGTTTGAACGACGGACGTTGGGCGTGATACTTGCTGGAGCGAGTGCGTCAGAGCGTCGGCATCCACTTCTTCAGAAAGTGTGGAGAGTGCGTTGTCGGTAGGACGGCGGTCCTTGGATCGAATCTCCCGCTTCTGCTGCTCTTCAGGACCCTCTGCATCTTTGAAGACACGGAGGAAGTGGCTCGCCTTCCGACTGCGTCCTGAAGATGGTTGCTCCGTCTTGGGTAGCGTTGCTTCAATCTTCTTCACAGCTTGATCCTCTAAAGCTAAGTCTTCGTGCGCAGCGCTGCCTCTAAAAGGCACAGGCTTCCCTTCTCGCCATTCCCTGTTCCGGCGCCTCTCTTCGGTATCAGTCAATGCCTTGGATAGAGGGGCGTGAGCGTCTACGTTGTGCGGTGTGGACGATCGGCGGACAGGAGAATCGACAGGACTCATGTAGGGCGGGGGGCTGTGGCGGACGCCTTGGAGCCCCGCGACGGAATCAATTGGGGTGTGTTGAGCGAACTGGGTTGCCAGGATAGACTGGGAGTGGTGGAGGGCTACGGGAGGGTAGGTCGACTCCTTGGTGCGGAAGAAGGGCGGGTCGATCAGTCGCCTCTGCAGCGGGGCTGGTACGGCCATGTCTGACAAGCTGTGCGCAGGGGCATCGTCGTTTGACGCAGTCGTGTGTGCTGCGTTGGCGCGCGGGGAGGAGATGGGGCTGTCCGACGCTAGATAGGTGGTGGAGAAGATGCTGTCGCGCTCGTCGAGCTGGGGCCGGTCCAAGGACGACTGCCAGAGGCTCTTCTCCGGGGCAATGGGCGCCGTCTTGGAGCGGCCAGTCTGCGAGAGCTTGCGTGGTGTCACGACGGGCTGCTCCGGAGAGGCGCGCAGTGGCTGGAAGACGGCAGAGCTGGGGGTTTGCGGCGCATTTGACCTCACCGACGCGGGAGGTGAGGCATTTCCTTGGGCGTCCGAATGCGGTGACATGGGGGCGACATTGGTCAGGTTCGCTGTGAGGCCGTCGTCGGTGGGCGTGGCAGACGGTGTGGCAGATATTGCCCGACAGGCCTGGAGGTCTTCGCGGCGGGCCAGGACAGCCGTCGTTGGGTGCGGCAAGGGCACAATCGGCCGGCTTAGCGTGGGCGCAAGGTGCGAGGCGCGCGGTGTGCTGGCGGAGAGCTGCAAGCCTTCGCGGTCTTGGAAGCCAGGATAAGGGTACAGCCGTGCAGTGAGCGAGGATTGCAGCCGTGCAGCGAGTGAGGATGGCGAGAGGCCCACGTTCTGGCGTCGAGTGGCCGTGTGTGGATAGCCCGTCACGCCGCAACGGACGGCGCACAGATAACTTAATTGGCGAAAGCTCAAGCCAATGACGTCGCCGTGTGCTGCAACACCGTCGACGGCCAGCGACGCTGTGTCGTGCGCTCAGTACTTAGAGCGAGCGTTGCGTCTAGCACTGGACACGATTGTCGTGTCGTGTCGTCTGCAGGATACTGCCTCGCCAGCTCTGCCAGCCCTGCCAGCCGTTGCGCAATCGTCTGCTGGCACCTTCTACCGCCATGAGCACCCCCGTGGATGGGGCTTGGGCAGGAGCAGGTGGGTCTCACAACAAGAACGGAGAACAGCACGGCATCGTTATCGTTATCGCGTCGACCACCCAAACATGCATTGCTGTCCACAGTCCACATGCCACCGCACCTCGCCTCTACCCTACGCCGTCCGCTGGCCGTCGTCAAGCGGTAACAAGCCGTCCTAGACCGTGCACTTGGTTCATGCCAGACCACCCTCCCGCTCTCCGCACCGGCTCCCATCGTCGTGCCCAAACTTTGTACCAGCCTGCAAGCGTGGTTTTCCCTAGGTCCCATCACCAGCTCTGTCGCGGCGACACAAGCTTCCACCCTTCTGGGCCACTTGCGCAGGAATATGCACAGGGCCGTTTGACGACCCGTTTTTGCCGCCCAATCATCCACGAACGTGGCCTCTCACCGCAACTGCAACCGGGCTGCTGCACCCTGCCTTTCTCATCCACGCCTGCAGCTCTTGTCGCGGATCTCGGCGGGTGATAGAGGAGTGTACCCTCTCAGAGCGAGCGTGAGGTCGAGGCCGTAATTGTCGGGCGTCTGCCGGCATTGGCTTTGCCCAGAAGTTGCTTCCACCCACCTCTCGACATGGCCTCAGGGTTCATCATCTAGGCCGTTTAGGAAACGCTCTGTAAAGTCGGTATTCGGCCCGAAGTCTAGTGAGGTGTGCAAGTCAAGCTGAGGCAGCTTTACCTCATTTGCAGTGCGTTGAGGTGATTGAGATGCGAGCTTGGACACATACAAGGACGACTTCTCCTGGGCGAAGCTCCGCGGTGTAGGCGAGTTCTTCTGCTTGAGTGGCACTCGCCCGACCGATGGTGTGGGGCTCTTTGCGGTGGTGCTCTCGGTGGACTTGGAGGCCAAAGCAAACCGCAGGCTACTTCGCCGTGGTCGCTCGCTGCCCTTCTTTACTGTACTGAAGGCAAAGGGAGACGCGGCGTTGAACAAGTCTTGTGTACTAACCGGTGGCCCACGGTGCTCACTGCCCCCTACCAAACCGCAAAAGGACTCGTCCAAACGAGCATTGAAGACTGACAAAGGCGTGATTGCGGGACTGGGTTGGAGCAGAAGCGGCGGTGGTGTGTTCTGTGCCGGCTGGGACCACGGTCGAAGGGTCGTGGACGAGGTTGAAGACTGCGATGAGTCCTCTTGAAATTCAAGCTGTGCCAAAAGCATTGCGGCTTGCGTAGAGTACTGCGATTGCTTGGACCGGTGCGACTCTTGCTGTATGTCTTGGATCTCTGCAACTTCCTCATTGTCGACCAAGACGACGCTCCCATCAGCTGCCTCAGCGACAGCATGCGGTACTGCAATCTCAGATGCGCCAGTCTCGACCACAAGAGCTACTGGCTCTGGACGTACGCAGGTTGGACCGCCGTCCTTCTTCCTAGGCATTGGTGACGAGCTGAAGTTAACAGTGCGCGGTTTCGCCTTCGGTGCATTGCTGCCTTCTCCCCTTGGGTTCCCGACTCTTCGGTATAGGAAACCAGTGGAAGAAGCCGGCGCCGGAGAAGCGACCAGGTTGTGGCGCAGCTTGTTAGATATGTCATACTCTGTTGTGTGAGTTGCTGACGATGGTCGGCGTCTTGTGGCTGGCATAGGCTTCTCACTGGCGAGTCGTTCAGCAGATCTTTGTACGTTGTCCCTGGGTGACTGACTTCCCATTCCTGCAGCGCCACGCGTTGGGCTTGACTGTGGTACCTGGACTGTAGCCGGCATCTTGTACGTGGTTGCTGGAACGAGAGATTCGAAGGACTGAGCCAACGGCGGCTGTGCTACACGTGCTTGCAAGGAAATGACAGTGGGTGTTGTCTGCGCGTTTTGAGCAGCCTGACTACTGCGAGCTTCGTCTTCCTGCGCCGAGTCTGCTCGAAGCCTAGAGGAATCCGGGGCGTCCGAAGATGATGTTGTGTGTGACGAATCCTGGACTATTGTATATTGTTTCACAGTCGTGGCTGATTTTGTTGGGAGTGACGAAATATCCATTGATGCGGAGGCGCTGGACCGCAATTCGTCTGGAGGTGTTGCACGAATGGGCAGTGGTCGACCCCCCAAGGGTTCTCCGGGAAGCGCGAGCTGCAGGCTTTGCCGAGTGTTGCATGCATGGGTTCTGCGCTGTCGTGTTGGAGATTTGTCGATCTGGCTGTTCTCCGGCAAGGTCATGGAGGCAGCAGGACGGCGCAGCCAGAAGGGATTCGCAGGGCTGTGGTTGGCGATGAACTGTTCGGTCTCGACGCTGAAGAAGTCAGTCGCACCGGACAAGTCGTCCTCGTCTGGCAGAGGGGCGGTAGCAGGTAGCGGTTCGAATTCGGGCTGGCTGTACGTGTGCTCCTCCGTGTGTCCAACCGCCCTAGAGGCCTCAGGGGAAGCCGCGTGCGACGCCTTTGATCGTCTTTTCGCTTGCCCCACCGATGGTTCGTTCCCGCTCTTGCCTTGTCCATCCGCTCTCGCCTTTACGTCTCTCGCCCACGGATTCTTCCAATCGCTCGTGAAGGGGCCCTTGAGGCTTGCCGTAAGTATGATGGGGGGGTTCCCACGCAGGCACTGGCGCGCTATGGCCTCGATCCGGCGCCGCTTTGCCGAACGGAGCTGTGCATCGTGGTGTTCGGCGGGCCGGTCTTGGACGAGATCGCTGGGGTCGATGGACGAGGCTGTCAAGTCCAGTCCCCGCTTGAGGCAAGGATGCAAGGTAGAGGGCATGGCCTATGTGCGACGCATGCAGCTTGCAGCGGACCTCTGTCTCCACCGCTTGAGGGTGCCTGCACTCTGCGCTCGAGATGTGCCGTGGGCGGTGAGGTGACTGTGGGAGGTCGAGAGTCGGTGGTGTGGCGCAGGGCGGGCGTGCATGTCGTGCATGCAGTGTGCACACCAAGGTCGTGTGGGCCAGCCGCGAAGAAAGCAAGCGCTAGACGGCTGAGTGGGGCGCACGACCAGGGCAGTCGGCGTGCATAGGACAGCAAGCGGCGGGGCGTCTCCAGGTCTGCGCAGCTCGTCGTGCTCGCCGTGGGATGGCTTGCGGGCGGCATGGCGGAGCGGGTGGCATGGTTGCCGGGGCAACGGGGCAAGGGCGGTCGATCCAGCCGTCGATCCACCAGCTCACCGCATCCGTGTTGAGGCTAGGAAGCGCGAACACCAGCCCACCCCGTCCATTTGTATTGCTGGCCCCCGACGCTTGCTTGCTTGCTTCGCGCCCACGCCCACGCCCTCGCCCTCGCCCCCGCCCTCGCCGTCTGTCCCATGCCCTGACGCGCGCCCGCTGCCCGCCCCGCGCCTGCGCCTGCGCCTGCGAGTGCGACTGCGATTGCGACCACCACAACAACCACCACCACCACCACCACCACCACCGCCGCCGCCACCACCACCACCACCACCACAACAGCCTCGCGCCGCGCCCAACAGCCACAACAATGGCCGACATCTCGCAGCCATGGCTCGACGATCTGAGCGAGGAGTGGGTACCACAGCAGCCGACCCCGCCCGCCGACTCGCCCGCCGACTCGCCCATGCCTGCGCCCTCGCCCGCCGCCCACAGCGCGCCGCCCAAGCCCCGCAGTCGCCTCCCCCGCCTCAGACACTCGTCCGGCTCCTTCTCAGACATTCAGCCACGCAGCAACCTGCGCCCCACCAAGCAGCGAAACGCCCTCGCCGAGCGCAGCCACAGCGACTCCAACGTCGTCTCCCCTGCCGCCTCGCGCAACGTCTCCCACGCCGACCCCGCCCGCCATGCCGCGCAGTCCTTCACCACCGACTCGCAGGGCTCCCTCCTGTACGGCACCGTCGCCATATCCTCGGCCAAGGCAAACGGCCACTACGAGACCCCCGAGTGGAAGCGCCGCTTGGTCAAGGGCGAGGGCGGCGAGCAAAAGGACCTGTTTGGCCCCTCCGGCCTCGAGAACATCTTTGCAAAGCCAGCAGGCAGCCCCTCGGAAGCCGCCGCCGCCCCGCCCAAGCGCAAGCTGGGCATGCTGCGCGGCCTGTCTGCCATGCCCTCGAGCCCACCGCCGTGGCCCGCAGCCGCCAACGATTCGGAGCTCCAACAGTCCGTCTCGCACTCCGAAAGTCAACTGCACCGCCGGCAAGACTCCCAGCAAGCGCCGTCCATCGCCGACCCAGACGAGTCGCTGTCAGCTGCACTGCAAGAACCCGCCCGCACCGTGAGTGGCCAGATCGAATTCGAGAACGAGCAGTTCAGCCCCGTCTTCATCAACACCGAGCTCGAGATTGGGCAGACCCCCGATCCTGTCCTCGCCTTTCGAGGCTCCGAGCTGGCCAACAGACTGCGCCAGATTGGCTCGCCCCCGCCCGACCAGCACGATTCGATACCGGAAGAGAGCTCGCTAAACTACACGCGAGAAGACTCGTCCTTTGCCCGCATACAGGACGACTCGCTGCCCGAGGGACTGCCAGCCGGCACGCCAGACATCGCCGACGTGGGGCGATTCGTCCAACTTCGAAGAGGCGGCTACTCTCAAGAAGGCTCCTTTCGGAGACGACCACTGAGTCCCTCGCCCGAGCGCGCGCCTACAGCCCAAGGCACGGCTCGCAGCAACTTCTCGGCCCAGACAGCCATCAGGGATGCACAACCTGCCGCCAGCGACTCCGCCATTGCCGATGATGAAGACAGCCCAAAAACCCCCCATCGACGAGCGAATCATTTCCTGAGCCCCGATCGAGCAAAGAGTTCAGGCAGTCCTCTGAAACTGTTTGGCGCCCACGACACCTTTACGAGCAACCGGTTAATAAGACGACTGAGTCAACTGGAATACAAACCAGACTCCACCACCTCAAGCAGCGTACAAGACAGCAAGATGGAAGCTGCCAGACCGGTGCAGAACAAGTCTAGGCTGACTTCCGTCGAAGAAGTGAGTGTCGTCCATAGCGGCCTGTCTCAGCTACCAGAAGCTCAGCTGCCATCGCCACGTCGGGTGAGTGCCTTTGGGCAAGGCCAGCTTAACAAGTACCAGTTCGACGCAGACTACTCCGTACTGTCCTCAGATGTGTCAGATGCCCAGGATGATAGTGCGCCTGAGGACTCGCCCACAAGTGATGTTGCGCCTCCTGGCAGTCGCCCGCCCTTCAAGTTCCAGCTCGATGAGTCGCCTACGCGCGGATCGTCGCGGACTACAAGACAATCTTCGCGACACGTATCGAATCCATTCCGGGTGGCAAGCCGATCAGGTCCACAGTTTAAGCGACATGTGGCTCCGCCAAAAGTGGAGGAAGAGTTGGATGAACATCAGGACTATGCGGATGGCAAGCGAGGCCCGACCTCACCGTTCAAGAACCCTACACCCAAGCGTCGAAGGACTATAAACTCAACCTTCGAAGAAAGTGAAGTCGTCGACCCCCACAGCGAAACAGGACCACCCGCAACTCAAGACTCACATGCAGCAATTCAAGCAGTCCTTGCACAGAAACATTACGACAACGATCATGGAGCCCCTGTTCACGCAGCGGATCCGGACATTCTAGCTCGACGACACATTCTGAGGCCTCGCAACCCAACCCCTAGCCAACGTAGGCGTGAGGAAATCGAGGCTGAAATCATGGAGGCTACAGAGGCCTTTATGCAGGCTTCCCCGAAGCTGAACACAATACGCGAACAGCTAGAACCATCCATGGTTTCAGATGACAGCGAGGAGCAAGACCGGGCCACCGCAGTGGCAAATGAGGTTGCCATGTTCACGATGAAGCGGCAAGCCATGCGGAACCAGAGCCGCAAGCGATCTGTGACAACACAGGATTTCTTAGATGAAGCACTGAAAATCATGAACTTCATCCGTACAAAGGGCAGGCCTACCAGTGGGCTCGGGGATCTTGAAGAGACGGATGCTGAGTTCAATATACCGGAAGGCGCGAGTGAACAACCATCAACGTCACTAACGTTCGAACGACCGCCTAGCCGGGAAGGTCATCGCTCTGCCTGGCGAGATCCCAACAAGCGTGACTCTGACCCCAGTGTCATCACGCATCTGCGAAAGTATGAAGAGAAGGAGTCGGATACCTTCCTAAACTCGTCACTGAATTCTGTAAAGATCTCGAGAATGAAAAGCACAGTGCCGGAGGAAATCAACATGGTTGTGGAAAAGGACGACATCCGAATCACTGACCATCGCAGTCGGCCATTTGCACCGGATGACAGCGAATACGACCCTAGCGGAGCCCGGCCTCAAACTGGCCAATCCGCCGGCTCATCTCTGGGACATACTATTGCTACGAACGTATCACGCCGCTCTGATCAAGTTGCAACCCTTGCGCCAGAGGCAGTCGCACACCTCATTCCACATCAAATTGCGGGCATGAGCTTCAACCGCGAGAAGAAGATCTGGGTTCGTCAGAAGAGTCCTTCCAAGGAGCATCGCCGTCCTGAAGAGGATCACAGTAGCATGAACCAGAGCGAGGAAGACCCGTTTGGTAACATCCCAGATCTGTCAGTGAGCGAGACGAGGGACAACACTGCGCAAATGGAGTCGCCATCATACCCTCAACCCACCGCAGAAACCCTCCTAGACGATGACGAGGCTGGAGATGAAGCGCGTCCTATGACATGCGCAAGTTCGGTCCCTTCAAAGGCTTCCAACAACTTCGGATGGAGCTTTACAAAGACAGAAACACGAGCCACCTCTTGCAGCACACAGGTTCCCCGCAGGCGAAGTGCCAACAAGGCTCTGCCTCTTCCGACTACCTACGCAATCCCAGAGTCTGATGAAGATGATATTGAACACGAGATCCAGTACTTCGAGGGGCGCGATGCGGCTATGCCAAACGCGCCGCATGCCCGCGTTCGCGACATCACAATCTCCTTCGCGGAGCGTGAGCTAGGAGGCATTGAACGACGACACACCGAACCTCCACATCATTTGGGGCAACCGCAACGGGGGTTCTCGGGCGTATCGCAGTCGAGCAAACCCACATGGGCCCACACAAACGGCACAAGCACACTGCCCAGGACGCGGCCAAACCAAAGACCAAGATTCAACGGTGACGGCGACCTATCGATTTTAGAAGAATTGCCTTCAAAGAACTATCGCATGGAGCTCTCGATGAATGTTTCCGCACCGGTTCTTGGGCAAGGCAAACAAGACACGCTATTTGTAGCACCATCGTCGCCACTCAAGGGAGATGTCACCTTCATGCTCAGTGACTTGCCCGACTTCACTCTCAACCAAATTGACGAGTTCGAGCATCCGGATCGGGTAGTAGTCAAGCATGATGGTACTCGACTTTCCAAGACACTCGAGGACCGTTACGCACAAGGTACCGCCGAACTTGTGAAAGCACTACAGGATGTTGAGCCAGACGAGCCTTACTGGGAGGATCTTCGTGAGATTGCATTGCGCGACAGAGACCTCGGCAGTCTGCACCGTCTCGATGAGCTTTGCTACCGGCTTGAAGAGCTTGATGTCTCAAACAACCAGATCAGCCAGGTTGAGGGTATCCCCTACGCCATGCGACGGCTGAAAGCACAGAATAACTGCTTGAACGGACTCACCTCTTGGGCAACGCTGGGCAACCTGCAGCACCTCGATGTATCGAACAACGACATCGACAGCCTAGATGGACTCGCCGAGCTGGTTCATCTGCGAGTACTGAGGATTGACAACAACAAGTTGAAAACGCTCGATAGTATCTTGCATCTTGATGGCCTTATAGAATTGCATGCGGGAGGCAACGATATCGACCTCGTGGATTTCGCGCGTTCGAACCTGTAAGTTGCGTTCCATTTGTCGATCAAAGAACTCGCTGACGTGAATCCAGGAAATCTTTGACGGACCTCGATTTGCACAAGAATCGCTTGCTGGAGATACGAAATGTACATCGCCTGTCGCAGCTCCAGCACCTGAACCTGGGTATGGCATACCTTCCTTGTAGCACGACCACGCTAATATGTGTAGATGATAACGAGCTCGATGAGTTCCCGCTGTCGGATACGCCGACGGAACCTTGCAAGCACTTACGATCCATTCGCATCTGCCGAAACGGTATGACACTACTCGATGTCGACAGACATTTCCCAAGACTCGAATCTCTCTACGTTGACGGCAACTCGTTGACACACGTCTCTGGTCTCGAGCACCTTCGACGCCTCCGCACTTTCTCGGCAAGGGAGCAGATTCTGGGCACTGACTTGGATGCGGAAACGTGTGTCAGCAACCTTGTCAGAAACACCGATGTCCACAATCTTTACATTTCCCTTAACTCAGCATACACCCTGGGCATCACACAGCACCTCATGAACCTTCAGCGGCTGGAGCTCGCGTCCATGGGGCTGAAAGAGCTGCCCGACAATTTTGGTCAACTGACACCAAACATTCGATCGGTAAACCTTAATTTCAACTCTCTACGGGACCTCCGTCCGTTGCTCAACATCAAACGACTAAGCGAACTCCTGCTGGTAGGCAACAAACTCGAGCGTTTGCGCCAAAACGCAATGGTCTTGGGCAAGTTCTCGTCTCTTTCGAAGCTTGACTGGCGCGACAATCCGGTCACACTTCGCTTCTACGCTTCAACCTCGGAAAACAGAATCATGTCGCTTAGGCAGAATCCAGATGATGAGCAGCTCACGGATCGATTCGTGCTCCCCCGAGGTGACATCGAAGCAGATGAGCAACACCAGTCCCGGCTTGACTACGAGACGCGTATCAGACGCCGCGTCACCGAAATGATGCTGGCTAATCTTTGCCGGGACCTTCGTGAGCTCGATGGCCTACCCTTCGACAAGGCTCGCGTCTTGGTCAAGGACGACGTCTGGGAGCGATTAACCAGGCTTGGTGTCATCAGGCGCAAGCAGCCTGAGAAGACAAACGACGATAGTTATTAGAAGAAGTAAAGTCAAAGCGCAGGTCGTTGTATGATTGACGAAGTATTTTGGCAGGCACAAGCTTAAAACAATTGGGATAGGGGTAAGCTTGGGCGTATATTGTATATCTGGGACAGGGCTTAGCGGTTTGGATACATTGTTTGGCCTATGGAGTTGGAAGGTCTACTTGGGAACAGCGTCACATACACGAGCGAGCATTCTGTTTTTTTGAAGCGACGTTGCATCGCATGCTTGACGCGAGTTTTGTTTCTAGCAATTGTACATGCACAGACTGGAATTCGTCTGCTCTTTCCTCACAGTGCACTGCTCGTTTGACGACGTGGCTCCCCCCGCAATCGATCTGAGACGGCAAGTGACCGCTCGGGCCTGTGCACCCAATCATACCAATCAAAACGGCCCTTCCTCGACAGCGATCGTAAGAGCCCACAATTCTCCAACTCAACATGGACCTCACATAAACTCCATTCTTCTTTCAATCTATCGTTGCAGCCATGTCTTCCATCTCCAAGGATGAAAGGGCGTTACAGCTCGCGCAGGCCGCGAGTGAGAGCCTCGCGTCTGGTGACTTGGCGGCCGCGGCTAGCAAACTACGTGAGGCTACGAGCATCGCACCAGACAATGCGCAGATCAGAGAGGCATGGGGAAAGCTGAGGCAAGAGGAGGACAAGAGCGAGTTTTTAACCATCTGCAAAGTTTGGGTGCAGAGCAAAGATGAAGCCGACGGCGAACGCGCGTTGAAGTCGATGAAAGATCGACCCTTGAAACAGAAAGAAGCCGAACAGGCAATGCAGATCCTCAACGACTTCAAAGACGAAGATGACGTTCTGGACCAAGTTACCGGCGAGCTTTTGAAAAACGTCGGTGCCCAGATGTGGCTTGCACAGGCCGTGCGAGAGCGGCCCACTAGGAGCTACTACGAGCTGTTCCCTCGCGGAGACGACTCTATTGACGGACTGCTCAAAGTTCTACTGAACAGAAGCCTGTGGCCTGATGACGCTACGTTCAAGGCGAGTCACAGAGACGTTTTCCAGCTCAGTCTTGCCATGATGATGGAGGAAGCGCTCGACCATCCCGAACGCGCTATGAGAGGCGTCGCGCAGCTTCTGGCCCACCACGCAAACCACCTCGAGAACATCATCGACGCCGATAGTTTTGATGTCATTCTTGCTTCTCTTGATATCCGGTTGCCTAAGACCCTCCGCGACCAAGCCACACTTGCCAGCATCAAGTTGTTTGAGCTTAGTCCGGAGACCGCAAAAGAGCTGATCTCCAAGTTCGTAACGCAGCGTGCGGAAAAGGGCGATGCAGACAACTTAGTTATCGCGTTCTCCGCAGCCGCGGCCATTTTCCCCATAGCTGCCACGGCAGCAGCTGAGCTTTTCCTTACAGACGGCTTTGTCAGCACGCTGGTTCCTGTAGTAGAGAAGAAGAAGTCCTACAAGTTGATACAGGTGACGTTGGGGCTGATCAGTGCGGCATGTGTAGACAAGAAGTGCCGAGAAGCCATCAACCGGCACTGCAGGGACTGGCTGGACATGGTCGCAGATAGCCCCGACAAAGGACGAGCCAACCTCGCAGCGCTCATTCTGGTCAAGCTAGGCGACGAAGAGGCTCCCTCGGAGAATCCCCAGATTGTCACGCCCGCGAAGGTTGACCAGAGCGATCTAATTGCGAACTTCAAATCAATGGTCATCAGCGCCGATGCTGGCAACAAACAAGACTCTGTCGAAGGCCTGGCCTACGCGTCCCTCCAGCCAAGGTTTCGCGAAGACCTCTCGAAGGATTCCCAGTTCCTCAAGCGGCTCATCGAGACAATGAGTGCCCCATCGGTGACAGGCAACATAATCTTTGGTGGACTGACCATCTTTGCCAACATTACCATGTTCCTCCCGATTCAATCTGATGAAGAGAAGCGTATGGCGCAACTCAAAGCTTACGCCAATGTCCAGAAACCTTCGGCGCCAGATGACCTTCTTAACAACGACCATGCTACTGCAAGATGTAAGCGAGTCCTTGAAGCCGGCATCGTACCACTGCTAGTACAGATTTGTAAGAAGGGATCAGCAAACGTACTTTCGCAAAGCAGCCAGATACTCTTGAATCTCAGCAACGACAAGAAAAGCCGGGGATTGATGACACAACAAGGTGCTGTCAAACTACTCATCATTGCCTGGGAACATATGGCTTCAACCGCGGCCTCGTCAAAAACAGGCACATCGCCCTTCCCGCCCACCGCGCAGCCAGTAACTGCACAGGCGCTCTCTCGCCTTCTCATCAGCGTCAATCCCGCACTCGCTTTCAACTCTGCGTTGCCACCCGCGTCTGCGATTCGCCCTCTCCAAAGCCAGCTGTCACGTACCGAGTCATCGACGTGGCAGCTACACGCCTTCGAAGCGCTGCTTGCCCTCACCAACCTCGCATCTCTCGACGAAGCCACACAAAACCACATCATCCGCAGCGCCTTCGACACCATCGTCGACGAACTGCTGCTGAGCAACCACAGCATGCTGCAGCGTGCATCCACAGAACTCGTATGCAACCTCATGGCCTCGCCGCACTGCATTGAGAAATTCGCAGACGGCTCCCCACGCGCCAAACACCGCCTGCACCTCCTCCTCGCCATGACGGACGTCGACGACAAAGCGACGCGCAGCGCGGCCGGCGGCGCGCTAGCCGCGCTCCTGTCGTGCGGCGAGATCACAGTCACTCCGTTCCTGAAGCAGGAGAAAGGCGTCGAGTTCCTGCTGGGCTTGTGTCAGGACGACGACGACGACCTACGACACCGCGGCATCGTGTGTCTAGACAGCGTGGCCGAAGTGCCTGCGGGAGTGGAGGCGCTGAGGCGGAAGGGCGCCGTGGCGACGGTCAAAACGGTGCTGCGAGAGACGCACAGCCCGCATGTGTTGCGCGCTTGTGAGGACACACTGGCCAAGCTGGCTGCTCAGTAGATTGAGTCGTCGACTGAGCCAGCAAGACTGTCACGAATTGGGGGGGGGGGGGGGTTTCAGCTGGGATGGGAAAGCAGTCTCGATGGAGAAAGGTGGTTGTTAGCAAGCAACAAGCATAGCGTATAGCCTGTATCAGTGAATGGTACTGCAAGCATCTCGTCCAACTCGAATCGGAGTCGAAAAAGATTCATCTCAACACCTAGGATGGACACGTTAAAGCATTCTCTTTCTCTACCCTCCACAAAGCACAACCCATCTCTCTCTTTCTTTCTCTCTCTCTCCCTCTCTCTCTCTCTCTCTCTCTCTCTCTGTATTGACAAGCACCACATTCACAAGATCAAATACCAAACTCGATGCATTTCAACGGGCCCTTCCCGACGCAGCCTAAGGAAAAATAAAAATAAAATAAAATGAAATAAAAGAATGGTTTCCTCGTCCACTCTCTCCGCAAACTAGACGAACCTACACGCACAACGCAGCAAATCACGGCGTACGCCAGCCACGCCTCGCCTCGCTGCACCAAGCATGCCGTGCAACCACACTCCTCCTCCTCCTCCTCCTCCTCCTCCTCCTACTCACGTCATGGTATGGTATGGTATGGTATGGTATGGTATCGTACCACAACACCTCACGTAAGCAGCTTCAGCCCCGGGTACAGCCACAGCCACAGCCACAGCCGTACAGCCGCACATCCTCGTTTGAAGTTTCCCACTTGCAAGTCTGGCGTGTTACACAGGGGATGGAGAAGTGGGGAGAGAAAGAGAGAGAGAGGGCTAATGCAGGAGTCCTGCAATGTCCTGCACTGTCCTGCACTGTCCTGCAATGTCATGCGAGGCCATGTCATGCCATGTCATGCAGTGCGATGCTGTGTACTATGAGCATATGCTGTGGAATGGTGAAAAGTGCTATTTTGGGCTCTTTTCTTACTTTCTTCTTCTTATGTTCGCAGAGAATAATGGGAGGGGGTGGGTTGCATTTTTTTCACATGTGATAGTCACCATACCTATCACACGGCAGTCGGTAGGTTGTTGGCAGCAAGGTGGGTGCAGGCAACCATCCATGTGACTCAGTGTGCGTGGATTTCCATCTTCGTCAACGGCGTGGAGTAAACTGCAATCGCTTGCCTTGACGAGGTATTTCGGATACCGAAAATGCGTGTGTGGTTTGGGCCGGACGCCCCGAGCGCTTATGTACGGACGTTGAATGGATCGCCATGAAGGTGTGCGGCACGTGGGTGTGGGTCGATGTTGGTGCGCTAAGGCAGTGTGTGGGAAGGTCTTGCCGTGCGGTTGCAGATTGGGCCTGATGGACTGGACGTTGTGATGACGAGGACAAGTCTATGAGATCTCTGGCAGCTGAGGATGTCATGGATTGGTTCTTGTCGAGTCACAAACGACGCAGGAAATGCAACAGTGAAATCAGCTTCCAGAACCAGTCCCAAGGACGACCAGTTATCGTCCTCTCCGGCTCTCAACAGACAATCGCCCTGCTCTTCTGACATGTTCTCGTTTTGTCAGCATAGCACCAATCTTGGCTCTGATTCAATGTGCTACTCAGGCTGATGTCGAGCGCTTACATCCCGCTCGTCCCGTCATCTCGACGTCGAAATAAGCAAGTAAGCTCCGTGCTCTGTCCGTTCATGGCGAACAAGGTCCAGCTGACCTGTTTTGCGACCCAGCAAATGCATACCGCATCACATCACGTCGCCGCGGGCCGCATGTACGTGGCATGTCTCTGACCTCGTGTATCAAGATTCGGCGGGATCCGAAGAATGCTGCGGTGGCTCCCCTGTCTCATGGAAAGAAGGCCGTGTGACCACGCATCCACCACCAGTCACGTCCATTGCCAGTCAGTCGCTTCACGTTGTCGCTCAATCGGTTTGCCCAACTTTGCGGGGTAGGGAAGACGAGCTGCAGGCAAGTGGGGCATCGTTGGCGTTTGTCATGCCACGGGATGCCGAAGCTCTGGCGCACAGATGGCACGGCACGGGCCTTTCCAACCGCCTTTGCGTTCAAGCCGATCCGTTTCGAAACAAACTTTGTTCCGTTAGTCCTGCATCCTTGTCGAAGCGAAGCGTAGGAGTGCATGAACGACTCGCGAACAATACGACAGAAATCCCAATGCTTCAGGAAGGCTTACCGAGCCGAGTGTTTGGCTGGCCGGTGTCTGGCTGGCTGGTGTCTGACCATTGCAGGTGCGACGTTGTTCATTCCAACGTCACTCTGTATGAGGAAGGGTCGCTGCACAGAAGCTACGGAATGGACCCAGCACCGCGCAGCCAGCCGGAGGAGGTGCTGAACAGGGAAACCGCATACGATCATGGCTTACTCGTGCTGTGCGATGCAGTGATACATCGATTTGGATACGTGACGAGTCCTTTCGACAATGGTGACGGTAAGAGGACGGTGGGCAAAGTTCAGCCGTGCATCGACCCAGCCAACCAAGACCAAACACCCAGAAGCCTGCTCAGCTCGTGACACCCACCATCATTCCAGGCACGGAATTCTATGGTCCCGGAGAGTAGACATGGAACCGTGCGACCGTATTTGGTGCGACGCTGTGCCGCCCGTCCGTCAGATGAGATGTACAATCATACATGTCGAATTGCGACAGTGAGCGCTCATTTGCTCGACTGCGTGTGTGCTGCTGCCTGCGGATACGCAAGGGGTGACCTTGTAGAAACTCAAAGGTAGGCCCGGTCTAGAAGGGGGTGTCCTGGTTCGATAACAGCGCCTCTTCATTTGGACAATGGTTGGTCGCACGATACCACGGTTTGGTTCGGCAAGGGAGGGCGCTGCGCAGCCGCATCTGGAGAAGTGACAGCGGGCACTTGCGAGAGCCGCATCGTTAGTCAGGGCGGTGTGGACAACGCAAGGGAGCGTGAATGAACGCGCAAAGG
The DNA here is from genome assembly GCF_004011695.2 of Ascochyta rabiei. Classification (NCBI taxonomy): domain Eukaryota; kingdom Fungi; phylum Ascomycota; class Dothideomycetes; order Pleosporales; family Didymellaceae; genus Ascochyta; species Ascochyta rabiei. Next base: position 1,987,312 of record NC_082406.1, read on the forward strand.
GGTGTGTATTGACTGCGTCTGAGCTTCACGCTGCTACTGTTTGTGAATGCTGCTGCGTGACTGCCTGTCTGGATGAGCAGGTTGCCTACCTCTCGCCACCTCAGCGAATGAAGAGGCAACGACAGGCAAACGTGATCGCTCGGTGCAGATATACCGATTCCGTGGTGGTCTACACAATACAGCGTGCAGGGCTGATGCTAGGCAGTGATTTAGGAAAAGGCGGGCCAATAGCCATGTGAATAGTGGCATGCAGATGTTCGGTTGGTGTACTAACACACCCATGTGATGCGGTGCGTTGCGTGCGGCGGCTCCCACCGCGGGAGGGTGTAGTGGGGGCGCTGGTGAATGGTCGGTACACTGCGAATGCGCACCAGGATCAGACAGGTTTGGGCGCCATCGCTGGTCATGTCTCAGTGCCATGTGTCGAGTCGCAGGGGTAGACTAGTCTCGAAATGGGCGCAAGATGGGTGGTAACTAGTGATATTGATAAAATGACATGCTGGTAAAAAGGGTATACTGGTTTTGACCGCGAGGTCCCAAGCCGTTGAGGTGGCGTAGGTGCCACCTCAGATCTAGTCGCTGACCCAAAAGACAGAAGGAGAATCTGGACCCGGCCAGCCTGAACACCGTGCTGTACGAGGGAACGAAACCAATAGAGAGTAAGAAAGGGGGTATTGTCGCAATGAAAGTGACTTTTCCTGTGACCGCCCAGATGCTGGAAGCCTTCCGTATGTCGACCCGAAACTAGTGTTACAGTGTATGATCGCCCAGAGCAGAAGATGCAGCAGAATTAGCAATTAGACAGCAAGAAAGGGTATCTCGCGTGAACAGCAAGTAAAGCGCAGAAACGAAAACAAGAACAGAAACAAAAGCAGCCGTGTGGAAGCAGAACCGTGCAAAACCAGTGCCAAGGCGTGCTGGCCATGGCACATGTAAACGCTTAAGCAGAAGGGTAGCGGAGAATCTCCTCGCAGTTTGCGTCGAAACGCATGCTCCAAAGGCGCATGCCTGTCATGAGCTTCTCGGTCTTTTCGAGCTCACGGTCGCGGCCAAAGAGGGACTCGACGAATTCGCGACCGCTGTTCTTGCCCATGGACACGGGCTTCTTCTCGCCGCTCTCCTTCTTGGCGGCCTTCCACATGTAGTCTTCGCACGTCTTCAGCAGTTTGGCGAAGCGAATCCAGAGACGCTCGCCGCTCATGAGGAAGTCCTCGACCATCTCGGCGTTTTCCTTTCTGCGGATCTTGCTCATGTTCTCCTCTGCTCTCTTGACCTTGCCGGCGAGTTGAATGAGTAGGACCCAGAGTTCGCCGGCCATCTCGGCGAGAGGGGTGGCGGGGCCGTTGTAGAAGACGGTCCAGTCGTAGATCCATTTGCCGAGGGAGTTGGCGTCGAAGACGCTGCCGAGGAGCATGATGGGTTCTTCGGTGGGGTCCCAGTTCTTGTACGAGTAGCCTGCGGGTATGCCGGCGCGAAGGGCATCCTCTTCGGTAGCCTTGGATGCGGGCTTGGGGGGAGCGGCAGGGCGCTTCGGTGTGGTGTTTGGCGGCGGAGCGCGTGTGGAGTGGGAAGCGCGTCGAGTACGACTAGGCTTGGGCTGCTCTTCAAAGATTGGGACCTGATCATAATAAAAGCGATCAGCATCCCCATACATGTCGTATCGATCGTGCTGCGTGTAGGGCGGCGGCGGGTGACGATAGACGTCGTCGTCGAGCTCGTAGTATTCGACGCCGTAGCCATGGTCGTAGAAGACTCGGTGGACGTAATGCGCCGAGTGTGACGGGCGACGCTTCTTCTCGCGCATAGAGGGCTTGAGAGGAGAGGCGTCTGTGTCGCGACGGGCGCGACGAGGGCGAGGGTGAAGGTACTCGTAATCGAAACCACTTACATATTCGGGCGTGACTCGCGGCGTAGGATATGCGCCGCCCATTGGGGGCATGGCACTACGCGCCGAGGCATGCGAATAATGCTGTGGTACGGCGGTGGAAGCGCGGCGGGCGTGGCCCTTGACCTGGGGGCTGGCGCGGGGCGTCGAGGGCATGCCGTAGCGCGGGGAGTAGTAGTTGGCGCCGTCGCCGGGAGACATGGGCGGGGTGGTGCGGTGGTAGTGGTCGCGGGGCATGTAGCCCGGGGGCGGGGTGGGGTACTGGGGGCCGTACATGTGGGCGGCGGCGGCGGCGGCGGCGATGGAGGAGAGTGGCGTGGAGTGGAGGTCGAGGTGGAGCGGGGATAGAGCCCAGGCCGATGCCTGCTCACCGTGGAATGCGCAAACCGAGGGCGGTCCTTTGTGTGCGGTGGCAGAAGAGGGTGGGTGTGGCGGGTGGAGCAGCAGCGCAAGAGGAGGAGAGGAGAATCCGGGCCTGACTACTGCACATTTGGTGGGCGGGCGGAGCAGATGCTAGAGTGTGCCAGAAGGATCCCAAGCTGCGGATCCTGAGTCGAGTCGGGGGGCGTGACGTCCAGGTTGCTTGGTAAGATGGGTAGTGTAGAAGGGGTTCGAGGGCGCTCGCAGGCTGCGGGCTGTGCCTGCCTTTTGACCCAACCCGCTGCCCTTCGTGCGCGGACGAGCCCGACCGGGGTGGGCAGACGAGGAGCACGCTAGCAGGGGCGCCCCAGCTAGCGCCGACGCTTCGCCCACCGACTAAGCGACTCGCGCAGCCCAAGCAGCGCGCGGCGACCCCCTGATCCCCGGGGAGCATTCCTCGCCTCTGGGCCCGGACGGTCAGACGTTGGTTGACGTTGACGCCGAGCTGCTGCTGCTGAGGCCATGACCCAACTGCCTGCCTGGCCCACCCACTGCCTGCCTGGCCCACCCACTGCCTGCCTGGCCCACCCACTGCCTGCCTGGCCCACCCACTGCCTGCCTGGCCCACCCACTGCCTGGCCCACTGCCTGCGGTCCGTAAAGCTGCCCTCTGACTGTGCGAGCACGGCGCGTGTGTCGGTGCTGCTTCGACTGCACCGCATGGCATGTACCCTCGTTGCTCGTTGATGCCTGACGTGATGCACTGCACTCACCTTGAGAGAGTGTTTGGGTGGGTCCTGTCTGGAAATGCCATGCCGTGCCATGCCTCAGTTCTACAAGCACACTCGCTGCACAGAGGCCGCCGCAGTCAGCGCATGCAGTCCCAGACATGCGCCTTGCCCTTCACCAACACCCGCCGTGGCCGTGCCACACTCGACGTCTCTTGCTGGTGCCATGATGCCCGTCTCTGTTTTCGGCGCGTTTCGTTTGCTGCCCTCACTGCCCTCACTGCCCACACTGACCACACTGACCACACTCCACCGGCGGTTTTCTGACACCCACCGGTCCACTCGCCTCCGCTCCGCCCTCCTGAAGCACCCTCCTACGCCCGCCCGCCTTGGGCACTGACAGCCACCGTTGGTCGATGCTGCGCGCGGACGCGAGTGTGCAGACGAGAGCGCGGCCCACTTGCCTGAGCCCCTCCAACATTGCGCCGCAATCTGGCCTCGGCGTGCGTAAACGCTCCCAAGCTCCCAAGCTCCGCACCCATGCCGCACCCAAACCCATGCTGCCGAGAGCCATGTCGGCGACCGAGAGAGAGCAAGCAAGCAAGCAAGCAAGCAAGCAAGCAAGCACAGAGTTCGCTGCCTCGCTGCAGCAGAACGCACGACGTCTCACTCAGCGCGAAACCACCGCCTCGACTTTGGTTCGGCACGCTCCCCCCCTTGGCTAGCACAGAGACTACACACGAGCCGTCGCCGCGGCACACGGCTGCCATCTGGACTGAGTCCTTCCGAAACAGCGGGAGTCCTCCACCCAACGTCGTCCCGGCTCCGTTGCCTCTGCCTGCTGGGGAAGCCCTGCCATCACATCAGAGCCGCACGCACCACACTCTCCTGCTCAGACCTCCTGAGCCATCTCTCCTTCACGCACAGTACGAAGCCTAATTTCCCTGCCGCGAGAAAATTTTCAACCCGTCTCACAGCCTGCGCCAGTCACCGCCTGCGCACGCTGTTGTTTACCGCTACTTGCTACCCCTCCTCGTTCAGAGCAGCTTGTCAAGTCGACACCGACCCACTACCGCTGCATACCGCTCCTACGCCGCCACGCTGATTCGACGGGGAGCTACGAACAACAAAGCAAATGCTCGCGCCGCATGGATCTGTCAACTCCCCGCGCACCACAGCCTTACCAGAACAGGAGTATCTGCACCATGCCCTGCCCTTTGACTGGCTTAGCACGGCACGCCTCTACCCGTGCTTTGCATGAAGCGTGATGCCCAGGGTGTATGCTGTCTCGATTCTCCTGTCAGTGCGTCCCTGTACTCTCTCGCCACACAGTTCATTTCGAATTTTGACCACCATGCCCGCCGCCTCCTATTGGACTGAAGACGCACGTACCCTGGTTTATGGGAGACGGGTTGCGCTCCTAGCGAGCCCGCACAGTGCATTCCGGACATGGACTTTTCTCTGGCACCCACTCTGTTATCAGCCAGCTCATCTTGCGTTTCCCAGGCGCCCTCATGGCGCGTTGCTATGACTCTTCAGCAGTGCTTGCTCCGCGTCCGACAGCAAGTCTCACCGTCTCATGGCTATCAAAACCTGATCTGGATGGCGACAAACCCGCTGGGCTCCCATGCGGAAGGACCGAAGGACCAAACGCTTCGTCCGCGTCCAAGCTCAAGATGGATTTGTCTGGCGAAACGAAACCACAGCGGGTATACAGACGAGTAGTCGTGGCCCGACTTGCTCGGGTTCGCGCAGCCTCGCCAGCCCTATCGCGCGTAGAAACTGTGCTGCAGTCCTGCAAGTCTGCGCCACGCCACGTTGGCCGAACACGACTGCAGACTGAGCATGGGTAGCGCACTGCGCATTCCATGCGAGCTGGCCAGCTTGCATCACGGTGCTCCGAAAATACGCTGCAGCCCAACGAAGCGCTCGTATTGTCCGGCGCGTTATGGAGGTTGGACCGAAACGCGCAAACGTACTATTGTCAGTCCCAGTGTTTGTGGCGGTGCATTGCGTAATCGACATAGAGGTAAGTCACATGCTCCTACCATGGACCACGACAGACTCATCGCGAAACACTGCCAAACGTTGCCTCCACCTGTGGCGAGCACAGCCCTCGTGTAGTGCACGAATCACCTCGAGTACCGCACAGTCTTCAGCTCAGCAAGTCGGATTACTTGGCTCTGCCGCCACTAACTCTCAAGATCACAGCTGAAGGCGAGCACATGTCTCGTCTTTCAATCGTTCTGCGCCTATCATTACAACGTGCGACGCCACAGGTGCTGTTCGATCTTTGACTCGACTCGCAAGCTTCGTAGCGGCGACCCAACAGCGGCTGTCATGTCTTCTTGACATTCACGTCATCGTAGCTAACGTGAGGCCTGGTCGCAGCCGATACGCACTATCACTGTGTACATCTTCCAGTGGATATCCCAAGCTTTTGCCTCCACATCTCATTCGCAAGCTCAAGTTGCACTTCGTGAGTCAGGGCCAGGGTTGCCTGTCCAACCAGCCATGGCACTCCCAGCAACGTCGAGCAAGGCATTGACAAGCAGCACCTCTAGACTAGTAGGTGGAGACGTTTGCGTCACTGCGCGCACGCATGTCGTTCGCACGTCGTATGGTAAACACCAGGGATGGGAGACCCATACACCGACTTCAGGTCGGTTATCGTTGGCATGAACATATCGATTAGGCAGCAACCGTTGACCTACTCGCCAATATGACTGGACTTGATGACTCGGTTGGTCATTCGCAGTCAGCGTTCTGGTTCCTTTCAACGACTCTACTACTGTGTCTCTGCTGCATCGAATATCCGGACGCAACGTCTGGGGGTGCTGAGTAGCTACAAGCCACCATCAAATACAGGTAAACCGTTTCGTAGCACTTGTAGTCCCACAAAACAAAGACAGACCAACCATAGCTACCTCCCTAGATTCTAAACAGCTGTGCACAGAGCGCCACATCAAACAGACAGACCACTGTGCTGACTGATTGGCACTCGTCGGTACGTACACACACACGCGTCCTAGCTAACCACACCACATACCCCCACTACCTCAACCCAAAAACAAGACAACAACGACGGCATACACACCAAGCACCTCTGTACACAGCTGGCGAAACAAAGCCACCCACTCACTCACTCACCCATCCATCCATTTCCTCAACCCCCAAACACTCACACACCAAAGCTCTCCGCTGTATATAGCAACGCCACTCTTTCCGTCCGACCCATCCTCTCTTTTCACATTCAGCGGGGTGGTACGTGTCGAGCCTAGAGGTACGGGTTCGGCCGTACAGGTCGTAGCGGCCGTGAAATGGAAGTGTGTGGATAAGCCAAGTGCGAGCGAGAGCGAGAGGATCGTGTTCGGAACTGGAATCTGGATCGGGATAGGTGTGTGTGTGTGTGTGTGTGTGTGTGTGGATTGAGGGATTCGGGTCGTGCACATGAGGATGACGGTAGGTCGAGTCCTGGTGCTGCTGTCGCCCATCGGTATCTCTCTCTCTCTCTCTCTCTCTCTCTCTCTCTCTCTCTCTCTCTCTCTCTCTCTCTCTCTCTCTCTCTCTCTCTCTCTCTCTCTCTCTCTCTCTCTCTCTCTCTCTACCAGTCAGCTCTGCTCAGCGCGATGCATTCGCATAGCACCAACTCAAGCCATTCCAAGCTGCCGATTCACGATCCTTGCCTATCGCCAACTCGAGTCTTTTCAGATACACAACTATGCTGCCTTATATCTACAGCCATTATCTTATTATAACAACATCCTCCTCCTCCTCTCCATACGACAGCAACGTACGTGGAAGAAACAACCTTACCGATCGATAGAGTACCGATGCCCAAGACAGCCGTGCACGAGCGAGCGAAGTGACCTAATTAGAATAATCGCCACTACCGAGAGAGAAGGCCGGGTCTGGCGAAAACGGAGTCTTCTTCTGTTAGTAAGAAGAAAGGAAGGAAGGAAGGAAGGAAGGAGCAGCAGCTCGACACGCATTTGCAGATTCGACAACGTCAAGACGCTCACGCATGGTGGTTATACACTGTGAGATTTGGGGGGCTACATGAACGTCAATGTGAGCCGCCTGTGCTTTCTTTGTAGCCTGCGTTGCGCAGTGCACATACATCTACACGGCTGCGCTGCGGCTTTTGTTATCCACACGCCTCTCCGCCGATTTGAGCTTCTTCTCGGTCCATTGTGTTTTTTCTTCATCAAACATCTGCCGTGATCTGAACATGGTGCTTGTGCTGGTTAGGCAGCACTGTCACGTAACCGTTGCTGCTCCTCCTCGTTGAGCTGACCGAAGTCTTCTGCAAACCCGGGGGTTGTTGCAGCGCGCGTGAAGAACTCCACCAGGAAGGCTTGTGTCTCGTCGTCGCGCTGGCGACCGCTGCTGGGGCCGTCGTCAGCGGCATAAGCCATCAGCTGCTCCTTTGTGAGACCGCTGCCGAGGTCCACGAATGGGTTCGGCTCGTCTTCCCAGGAGCCGTCGTCTGAAGCTTCGTCCGCCAGCTCGGCTGCGGCGTTGGCGTCGAGAGGCGCGCCGGCAGCGGACTGCAACTCGACGATCAAGACCTTGAGGATCTTGAGTGTGGCGGGGATGATGGTCCATCGGTCAGGATCTGTCGAGTGTGTTAGTCCAGGTCGACCGACAGAGAACTCCAAGGACGTACTGGTCCTTGCGCGGCTCCTCGTCATGATGCGGCCATCTGTGTTAGGAATCAACTCGCCTTTGACCTGAATCTCAGCCAACCGGGAGTCCTTCAGATCATACAGCTTCGAAAGGGCGATGACACTGCGGGTGGTTAACTCAGTCTACAAACAGCGCGACCCACGCAGGGAAGTGTAACACGTACTTCTGTCGAATCTCATCGTAGCCAGCAAAGTTGACCGAGTTCTCGAGCCACTTCGCCATTACCACTTGCAACCCGTTTTGGCCGTTGACGTTCTGTCGGGCCAAAAACTCCACCACCTCTGAAGCGTGGTTCAAGCTGAGTCGTGCAAAGACAAGAGTCAGACTCTGGATGAATTGCGCCTGTTCCGCAGTGGCGAGACGTGAGGCAACACTTCGCAGAAGCTCCTCGAGGTAAGGACCAAGCCTCTCATGCCCAGCCTTCTCCACTACCTCAGCAGCCAGCGCACCAACCTCGCCGGCAGCATGATCAGAAGCCGAGGAGAGAAGGCGAGAGATGATGAGAAGAACAACCTCCAGTCCTGCCTTTCCAGTGTCGTCACGCCACTCGAAGAGCTGCTGGTGGTCGTGTGAGATGACGTTCTTTACCGCAATGGTAGCAGCCTTGAGTAGCTCCTCGTCAGTGGCGCCGAGGAGAAGTCGAGTGAGCTTGGGCATTGTAGCTGCAACAAAGCCAGGCGGCAGTGGCTCAGGCCCCCACTCGGCAAGCACACCAAGGAGCTCAGCGGCCAGGTTTGTTAGAGCGTTTTCTTCGGTGAGGCTACCCACGTCGAATGCAGCGGTGAGTGAGGGAAGGACCTTGGCACACAGACTGACGTACGCATCACCTCCCATATGAGCAATGGACTGCGTCACCTCTTCGAACGTTTCATTCACCAGCATGGTCAGCTGGAAGTTGTTCGCGCCGTGGCTGGCAATCGAGAACAGTAGATCCAGGCCATTGGCTGTAATGCAGATACGGGTGTCAATGAGAATAGCGTCTCTCAGCGTCTCGACGAGGGTAACCATGAGGTCGTCGCTATCGGCTAGTTCCTGCATGTCTTGTGTGCTGAGATATTCCTGGATGGCATGAATGATGCTGCTCTGCAGAGGCTGCGTGACGCTGGCGGGCAAAGCCTGCAGATAAAACTGCAGAGCGCGAATGCAGGACACTCGTACGACATCAGATTCGTCGCTGGAGATGGCCTGAAGTGAGGCTTCGAGGAAGGAAGGGGCAAACGGCTGCAGAGCATCGCCAGACGTCCTGGTCAGGCCTCCGGCGATCAGATACCCGCGCGCTCTCAGGAAGGCGTCCGGTTGTTGCATGGCATAGCGTGTGAAGTCGACAAAGCCGCTCGCGGCCTCGGAGCTGACCTGCTTGTCAACGTCCTGGAAGTCGCTGAGCATCTGGCTGAGCACGTAGAGAGCCGCCTCCTTTGCTTTCCAGCTCTCCGTCCCTGAGTACAAAGCTCTTGTGTAGGCGAGGAGGCCGTTGATAGTTGGTTCGGAGAGCCATTCACCAAGCTTGATCACCAGATCACCACATGCAGTTCGGGGCGTGTAGTTGGCGGTCACGCTTGTCTCTTCGCTGAGGAAGATATTCACGTCGATGTCCCAAAGCCCCTCCTCCTCAGTCGTGATCTGCGCGTAGCCCACGGCGAGTTTCATGACCTCGGTGACCCACGAGTTGTCCGCAGACTGGTGTTGAAGCTCTTGCTCGAGCTGGGCGCGCACTGGAGGAGCCCGGATACATGCCTGCATGAAGTCGAGCTCTTCGAGAACGAGGAAATCCAGAGTATACGGCAGGCCGTCTGCATCCTCTAATCTGCTCTGTCGCTCTTCCTGGATATACATGAGATGGTAGGCCGGCTGTAAGGTGGACAGCTCTTCCCAAGTCGCCTGGAACAGAACGAGGCTGTGAGGCGAGAGCATGGAGGGGAAGACGGATCGCACACGCATCAACACCTAAGACAGCAAGTCAGCACATATCGATGCCGCGATCGGCGGCGTCACTTGCCTTGACGACCTGGAGCTTGAGGGAAATCAGCCCCTTGTATGTTTCGGCGTTTGGTGTCTCGTCGTTCTCCTCCTGCTCGAAGGGCGGATCCGACAGCCTCATCTTCAGCACATTGATGAAGAAAGGCAGCCACTCGCCGAGTATTTCGTCGGCAAAACCCTTGACGGATGCTTTGTGGTCTTCCAGGATCATCTCCAGAATGTCGAAGCAGCCACGGAAGACGCTGCAGGCCAGTGCGCGGTGCTGCGGCCGTCTCTGCTCGTTGGCGGCGACATTGTAGATGACCTTGACGAGCTGGGGCGCGACGCCGAAGAAGGTGCTCTCGTTGAAGCAGTCGTCGACCAGCTCACCCAGGACCTTGAGGGTGCCGTGCAGCTGGCCGTCGGTGGCGTGCGGAATGAGCTGGAGGAGGTTGTCGAGGAGATCGGGCCATTGGTCTGGGTAGTCGGCGGCGGCGACCTTGCTGACGACGAGGCTGGCGGCGGCCTTGAGCTTGCGGTCGAGGTGGTCTGTGGTGGCGAGCTGGAGCAGGCGGGGGCGGATCTGCGCCTTTGTGTCGTCGGCGACGAGGATCTGGCCCTTGAACTCGTCGAAGTTGGCACTCCAGCCGGCCAAGACCAGCTGCTTGAGCGACAGCAGGGCGGCCTGGCGGATGTTGAGGGGCACGCTGTCGTGGCAGGCGATGCCGACGAGGCCGAGGGGCAGCTCCTGGTGGCCATAGAAGGACCTGAGCTGGTCTTCGGCGTGTTTGCGCGGCGTCTGCTGGGCCGACTGGGTTGCGGCGAGCAGGGCGACTAGCTGGTCCTCCATTGCTGCTGGCGAGGGGCGTGCGCGTCGAAGGGCTAGTGGGCGCGTCTAGCGTTCCCCGCGTTGGAATGCTCTTGGGGGGGGGGGAAACGAACGACGCGTCGGTTGTGGTGCAGAGCTGGGCGGTCCACAGCCCGGAGAAACGTCACGGCTGCGCGACCCGGAGAGGAGGGGCACGCCGCTGGTGAAGCGTGACAGCCTGTGCCCACACACTGGCGCAAGCGGCGGCGACGAGGCAAGCAGAGCAGAGCAGTGCAGTGCAGTGCAGTGCAGTGCAGTGCAATGCAATGCAATGCAATGCACAGGCAACGAAGTCGCTGGGGAGAAATCGAGCTGGAGAGAGGAGAGACAGGCACAGGGCACGGCAGGCAAGAACGGGTGGTCAAGGCCCCAGCCAATCACGACATCTGCTCCGATGCCTCTCGCGGAGGGAGGACGTTGTTTCGAGCAGCGCCCGGCACCATCTGCGCCTGCCCGACTTCTGCAGGGACGCCCGGCAGCCAGATTCCACCAGCTCAAGCACAGCACATGCTCACATGCTCACACGATCACGTGCTCACATGCTCACGCGCCGGAAACCACGCGTTGGACCCTGGAAAACGACAATGTCGCCCGTCACGGTAGACCAGTAGACGTCATGTGCTGCCCGCCAGGACATGACAGCACAGCACCGCACCACACCGCGCAGCATGGCCCCTACCTACCTCGACACCCTCGACGCCTTCACCAACTTCCTCGCCGCCTACACCCACACGCTGCTCTACCTGCGCACCCTCTACCCGCGCACCTCGTTCGTGCACGCGCGCTTCCACAACACCTCGGCCTACCAGTCGCGCCACCCGCTCGTCTGCGAATGGATCCGCGATGCCATCGACGCCGTGCGCACCGAGCTGCTCGACGGCACCGTGTCGCGCATTGCCGTTGTCATCTTCGGCCTCGGCCACGCCCACGCCCACGCCCACGCCCACGGCAACGCTAGGCCCAGCGGCACCGGCGACGTGCAGATCATGGAGCGCTTCGTGCTCGACGTCGACGCCTTCCCCGTCCTCGACCGGGACGAGCGCAACGTCGGGCTGGAATGGGCCTCGTCGCCGCCCTCGTCGCCGCCCTCGTCGCGCGCATCCTCGTCGCGCTCTGCCTCGCCCTCCTCGCACCCAGACGGAGACAACACACCGAGTCGCAGCCGCAGCCGCAGTCGCGAGCCTCGACCCCTCGACGTGGGCGTCGACACAGATCTGTCCGAGCAGTTCCGCGCCGCGCTCATATCCCTCACCACGCGCTGTGCTCAGCTGGCCCCCTTGCCGGAACACTGCTCCTTCAACATCAGCATGGAGCTGAAAGACGAAGCCGACGTAGATCCTCCCGTGGGGCACCCACAGGCCTGGATACCGGTGCAGCCTAGTCTGCAGAAGACGGGCCGGCGGAACGATAGACGTGCTACCGTGGAGGACGAGCCCGAGCACGGCTCGACGCAGGAGAGCAAGGCAGAAGACAAGAGGAAAAGAGGGCAAGACTTGGGCGGTGTGAGGGTCACGCCGATCAGGACCGTCGAGGCTGGCACGTTTCGCTTCGAGACGTGGGTCGAGGAAGGGAGGGCAAAGTTTGCAGACATGAGTGCAAAGGGCAAGGGAAGGGCGGAAGTCGGTTTCTCGAGCTCTGGAGAACGAGGCTTCTAACGTCTAACCATGTAAAAATACCACCTCTCGAATGAGGAGATGCACGACATCCTAGCACGCCTCCTGAAAAGGCTACAGAGACCCGTCAGGGATGCCAATCGCCCAGCCCTGCTTCCACAGTGACTTGGGAACCTACTCATCCCCTTGCATGGTTCCGTGGCTGCGCGTTGAACCACCTATCCACCCAATCCCATCTTGCATCCTCAGCCTCCAGCCTTGCACCCACCCCAAAATTCCTAACATTCGGTGGTGGCCCGCCTAATCTAACCTGGTCTTGCAGATGCTGTCCTCGCGCCACGTTCTGTGCCTGTGCCTGTGCCTGTGCCTGTGCCTGTGCCTGTGCCTGTGCCCCAACCAACTGCTGCCTGTTCCTGTACTGCCTTCTAAGCTCGTTCTGCTGAACGACACCTTGCAACTGCCACCTAGCATCGCGCGCCGCACCATCCACCAAGTGGATTTGGGCCTGCACAGCCCGTCTATCGCCAAGTCGATTGTCCATGTGCGCTCGGTGTGCATAGAGTAGCTGCTGCCGATTTCGTTCCAGCGCTGCTTGCACACCGGCATCTACGCGAGCCAGCGGGTTGACGGCAACAGGAAACGGTTGGAACACTCGAGGCGCAAGTTGGGGTGGAGCAGGGGCCGCAAAAGGGGCAGCCTGGGCTGGGACGTCGCCCTGCACGCCAACGACAGCCGCAAAGCGATGGTATCCCGCTCCCAGTACGTCGCCGACTCTCGCGAAAGGCCTAGTAGTATCTGTCAGGATTTTGCTTCGGGTAAAGACGAAAAGGATATGGTTGATGATTGTGTCTTGGTGGCATGATTGGGAAGTATCGCCTCCAACGGGCATCATAGCCAACACTATCGTCAAAGCCAAGAAAGCGAGCGTTTTGAGGATCAAAATGAACTCGAAGCAGAGGGTTGTAGAAGCTCTGCAAGCGATGGTCGAACATGAGACCTGGAGGCGGACGAAAAGGGAAAGGATAACGAGGGGGACGGTAATCAGGTGGCTGGAAGACTGCGACATCGTCGTACTGAACGGCTTCGATGCCTACTTGCTGCTCTGCCTCCACCACACAGGGAGGTGGCAATGCGTGATCGTGCTCTTCAACGTCAGGGAAAGGAAGTACGTACCGGGCAGGTGGTAGGACGTTTAATCGTCGTGGTGGTGGTGCATCTCCCATAAAGCCATATCGATGTGCCAGCTGATCCCCGACCATTTGAAAAGGAAACTCGTCCAATCTTCCAGCAGCCCGCTCTCTACGCGCAAGCTCAGCTTCCTTGACACGGTCCGAGACCTGAATCATAAGATCTGCATCAGACAGATTGGCGTTCTCAGCCCTGATCTTGGCCATAGCTTCGTCGGCCGCTTTCTTCACCTCTCGCTCGTGAACATCCTCGACGTTGTCGTGGAGAGCGCAGTGACCTTTGCTCACATCACCAAAGTGCTCGTAGTCGTTTACGTTCTTGGAGCAGATATAGCTGTTGAAGCGGTTAGCTAAGCAGTGTGAATGACGCGAGTTGGACTTACCATTGTTTGTTTCCGCAATGCGTGCAGCTCATCTTGTTGCAGCCATGGTCTTTGATAAAAGGATGGTTGCATCTGTTGCACTTTCGGATCAGAGCTGCCGACATGGCTTCTTCAACAACGTGCCGTAACGTGAGCTTTCCATCTTTGCTGGCCTCATTGCAGCTGAAAGGAATGTGCGTTTCTCTCTGACAAAGCCGGCAGCTCGTTTTGCCGCATTTTCTGCTCTGACAACGAAATTCTCGGTCCTCGTCCACTGGCGGGCATTCCATCTTGAAGTCGCAGAACGGACATTCGGACAGGAAGTCAAGGCCGGCAGCGGCTATGTCTTCTTGTTGTTGCATGTGCTCTAATCGTTCGAACGTCCTGTCGCTCAAGACTTGCTTCAACTGCTGACGGGAAAAGGTGCCTTTGCATTCTGTACTTGCGAAGCACACAGGTCGGCATTTGGATTGGCCCATCTCGTTCTCAATGTATTGCTTGGGACAACCCAGGCAGAAAAGATGCGTATCCTTGCCACTGCAACTGACCATACGGTTGAGAGGGTACTCCGTAAAGCAACACTGGCACTCGCCCATCTGGTTGTTCATTTTCGCTCGCTGAAGGTTGGCTTCTTCAGCTTGCTCTGCTTCCTCCATCTTGCGCCGTTTGACTAACCTTGTTAGTGCCTAAGTAGCACTCGAGTGGCAGGAGGCATTCGCTGGATGTTTGTACTTACCCACTTCGTTTTCGGTTTTTTTCTTCGCTGCGCGTAGCTCTTTGGGTAGTCGACTCCCGCGCTCGATCAGCACAAGTTCAGTGCCGCGCTTGTTGCGTGGTCTCGGAGGTTTCACAAAGGCCCGTGTGATTTTCTGGTAGTTGCGAACTTGTTCCTCAAGAGTTATGTAGGCCTTGTAGAGTGTCTTTCTTTGCCTGAACGTATTCGTGATATGCCGAGCTGGTACGCCGAGGAACTCGTCTTTGAGAAGCTCTATACTACAAGGAACTCGCGTCAGCAATTATCCAGAAATATGGTGCGCGGTGTCCCGCAATATGTGCAAATTTAAGAGGGCGAGTAATATTGAAGTGTTGAAATTGACGGTCGCTGTTCCATGGAAAGCGTCAGGGCAGCGCTGACGATTCGCTGGTTCACACTTGAAGACCTAGTTAAGCAAAATTCCACTTCAAAAATTACGTCCACCTCCTTGCAGGTTGAGGACCGGCATGCAAAAACAACAAGGTACCATTTGAGGACTGCGCTTGCCTGACACGAGACAGTCGTATATCACCCTCCTCGATGGCTGGGTCAAAATAGCCGCTATTGTGCACCCATCACGGTAGTACAGGGGAGCGGATATACACTTACGCGTCCGTATCATAATTGAGGACCCCAGGGTCACGCTCGTTTTTCTCGTAATCGCTGGCATCGTCACTGTCCACTCCTCTTCTCCTTTTCTTACTCGTCGTGTCTGTTTCCTTCGGATAGACACTCTCTAGAAGCTCGTTGACGATCTGTTCGCTGTGTGTCCCGGTACGCGTTTGGTCCGTCGTTCTCGCTTTGATCAAGGTAAGAACGTGGTCGGCTGCCACATCCGGAATTATGTCTAAGACTAACTGCAGGCAAACAGACTCCGCAATAAGTTTGCCCTCACCGGTGCGCTCATTTGGTGTATAATCTTCATTGGCAGAGGACCCTAAATCGGAAGGCGGAACATCGACGTCCGGAATAGCAGTCAAGTCGATGATCTCAGAATGTTGATGGCCGTGCAGCAGCTGGTCGATATTCATCCCGTCATCGCTGTCAGTAGGCTCTTCGAAAAAAGGTGCGTCAAGGACTGCAATTCCGTTTTGCGCTAAGTCATCGTCTTCATCGTCTGAGGTTAGGTCGACCACTTGGTGGGTATGGCTGATCGCTGGCTGAACCATTGTTCTCAACTAGCAATTTTGAATACTAGCTTGGAACGTGGGAGGGTGCTCCCTTCGGTGTGTATTGGTGAGCGAGTGAGGATGAACCGTTCGGTTGTAATTGGTTATGTTGGAAGAGTAGGTAACAGCGAGACGTCGCGGAAAGAAGCGCGCAGCTCCCAAATGTAGCGCGGATATAGAAGGGAAAGGACTGAAAGAGAAAACCTTCAATGCCAAATGAAATGTAGTACGCAGAAGCTAGGCAGATGTGAGTGAAAGTACGGCTGTGAGTGGTACAAGCTCTATTCGCACCCCTTTTGCTAACGCCAGCCTCGCGACGTGTAAACCGGATATCGATTCGAACAAAGGGCAAATGCGAAAACGCGAAAACTACGCGATGATGAAAGAAAAGAGAGCGAGATATAAATGTGCGTTGCGGAGCTCTGACGATAATCGATCTGACTTGGATGAGAGCTGTTGCTGTCCCTGAGGCTGATTGACAGAACAGGTAAGTACACAAGAAGGCAACGAGGCACGAGCCGGAACACGGCAGTTACGTGCAATGGGACTTCATACCGTCGACAGTCAGTCGTCCCAGCGAACAGCAATCGTGTTGAGATAGGTGGAAGGATCTCAGAAGTGCGCGTCTCGCCGAGCCTCACGCGCTTAGTCAATGCAGTTAGGCCGACACGCCGTAGCCGCTCTTAATTCTTACCATTACAACACTTTAACCAGTGTTCTAGCAAGTGCTCCTTGAAAAATTCATAGAGCCCATAGCCTTCACTCATATGCTATCAATGCTTCGAGTGATCTACACTGGGTGTCACCTAGATATTGGAATCCACCCCCGCCGCAGGCATTCCACTACACAAAAAACGTGGGGTATGGTTCCTTTACAGAACTGTACTTATCTCCTCGAATCCACCCACTAGCCACTAATGCTAATCAAGGAACACTGTGAACTACTCCTTCCGTTTTGAACGTAGTCGACACTAGGCTTTGAGCCTACCCAGATTTGTACTTGCACGCCCTACGCGTCAGTCATAGCGAGACAGATCCATCAACCATTTAAAATTGGACTTCAACAAGCACTCTCCATCTCACTGCGCAACCATGAGCTCAACTATCGACCTCCCAAAAGGCGACTCGCCCACCCTTGCACTCGTCCACCCTACCGAGCAAGAGCAATTGATCCAGTCCAAACTCAACGGCGCCGAATGGCGGGGCGCTCTGTCACCATCTGCCTACCTCCGCCGCGAAGCCACTCTCTCACAGCAAGCCCTGACCAAGGAAGGAGGTATCACATACTGGATCCTAGTCGACACAGCGTTGGAGAATAACCCCCTAGACCCCAACTCAGGAACCCGGCTACCGCTCGCGAGCTGTGAAACGTACCGCAAGAAAGCCCTAGTATGGCGAAATGGCAAGCTGCAAGAAGTCATTTCTCACGGCATTGGTAGCGTGTTCTGTGGGGGGCATTTGCGGAAGAGAGGGTATGCGCAGAGGTTGATGAGGGAGGTTGGGAAGACGTTGCGAACGTACCAGACAGACGAGGAGAAGGAGTGTTTGTTTACAGTCTTGTACTCTGATATCGGCAAGGCGACTCATGTTTACGCCACGAAAGATGACATGCTAACCAGCACAGAAATACTACACAAGCTTTGGCTGGGAACCGTTTCCATCCTCCCACATTGCTTTACCAGCCAGCGCAACTACGCCTGCAGTCGGCCTGCCTACTGCTCGGCCTTTGTACGCGGAAGATCTACCAGAGCTGTGCAAGCTCGACGAGGCACTGATTCGCAAGAGCTTGGAGTCACGGCCCCAGGGCAGCAAAATTGCAGTAGCGCTCATTCCCGACCTTGAGACCGTGCAATGGCACCATGCGCGGGAACAATTTGTCGGTCAGGAGATTCATGGTAAGGTGCCAAAGATTAAGGGTGCGATAGTGGGCGACGAGGTCGGCAAGCGTGTATGGTGCTACTGGACGCGCGTGTGGTACAACGAGGATGTGTCGATTGTGAAGGGTAACACGATGCACATTCTGCGTCTCGTAGTCGAAGAAGATGTATTGGGTAGCATGGATGCACACCAGGGCGGCGGACATAGCGCAGCTATTGCAGCTCTCCTGGCGATGGCACAGCGTGAGGCAGAAGAGTGGAAGACGGAGCATGTAGAGGTCTGGAGTCCGTCTCCAGCAGCGCTGGCTGGAGCACAGACACTAGACAAGAGTGCGAAGGTCATCGAGCGGGATTCAGAGAGCATTGCGAGCCTGTTGTGGTATCCGGAGCATGAAGGACCGGCTGCAGATCAGGTTGACTGGATTAGCAATGAGAAGTACGCCTGGTGCTGAAAAGGAGATAGGTATTCAGTCCAGAGGCGCGCGCTGTCTTGGATCTCGGCCTGCGCGCACAATGGAGTCTTTAATTCTGTATCGGGGGCCATCAAACCAAGGCGAGTGTCAGCAGTCGAACACCATGTGAAGCGCGTCGACCTGGCGTCTTTGTAGTAGCAGGCGTGCGACCGGTAACGAAAAATCTTCTTCCTCGAGCGACCGGCAAGCCAGAAGCATCAATGAAAAAGTGGAGGCCTGTCAGATTGCCATCTGCGTCCTGCCTTCCAGCGCGACCGAAGTACGCAACCAGTTGGCTGAAGATCATCGCCACACTCGCCGAGGCAAGTGCAATAAGGCCTCACTCCGGGACAAAGAGGCTGAAAGTCATCAACCAGGTTGGAGAATCTGTGGCTTCTGTAGGAAGCTCAGAAGAGGACGTATACTATAGAAATGATTCTATGAAGTATCTGCTGCGAGTTAGTGCTGGCCAAACAATATGGGCTGGGGTGGACTTGCGTGTCGAACTAATTTTCAAAGATTCGGTCAGAGTCGAGCTTTTATATGGCATAGGCAGGATTCGCTCCGGGACTGCAAAAGCTTTTCTCCGGCCGAGGAACTGCCGGTGCCTGGTCAGAGCGGCCGAAGCCGCAACCGCAGGAGGGCACAGGTGGGGCGAGAGCTGCGGGGCGTTGCATCGTCAAGTGAGCCTGGAGGCCTACACTTCCCTTTTGACGTAAATCTTCTGGTGAGGGTAACGAGCGTACTGAAACTAAAAGATCACAAAGTCTCAAGCAACCATTCTCGTTCACGTGGAGGTACCCAGCAGTGCCGAAGTCGTCATTCTTGTATTCCGCAGCAAGAAACCGAGCGACCGCGGGGTACTCTTGCAATGTCAATGCGAAGAAGAGATCTGCGATACTGAACAAAGCATCTGATTGAGAAACGGATCCTTGCCATAGATCATTGTCATCTCAAGCTCCCAATGCGAGTGTTTACTTGACTGAGTGCAAAAATGCACCGTTTGCAGAGGTCAAGACGAAGTTCTTGAGTCAGTGCGATTCCGGAGCTCATCAACAACTTTTCTCCCCACGGGGCATCACTTTACATCCTCTGCTATTGGTTTCTTGACAGCGTCATCACTCTCCTATTGTCGTTGTACTTCGTCGCCACATCAGTGTAAACAAAGATTGTCACCATGTCATCGCATACCGCGTCCCAACGCTATCTGAGTACCCGTGGAGGGTCCTACGATGTGAGCGCAACGGCGCATTGAGTTGTGCCAGACCACTCATACTGACGTCTGCAGTTCTCCTTCGAGGAGGTCGTTCTCAAGGGTCTTGCCTCCGACGGCGGTCTCTTCATTCCCGAGGAGATTCCTACCCTCCCCGATGACTGGGCGTCCAAGTGGCAGAACCTGTCCTTCGAAGATCTTGCCTACGAGATCTTCTCCCGCTACATCTCCTCCTCCGAGATCCCGCCTGCCGACTTGAAGGACATCATTCACCGATCTTACTCCACATTCCGCGCAAAGGATGTCACACCGACTGTCACACTTGACAAGGAGAAGAACATCCACCTGCTGGAACTCTTCCACGGCCCCACGTTCGCCTTCAAGGATGTCGCGCTTCAGTTCTTGGGCAACTTGTTCGAATACTTTCTCGTGCGCAGGAACCAGAACAAATCAGGTCGCGATAGGGAACACTTGACCGTCATCGGCGCAACAAGTGGTGATACTGGCTCAGCTGCCATCTACGGTCTGCGCGGAAAGAAGGATGTGTCTGTCTTCATCATGCATCCGGAGGGCAAAGTCAGCCCTGTCCAGGAGGCACAGATGACCACTGTCCTTGACGCGAACGTGCACAACTTGGCCGTGGACGGCACATTCGATGACTGCCAGGTACGCCAATACCTCACGACAGTACTCAAGTCAGCTAACGTTTTTGCAGGATTTCGTCAAGGCTCTCTTCGCCGACCCTGAAATCAACAAGACTCACCGCCTCGCTGCCGTGAACTCCATCAACTGGGCGCGTATCCTCGCCCAGATCACATACTTTTTCTACTCTTACTTTGACCTCGTCAAGTCTGAGTCCTTCCTTCCCGCTTCGGCTGTCCGTTTCGTCGTGCCCACCGGAAACTTTGGTGACATCCTCGCCGGATATTTCGCGAAGCGCATGGGTCTGCCTGCCGAGAAGTTGGTCATTGCAACCAACGAGAACGATATCCTACATCGCTTTTGGGAATCTGGAAAATACGAGAAGAAGAAGGTGCACGGCAGGCAAGCTGAGGGCGGTCTGGTTGAGGATGGCGTCAAGGCACATGAGGACGGCGTGAAGGAGACACTCAGCCCAGCTATGGACATCCTTGTGTCGTCCAACTTCGAGCGTCTGTTGTGGTTCCTCGCGTATGATGTCTACAGCACGTCTTCAGATGCGGTCTCACAGCGACGCAGCCAGGCAGGCGACCACGTCCGACAGTGGCTGAGCGACCTGAAGACTGAAGGCGGCTTCGCTGTTGACTCGCAGATCCTCAAGAAGGCCCAGTCTGATTTCGCCTCGTACCGTGTCAGCGATGACGAGACCATCAAAACCATTAAGAATATTTTCCACGCAGGCCCGTCGAAGAGCTACGTGCTTGACCCTCACTCCGCTATCGGTATCGCAGCTGCCCTCCAGTCTGCTGAGGTCTCAAAGCCTCCCTCCACACACCATATCGCGCTCGCGACAGCACACCCTGCCAAATTTGCAAATGCTGTTGAGCTCGCATTGCCTGAGCAGAAGGAGTACTTCAAGGAGAAGGTGCTGCCCAACGAATTCAAGGGTCTTGAGGACAAGCCCAGGAGAGTCAGCCATGCTAAGAAGTCGGAAGGCTGGCAAGGCGTACGCAAGATTGTCGTCGCTGAGGTAGAAGCTGAGCTACAAGCTGCTGAGCAGGAGGGCCAGTAGGGATTTGAGATGACGATTTGCATGTGATAGACGCGTTTTTGCATATTGAATAGATGGGCGCGTTACACCGGGGAAATATAAATCTATTTACGTTCAACAACCATTCTACATACGAGAAAAAAGAGTGCTCAAGTTCGCGAACTAGCACAGCTACTGTCCCTCGTCACCAAGCGTAGGGCTGACGCCCCACGCCCAAGCTCCAAGCTTTACCCCGCCGTCCCATGTCTCACATCCAACACCTCTCCGCATCCGCATCCACCATGGCGACGACGACCGAAACCGCGACCTTCCCATTCCCACCACACTACTCCTTCCCGCCCTTCTTCACCCTCCAGCCCGTCGCCACAACGCGCTCCTCACAGCTCCAATCCTGGTCCACCCTGATCCAATCCTACTGCCGCTTCCACCGCATCTTCTCGCTCTCGCTCATCGACGCCCTCTCCACACCCTTATTCCACAACACCACGCTGAGCCGACAACTCTCTCTGCGCGACGCAAAAGCAATACTCTCGTGGATGGCATCTCCCGAGGGCGGTCAGCGCGCTGAATTCATCTCCTCCACCGGCTCCAAGAAGAAGGCTGCGGACGAGGGCGAAGGCGGCAGGGTGTGGATATACTGGCGCAGACCTGAGGAGTGGGCCGCCGCGCTCGAGGAGTGGGTTGATCGGACGGCGCAGAAGGGGACGGTGCTCACGCTGTATGAGATTGTCGAGGGCGAGGCAAGTGCGCGGGAGGAATTCGCGGGAATGGAGATGGAGTTGTTGAGGGCGAGCTTGGGGATCTGTGTTAAGAGGGGCAAGGCCCAGATCTTTAGTTCGGGCGGCGAGGGAGAGGGAGTCAAGTTTTTCTAAGAGGAGGCCGTCATACACGTGCTTGTCTGGGAGTGAACAGAGCACATCAGTTACGGAGCATGGCGTCATGGTTGGGAAATACCCTAGAGGCGGTGGATTGCATTTGCGTTTACGTTTGCGTTTGCGTTTGCATTTGCATCATAAGACTGTCATCGATTCGATAGACAACTTAGCTATCAATACGAACATATCAACGCCCTCGTTCCAAAGTCCTCAAACATCTCAGGCTTGATGTCGGCCCAAAACATCGCCTATACGCAGTCCTGGACCCTATGCCCGTACCTGAACGCCTATCGCTCTAGCTGTCATTAGCAAACGCTCGAAAATGCTTTCATGACTTTGCCGCCTTGACTACCTCTTCAGTAAGCTCCCATTCGGGCTTCCAATGCACATACTGCGCCATAGCGTTGATCAGCAACCATTCAGTCTTTACAATCCTAGGGACCATGTCGTGTTTCTCAGCCAGCTCACGGAACTTGGTCCAGTTGGCGAACTCCTTGCTGTTGGCATCGGAGATGAGGTACAAGACATCGCCTTCATCTTCCTTTTGGTTCTGGCTTTCTTCACCGGCAGAGGCGTCGATGAGGCGTTTTGTGGCAGTGATATTAGTAGTGCGACCCTTCCAGAGCGAGCACTTGCCGCCATTGGCTTCGATGATATCCTTGTAGGTTTCGAAGCCGCCTGGAACCTTCTCCGTACAGAAGATTGTCCAGTTGCGGAAAAGGTGGTGCTTGTTCTGTACTGCGCGTTGAACAGCATGCGCCATCTTAAAGCCATGCTCTTTCTCGAAGTCGCGGACGTCCATGGCATGCTTTTCTGGCGGGGGAAGCTTGTTATTCCTGAGGACGAAGTCGAGATATGATGATCCCACTAAGGCGGGTCCGCATGCCATAGCCGCGACAAACTTCTTGGTTCGTACTGCGTGTGGTGCGCACAGAATGTCGACCTTCTTGAAGTCTTCTGTGATGAAGAGACCAAGTTCGCGTAATCGTGCTTTGTCTTTTGACTCTTTTTCCAGATTGCCAGCCCATCGTTCGTCCTTTGAAACCAGCACGCGGAATTTTATGGGTTCGAGCTTGTCCTTCTTCGCTTTCTTACTCTTTGTGGGTGCCTCCGTCTCCTCGTCTTCGGTTTCATCATCCTGATCGACCTCGTCTGCTGAGCGTTTGCTGGAGACTGAATCGCGGCCACCTTTGGATTTCCTCGTTCGATCCTCAATTTCATCCTCTGCCCTTCGTTTCCCGCCATGTACAACACCACCCTTCCGCTTCATCTCCTTCTCAAAAGCCGCTATGTCCCCTGCAGCGTTATGCAGTTTCGACAGCGCCCGGTCTTTCGCGCCTCGACTTCCCGGTGTCTGGTTTTCCTTCCCATCGAGGTTTCGTGCGGGGACTGGTGTTTTTTCAACATCGGTCGTCCTCGTCCGCTTGATCCTCTCTGCTGCTGGTGAGCTGCGAGCCGCAGAATCGCTGGCTGCTCTGTTTAGTGGCAGGCTCTGTGCGACCGACTCGGAGGGTGGCGCTGGCGCTTGAACTGGTTTCGAGGGCTTGCGTGCCGCCGAAAAGAACATCTTCTCCGTGGCATCGCGATCGATCTCGGTCTGACCCAACACCTCACCAAGATTCGTTCGCGAAGGGAAGTAGGTGTAGCGATTGTCCGATATTGACATGAGCTTGCACTTCGCGTAACTGTCTTCTAGCCAGAGATGATTGACAACGTTCACACTCCATTCTTGCGCAGCTTCGCACTTTTCACTGTTCTTGTGCGCAGCGACGAGATGTGTGTTGTCCTGCTTGAATGTCTTTGTGAACTCAGCACCGGTGGAGCGAACGAGGTTCTCAAGGTACACGCGAGCCTCGCCAGTGTAACTTGATATACTGATTTTGAAACCCTCAAACCCTGGTACGCCACTGCGAGGCCGTGGGTAATGCATCATCCTCCGCATGGGATTTGTCCAGACGTTGTGCGTGATCAGGTAGTATAGCCAGCTCAGATTGCCCACATCCTTACCATCCTGCGATGCCTTGACATAATCGTCTCCATCTCGATAGCTGCACACATAGATGTCCGCCTCTTTGACCTTGGTAGTTATATCTCCACCGCCGCTCTTGATCATGCCTGAGATGATGCCCTTGAGCCTGCTGTTGAGGTTGAGGTCTTCGCCCAGCTTTACCCTCTTCCCAGAAAATGCTTGTATCGCTCGCGGGCCTTCGGAACGCGCTGACAGCGCCTGGGGAACGGGTTCGTTGACCGGGTCAGGGGTGGTTGCGTCTCGTATTTGTTGGCTCGTTCGTGCCGTGGGAACGACGCTGAGCTCCACGTTCAGGATCTCAGGGTCTGGTAGTGTGTACGGTCGTTCGGAGATCCTGCGACCAACTTTGAGGCAATCGTCAAACCAGTGCGGCAGGACAATTGTGAGATTCAGTCGCTTGCTGATGGCTAGCTGACATCGGTGATCGTCAAGATCCAAGGAGATCAGATGCGTGACCGTTTTCGAGAGCTGCTCTGTGTACTGTCCTCCCATTGCAAGCACTCCGCCCTGGATAGCTTCTTTGTCTCCACTCGGCAGGTTGCCGCAGCATATGATAACGTCGCTCATGAACAGCGCAGGGTCGGGGCTGTATGTGCGGGGGTTCTTTGTTTTGTTCCCCTTCAGAGACTGGTCCACCCACGTCGGCTTCACAACGTGTATCATAAGGTCCAGCGCGCGGTAGTAGTCGGGGAAGTCGGACGTTGCAGAGACAATATAGTTGATTTCTTCAAGTCGCTCGATACGCCCTTTGGAGGCGTCGAAAGGAATTATGGTGCCGTTTGCGGCAACGACATCGTTCTGAAGCTGTGTCACGCATCAGCAAGCTCGTTCCGTTATGCATGCGCGTAGTCCTGACCTGGCTAAGGCGGTCTTCGGACAAGCCATTGGGTATGATTGTAAAACTAGACTCTCCAAAAAGGCCTTTGGAGTCATCCGGCATGGTTGTGTCCTCCATGGTGGGTGGTGGTGGTACGTGAGCTCAGCAGGCGCAAAGTGCGGTGGTGTTGTCAATGTTCGCACCAATACATGCGAGCGCGTCCTAGGAAGGCACGACGCGTCGCGCTTCACGTGATGTCTGCCCCACCGTCGCCTCTCTACTCTATACTATCCCCTGGGCAAGTCCGACACCCGCAACTCTTCCACAATGTACAAACTCTCTTTCAGCTAACCTGCTCAATTCGCGTTATACTTTCAACAACTTTGTGCCGTTCCGGATGAAAGATGCATTCATTACATTGTTCTGCGTAGCTTGACCCGTCATCCTTCTTCCTCTTCTTCCTCTTCTTCTTCTTCTTCTTCTCTACTCTGACACACGCACTTACCAACCCAAACTCAGGCTCCCCAATAGGTTCCTAGATACTACAGCAGGTGAGGCAGCGGCCGGGGGTCACTTGTCCTCCTTGCAGACGCGTCAGATGTCAAGTGGCCAGGTGAAGATCGGGGTTGCCGGGTCCAGGGAAGGGCTGTGCCATGACATAACATTGAAAGAACGCATGAGCTTGTATCTATAACTGCGGCGGTGAAAGTGAAGACAAGAGGACCGTTGTGATGAGATGAAAACCAAAAAGATGTCCTAGGTACAACGTACACCCACTTAGCCAACCAGTCACCATCCCATAAGCCAAAAGCCAAAAGCGCCCCTACTATGGATGCTACAGACCAAGCCATCCTCTTCTCCAGCATCCTTTTGGTGAAGCAGCTCAAATCCCAAATCACAAGTCCGTCCATCCACCCTCAGCCACCCCATATGCCGTTACTAACTCACCACAGATGAAGCCCAAGCCCTCTTCAGCCCGCAACACCCCACGCGCCACGGGTACGACGTCATTGTGTCCAAGGCGCGAGGCGGTGCTGGGTACGAGTGCAAAACGCGGCTCATCGTCTACACGGCACAGGCACGCACGGAGTGGGTGCTGTTGCTGGTGAATTCCTGTCTGTGCGAGCGTCCGGTGGACGCCATGGCTGATTTGCTCGAGGGGGTGTATGAGCGGGCGGGGAGGATGGTGGAGGGGGTTAAGGAGGGGGGAGCGCTTTGTGGGGTGTGGTGGGTGGGGGTTTTGGTATTGGGACGACGCGGGGGTTGAGGGTAAGCTGGCGCTGTTGAGGCTGTCGTGGGAGTGTGTTTAATAGCTGGATAACTCTAGAATGTCGAGACAGCCTCGCTCGGTGAATCTAGGCCTGGTGCCTCCACCTCTCCGAATCCCTCCTTCGTGAGGGTCGTCGCCGGCGTCCAGCGTCCCGCGCGCAGTCACCGCCAGACTGCCAGAAGCGTGTACAAGGGTACTGACAACCGGCATCGACTCCCCATCACCGATACCAACCACTTCGTCCGCCTCAACAGCACCTTCCTTCATGTATGGATCCTTCCACACGCGCACCATGCCATCCGTGCCACCAGCCCAGATCTCGTGCGCGACGCTCTGGACATCATACGGCGAAGCGCCCGCAGACCACACATCGAACCCGAGCTTCTGCTTTGTGAGCGCTTTTCGGCCGGCGCAGTACGCGAGGGCGAGGGAGAAATTGCGCACGTCGTAGATGAGCAGGACATCGGACTGGCGCTCAGCAACGTACAGGTAGTGCGCGCAGGGACTCCATTTCAGGCTCGAGACGCCGTCGCCCATGACGTGCGCGAGGTTCTCGTTGCGCAGCTTTTTGCCGTCGACAGTCCCCGGGAGTGAGAAGTGGGTTACTTCGCTCCCGCTGAGGCTGTCGTAGATGCCGATGTAGCGTGTGCGTGCGCCGGCGGCGAGGAGGCCCTCGGAGGAAGCGGATGTTGGTGGTGAAACGGAGAGAGCGGAGATGTAGCCTTTGAAGCCGCGACCGCCGCCTTTGAGTTTGTTGCGCCTGGAGGGGATCGTCGGGATCGTCTGGATGGGATCGTCTGTGTTGGTGAGGTCGAAGATGGCGATGCTGTTCTGCCCGCCGGCGAAGAAGTGCGTCCCTGAGGGTGAGTAGGCGAGGCTGAGCGGCGCGGTGACGGCTTCGTTGAGGTGGTTGATCAGCTTGTAGGATGCCAGTGGCGTGTGGATATCGACGGGCGAGTTTTGTAGTCCGGAATCAGTGATTGTACTTGATACATCCCAGAGTGCGTTGTGCAGGGTGATGTATCTGTCCCGCCGACTGACGAGGACGTGTGTGCTGCTAGGATCCTGCAGGTTGAACAACGGATTCGCTGCAAACGCCCAGACAGGATCAGGAGACTTGAACTGAGCGTACGGCTTCAACGGTCGGGTAGCAGTTGAGTCGAGTATGTCAGCGCTAATGGGGTAGACGGAGAACGCGCGATCATAGCCGGACGTGAAGACGCATGTCCCGTCAGGCGAAAGCTGCGCTTCTTGGATGCAGCTTGTAGACGCAACTGGCCTGCCCGGTTTCGCAACTCTGGAGCTGGCGCGACTACCACCTGACTCCGAATCGCTGTCTGTGCTCGTGCTTGACGTTGAAGATGCTGATGCTGGAGCGTTCTCGTCTTTCTGAATACCCTCTTCGTCCTGGCTGTTTCTGACAAGGTCGCTGCTTTCCTTACTGCCATATGCATCTTCTTCTCCCTCTCTCTGCTCTTTCGTGACATCCTCATTTCGATCCTTCTCTTGCACCAGCTCCCCAACGCTGGTACTCGCCAAACACCGCGCCGTCAAGCCACTCAAACTCATAATCGCTTATGAGATCGCCTCTCCATTCAGCCTAAAGCCTAGGTTGCATTCGCATCTTCTCAAAACCTCGAAACGTCGTGTTCCATGTCAAGTCGCGTGCCCAGCAGCAACGGCGCATCACCGTTCCAAAGTCCGTAGGGCTGACGCACAGACGAAATCCCAAACGGACCCGCAGCTCGGAACTGACGTCGGAGCTGTTGTAGCTCAGCTCAAGCTTTCACCCTTTCCACTCCCCACCATGAGCGTCCTCGAGCCCAAGCGCGGGCAGGCGTGGGTTGAGTCGCCGTACGTGCGGTCGCTGTTGGTAAGGAATGATTTTTTTTTAGTATCCTGTCTTTTCCTTTCTTTCTCGTGGCAGTGTCAATATAGGACATTCCGCTCTGGCTGTGTAAATGTGCCCGCCGAGGTCGCAGCGTGGAGTTTAGGTACTTCGTCTCTCCAAGCCATTGCGCGCTTGCAAGATATACCCGCCTTTCTGTGAAGTTGCAGAAGCTGCACTCTGCTCTCTCGTTCCATCTCATCTCACCTCCCCTTCCAGACAGCCCGCTAACAAAACCCAGGCCGGCGGCCTAGCAGGCACAACAGTCGACCTCTCGCTGTACCCGCTCGACACTTTAAAAACGCGCCTGCAGTCCTCCAGCGGCTTCACGGCCTCAGGCGGCTTTACGGGCATCTACCGGGGGGTCGGCAGCGCAATCGTGGGCTCCGCACCGGGCGCCGCGCTCTTCTTCATAACCTACGACACCGTGAAGCGGCAGCTGACCCCGCGCGCAACAACGGCGTACACCGCCTCGGGGCAAGAATACACCGTCGCGGCAGCAGGCCCCAGCAGCGCAGGGGCACACATGCTGGCGGCCAGCCTGGGCGAGGTGGCGGCGTGCGCGGTGCGCGTCCCGACCGAAGTCGTCAAGCAGCGCGCGCAGGCGTCGCAGCACCCCTCGTCGCTGGCAGCGCTGACGCACATCCTGAACCAGCGCGCCTCGCACGGCCTGGCGCACGTCTGGCGCGAGCTGTACCGCGGGTGGAGCATCACTATCATCCGCGAGGTGCCCTTCACCGTCATCCAGTTCCCCCTGTGGGAGGCGCTGAAGCGGTGGCGGCAGGCGCGCACGGGGCGGAGCCAGGTCAGCGGGCTGGAGGGCGGGCTGCTGGGTTCGGCGGCCGGGGCGGTCGCGGCGGGGGTTACGACGCCGTTGGATGTGCTCAAGACGCGCATGATGCTTGCCAAGGAGAAGCAGCCCATGTTCACCATGCTGAGCGCGATTCTGAGCGAGAGCGGACCCAGGGCGTTTTTCGCCGGCATAGGGCCCAGGGTCGGCTGGATCAGTGTCGGTGGTGCCATCTTCTTGGGCAGTTACCAGTGGGCGAGTAATCTGTTGGGTGGAGAGGTCGAGGCATAAATGGAGCTCGAAGCTTGCGGCCGAGGTAAACCCATGTACGATAGATGTGACGACTACCTATCCAAAAGAAACCCACCCAGTACCCTAGCCAGGGAAGTATACAACCACCACCTCCCAAATCGCTATATACAGTCCAAAATGCCAGCCAAAGAACGTCGAGAAGGCAGATTGTCGAGCATCCACCTTCACCTCCCAACCCACGCTTCAAGTCCACCCGATTACCTCCACAGTCCACTAGGGCCCAAAGGCAGCATTCCTATCCCCCTGGCTCGAGTGCTGACTCCGTCCCGCCTCGCTGCTCGGCTTCCCTTCACTCGCATTGCTGCTGCCAAGCCCAGACGACAGTCCGCCCTGCTGCACCGCGAACGGCAGGCCCGGGTGCTGCGGATGCTGTTTGATCTCCTTGCGCCCATTGGCTTTGTAGTGCAGGACCACGTCGCCGCCGCCGCGCCAGACGTGGGCTCGTATCGAGGCGAGCGTCATGGTGGGTGCGATGAGCTATCGACACGTCAGCGTATATTATAAATGGGCACGTACGAGTCGGAGATGGGGGGGAACGTACCTGGCCGTTGCAGTACAGCTCGAGGTACTCGTGCGGTCGTAGCGCCGTGTCCTCCTCTGCTTCTGCAGTTTCCTGCTCTTCCTTTGTCGGCGCGGGCTCGATGCGCTCAGCCACGTAGCCGAGGATCTTGCGGGCGCGCAGCATGCGGTTGGCATTGAGGCGGTTGTTGCTGGCTCTGTCAGCACTGTAACGTCGTGCAGTCAAACAAAACGAGTACGTACCCATCCGTCGATATGGCAGGCAGAGAATTCTGGTAGGGCTCCAGGACGAAAGACACCTTGACAATATCCTTTGGTGGTAGTTGGTTCTGTAGCAGTCAGTCAGCGACGTTATCAAGTAGACAGGGCGAACATACGCGTAACAACACCTCGCCGAGCCACATGGGCGCGACCTTCTCAATGAGATCAGCCTGCAGAGCCAGCGTGCCGACCTTGCCCTCGAACAAATCCGCCACGCCACCAGAGCCCGGACGGTCTTCTTGGATGAGGATTGTGGTCATGGCTGGCGGCTTCAGCACGGGTGTGTCGCTGGGCAAGCTAGGCGCAATCGCCGAGACCAGGTCTGTGGTGCCGGAGGTCAAGACCTCGCCGTAGCCATGCCGTATCCGCTGTATCGAGCCGAAGAAATTGTCCTCGAAAGTCTTTTCGTCCGTCTTTGTTGATCGCGAGTCGCTGTCCTCCGCTTTCTCGTCCACAGCGGGCTTGGGTGCCTCGGCAGCGATAGCAGTACCCGTAGCAAACATTTTCTTGCTGAAGCCCATGTTGAACTTCTTGCCAAACATACCCTTGCCCTTTTTGGAAGGGGTGTCCTCAAGGGTGGGTGACGAAACAGTCTCCTCTTTCGTCTCTTTCGTTTCTGTCGTGGCCTCCGCAGGCTTGGCATTACCGTTACCATTGCCGTTGCCGTTAGTCGAGGCCCCCTGTCCAAAGTAGTCCTGGCCGTCTTGCGTCGAGCTGCGCTGCGACTTTGTAGGCTCGAGCTGGTTGCCGTCTTCAGTGGTCGGTGTCAGGTATGCGTTGTGGTGTGGTGCTCGTCCTGCGTTGCTGGACGGTAGTTGAGGAGTCGCCAGGCCGATGCCCATGCCAGGTGTGTGTGGGAAGTGGAATCCATTGCCCTTCAGCGTAGAGGCTGAAGCCGGCCCTGAAGCGTTCCAACCGTTCACGCCAACGTTGGGCATCTCGATGGTCGTCGGTCGTACTGTCTGCGCTTCCTGCTGCTTCTCTTGCAGCAGCTTGGCACGAAAGACCTCGTCGCGTTTGATCTCCTCATCGATGAAGTTCGAGAAAAGGTACCGCAGTATCCACTTGCCCAGGTTGATCCTGTGGTCTTCGCGGAAGTCGATCTGCTCTTCGAGTTGCAACTCATCAGCGTACATCTCGGCATCGAAGCAGTAGTTTTCCTCGAGCACGCATGTCAGGGTTCCTATCCTGGTGTCGACAGCGCACCAGTGCGCGACGCTCTCCTGCGTGTTGACTTCAGGGAGCACGTCTTCCATGTGCCTCTTGCCGAATGACTTGATCGGCGCGCACTGTAGCAGATCCCAGAGCATGCACTCTCCCGCCGTGTCCATGGTCAAGACTCTCCTGCGATCGTTGAGCAGGTGATGCTTCATGAGACCGTTTTGACCTTCGATACAGAAGTCTGGCGCGCTCCTCACGGGGACGATGCCGGTATGCTCGGCCGTAGTCAAGACTTCTGCAGGCTTCCGCGTGCTGGCCAGTGTCGATGTGTCTGGGTCCTTGGCGAAGAGCTGTGGGTAAGGCGCGGTGTTTGACAAGCGCAGAAGTGCCTTGCCGGGTATCTTTGGTGTGGCGCCGTTGGTGGATGGGCCGGACGCGGGCGGCGAAGGGTAACGTGAGCGCGTGGTAGGCACGCTGTTCCCGTGCCACCTGTAAGAGTCTGGCAGCTCCACCTCGGCGCTGGTGTCGACGTTGCTCCATCTGTTGATGCTCGAACTCGAGGTGGCGGTCCAGATGTAGTCACCGGCGCTGACCACCCTGCCCACGCCCTCGTGCTCCTGGCACACGGCGACGGAAAGACCGTCGTCCCACTCGGCGCAATGGCGCACGTCGGTCTTCGCGATGGTGCCGGAGCGGTCGGACGAGTAGAAGACGGAGAGCTGGGGGTCTTCTGAGAACAGCGACCACACGCTGTCGTTGTGCATGGTGAGGGTGTGCATGCAGCGGCCGGCCGTCATGGACCAGACCTTGACGGTTTGGTCCGACGAGGCTGTCAGGATGGTCTCGCCGTCCTGGGCAACGAGGATGTCGCGCACGTTGTCCGTGTGGCCGACGAACTTTGTGATGCGCTTGCCCGTCCGCGGGTCCCACACACGCACCACGCTCTCGGGCCCGCCGCTGGCGAGGATGGTCGGCGTGGCAGCCAAGGCGTAGACGGAACCCTTGGCCGAGGCGTTGTCGTCCTCGCCAACGTGGATCTCGAGCCTCCTGCCGCCGCCATTGAGGTCCCACAGGCTGATCTTGCGGTCGAGGCCGCCGGACGCGATCCAGTTCTCATGCTGGCCAGGCGAGGCCACGCGCTTGACGTAGTCGGTGTGGAGGCCAATGGTCTCGGGGGGCATGGCCTCGTAGGCGGCGGGGCGCCATATTTTGACGGTGATGTCGGACGAGGCGGAGACGAGGGCGGCGCTGTTGCTGGCGAGGACGAGGTCGTTGATCCAGTGGGTGTGCGCCTGCACCTGGGAGCGGAACTGGGTGGGCGGGGGCTTGTCGTCGGTGGCATGCGAGTCGGCGAAGGGGTCGAGCTCGTCGTCGGCGTCGGCGGCGGCGGCGGCGGCGGCGTGGTTCAGGTCGAGTCCGAGGTCCCAGGCGCATATCACGCCGTCTCGACCGCCCGAGTAGCTGGGGCACGGGGGTCAGCGGGGAGTTGCTGGCACCACACACACGGACGCAGACACAGACACGGACGGGTACCTACAGCGTCGAGCTCTGGGGGTCGACGGCGAGCCCATTGACCCCGAGTCGGTGGCCGCCCGCCGAATTGGCCAGCGGTAGCACTGTGCGCGGTCAACAGCGTCCACGGCGAGCCAGCAGGACACGGCGGAGACATGCAGCTGCAGCTGCAGCTGCAAATGCCCGGGCCAGGGAAACCCACCGTAGCTGATGCGCTTCCGCGCGCTTCTTGCCATACCCTGCGCTTAGTCTCGTCTTGACATGGGACGGCAGGCAAGCAGTGGAGAGGCAGTGGAGAGGCAGTGGAGAGGCAGTGGAGAGGCAGTGGACGACAAGGGACGTCAACAACTGCACGTCTTGCAGCGGTCGAGGGCGAAGACACGGACACGGACAATGACGAGGACGGGGACGGGGTCGTGGACAGGTGACGGCCACCTGGGCCGCGCTCCGCTGGAAGGCTCACCTCCGCCGCCCGCTAACCACGCGCTCGCTAGAAGATGCCATGGCGTCGAGACCATAAGCACCGCACCGCGCCGCACGCACATGGCCCAACGGCCGCTTGCCGCTTGCCGCTGGTTGCTGGTTGCTGGTTGCTGGTTGCTGGTTGCTGGTTGTTGCAGCCGCTCGGCGTAATGCGCGACCCTACGTCACCGGAGAGTGACGCAAGTTGGCAACACAGAACATGTGGGCTGCAGACCTGAGACCTGCCATGGCCTGCCTGCCTTGCCATGCCTCTCGCACAGGACCATGTGTTCGCCCGCCCACGCGGCACAGCAGTGGGTGCTGGGAAACGCCCGTCGTCGCCACGCCGCCACGCCGCCACGCCGCCACAAGACGATGCGGAGCGCGCCATTTTGGGGCGCTGAGCTTGTTAGGCTAGACCCTGGGTGTGCTACTACATAGTATCATCTATGCAGCTGCTGCCTCGCTCACGTTACAAGGCGCGCACGCTGCGGCATCACGTGTGCGAGTGGGATGCGCACTCACCACCGCCTCCCCATCCATGTTCGCAATGAGCGGGCATCGAAATACCACGGCCGAGCATATGTGTAACTATGTCCAACCCCTCGCTCTCTCAACTTCAAAGCAGCACCGCCAAGCGAGTGTCGGTATATCTATCCAACGCAAAGATGCCATGTAAGAAAACAAGGAAATAGCTCGAAAGCCGGGGGTATCAAGATCGTACGAAGTGAAGGTTCCAGAGTCCAGAGTCCAGAGCCCAGAGTCCAAAGTCCAAAGTCCAAAGTCCAAAGTCCAAAGTCCAAAGTCCAAAGTCCAAAGTCCAAAGTCCATCTCCCAACCCATTCCATAAACCCGTCGCAGCAGCAAAGAGAATCCCTGAAATCATCTTCGTCCAAGTCGTAAAGAGCGTGAAGAATCGTCCGTCCATCGGGAGCCGTATGGTGTCTCCTTCAGACGCTCTCCCGCGGCTGCACCGGCCGACCACCAGCCACAGCGTCGATAGGCTCGAAGCTCTCTCTCGGGCTATGAAACCCCTCGCCCACATCTCCGCTCTCATAGCCCCCAAACTCCTTCTGCCTCAACTCCCAGCTCCCCACTCTCTCGTGCCTGGCCCTGCCATCGCTGTCAGCCGCCGCCGCCGTGTTGTTGGTGGTGGCGCCGAAGCTCACGATTCCCGCGGGCAGCGCACCGCTCTTGGATAGCCCGGCCACGTCTGGGTCGGAGGCCAGCTTGCGAGAGCCTTTGAAGCCGCCTAGCGTCGAGGCCGGGCGGCGCTGTACACGGTGGAAGCGGAGGCCGCCTGCCAGCATGGCGAGAGCGAAGAGCAAGCCAGCGAGGGCGAGGGTGACGAGTGCGCCGATGACGCCGGCGACGGCTGGGGAGAGCGTGTGGTCTTTGTTGCTGTTCTGCTTCTTCGGACTCGACGCCGTGATCGGGTCTTGGTTCACGCCGGTGCAGAACAGACTCGGCGAGCTGCACGTCTCACACCAGTCTGCAATCGTGTTCACCATGATGCGGCTGAACATCATCTGGAAGTTGTTCCACTTCATGTCCGTCTGGCTGGGTCCGTGGTTGAACATGGGGAATGCGATCAGCTGGCCGTTGAAGTCGGTGGTGCCGTTGTGGTAGTAGAAGCGCACCCACAGGTCGTCGTCGTCTTGCGGAAACGTGTCGTTTTGCCCTATGGAGAAGAGCTCGAAGATCATGGCGCTGCCAAAAGGTGGAATGGCGCGGAAGCTCTTGTCGCGAACATCCATGAGCATCAGACTCAACAAGCTGATGAAAGAGTCCTTCTCGCCGAAGAGGAGGGCGATGAGAGAAGCCGCGTCAGTCGTGGCGCTGTGATTCCTGCTGTATGCGACGAGGTCTTGGAACTGGTGTAGAATCTCTGCTGCGAGAGTCTTGCCGCCCGTGGCTTGATTGTCGGTGTTGTTCCCAGAAGAGGCAGTGTTGCCCCAGAAGTTCCAGGCGTATTCGTCCGCATAGTAGCGCGTTGCGTTGTACACGCCGGTGTACATGGGGCTACCGGTAAGCCCTTCGTAGATGGTGCGGTTGTGTGTGTACTGGTAGGAGAGATAGTCGTAGATGTCGAGCGCATGATCATAATCTCTACAGCACTGTTAGACTACGACCATTCCACAACCACATCCCTATTCCACCTACCTCTGATCATCGAGCAAGTTGCCCTGGAACCAGCTCGTCTGCAACTTGTCATATGTTTCCTTGCTGCTTGCTTTGGTGTTTCCGAAGCTGTCAGTCACCAGGTACTGCAGAGACTGTAGCTTCGCCATGGGGCAGTTCTGATTCCCAGCAATGTAGATGGAGTTGTAGGCAAACGGGCTGAACGACTGGACAGTCGCATATTGGTAGCCATCCAAGGGCGCCTGAACAATCGTGCCGTCCGCCAGTAGACCCGTCGCGTCCCCGAGCCCAGTCGAGTTGCTGAGAGCACGTGGAGGGTACATGCCCTGCATCAAGGCTTGCGCCGAGGACACAAGGTACTGTGTGTCCAACGTCTGGATAGAGATTTGGTCGTTGTTTATCATGTCGACCGACATGTTTGCAATGTTCTGTCTACCGAGTTCCGCATTGCCACTGCTATCAATCCACCTGGCTCTGAGGTTCTGTCCCAGTTGGTACATCTGGTTCGCACCCACTGCAGTGAGAACCTGGGTGTCACCCGTCAGAACCGGTGTGTGCTCTCCAGATCTGATGAAAGCGAATGCGCCGTGAGGATGGTAAACGTCATCGTTCTGGGCAGCAACAAGCCAGGTCGAGGCCAGGACGGTCAGCGAGAGCGCGTACATGGTGCTTCGTCTGGGGCGTGCGAGACTTCTGGGACAACTGACTGGGAGGAGGAAAACCAGCACAAGGCTGACGGCCAGGAACAGGACGGAATGCGACTACTTATCCTTTCGCTACATCACGAGCTTGCATGCAGCAGCCCATGCTGGTTCGCCGGCTAGAGCTGACTGCCAGCACAAAGAGCACGCCTGGCGAGCTTGGGCCCATTCCGTTGTGATCTCATCGGGCGTAGGACGCTAAAGGCTCATGCCTCCGAAGATGGTCTGTGAGAGCTGCAGAGACTGTAGCCTACCTTGAGATGCGCATGGTTGTCGCAACGGAAGCAACACGATGTAGGTGTGGAGCTTGTTTCTGCGTGTGCTTGTCTCGTGCTCTGCTCTGCGTCTCTTTTGACCGAGCCGAGCAAGAGCTTCGAGCTCTGCCTCTGTAGCTTGCTTTGCCCAGCGGGGTAGCTCCAAGGCTGCAATCGACCCTATGTCGCTCCAGCCCTAGTCGGAGCGATCCATCATCTCGCATACCAAAAGCTCGAGCATCCCCGACCTCCTCAAGCCTACCCACCAACAAGGCCCAAGGCCAAGGCGTTCTGCCATGTCGTGATGTGCTGTGCCTTGCTCAGCACCAGCACCAGCATCATCGAGTGCAGCTGGAATCCATCGGCGCCGCAAACGAACGAGCCTTAACCACAGACGTCGTTGACGAGCTGAACATCCACGTCCGGAAATAGATGGTCTGCATCCATTCCTCACAGTCGCACAGCAGTAAATTAAGCCGCGTGCAACGCACATGGCATGCCCGTCCTGTGTGTGTGTGTGTGTGTGTGTGTGCTCCAAAAGTCCAAAAACAAAAGTCAAGCTGCCATCTCATCTACACACTCTCCTACCCAGCCAACATCCTGAGGAGGCTGGGGATACGCGGGTCAGCCAGTTCTTCACTCTCAGGCGGCCCGGCTAAACCCTCTTGGGCCATGGCGTACCTTGTCTTGTCCTTCGTCAGACACACACGACGTGGGCATTTCCGTCTTTTCCTTTGCATGTCGTGAATGTTCCGTGGGTCGATTCCATTGCGCAATGATGCCAGGGCAGGGCACGCTTCAGTGACGTGCAGTGCAACCCTTGCAGCCTGGGTGTACCTGCATCCATACGCACACGAAGCCTCGGCGGCTGATGCGCGTAGGGTTTGTGAGAGCTGAGAAGGTCGGTGGGGCCGTGTGTAGCAGTGATCGTTCTCATCAGCCTACACGCCAAGGCGTCACGTATGGTGCAAGACGAGAAGCAGTTCTACGTGTAGTTGTCGTATGGCATTAAAATATTGTATCTCCGCCCACAGCTAGCGGATATTGCTACAAATCCCACAATTCCGTGTAAAGAATCTGTCTAGCACGCTCAAAACGCCGGTTCAGGTCAAACATCAAGCGACCCAAACTGCATGTAACCATCCTTTTTTCCGTTGCGTGAATCTACAAGCTGACCTCGACACGGCCCTCGGCACCGGGTGCGCCGCCCTGCTGCAGGGAAGGCAGAAGGTACGTGATGTCGTCCCAAGGATGCCTGTAGAGACCTGTCCTCAGCCTCTTCTGGTCGAGGAAATGGGCAATCAGACCAATCGAGCGACCTAGCACGAACAGACCGTTGAGGACACCCATCTTCAGGTAGTCTTCGGCCTCCTCGTTGGTGAAAGCACCACCGTTGCGGACCAGGTCGACGAAGCAGACAGCAATGCAGCCGTCGACGTTGAGGATGAGGTTGTCCTTCTTGGACGTTGTCACGCTCTCGACAGCGAGGGCGTAGTCGAGCAGCTTTGTGCTGGGGAAGTTCTTCTTGACGTACTCCTTGACAAGCTCGACACGGAGATCGGGGTTGTTGCGGGACTTGATCCTGTGGCCGATACCGGGGACTGCGGGGTCGTTAGCACTTGCAAAGAAACTCAGTGACCACAAAACACTTACTCAGCTTGTTCTCCTTCCTCATGGTGTCGACAAAGTCACGGGGGCTGAGACCCTTGTCGAAAGCCTTGCTGAACTCCTCAGCGGCGCCATCAAGAGCACCGCCGAATCGCGAACCAATGGTCAGGAGACCAGAGACAAGCGCGGAGATGAGGTCCTTGCCAGCACGGGTGGTGATGATGGTGTTCATGGCACCAGACACGGCGGGGCCGTGGTCGGCCGTCAGCATGAGCACCATCTCGAGGAAACGGCTGGCGTAGTTGGGCAGACGGCGACGGAACCACAGGAGAGACATGACACCACCGATGCCAATCTCCTCCCTGAAGACGTCGGAGATAGGCATACCCGCGTACAGCAGCTCCTGGCCACGGTCGTCGGAGATGGTGGAGATGAAGGCGGCGGGCTTGCGGATGAGACCAAGCTCCTGCGCCCACGAGTAGTCAATGGGGATCTTGGGCACGACGGGCTCGGGCTTGGGCTTGATGGTGCCCTCCTTGACGAGCTTCTGGTAGACCTGAGCGAGCGTGGTGGGCATCTCCTCGAAGGTCTCGGGCACGTAGATGCCGGCGTCGCGCATCGACTTGTTCTTGCTTGTCGCCGTCTCGAGCTGAGAGTTGGCGAAGGAGCCAGCGTGACCGAACTGGACCTCAGTCTTCAGCAAACCGGCAACGGTACCAATAGCCCAAGCAACGATGGGCTTGGTGATCTGGCCAGACTTGACGGCGTCGATGACGCGGTACTCCTCAACACCACCGACTTCACCGAGGATGACGATGATCTTGCAGTCGGGGTCGGCCTGGTATCGCAGAGCGTGGTCGATGAAGGTGGTGCCGGGGTACCTGTCACCACCAATGGCAACACCCTCGAGGACACCGTCTGTGGTGTTGGCGATGATGTTGTTCAGCTCGTTGGACATACCTCCCGACTTGGAGACGTAGGAGACGGAGCCAGGGCGGTAGAGCTTGGAGGCAACAATGTTGTCCATCATACCACCCGTGTTGCCGATCTTGAACGCGCCGGGCTTGATGCCACCGACGGTGGCAGGACCAATGATGGTGACGCCCTTCTTCTGGGCAACGTGCAGGATCTCACGAGCACGGCGCTCGGGGACACCCTCGGCGATGATGGCAATCGACTTGATCTGGGTGAATTCGAGCAGCTCCATGGTGGACTGGTAGACGGAGCGGGACGAGGCGAAGTTGACGACGGTGTCGACGTCGCTGTGCTTGGCCATGGCCTTCTCTACGGACTGGTAGACGGGCAGCAAGGTTTCGCTGGTTCCCCAGTACCTGTGTTGTGGGATTAGCAGGGCATTCCAGGGCGGATTGCAAGGCACGGGCTTGGGACGCACATTTTGCTGACGAACTGGCCGCCGAATGTGTAGATGATACCGGCGACGGAGGGCTGCTTGCGCTTGCAGATGAAGTCGAAGTCGAGCATGCCCTGGACGGCACGGGGCTGGAGTCCGCTGTTGGTGCAGGTCAGCGCTGCATTTGCACTGCGTAGACGGTCGAGGCAGGAGCGGGGAGCCGGGGGGGGGGGGGGGTCCTTACTAGACGAAGCATCGTGTCTTGGGGTGGAAGAGCGTGTGCGAGGGCGGAGGGGTCAGCGCGCGGCTGGGAGCTTCGAAACGACGGATGTTGTCGTTGGCAGACTGGCCCTCGTTGGCAGAGGTGCCAGCCTGGTTGGGGGCAGACCCGTTGACAGGCGCGGCGGAAGGCATCGTGGCCGGTGTGGTGTGTCAATGGAGTGGGAAGGGAGGAGAGGGGCAGTGACTGTGGCTGTGGCTGTGACGGGGGGTGTCAGTGTGACTGCGAGCAGATGCAATGGCGTGGGCAATGTCGTGGATAATGGCAGGCAGTGAGCGAAGAGCAGGCAGTGGCGGAAGAGCAGGCAGTGGCGGAAGAGCAGGCAGTGGCGGAAGAGCAGGCAGTGGCGGAAGAGCAGGCAGTGACCAAATGACAGGCAGCAATGGTGGTGACAACGAGCTGTCTGAGGTGAGGGCGGGGGGGTGGGCGCCAGAAAAAAGACAGGACAGTGGTCGAGGGGAGGCAGAGCAGAACGCACCTTATGGGAGCAGTGCCAGGGCGCAGACAGAGCAGAGCAGGACGCAGGAGAGGGCGGCTGGGGATGAAAGAGGAAGAGGTTGCGAAGCTGGGCGAGCTGGCGAGTCTTCCCGAAGAATTGGGGCTGCTGTGTTTCTTTTCGGCGGTGTTGAGGGTCCCTGCTCGACTCTTGCGTTGTTGGGGCTAACGCTGGCGCGGCGCGCTATCGGGCGGTGAGGAGCCGTGCGAGTGTGAGCCTTGTGCT
This sequence comes from Ascochyta rabiei, assembly GCF_004011695.2. Lineage (NCBI taxonomy): Eukaryota > Fungi > Ascomycota > Dothideomycetes > Pleosporales > Didymellaceae > Ascochyta > Ascochyta rabiei. The sequence continues at coordinate 2,027,067 of NC_082406.1, forward strand.
GTGCAGCCTTTCGCTCTCGCAGCTCGGCAGCGGGGGCCCTCGACGCGTGCTGCGTCCGGGTAGACTGTTGATATCGCGCGCGCACTGCTGGGGGGCCGGCGGCTGGCCGGAGTGGTCTTGCTGTCCCACGGCTGCCCTGTCGCCTCCCACCCAGAGTTCCGTTGGGGCTGCCATGTGTGACGCCTGCTGCAAGGCGCTGTCCAACTCTCGTTCCTCGCACCGCGTCCGCCAATCCCCCCGTCCGCGCCACTGCCCCTGGAGCCCTGGTGAGGGGTCTTCTGTGGTAGGCTACCAGCAGGCTAGGCGGTGGGCCCGCGCGCATTAGCCTGCCGCGCATCAACCTCTGCCACCCCCGGGCGACGCTCAACGCAAAAAAACATCAGACCGCTTGACCACGTCCGTGTTCCGTTCTGCGCTCAACCCCCACCCTCAGCACTCGTCTGACGCCCAGCTCCCCATCCATCCCCGTTCCTCGTTCCTCATTCCTCATTCCTCACCACCTGCATTGCATCCCACCCATTGTCTGCTGCTCCAGCTCCTGCTCTTGTTCTTGCTCTTGCTCTTGCTCTTGTTCTTGCTCCTGCTCCTGCTCCTGCTCCTGCTCTTGCTCTTGCTCCTGCTCTCGCTAGCTCTTGCTCCCTCCCGCTCTTGCTGCACTGTGCACCCTGCTTTCCACCACACAGGTACGTCTCAACATCCCGGCACTCCACTCCACACCTCTGCCCGATCCTCGCTCTTCCTCATAAGGCCCTGCCGTAGCGCCGTCGCCGTCTCGGAATTATCGTCCTGTGTCCACACCGCGGCTTCCTCTCTCTGTCAAGCCTTTCGAGCCCTTCACTGCCCACTGCCCACTGCCCACACCACGTCTTCCTACTCACCCTCGCTGCAGTCTGACGCTTGACATCTGACACGCCTGCAACATGTCTGCCAAATCCATCCTCGAGGCCGACGGCAAGGCCATCCTCAACTACCACCTCACCCGCGCCCCTGTCATCAAGCCCACCCCTCTGCCCGCCTCCTCGACACACAACCCCCCGCCCAAGCTCGCCTCGCTGTACTTTGCTGCCGACGCCGACATCAACGGCGTCCTCGACCAGGCCGAGGCTACATACCCCTGGCTGCTGGCTCCCGGCGCAAAGTTCGTCGCAAAGCCAGATCAGTTGATCAAGAGGCGAGGCAAGAGCGGCCTGCTGGCCCTGAACAAGCCCTGGGCCGAGGCTCGCGAGTGGATCGAGGCGAGGGCAGGAAAGGCACAGAAGGTCGAGACCGTCGACGGTGTCCTGAGGCAGTTCCTTGTCGAGCCCTTTGTCCCTCACCCCCAGGACACCGAGTACTACATCAACATCAACTCCGTGCGCGAGGTACGTCTTTTTTCTTCCTGCTTCTCCTTCTCTTTCCTGCTCTTCTCCATCTCTCTTCTGCTTTTCGTTTGCGTGTGCGTTGAGGGTCGAGGTCAGGGTGGCCAGGCCAATGCCCTCACGTGCTGCCACGAGAAAATCATTTCGCTCAAATGCACGCTGCGCTTCGGCGGAGAGCTGCAGCGAAAGTGGGAGCGGAAAACGGTCCCAAGCCACACGGGCGCGCTGCCTGGTTTTGTTGCACGGCCGGCCGGACGAAGGGAAGCCAATACCGACCCACTCCTGCTTCATGCGATACGCACGTTCCTTTCACATGCCAATTTTCCTTTTTATTCCTGCCCTTTTCGTGTGCTTAATTTTCCTGAGCACTGGTGTTGCGGCTCATTTGAATCGCGGCTACTGCACGCTTCCACCAATCATGTTGCGAACCTTGGCTGACGGTTCCGCTTAGGGTGACTGGATCCTCTTCACCCACGAGGGTGGTGTTGACGTTGGTGATGTTGACGAGAAGGCTGAGAAGCTTCTCATTCCCGTCGACCTCAAGGAGTTCCCCTCGAACGAGGAGATCGCCGCCGCTCTCCTGAAGAAGGTTCCCCAGGGTGTACACAATGTCCTCGTCGACTTCATCTCGAGGCTGTACGCCGTCTACGTTGACTGCCAGTTCACGTGAGTACATTGCATCTTCCCCACACAACCATCACTGACCTGCCTTGCAGCTACCTCGAGATCAACCCTCTCGTCGTCATCCCCAACGAGGACAAGACCTCGGCTGAGGTGCACTTCCTCGATCTTGCTGCCAAGCTTGACCAGACGGCTGAGTTCGAGTGCGGTGCCAAGTGGGCCATTGCCCGCAGCGCAAGTGCTCTCGGCATACCCGTTGCTCCCTCCAAGGAGACCAAGACCACTGTTGATGTTGGTCCTCCCATGGAGTTCCCCGCTCCTTTCGGTCGTGAGATGAGCAAGGAGGAGGCTTACATTGCCGAGATGGATGCTAAGACCGGTGCATCCCTCAAGCTCACCATCCTGAACGCCACTGGCCGTGTCTGGACGCTTGTTGCAGGTGGTGGTGCTTCCGTCGTCTACGCCGATGCCATCGCCTCGGCTGGCTTCGCCAGTGAGCTCGCCAACTACGGTGAATACTCGGGTGCTCCCACGGAGACACAGACCTTCCACTACGCACGAACAGTCCTTGACCTCATGCTCCGTGCTCCTCAGCACCCCGAGGGCAAGGTCCTGTTCATCGGTGGTGGTATTGCCAACTTCACCAACGTTGCCTCGACCTTCAAGGGTGTCATTCGTGCCCTGAGGGAGGTGGCTGGTTCTCTCAACGAGCACAAGGTCCAGATCTGGATCCGTCGTGCCGGTCCCAACTACCAGGAGGGTCTCAAGAACATCAAAAACGTCGGCCAGGAGCTCGGCCTCAACATGCACGTCTACGGTCCTGAGATGCACGTATCCGGTATCGTGCCTTTGGCGCTTATCCCTGGCAAGACATCGGACGTCAAGGAGTTCTCTGGTTAAGCGTGCAGTTTGTAACATAGGAGCTTATGGATCATGGCTAGACAAAGACTAACGTTTGGAGCGTGCATTGGAGTATTTGTTTGGGCCAACTTGTTGCTCACGCCTAGATTATGCCGAGCCTGTACAATGAAGGAATGGGCCGGCAGCTCTGAAATATAAGATTTAATACTTCTCTCACCTCCCGCAGTTCCCCGTGTTGAAGTAGTGTGTGCAACGATTCGCTGGTGCTTCTTTCGTCTTGCTGTTCATGTTTGTTTGAGTCATCCACCTTCGATGATGCAAGAAGCGTCCTGCTTCCACCAACCTTCCCTGCGTTGAAAACGCGGACATGATCGCTACATCAATTCTCTCAGCTGGGAAACTGTTTTACCCGCCTGACGACGCTCCATTCAATCAAAACAACAGGCTTGGACAAAGTCAACCCGTAAAGCGACATGTGTTCTCCGTACAACGATTGCCGAAAGCTTGCAAAACGACGGCACAGCAATCGCCGACCATTTATATGGCTTGCGCTCAACGAGCTTGCGCCCACCGCATCACCCGCAACTTCCCATATGTTACCCCAATTGACGGCGTGAAAAAGGCCCAATGGAAGGCCTCCGTGGCGAAAAGATGGACATGATCGAGAATCTGCAGGAGTTGGTCGCTTGTAAGCATTTGTCTCACCCTCAAGTACCAACCAGTTACTGATAGCCACGCCGCTCAGCTACAAGCCATCTACGGTCCAGGAAACAAGCACATTTGGCAAACTAGACATCCTACATCTCAGAGACGGCACCGATTTCGTAGCATAGGCTATCGTGTACCGGAGAGGGTCTGAAGGTGCTTATCAGCAACATGACGAGCAGCACGCAGCACGATAAGTGACAGTCGAAGGCCCGAATTGAGGAAACATGCGGCTTCGGAGTCAGCTTGAAGTCAGAGCAACCGAGCGCGTGATGGCCTGTCACGACGCTTCCACAGCTGCAGGTTCCGGAGTGCATGCTGCAAGGACGCTGACACACACAATCACACCGTTTCCATCACCTACTCAATAGCATTGGTGACAGCCTTCCTGTCTGTATCTAAGGTTTCCCGAAGCAGTAAGGCCACGAGCACTTGGATGCGAAAGTTGACGATGCCCATTGACCGCCTCGAATCTGTGTGAAGATCCCCTGCCATCCCTGAGCACTCCCTCTGAGACCCCACACCGATGATTGGCCCTTTTACAAAAACCGCATTGTGACGGAACTCTCTCTCCGCGTAGACGGGTACTCCACTCAAAACGTCACAGGATCCTTAGCTTGGACGAATCAGCGTCGTTTGCGCGAGGGGGCTAGCGCGCTGCACGTGGTGTCTGCGTACAACCCTTTGACGTCGTGTGGGAAAAACGTTGGCTGGGCGTGGACTGATGGCTTGGGGCGAGAAGTATATATACCCCGGGGCAAGCGAGGGAGGGAAGGCAATAGCTGCAAGTTATGGGGCTCGAGATATCACTTTCCAAACAACGTAGTGTTTACTGAGGAATTGAAGCCATTGCACTCTGCGGTCACTTCTGTGTCATAGTCCGCGGACCTCCAATTCCACTGCTTTGGGCAAGAGCAAACGCTGAGACAGTAAAGCTTCATTCCAGTCCAACACTTGCTGCAACAACGATTGTCTTTCTATAATGCTCACTCTGTTCCAATCGTTCCACCATCACCACCAACCGAGCCGAACCAACGCGATAATGGAACTTGACTTCGCCAACAAGCCACTCATATCAGAGAACACCTTCCACATCCTGACCACGATTGTCGTCCTCACTCTTCCCGTCCTGACGGCTTTCTACGTCTACCATGACTACAAAGCCTTCCTTTCGCTCGGCCCTGGGGGTACGCCGTCAACACCGGTCGGGTACCTGAAGGTCAAAACGCTTGGTCTGCTTTCTCTGCGGGATCCTCTGCGGCCCCTACCCATACCACCGCATTTCCGTCCACAGAAAGGCTACCTTGACTCGCTCCCGACTCGCTCTGGAACCCGACCACTCGTCCAAGGCATTGCACCGCAACGTCAGCAGACACAGAGAAGCGACGAGAAGATGTACAATCGGCTCGTTGAACGAATGAGACACTATGCCCACGATCCCGCGAACATGTTGCTGGAGCGCACGAGCTGCTTCGAGAAGAACAGCTCGGGTCTCTTCGCTTCTGTCCCTATCACACGCACGTGTGGTGGTGAGATCTGCCACGCGCACCCCTCGGACGGCTCTTTGCATCTCACACTGCACCCCGCAGACGCAAACACCATGGTTGAAAACGGCTGGGGAGAGCGACACCCGCTGGCGAGAGGTGGCTGGTTCAGGAGGTTCGTGCCGCGCGAGTTTGTGCTCATCTACGCACCGAGAACGGAGACGGAGCTGGACGCGGTGATGCAGATTGTGGCCGCGAGTATCTGGTGGGTCAGTGGAGTCGATGTCAACGCAGACGCCGATGTACGAGGCAGGCGGAGCAGTGCGGATGTCGCAGCCATCCACCAGTCAGTGGAAGAGAAGGGGTGCTGGACCTGCAAGGCTCATGCGTGTGGTACTGGCGGAGTGGAGAAGATGACGGGAAACGCGTAGGAAGCGGGACGTTGACAAAACGGTGCATGCTTATCATGATGCATGGGGGTATTGCTTTGCGTTCAAGCGACTTTTCTGGCGTTCCTGGGTATATGCTAAGCTGGACAAGGCCTCAACATTCTAGGCCGCGTGCTCTAAGAAAGGTTTCTATCATATATCAATCATTCGTGATCAGTAAAATCCTTTCCAATTCCACTGCTGCTTTGCCACTCAACACCCCGATCCATAATCTTATTGTCGCCCAATGTGCACGTTCCTACTGTTTCCCGCGCACCCACTCATCATACTCCTTCCTCTTGCCCTTGACATCCCAGAATCCTCTCCTACCCTCACTTGTTCCCCCGATTCCACCATCGAGACCCAAGAAAGCATATGGGTCTCCCTCGCTCAGAATCTCCTCTCCTTCTCTTGTATACCTGCCCTCTCCACGGCGTCCGTCTCGCGAGATCTCACCGGCCCACTTGGCATGTTGAATAGGCTTCAGCTTGTCGGCGGAGAGGACGATGCCGGTCGAAAGCAAGAGGACGCCGACGAGGAGCTCGAGGGTGATGTCGAGGGGAAGCGGGGTGTTGGCGAAGGCTGTCGTGTGTTCGTGGGCAGAGTATACGCTGGAGGAGACGTTAGCACATGTGGCATCCGCGCCTGGCTTCCCCGGTTGCTGCGCTGGGCTGCGAGACTGGACGTACGCGTGTGTGAGGAACAGTGCGCCCACTGTGTTGAGGGCTGTGCCGAAGAAGGCCATTGTTGTGCCTGCGGGAGATGCGCCTCTCACGTGTCGGATATGTGGTCGGTGCAGTAGAGCTCTGCCGTCACACGCAATGTACGTAGTTTCGAGGGGGATTGATGCTGCGGTGTTGACAGTGGAGCTTGAGATGTGGTTCGGCAGGTCGATGATGGGCCGCCGAGCTGCGAGAACGAATGTCTTGGCATAGGAAGCTGCATTCAGGTATCCTGTTGTCACAGTTCCTTAACAAATTGCAGTAAAAATCTTCACACATCTCTACGCACAGTCGCTCAATCATGTAGCAGGCGAAATGGACGGGCATGTCAGTGTGCAGATGTGCGGCGCAAATGGGTAATTGTACAAGTCTGCAAGTCTGCAAGTCTGCAGGTGTACAAGCATTGCACGGGAATGCGATAACTTCCTATCAAGGCAGGCAGATATGGACACCTCGGAGTTCACCATGTTGTGTAATCTATCTCCATTACGCCCTTGTAGCCATTCATCTCAACTTCGGTCAGGGATGCTCGTAGAAGCTTGGACCAGTGCTGCGCCTTCTGCATTCAACGAACACCGCACAGCCACCGCGACCCTGCAGCTCCACCAACACGCCCGTCGCGGGTAGTCTCACACCCCGCAGTGAGATGGGCACGCGCAAATGCAGCCATCAATTGCACGTAGACCGCCATGACGTATTGGCCCATCTCCACTCCCTCCGTCTTCGCGGCCACCAAGAATACGAATCTCGAGCGCACACCAGTATCCCATGATGGCACTGACCAAGCGTCGCAAAGTGAACGAGATGGCGCGTCTGAGGTCGAGGTCGAGTCCGACGACAAGAGCGACAAGGTCACGGCATCAGAAAGAACTGAAGGGTTGAAAGAGCAAGGAAAGGAGCAGACAGCGCATAAAACAAACACGCCTGATCACTTCGCGGAAGATGACGTGCACGGCGAGATTGTTGCTATTCAAGTGACAAGGAGTGGACAATTGTTCGCTACCCTCACTCGAACCACGTTAACTATCTGGCAGACAAAGGTTCGTTCGCTGTTTTCTTGCGTCAGGCATCGCTGACTTACGATCTAGCCCACCGTTATCTTAGCCTCCGTCCTACGATCACAGAAGTCGTTGAAGACTTACGGTCCAAACACGGACATTCTGCTTCGCCCTGACTCCCAGATATTCGTTATTCAGACTACGCTTGGCTTCTTGATCACATACTCGCTCGCAACAGACCACTCGTCTCGTGTATACAAGACACAGTTCACAGACACGCATGGGACGCATTCAAGAAGAAGCAGTGCCAATGGATTCAAACTACAGCGTCAGCATGATACCAATGCTGGGCCTGGGGAGGGCAGCGGTTTCAAGGAGCTTAGTCTCCGTTTCCGTATGGTCATACGTGTCGATGCTGGGATTGTAAAGGCTCTGGCCCTTGACAACGAGCTCGTCGTGGCGACTGCAAAGCCGGCCGCGATTCAGTGCATCCGATGGGCACCGGATAATCAAGGGAGTCAGACAAGTACAGAAGTCCTTACTAAAATGAGCTGGCTTAGGAAGAAGCCTGCCCTTGTCGACATGACCCACGATCGACCTATGAATCTGTCGTGTTGGATAACTGAAGAGGGTCAAGCATACGCTGTTCAAAGATCAAAACCAGGTCTACAGCGTGAGGGGAGTGTTCCGCAGAATCTCTTCCAAGGATATGGCTTCCATACACCCGAAACGAGTGGCGAGAAGGGAGTGAAGGCTGCGATCAATGCTCGATTCTCGCTGCTTGCTGTGGGATGTGAAAACAGCGACATCTACGTCTACACAGTTCGAGACTATACTGGCAACATTCCAATCTCGCACAAGCTACAACCCAACACTTCCTCTGCTGGCAAGCTGAACGTGTTGACATACTCACCGGATGGATATTGCCTGTTTGCTGGTTACGAGAACGGGTGGGCCATGTGGAGTGTGTATGGTAAACCAGGTGCCACTAGCTTCACGACCGACCGAACCATCTCAGAGACGAATGGCGAGGGATGGCTACTCGGCGTGAAAGATGCCTTTTGGATTGGCGGAGGCGCTGAGCTGCTGATCTTAGGCAATAACGATAACCGACTGTTCGTTGTCGAGATGGCCAGAAGCGCTGTGACCGGATGCTTTTCGTCGGCCAATGTGTCAAGGTCTCTTATGCAGACAAGCACAGGTTTTATGATATACCGAGGCTATGATTTGCCTGATCTGACAACCATTTCTGCGGAACTATCACTCTGGCACAACGTACAGGTGCCATCGCACTATCTCGTTGACCAGTGGCCCATCAAAAGCGTGGTAATATCCAACGATGGTAGGTACGTTGCAATCGCTGGAAGGAGAGGACTTGCGCACTACAGTGTCAATAGCGGACGATGGAAGACTTTCGATGATCCGTTTGTTGAGAATGAGTTCACAGTCCGCGGTGGTATGTGTTGGTTCCAGCACGTGCTTATTGCGGCAGTGGAATCGCAGAATTCCCATGAGGTAGGACGTTTCCACTTCACATCTAAATCAGCTGTGTACTGACAGTGGCTTGTTAGGTTCGAATCTACTCACGTGAATCAGCGCTCGACAACAGCCATATCATGCATGTGCAGAGGCTGCCAGCCCCCATCGTACTCATTGCGCCCTCCGGAGAAGACTCGCTCCTTGTCTACACGTATGAGAACATACTTTATCACTACGTCATGGGCGTTTCTGATGCTACGGTGAACTTGATACAAGTCGGTCAGATTGCCCTACAGGGCATTATTCGCGCACCCACTAGAGTAAGGGCACTCAGCTGGATGCTGCCAGAAGATCAAATTCGTAGGTTCTCTCGCTCATCACAGCGAGGAGCATCCTCTGACACTGCCCAGATCATGGTGACCCATCGCAAGATGTGTCTGTTGCTACAATTCTGTTTCTCGTCGACGGGAAGCTTGTGCTGCTTCAGCCTACGACGACCGGAGGTGGTGAACTCAAGTACGAAATGCGAGTCATCGCACACAACGTGGAAACGTACGCGTTGATGCGTGACCATCCTGCCTTTGCACTAGAATCTCACGAAGATTCTCTACCACCCAGCCCTTCAGTAGGGTTGACAATGAATGGTGTCCACGGTCATGGTCACGATTTACGGGATTCGTTATGGTATTTTGACGGTCAGGATATGAAAGTATGGATCGACATGCAAGACGTGCTTGCGTCTGCATCTCCAGAGCTTGGTAGAGATCTGCCTACGCCTGTCCAGATTCCTGTCGATTTCTATCCTTTGTCTGCTCTGCTCAACAAAGCGATCATCTTCGGTATAGAGTCAGAGCTAGTGCAGCGCAGGGACACCAGCTTTGCGTATCTGCGGTTTGGAACGCGGGTACGTTCGAGTGGTGCAGCCATGGCGACAAGCGACTATAAGCTGACATGCATTGCAGACACACCTCTTCCTCCCCGCAACGCTACGCTATCACTTAGCGCAGTATAACCACCCTGCAGCCCTACATCTTAGCCACCACTACCAGCATCTGCTGTATTTTCCGCACGCCCTCGAGATCTTACTGCATGAGATCCTTGACGAAGAAGTCGACACCCAACCCCCGCCAGAGCAGGCGCTACTACCAAGCGTGTTGTCATTCCTGAGCTCGTTCCCGCAATATCTAGACATTGTCGTTCAATGCACGCGCAAGACAGAAGTTCGTTCTTGGCGGACACTGTTCGCAAACCTGCCGCCGCCAGAGGAACTATTTGAGGAGTCGCTCCAGAAAGGCAACTTGAAGACTGCAGGAGGCTATCTACTGGTCCTACATACGTTCGAAGAACTGCGATCTACCGGCGATCAGGTAGTTCGCTTACTGCAGCGCGCGAAGCAAGAGCAGGACTGGGAGCTTTGCAAAGAACTGGCGCGCTTCCTCATGGCCCTCGACGAATCGGGCGCAACCCTCCAACGAACACTGGAGCTAGTGGAGCTTAAGACGCCGTCAGCAGAACCGAGTTACGGGCAGTCTCACTTTACATTTGAGACACCTCGTCTAAGTATTCCTACAAGGGGTCGGGCCGGTACGAATGGATACCGAAAGGATTGTGACGAATCGAGTGGTAGTCGGAGTCCAGCAGAGAGCAGCGTTAGTCCTGGCGGACGAGGAGCAGGTCGCAGGAACACTACTGCACAAGAGCCGACCGACTACTTTGGCGTTGGTCTGGGGAGCCCGCTTGGACGACATTGATTGATCCCTGGGGGCCACCGACGTAGCTAAATAGAGCTCTTGCCATGACCGACGTTTGGTTCATGCCCACAGTCTCCTGGTAAACTACACACGTGTGAAGCTCGACCGGCATATAGCGTCAGGCAATACCTCATAGATGTCGTAAGCCACAATGCACCTCCTCTGGCATCTCTACCAGCACAACGGGCAATTTGCAGGCAGTTTGTTCCTTGTTCAGTGTGCGCCGCGACAGAGCCAACGCAGCTGTAAACCTAGCTCTTCACAATCTGCCATCACCGCTGCCTTATACACAAACACGACGCACAAAGCCTACCTGATTGGCCACTAGAGCGATATATGAAACCTGACAAGGCAAAGCTGGCAATATGAGGGGTTTGGCCTGGCCAAGTAGCCGAACACGGGCGCTTAGCGTCGCCTCAAGAACCGCAGCATTACCCGCAGCCAGGACCAGGACCAGGACCAGCAGACTGTGTACCATTCAATCCATTGATTCATGACTCGTTACGTAGCTCTCCACAGACACCCAGCCCGTGACCAAAGACTCAACCATAGCGCACTTTCTGCACGGTGCCATCCTCGCCAACGTGGATGTTCAGCCTGTCGGGCTTGAAGTCCATGGTGCTCATGCTGCCGGGCTCGAGCACGCGGTGCTCCTTGGGGAGATCTTGCTTGGCGAAGGTCTGCTTGCATATCAGCGCCGAACCAGCTGTCGCGATGCACTGGCAGGAAGAGAAGAGAAGAAAAGAGAAGAGAAGAGAAGCGAACAGAATACAGTAGATTGGATGGTGCGAAGGAGGGGCGCAGAGTAAACGTACCGTCTCATTGTGGTTGTCGCCGAGAGACTTGCCCATCAGCTTGCTCGTCCACTCTTCGTTGTTGTTGCCGTCCTTGGACTGCAGACCGGGGACTACGAGAGGCATGTTGGCGTGTTGTGGTGCGGTGAAGCGGCGTGTTGTGGTGCGAGAAAGTATTGTGAAGCGGGTAGGTAGGTAGGGTATGCGGGCTGTTGTTTTCCTGCTACGTATGGGCGCGGATTGCAAGAGGGAAGTGAGGTATATATGTAGATAAAGGACCCTGGTAAGAGGCGAGATTAACTTGGTCGAAGCGCGTTGGGCGGTTCAGGGCGTAGGCTCCAGTCATGAGATACGCCGTGTTTGGAGGTGACGTCACCCGCATCTGGCCGCGCTGAGGGGTGGTGGGGTAGGGTCAGGGTATTGAGGCTGACTAGAACACCGACTACACCCATCTTGTAGTGACTACCGCCAGCAATGATGTCTCTTGGCTCCTCTAGTACCTTATCAATCAGCAGTCCAATGTAGCTGCCTATAACGGCATCATGCATCAGTAGGGGGCAGTTGAGAGGATGCGGAAGAATTGTTTCGGGTATCTGTCCTACTCCGACAATAGTCTTGAAATCTAAGAAACTACAACTTCCTACTCCTGACCATACCCTTCTTGATACCCGTAAGTTCACCTCCGTAGTTTGCATGCCCAGACGCAGCCTTGGCTTTGTCGAATACCGGCCGCATGCTCTTTTCCTTCTTGAGCTTCTCCTTGTACTTCTCCTTCTTCTTGACACGCGGGTTTCTGACGCTCTTCTTACGATGCGGTGTGAGACCCTTGTTCTTCGCAATCTGGTAGCTGATCTGTCTGCGACCATCGTCACCAACAATCTCTTCTTCGATGACTTGAGCACCCTGTTTGGCGGCCTCTGCATACGCGGCTGCGCGGTCGGATTTAGCTTGCTTCTTAGTGTTGCTGCGGGCGGCAACCATGTCGTAGTAGCCTTCCTCATCCTCGAAGTCATTGTCCTCGGGACGGAAGGGCTCAGCTTCGTCGCCGGAGCTGTCTGGGCCTTCGCCGAGAGCAACACCAGGTCCTGCATCCTTGTGCTGGCCGCGCTTCTCAGCCTCGGCCTGCAGACGTGCCTGCCTGTCCTTGAGACGTTCGCGGTGTGGGACATCTGCGTCGCCGCCGTAATCTTTGCCGGCTGCATCGCGCTTGTTGGCCTTTTGTGCGATCTGTGATGTGTAGAAACGAAGCGACTTCTTCTTGCGCGCCTTCTCGGCCAGCTCGTGTGCAGTAAGGTCGGTCTCCTCGCCAAAGTCCGAGTCGTCGGGGTTGAGCAGATTGATCTTGCCCTCCGGTGCCTTCTTCTTTCTCGACGCCTTCTTGAGCGCAGCCTTGTCGGTGAGAGCTGAGAGCGATCCTAGATCCTGCTCAGTCTGTAGCAGCTTCTCAGCACGGCGTGCCTTGGCCTCTGCACGAGCGGTCTCGGCTGCACGCTCAGCTTTTGTTTTCTTCTGTTTCTGCGCCTTCTTCTTTGGCGTTTGTTCGAGTTCGGCACCTGACAGTGTGCTGGCTTCCTCAATGACGGACAGTTCGTCCGCGTCAGTCTCAACCATGGGATCGGCGACTGGTAGGCTTTCTATCTTCGTCCATAGCCTTTGCGTCTTCAGCAGGCTCTCCATGACCGGATGCTCGCGCAGCTCCTTCGGGTCCAATGCGATGACCGATGAACCGTCATCCTTTGCAGTCGAACCTAGAATGGCAAAGTACATAGCCATGGCGGCCAGGTATGCGGCGCAAGCGCGGTACTTCGTAACGGCGATGGGGATCGTCTGCGTGCTCTTGCTCGATTTTGTGGCGCGCGATTTGAGTAGACGTTCGGCGGCATTGGCGGCGGCGGCCAGTTCGTCGTGCAGCGGTTGCAGGCGCAGATACTCTCTCGAGATGTGCTCGAACTCGGGGTATCGGGTCTTCATGATCTTCAGGCGTTCCTCCTCGGACATGCTGTCCGTTATCTGTAGCTGGGGTAGAATCTCTGTGACCCGCGCGCCGCCCTCTTCCTCTTCTTCCTCACCCTGGCCTAGCCACTCATCCTCGTCGAAGCCAAAGGCTGCCTCTGACATGCTCTGCAACTGCTTTTTCTGCAGTCTACGTGCTTCCTTCTCCTCGTCAAGGGCATCCTGTTCCGTCTCAATGGCGTCGGCATTGTAGTAATCCTTCCTTGTCGTACCCCATGCCTCGTCCATCTCCTCGTCTTCATCCTCGGCAGCCTGGTCGTCTGATTTGGCGGCATGGCTGGCAGCGTCTTCGTCTTCGTCGTCTTCGTCGTCATCGTCGTCGCTGTCGCTTAGGTTGTCGCCCAGGATTTCTTCATCGGAATTGTCGAGAAATTTGTCTATTGCAAGTCAGCCAGGGTGTCGCTGTACGAGTTCATGGGGCATGGGCCACTCGCCCTCTTCTTGATACTTCCTCATCCTCTTTGCCGCCGGGCCTTCATCGAGCATGACCTTTTCGCGGTTCAAGAGGAACTCATCCTCGGAGTCTGCCACATCCTCCCACGAGTTGATGGCGAGTTTCGAATCGTCGTTTTTCGGCGCCTTGGATTCGCCATATGCGCGACCGCCAGCCTTCCTCTTCTTAGCCATGTTTGCTGTTGTTCAACCTGTGGCGCCAACGTAACGGTGTTGGAGATGGTTTCCAAAAAAATAGTTTCGAAATCTTGGCCGGCCGCGGGAAAGCACGCCCCAGTCTTTGCGCTAGGGTCTGCTCTAGGCCGGGGCGGGCAAGGCGCCCTCGACCAATTCCTATGCCATCGCAGCACTTCACTGTTTGCTGATGGTTTGACGACAGGTCGTAGTGCTTACAAGGACCCCTGCTCCTCTCCTTTTATTTGTCCTGTGCACCGGGAGTAAGTTTTGCTGACATTGTTGTCAAATGTCTCAGTTGCTTGTAGGAGCGACGGTACTCCTCCTTGTACTGGTCGGAACAGTCAGTCTGGACATTATGGGCTTCGCGTTCTGGAAGGGTAACCAGTTTCCGGTGGAGGGAAAGGTAAGCACGGTCCATATACAGCATGTCCATAGTGACCGATGCATTGTGACAGACAGTTCTCCTCACCGGTGCCTCCCAAGGCATGGGCAGAGAAGTCGCCAGGCTACTCTCTGCTCGCGGCGCAAACCTCGTCCTCGTTGCCCGCACCGTCAAGAACCTCGAGTCGGCTGTCGAATACGCTCGGAGCTACGCAAAGAACCCCTCGGCCCAGCGTTTCCACTACATCTCCGCCGACGTATCGATTGAAGAGGAAAACACGCGGATTGTCGCTGAAGTCACCGCCTGGAACAACGGTGCAATGCCTGAGATTGTCTGGGCAATCGCTGGTGCTTCGATACCAGGACTCTTCGTGGAGACCAGCACAGAGACCATGCGCAAGCAAATGGACTTGAACTACTTCTCAGCTGCATACCTTGCACACAAGACGCTGAAGGCCTGGTGGTACCCTGACACACCGTACTCGCCGCAGGACAAGAGCGCCGTCTCACAAGGAACACGGCACTTCATTCTCACGTCCTCGGCTGTTGCATTTGCGGGTCTGGCAGGCTACACCCCCTATTCGCCCGCGAAAGCCGCGCTGCGCTCGCTAGCAGACGGTCTGCGCTCAGAAGTCCTGCTCTACAATGGAGCGCGTCGAAGCCAGGTTGCTACTGGGCAAACACCTGCACCGTTCGATGTCGACATTCATGCCATCTTCCCCGGCTCTATTCTATCTCCCGGCTTTGAGAATGAAGAGAAGACGAAGCACCCTGTAACACGCCTCCTCGAATCCTCAGACCCTAAGCAGACTGAGACGGAAGCTGCTACTGCTGCCGTCAGAGGGCTGGAGAATGGTAACTACATGACTACCACGAATTGGCTGATAAGTCTGCTACGCTGGGGTTCCATGGGAAGCAGTCAGAGGAACAATATTGTTGTTGACACAGTCATGGCATGGATCACGACTATCATTTGGCTCGTCATGGTACCAGACCTGAACAGCAAGGTCTGGGGATGGGGAAAGAAGGAGGGTATGCCGAAGTTCAGACAGAATGCCCAGTAGTGGTCTGATGCAGTGTGACGTTGTTTGCGAATACCCATCTGCTAGTTCTTCAGAATCCACGCGCTGGCTTTGAAGAGCCTGGTTGCAAATGAAGCATCTGTCTGGCCCCAGATAACAAAAATGGCAAGCAGAGTAATGAGAGAGTACGACGGGTGGATCTACGAGACGCGTCCATAGACTCGCGCTAACCGCGTACTCACGTGGCTGTCTACAACGGCAGGCTCCTGATCGTACTCACTTGCACGAGGCACGGAAAAGCGACACGGAAGTCTTCAACTTGCAGAGTCTCGGGTCCCACTGTTGAGGCGCCGGGTTGGAGAGATTGACTGGACTGCCAACACACGTCTTGGTAGGGGCTGCCTTTCCGCCAAGTGGGAGCCGACTTTGCGTGTCAGGCACATGAAAGCTTGTCCAGAACAGCAAATGGTCACGTTGCTTGTAACGACACCCACGAGCGCAGTGTTTCATGAAGCGCTCCCGTGCTGTCTGCGACTCGTCAGAAGCAAACATCGACCAGCGGCAAAGGCGATAGCAACCAACGGATCATGCGTCGGTCCAGAGACATCCATCGGCGAGGCTGACAGCATGTCCAACATCTACGTTGCGAAGCGCCCCGCGCGCTTCTCCTGGTAAAGCGTGTTTGATGCCCGGCGTTAGCGACAAATATAGAGTGCTGTACCCCCCTCCATGGACTTGCACAAGACAGCGCGCTTGGATGCTGCCATGTACCCACGAACACGTTGCGAACGTCGCAGGCCGTTGTCGGTGCTTGAGGCAAAGTCTCTATAGGATCCTGCAACGTGACCCCGTATCCAATCGTCCATTCGTTCGCGCAGATGCAGCCTGGCGGGCAGCAGACCAATGCACAAGTGCCCGTCTTCAGCCCCGAACGACACAGCTGCCTGCCTGATGACTAGCTGCATCGTGGTGCAGTGTGGTGCTTTCGGCCCCCAAAATGACGGCCGCTTAATTTCCTTCAAATTCTCACGCGTTCGCCCTTTGTCCAGAAACTTCCTGCACTCTTGCGTTGCCTGCTTGTGTCTCACGTTCGCGCGTTGAGTCAGTCAGCTCGTGCCGCCCTCCAGCAAGCTATCACCACCGCCCCGCTTTCGCAGCTGACACTTGAACCCAACACCTTTGAGCGCCCTTTGCTCGTGATTGCATTTGTTGCACGATCCTCTCGGTCTTCTCATACCATACACTGCACGCACCGAACTGCCATACCGTTCGCTACACCGTTCGCTACATCTTCAACATGTACGACGACTATTCAGAGGATGAATGGTACCATAAAAAAGAACAGTGGGCCCGCCATGTTCCCAAACCTTCGCCACATGAGCAGTACGGCCGACGCACTACGGAATACCTCAACCCTGAAGTTCACTACACGAGTGGACTTCATCGATCCAAGTCCCAGGGCCATGGAGTCGTCCCCAACGTGACAATCTACAACACAACTCGCATGGATAACGAGAGCAACCCTAATGTGCGCACTACCACCGAACAGAAAAGCCGAGAGCCTAGTGCTGACGGTCGCGGTCGCACTCGACAGATGCCTGGCGAATGGGGACTGGAAGATGATATCGAAGAACTGAGATTGCAAGTCACTAGAGAGCGACTGGCGCGGTCTCGCTCCCGTGGAGAGTACCATCATCACCATGACCACTCACCTGACCGCTCTTACGAAGACAAGCTGAAGCTGTCACTGGCCGAGCAGAAACTGAGAGAAGCGGAAGCGAAGATTGAGGCCGAGAGGCGAGAGCAAGAAGCGGAGAGGCGAGAGGAGATCACTAGAAGGAAGTTGGAGTTGAAGTACATCAAGGACCGCCAGGAGCGTGAAGATGAAGAAGACCGCATCAAGCGCGCTGAGGAACGACTTCGTATGGATTGGGACCTCAAGCGAGAGAGAGAAGACCGGGCGCGTGAGCTCCAGTTACGAGATGAGGAAAGCAAGAGGGAGCGAATCCTCGCAGACAGCAAAGCCAAAGCAGCCAGAGAACAAAGAGAGAGGAAAGAAGAACGCGAAAGGATCCTAGCTGAGATGGATCGAGAGAAGAGAGAGGCGGACGCAGAACATAAGCGCATTGTCGATGAGAACACCGCAAAGTTGGAAAAAGAAGCTCGAAAACGCGAAGACGCAGCCAGGGCCCGGGAAGAGGATGCGAAGAGAATTATCATGGAAGCACAGGTGAAACGCGAGAAAGCCGAGCGTGAGGCAAAGGCAGCTCAACAGGCAGCAGTAGATGCTTACAACAAGAAGAAAGCCCAGGAAGAAAAGGAAGCGGCGGAGGAGCGCGACCGTATTATTTATGAGTACGAGCGCAAGAAGGTTCTTGACGCGGAAAAGGCAAAGAAGGCAAGGGAGGAACTACTTCTACAGATGAAGCTTGAAGAAGAGAGACAGAAGCAGAGGGACAAAGAAGAGTACGAGGCCTTCCAACGCAAGCAGGCTGAAAAACAAGCTGCGGAAAAAGCGAAGCACGATAGGGAAGAGAAGGAACTCGAGGAGACGATGCGCAAACGCCTGGCTCAGTTCGGCTTCCAAGAGAATCAGATCCAGGCTATGGTGCATCCCGAGCAGCAGAAAAAGCTGGAGCAGCAGGTTGGATTGACACCCCACAACCCACTGCGAATTGCGCCTCAGCCCACGTACGCGAAGATCAGGAGGGAGTACCTCGATACTGAGACTCTGCATTACTATGACATCCCGTACGAAAACGACGTCGTGAGTTATGACTGTATCCCCGCACAATGCTCCAGTACTAACAGACACAGGACCCCAACTACATCATCGTGCTCCGCGAGATGAGCCAGAAGGAGACTGATATTCTCTTCGAGCACACACGCCGACTACGCTCGAACCACGGAGACCGCCTGTTCATTGAAGCGGACGGCCGTGATCGCCGTGGCAAGAAGGAGTACGCTTTCGTGCGCAGGAAGTCAAGATCGAGGTCTCGCAGCGAGGTACACCGCCCGGCGAAGAACATGACGCTTGGTGAAATGCTTTTCAGGTAAAGACAGGTGGTGATGGGCATTTGTTGTTTGATTTGTAACCTTTCTACTATCCCTTAACGCGTATACCATTCTCCACATCTTCAGACTCGCCAGCTTTGAGAAACGTCTACGTCTCCTTCACTACGTACACCGATAGCGTTGGGCTCCAGTGCAGCTGAGTCGTCCACAACATACAGGTATTACATGCAGCTGTTGCAAGTGGCTGCATTTCTTGCATATCTGCGTGACAATGATGCGGTGATGTCAATGTCTTATCTCAGCTGTTCACCGGTCGTGTGTCACCACGCCAGCTTGTCGCCACTTGTGCCTGAGTAATCAGACGAACAGGCTTAGAGAAGTAAGCAGGCTTCACTTAGCAAATGGATAGCTAAACTATAGCCAATGATGTTCACAGTAAATCTAGCTAGAAGAGAAGGTTATAGAAGGAATGTGCTTTTATTTACACTAAGAGCTTTACTCATGTTGTTTGATTGCTAACTTATCAAAGCTCAATAAAAATACCTAGGTAAGCTGCTGAGAGCTAATCATAAGTAAGAAACCTAATGTCCCTCAACACTTCCCCTGCGGCAACTACAATGAAGTTCACACCATTACTGGCGACAAATATACTCATCCGTTTCGCCTTGCGGTAACGATATAATGGGTTCTGAAGCTTCGAACCATGTAAAATTTCGATCACGTGTCGGTACCAAGCATCGCTGCGTTTCACTTCATTTGTAGAAGATATCGTCTGTTTGATGTTTACTTATTCCGGGTAAGCGGCGCGATGTATTCAGCCTTGCGCTCCGATGCAGCTTCGCCGGTCATTTCGTCCTTCAGAGTTGTTCGAGATTCGCCGAAGGCTACCTGCGTACTGCGCCCAGGAGCGTCCGAATTGCGAACAGGGCAGCTGCAAGATGGGGCACGAAGAATGACCAGCTCTACCAAAATTGTCCTTTACTGGTGTATCTGTGCTTAAGTGGAGGTATCCAAAAACTAAGTCGCACTCGACTGGCGGTGTAAGGTTGATGTCAATTTTACCAAGCCGCCAAGGAGCATCTCGGACGTGCCTGAGTGAAGGATACATACCGGGGCACCCGAAGCGATGAGATACACGCCGTGCTGCCTCCACTTAGTCGGCGAACATGTTGCTCAACTCTCGATATGGACGTCAGAAGCGAAGATCGTTGGTGGGGAATTGCTGTGTGTGGCTGAGGAACGATCCTACGGTCCTTAAACCTGATTTCGAGCGGTGATCCACAGCTTTGATCGACGATCTCGTCTTTTATGCAGCACGATCGCCCACGCTATTCTGGACCCAGTTGTACATGTACACCTACCCATGAGGCACGGGCCGAGCCGGCTGGACGCAGATACACCATCTGACATATGTCTTCAATCTGTTGCTCAATGTGAGCTGTGGCTCCGAAAGAATCGAGAGCACAGCCTTACAGCTTAACCTCGCAATGATATATGGTTGCCCTTCTCCGTCAAGCACAGTACAAAGACCGCTGTCCTAAGAAGTGGACGATGTGAATAAGGCTGTACCTATCACAATTGATTCACAACAAGCTTGGCTGAGGACACCAAGTACCCTTGGTAGCGGCAGCAGTCTCGCCGATGTCAGCGGAAAAATATATCGCCAATTTTCAGCCGTCGGATCACTGGGTGCGCTGGCGGCTGCTGCGACCTTATCTAGTGCCTTTTCTCGCAATCCTACCATGCGATCCTTTCGTCTATCTATACCTTTTGGGGAATGAATGCATTCATGAGGACAATCGATACTCTTCCCGGAGCTGGGCGTACCTGGGACGACGGCGGATGCTTCGCAGTTGTTTTTATCGAAAAGGCGGCGCTGGGAGGGATGTCAACGCATGGAGAATTGCTTCTTTCTCGCCATTGTCCCTATATCAGTCGAAGTGTCAGCAGAGAAGACAAAGATAACTCAAATACCGCGAACAGAGTTGAGAGTCAGCCTTTTTCCATCACCTGCATGATCGATTCCCTTCATGCATCATGTCGTCTGTCCCACCATTCTTGTGGGAGAGCGAGAGTTTGCAAAACGATGTGTTCATCAGACCGCCTAGAAGACCTGACAGAGTCACGATGAAGGATACACATGCCTATGCATCGTTCGGGGACAATGGGACGACTGTGAGCGTTAACGGTTATGGGAATATCATGCAGATCACCCGGTTCCTCAACTTCGGCGCTTCAGGCTTTCTTTGTGTGGATTCGCAATACGCGACACCCTTCTACGTACAAAGCCGTATGGAAGATATTCTCGAGTCGTGCACAAATCCACAAAGAGGTCTCAGACTTGACATTGTTGACTGGACTACGTTCCAACCTGTGCCCTCGGTGGGCTTCATGTACGATCGGTGGCCACGGTACATCTTCAACAACAAGGAACAAAATCAAGATTCCGCAGATCCTGCACCAAAGTTTGCGACTAAGCCAGTTCAAGTGGACAGCCCGACAAAGACAACCCCTGAGATGGCACATGGCACGAGCGAGGTTGAGACAGTCAAGACGCTAGACGCAGGACCAGCGTTTCCGTTATCAATCCAGTACTTCTGCTCTGAAGGCAGCGTGGTACAAACGTACCTCTTGAACCTCGGTGAAGGAGGAGTCCCCCGCGACAAAGTCCAATGGGGTTCCATCTCTCTCAAACCCGACATTTGCTTCAGGGGTCTGAATTTCGTAAACGACAACTCCGAATACGGCACAGATTTCACGGATCTCGATAGTCTCAGAATAACGGATGACCGCTGCAAGCTCTTGGTCATAGGAACCGTACCTGAGGACCTCACGGAGATCCGAGACGCAGCCCAGTCAGCGGAGAACAAGCAACAGAAGTCATCAGTTGCGGTACTGATTGTGTCGCCTTTTATTGGCGGCATAGCTGCTGAAATTGATGATGGATATTGTATAACGTTGAAAGATAATAAAGACGATGCTCGACTCGAGCTGACTATAGTGTACACTGTCAAAATCTTCGAACAAGGGAACATTGACGTTCTGAAAGAGCTGCAGATATCAGCGAATGCTGAACCACATAATCCTGCGTTAGCTGCTATGAAGGATGTCTTCAGTACCGCGTCCAGCTTCCAGAAGATCTATTTTGCTCCAAGCCCGCGTTCTGACTTTGTTTTCCGCCGTAACCTGGAACACATTCTCTCTGTGTGCAGCATCCCAATTCCATTGGATTCTGACGCAGATATAACTCTGCCGGTCGACTTCAAAGGGCCAGCGATTGCAATCACCTGCGGAGATATTGCAGGTCATTGTGTCGCATCGAGAGCGAGCCTGTAAGTTTGAGTAGCCTGAGATGTCCCGTGTGAGATGCTGACAAGGTCTGAGATCTGCTTTCCAGTTTCTATGTTCTGCTCTCACGTACCTAGACCCAAACTCATCTAGCTCTGAGCGAATCCGATCACGGAACAGAAGGGTTCACCTTGATTCGGGAAAGGATTTTTCCACTGAGGGAGATGCAGAAACATTGACAGAAAATGATTTTGACCAGATACCGGAGACAGAAGTGGAGCAACGCAATCCAGAGACAAGATATGTTCCGGAACTCTTCCGCCGCGTGCGCCGAGTATTGAAAGGCCACATTTCCTGGATCTGCCAGAAAACAGACTCGTGGGAAGACGGAGCATTCGCACCTCACTATTGGGCCACTGGAAAGAAGATCCAGAACCTCGACTATCTGTCATCGTCGTCTTTAGTTGACACTCCATTGCAGCTGATTAAGGTTCTACACAGCCTTTCTGAACCATGGATGTTCAGCTCCGAAGCAAGTATCTGGATTGAGGAGAAATTACGGTCTAAAGTTCACTTCTGGGTGGAAGGTCTACACAACTCGAATCAACGCGGGACTTATGCATTTCCTCGTGGAAACGAAGAATCCAACATACCGAGCCAGGACACAAAATTCAGTCTATTGGACCATGTGATGATCAGCATGGCTTTCAGATGCATTGAAGAGCTCCATCGCCGTGTGACCGAGCCAAATATTGGCCCAATATGGACTGACGAGCCCCGATGCTACTACACTTACAGAGAAGTGCGGCGAAAGACTCTCAAACGTTTTACCACTGAAGACCCGACCTCAAAGCAAAAAGTGCTTGCAACCAGCAGATGGTCTGGCGACACCAGGTTTCTGTTACACTCCAAAGATACATTTCTCTTTTCGGCAGCAAACATGCAATTTTTCGATGATCCAAAGACGGGAACACGTTCTTCGGAGCAAAGAACCAAGCCCGAAACAGCAGATGCCTGGCGATTTGCTGATAAACGGTGGGCGAAGCTGCTTGACGCGCAGGCATATCAGGATGAATTTGAGCTCCTGGAGTGGAGTAAACCTTTGTGGTATACGATAATATACGTCCTTGGATGCAAAGGTCGTCGAGTAGGCAATTACTCGTCCGAGGCTTTGATAAGAGAGGCAAACTCCACACTTCTAGACTCATCTTGGTACAATGGACTTTCCGCTGGTACCCTTGGATATAGGCGTATGCCGGCGTGCTACGATAGTGAGTTGGATCGCGATAACCACTGGCATGCTGCATTCGAAACACCCAACATTATGTGGAGTTGTGGGACTGCAAGTAACACCACGACGATACGACTAGAGACTGGCAAAGCCTCATTACCAACGTCGAGTGGTGCAAATGCGTTGAGTTTCAGAGACAACTCGAGGATCGCCCAGAAGGTTCCAAAATATGTACCCTTCCTCAATCTCAGTCCCCCAAAGGATCAGCTGGATCGCAATGTCTTGTCAGACGATTGGCTTCAGAGCCCACCTGCTATCTTGAGTTTCGAAACAAAAGCCAATGGAAGCCATCGCGATGTGGCCGTGGACCTGGACGACGAGAAGACGGAGGATGGGCAGATGAAGCTGATTCTGAATATGGTACAAGGATGGAAGGATGACAATGCTAAGAGAAGTAAAGCCGAAGGCAGAGCCAAGCGCATCATTGGCATGTTTTCAAGCAGAAAGAAGCCAGGCTGGAACGGCATCGTGGTCGATGTCCCAAAATACAGTTTGGGCAGTGAATTATCCGACTGGCAGCCCAATGCAAGAATGCGTCTCAGAAAAGACCGAAGTGTGTGGGAGTCTAAGAAACGCATCATCTGGCTTTCACATCGTAACCGAGCAGAGGCACAGCAGGTCTACAAGTGTTGCTCAGACGTGGAAGGAGACAACGTCATCTCTTTCTACGAACGACACCTTGATTCAGAAAGATTCTTTCTCGATAGCGCCACAGCAGCGCTGAATGAATGGGAGACAGAGCTGCATCTGTCATATTACTCTGTTTCTCCTTCAAAAGAGGGGTCTCTATATCACCTCAAGGGACATGGGTACCTCGCGTTGACCGCCGTCAGTTTCCGCTTCTCGGGCGACTTTTCTGACAGGTTCTGGACATGTTTACTACTGGAGCATCATCCGGGTCAGCGTGGTCGAAAGACTCTCGGCACACATTTACTTCCAGTTCCTGAATGTGGCATCAGAGGTGATCTGGATCTTCTGAAGGCCCACAGAGGATGCGGGGTAGCGGAGAGACGAGAGCAACGAGAAGAAGACAGACCAACGAAGCCGTGGCAACAGCGTAGAATCCTCGAGCTTCTCATCTACAGCAAAATACTTGAGGGTATACGTAAGAATACGATCGACATTCTTGACGCCGTAAAGGCATTAGCTCTTCAATCGAAGGAGACGCCTTCTGAGCACGAGAAGAGCTCTGAAGACAATGAGTTCGAAGGGGCCATCGAAGAAGCTAAGCAGCTTCAACGGTTGGGCGACAAAGAAGAGTATACCTCGATCGCAAGACAGTGGAGGAGGTACATTCAGATACTCGATGTCCTAGAAGAGAGTCTAATCAAAAACATTGAGAAGATGGAGGAATGGCAACGGCGAGAGCAGGACCGTCAAGATCAACAGCCGCGTTGGACTGAGCGAGATAAGCGCAACCACTTTACGACGATCTTGAGGCTCAAGATCTTCACTGAGAGGCAGACACGTGAGATTAAGCGCTTGCGAGATAAGGTGCATTCTTTCCAGGAGTCTTTGCCTGGCCAGTTAGAGTCCATCCGAGAGGATATCAACTTCCGCGGATCTCAAAGTATCAACCTTTTCACGTACGTTACCGTCGTTTTCCTCCCCCTCGGATTCGCTACCGGAGTACTTAGCATGAACGGCCTTCCTGATCACTCTACATCTATGAACCTCGTGTTCACAGCTTTAGCAGCACTTGCGCTTACCTTAGTCATGTTGCTTAATGCGGAGTTCGTCAAGGGAATGGCAGCGCCGGTAGCAGAGGTGTATCGGTCTTTCGTTTATTCCATGTGCTCATTGCTCGGTCTGCGGCAGTTGTGGCAGATTGTCAAGTACGCCGTCTTTCATAGCGTTGTTAAGCCGTCTATAGCCCACCGCGCTCAGTACCGCAGGCGCCAGAAAGAGAAGCAGGTGGCACCAGCAACACCATCGCAGCCGCAACATAATTCACTAGAGAACGGACCACTGGGTCCAGGGCAATTGCTTCCAAGAAAGCTGGGCGACCGTCAGTTAAACAAGGAGCAACAACCAGCCACCACTGGGTCACGATCGCATAACCCCAGTACTGAAGTACCATCAAACGCCGAGCAACACGACAACCGAGGAAACTTCCCCAAGACCTTGCCTAATATCTTCAAGGACACAGAGAACTTCTCGTTCCGAGAAGCTGTGGAGAATGAGGAAGAGAAGCAAGAAAAAGGCCTCCCCAAGGGAAACGATAGAAGGAACACAAACCAACACGGCGCAGTTCCACAGGTTCCCAACCATGTAGGAATCAGAATCCCAGGGGAAAGGCGCGACTTAGACGTGGAGAAAGGTCTTGGTCATGCAGCTGAGCCTTGAAGACGTGATATTGTATGTGTGTCATGGAAGAAGTACTCTTCAATGCGTCATAAGCCAGTTTGTAGGGACCTTCTGTAGTCAGGATTATTCTGGATCTATACGGACGCAATTAGTACCAAGTGTGTGTCGAATGGCTCATTATCTATCAAAGTCTACTTACACAAGTGCACCCACGAGACCCTTGTGTAGTCACGTGCTTATTATCTCTTCTATAGACAGCTTTGATTGGTCGAGTGGCTGGCATACATGCACGTGCTGAATCACCAGCCGATGTTAACTACCTGGTAGAAATGCATGCGTACACCACACTTCTTACACACTGGCGCAAACTTACTCGAGCTGAGCATATGAATGTGGTTCGGCCATGTATTTGTGAGGGTAAAATACATAGGGAATTCTGTTAGGAGTACCCCCCCGCTCCACCTCTTCCCCTTTGCTTATACTAAAGAACCTGCTTAACTGAGAATTTGACTTGAGTCACTTGATCCTAGCCAGGTTTTACTGTATCATGGTACCACATAGGCAGTGCATGTCATGGTCAGTGAAGGATGCCTGTCACACGTGCCCGGTGTCGACATCTGATCGTGGCAGCTCGGCCCGCATCGAGCAAGCCTCGGCTTCTGGCACCGCGGGACATTTGGAAGTCCTGACGCACCACGCCGCTGCCGCAACACTCTTTCCTCCACGTTCTTGTCTTTTGCTTTTCGCGGTGATACCCTTTGTTATTCAACAGCTATGGCGGATGCACTTTGCGGACCGTCAAATGCTCTGCAGAACTTCCAGAAGCATACCTCCGTTGACCGGACCCTGCAACAAGACCGCCTGGTCGGTCGTCATTCTCCAGCGCAGGTCAGTTGGGACGTTACACTGAAGAGAAGACGAGCTAATGTCTCTCAGGGCTTCAGGTCAGCGCCGGGCCCACATGCCGGCGCATTAGATTCAGAGTTCGATGCCTTTCAGCAAGGACGTGCAGGTCTACCGCAGTCTGACTTCCAGCAATTCCCTCCACAGTTCGCATCGCCTCCCCCACAATTCGCCCATGCTTCACAAGCGCCTGACTGGGCCTCGGACTTCCAGCGACTAAACATCACGAACCAGCCCGCATATACCTTCCAGCAACAACGCCCTCAGGTAGCGAATGCAGCATCAGCATGGCATCAGGACTTTATGGGGCAGCAAGCCCAGTCTATGCCACCTCTGGCGCAACAGCAGAACAACTTTGCAGGTGTGTCGAACTACGGCATGAGCGGCTTTGGAGGCCCTTCCTACATGCAGACACCGAGCTTCCAGCCTAGCGCACAAATGTCACAGGTAGCGCAAGGAAAGCAGGCGACGCAGGAACCAGCACCAGCATTCGACGAGGCAGCCTTTGAGCAAGCATTTGCGCAGGCACAACAAGACGCGTTCGATGAGGCAGAGGCAGAGCAGAAGCGGGCGCAGTCTCGAGCAATGAACCCCGAGGTGATGGGCATGGACCGGCCAAGTGAGGATCCTCTTCTTATACGGATACGGGAAACACGGCCAGGTGTGTAGTATCATATAGGTGTGCCATGTCTTCTAACACACACCCAGCTGTATACTCGGCAATCCAGGTTTGGAGCGAGATGGGCCTCGGCCGCACCGAAGAAGCCGTGTCATACCTAGACAATATGGGCATACTAGAGAGGAGTGGCGACCTTGTACAAGACGCCAACGAAGCGAAGTGGATCGTAGACTCCCTGCAACGGATAGTGAACCGTGGAGCGCCGCAAGAAGTAAGGACACGCGCGGAAGGCTTGATTGCTACCATCAATCAAAGAATCATGTCACAGTACCCGCTGGGTGCGCAAGTACCTATGAGCGAAGAGCGGATATGGCAGGACCTAGATGAGGCTGGGTACATGAAGACTCCGCAGAACGAGCAGGTGGAGCAAGAGCCCAAGCAGAAGGAGGAGCAGCCGAAGATGAACGATGACGACGAGATGGCGGCAACCGCTGGACGCCTGCTGGAGAGGGTTGCGGACAATACCAGCGAGAAATTCCAGAATTCCCAATTCCTTGAACTTATGCGGCGACTCCGCGATCGAGAAGTTCGAGTCGAAGGGGACAAGATGGTTGAAACCAACGGACAGGTTTCCGATGTACCTCAAGGCGTGCAACAGCCATCATCGACTCGATCTGGCCTCGAACCTGTAAACACAGCAACACCAATCCCTGAGGTCGATCCCAACATCCTCGACCACGCAGCCACTGACTTCGAGCTGCCGACCTACTATGAGACGTACGAGACATCTCCTGAGAAATCTCCCATCACGGGCGAGTCGTTGATGGCTGACGAGATCTCTGATCAGTTCCGGAACTACAACGTCAATTCAACCTACCACGGATGAACAACAAGGCTTCATTCCAGTAGCCGAACAGGATCAGGATCGCTGGCGTTATGCCTTGCCTGGACGCGATCCGGTGACGAAAGCGAATCCAGCACTTCAGGGATATGTCTGACAGGTGATAGATCGTAAGGCGCAAGGCAGAGCACGAGCCATGGAGTGCGATGTGGGAGCTATATCGGCCGCAGCTCGAGCAACTCGAGGCACAAAACAGGATACTTCTGATGAAGGCCAGAGAGGAGGCCGCTAGAGAGAAGGAGGCAAGGAATAGTGTTCGCTGAACACGCGCTCGCAGTAAATACCGAATTCGATCGCCCAAACGATTTCGCTTTGTTTGAGAGATCCTACTCATACGGGATTCATTCATTGCGTAAGGATGGTGGACGAAAGAGCGGATATCAGCGCTGTCATACCAGGAGAGATGTTCGGTGCCTGATTGCAGTTGCAAAGTCGGTAAACCAATATATTATAGCTGCACATAAGTTTTCTCGTGACTCGTGAGTACTTCCGTAGGAAGCACATGGTGGTACGCTGGAGTATGAAGGTGAAAGCGTGTCACAGAATGGGTGAAGATGAGTCGAACCGCGCTAGTGGCCATACAAACTCAACTTACCCTCCCACGATTTGACCACAAGTACAAGCACCACCTGTGCCAGTCCTATATGGTCGTCGACTCACCTTTCTAATAGCTCCACAGCGATAGTGGCAACTACCAAAAGAATCATTGTTGCTTCCTTGAGTTCTATCATCATCGATCCTCTCACCAATGGCGACGCGCGTAACCATCGCAAACAACGCGAAGCAGTCGCAAAAGGCTCCGCTACTCATTCCTGCGTCCGCTGCCGCAGATCCTGCCGTGACGGGTTCTATGCGATCGTACGTCTTCAAGAGTGCGCAGTCAAAGCTGAAGCTAAAGAAGCCCTCGCGAGTCTACGTTGGGAAAACGGGCCAGGAGCTGATCAACGAGGAAGACTGGAAGAGCAAGGTCAAGAAAGACAATGTATTGCTCGTTTCTATTGGAGAAGAGTATGTTGGTGCTGGGAAAGAAACGATTGTACATGGTAAGTCTACTTCTGAGTTGAGCACGTTTGAGCAGGTTGATCCCTGCACACTACTTAACGGTGCGACAGTCACTAACATTCTGTAGTAGACGTAAAGCCCGACTGTCCCATCGAAGTACTCGCATCCAATGCAGCTGTCGATTCACTCGCTATCGCACAGCTTACTACCACAGCCCACACGCTTCCAGGAATCGTTCGCGCTGTAGGCCAGCCGGATCTTCATCCAGGCACTAAGTTTCCTATAGGCATCGTCTTTGTATCCAGAAAATGGATCCACCCACCACTCATTGGGGGAGACATTGGCTGCGGCATGTCTTGGTTCAAGCTTACACTCCCTAGAAGCCAGGTTGATGGCGACAAGGGCAAGAAAGTCGCCGAGAAGCTGCGCGGCCTAGAAGGATCATGGCGTACACGAGAGCACAGGGAACTATGGCTACAAGACGAGGAAGGTAGCTGCTCTGCAGGTGAACAATGGGACAGTTCGCTGGGTACGATTGGCGCAGGCAACCACTTCGCAGAGATCCAGGTGGTAGAAGAGTCAGCGGCCGCTTTCAGCAACCCTCTGGGCCTACACCAGGATGATGTTGTGCTGCTAGTCCATTCAGGCTCTCGTGGATACGGTAGTAGTGTGCTCAAGAAGTATACAGCTGATTCAAACGTTAGCCTGGAGGAAGGCAGCCTGGAGGCGACCCAGTACATCAAAGAACACGACAAGGCCTGCCGGTGGGCAAAAGCGAATCGGGATCTGATCGCTTTGCGATTTCTGGCTTGCCTCGAACCTGGCAACGAAGACTGGCAGCTAGGAATCTCAGATGGCGTTGGCTTGGACAGAGTCGATCCTACGAGCGTTGAGCGAAGCAGGAGTGCTCTGCGAGCACGGAAGGTGGTCGATATCTGGCACAACAACGTCGAGCGAGTGGAGTGGCCACCATCACCGCCACCATCGGTCGCTACGGAGACGGCATCCTTGCTCACACTGGACAAAGATGCAACTCGTCTGGCACTTGATGACGCTACAAGCCAACAGGAGTATGTGTACATACACCGTAAAGGCGCTGCCCCAACCTACAACCCGGATACACGTCTACCCCTAACTTTCCTGCCTCTCCCAGGATCCCGAGGAACAGCGACCCTCATTCTCCAGCCTTCATTTTCAGCATCGACGTCTTGGGGTCTCAAGAATGCACTGTCTCTCGCTCATGGCGCTGGACGAAGCATGTCTCGAGCGAAAGCGCTCTCTTCACTATCGCAGAAATACAAAGGGCAGAACCTCCTGCAACCACGAGCTGGAGACATTCAAGGCACCTGGGTTGTTTGCGACGAGAAAGACTTGGTGTTTGAGGAGGCTCCTGATGCCTACAAGGACGTTCAGGCTGTGGGTCAAGACCTGGTAGATGCTGGCGTCGCAAGCGTCATTGGATGGTGCAGGGCGAGGGTGAGCTACAAGGTGAGGAACGAGCAGTATTGATCGATTGAGGGAGTCTTCCGACACTCAGTCTTTGGGACATCCGGCAGAGTCCGGTGTTCCGTGCGTTTGTCCTCGTTTGTCCTCAAGCCAAGGATCTAACGCGTGGTTCCTGCCTCTCGCCGGTGACACAAGGGCTGGGGCATTTGCATCACACAAATGTGCATCCCTGTTACAACGCCGCTCTCAATTTCATTTCCAATTAATTTCCTCTGTCTTACTGTTATTTCCCATTCCCGTCTGTCTCCAACCCGTGCCTCTGGGACATCACATCTGCACGGTTGTCAGTGGCCGTGACCGTGTGCTGAAGTGCGGCCAGTTCGGTAAGCGCAGCGGTGCAAGTCTTTTTGCGGCTCTTGATTCGAAACGGCGAGGGTTCTGGCATTGCCAGTGACACGTTGGTATGTTTGCTGTCACTTGTCTGGGTTTTGTCTTCACGGTAGAGAAACACTGGAGCGCGTAATCCAACGCCAGCGGACCGCCTGAGATAAATTTGGAAGTGAGCACTTTAGCCGAAACTTACCTAGCACTTTGCTGCTGAAGTCCGCAATTCACAGTAGCGAGCCTACAGCAACAGCAAAGCGCTTCGAAAGAGGGACCATAGGGTGGTGAGAGTGAATCCACGCTGCGCAGTGCTGCAGCTGCAGCCATGTGGCGAAGATACACAGCGTTATGGCCCACCGCTCTCCAGCCTCCCTCTGCGCCTGTGTGTCGCGTACCTCAGATGCTGTGCGATCACGGCTCGCCATTGGCCACGCTGCGGTCGCGTTCCTGAGGCCAACACCAAACTGATTGGACGCCAATCACCAACAGCTCTGGGCGTTTCAAAACAGCCCTGCAGCCGGCGCGCAAGCTCAGCATCGGGCGCCGAACGATATGCAACGACTCCGTCCCTCCAATCTAGGGAACAAAGCAAGCGGTTTGAAAGGTAAACTTGCCCTTTCGGGCGCCCAATGACAGGCTCGGGACCGAAGCAGTGATTCACCAAGAGTAAGTGGCTTTGGGCGGGCTTGGTGGCACCCGCAGCAGAGTTTGTGCAGGACGGGCGGCACAGCGTCGTGGTAGAGCTGTGTGCTGCGTGTGACTTGGCCCCAACCTCCTGGCCCAGTTCGAATGCACTTGCGCCTGCGCCTGCGCCGTATATAGCCAGGTACGCGCCCGCCTGCACATGAGATCACTTCCTTCTCCAGCAGCCTTACCCCCTTTGCTTTCAGTCTTACGTGTAGCATTCCTGCTCGTTTGTCCAATCGACAGTCAGCCGGCCTTTCACAGGTGACGACGTTGTTTGCAACTGCTATACAAGAGGTAAATCGCGCCTTCCCTCTCACCTCACTTCACTGCCTCGCTAGTGGGGTTTACCTGATTCCCTCGCACCACTTCCAGCTTACTCACCAAAATCTTGCTCAACCGCAACACCTACCTCACAAAGTACATTCACTAAACGCCTCTGCAGCACTTCATTCTTTACACATCACTCAACATGCGTGTCCAAATCCTCTCGCTCATCGCCGTGGCTTCGGCTGTCACTGCCCAATCTCCGGCCGCTGTCCCCGCTCCCGTAGTCGGCGGTAACCCCAAGGGCGCCTCTTATGTTGCTACTCTGCCCGAGCAGGAGAAGTACACTGTCCGTGGCTCCGTCGCTGCTGTGTCCGCCGAGGATGGCAACGGTGTCAAGTTCACCGTCTCCATCTCTGGTCTTCCTGCCGAAGGCGGTCCTTTCATGTACCACCTCCACGAGAAGCCTGTGCCCTCCGACGGCAACTGCACTGGCACTGGTGCTCATCTCGACCCCTACAAGCGCGGCGAGCAGCCCATCTGCGACGCCAGCAAGCCCGAGACCTGCCAGACAGGTGACTTGAGCGGCAAGTTCGGCAACATGACTGCACAGGAATGGTCGCAGGAGTAAGTCTCCGGTTCGAAATCGAGAGTGGCCGAGTCCTAACAACAGCACAGATATGTCGATCTCTACTCAGCTACCCGACCTGACATCAACTCGTACTTCGGCAACCTGTCGGTCGTTGTTCATCTGTCCAACAAGACTCGCATTGCCTGCGCCAACTTCACCCAGCTTTCGCCTGGCGAGGAGTCCTCCTACCCTGTTTCCAGCATTATCCTGAGCACTACTGTATCGTCTGGCTATGCTCAGCCCACCGATAGTGGTCACTACAACAGCAGTGTCCCAAACACACCCACAGGCATCTCAGCACCTACTACCGGCGTCCCGATCGCACCCAGCTCAAGCCCTTCGTCCTCACCCGAGTTCACTGGCGCAGCTTCCAAGCTCCCCAGCACTGCCGCTGGTGCCATGATTGTCCTTGTGGCTGCTCTGTTGCTCTGAGCGACGTGTCACACTGACTAGGAGTATTGGACTGTGACACCTCTAGGAAAGGATGTCTCAGTCGAGGAGATTTGTGCATATTGGCGTTCCGGATGGTTGGCATCGATACCACTGAGCTGTGTGAGCTCTATTCTGCACGGCAGGCCTGATGTATAGGCATTTTCTTGTACATTGTCATTTTTTCGACGACGGTAATGGGTTGGAGTCGGTAATGTAGACGAAAAGTAGATACCAAACTCGAGCGTAGCTTTCGACTGAATAGTGCTCAATCTCATGCATGTGCTGTACTTGACAAGTTCCATGTGAAAACTACAACAGTTGATCATCTTCGAAACGCCTGACGGCAGACCATTGCAGTCTCGATAGGCAGCAATAGGAGCTTTCTGGGTGCCACAGCTTACCAGAACTTCCCAAACATGTACATTCCTATTTCACCTCATCTTTTCCCTATGCGTCCACCGCGAGCAAAACGCCTACTGCTGCCTTGCAAGCCGATCGAGATTGCGCTCCTCCTCATCACTATCCGGCTCCTCCCCTTTTGCGCTCTTCTTGAAGCGTGGCTTATCCTCCGCCAGCGTCACCTCGAGCTTGCGGCCTCCAAAGTGTCTCCCGTCGATAGCGTCTTTGAACTTCTCTGCGCTCTCAAACTCCTTGAAGCGCACGGTGATGATGCCGTCCTTTTCCTTGTCGAAGAGCGTGACGTTTGTGACGTCGCCAAACGTCTCCGCTTCGTCGCGCATGTCTTCTTTGATCTCGAGTATGGCCGCATCGTCTTCGTCGAGCTCGGCAAGCGTGAATGCGTAGCGCAGGATGCACACTTTTGCCCATTTGTTCTTCTTC
The DNA here is from genome assembly GCF_004011695.2 of Ascochyta rabiei. Taxonomy (NCBI): domain Eukaryota; kingdom Fungi; phylum Ascomycota; class Dothideomycetes; order Pleosporales; family Didymellaceae; genus Ascochyta; species Ascochyta rabiei. The sequence continues at coordinate 2,060,324 of NC_082406.1, forward strand.
GGCGCAAACGTTTCGGCGACTTCTTCTTCGTTGTCCGACCATTCTGCGAGTTTGCTGCGAGGGTGGTCAGCACGGTACGCCCGCGTTTGAAATAGAGAGTAGAGGAAGATTGAGCTTACCGGTTCAGCTCAGCTCTGTTGCGCTCGGAAGCTTTCTTGTCCTTGCGTGTCAGCTTGGAAGCAATCTCGTCGCCGTCCTTGTGCTTCTTGTACGAGAAATCTGCTTCCTTGACTTTGATCTTGCCTTGCGACTGATCCTCGATGCGGAAGTAGTAGTCGTCCATCATCCTGATCGCGAGCTCGACTGAGTCCTTTTTGAAGTAGACAATAAGACAGTCGCCGTTGAAGTTGCCCTCTTCGTCTTTGTACATTTTGATACGCTTGTTCCCATCTGCGCCCTGATCAATGATGCCGTACTTCTTAAACTCGTCCTCGATCTCTGTTTCGTTGGTGTCGCGGGGGAGGTTGCTGACATAGATAGCCCGGTTTTCCTGAATCTTAGGTTTCTTGCTCGCCTGTGTGGATTTGTCAGTAGGTGTACTGGCTGGGGCTGGTGGGAGTGGCTTACATCAGGGGCTTGCACGTTCTTGCGCTTTTTGCTGGGAAGGTCAGTCTGCACGTTCACAGGCGTCTCTGAGGTGACAATGTCAGCCTCGGTCAGTGGGTTGTCGACGATCTCGTGTGTCATGGCTGCTGCGGTTCTCAGAGAAGTCAAGCCAGTTCAAAACGATCCAGACGGTGTATTGATCAAGCGACTGAGCAGATAATACAACAGGCTACCGTAGAGAGGGCTGTCTCTGCTAACCACAAGACTCCGGCGCAGCACTGCTTGGTTCAGCCAAAGTAGGAATGACGGGTTGAGGCTCCAAAACAGATAGCGACTCGGCCAAGCTTCGCAACAGCGCTTCGCAGTGTTGTCGCAGTGTTGTTTGCTGTTGTGAAGACAGCTCCAAAGCTCGTTGCTATCCACAATGGCAGAAAAGTCAGGCGGTGAGCTAGGCGGCGGCACGCGTGACCGGCGGCGGTGATGTTTCTCTGGGGATCGATTAGATGGACGAGATCCTCTATCGTTGGTTTCAGGGTGTGGTGGCCTTCAGAAGTAGGAGTATGGTCAGGGCCGCTGTTTGAGATACCCGTCGTTAGTCTCTCGAAAGGGCTTGCCCTTGAATGCGGCCATCTCGAGGGCGCGGATGGACCTACACAGCGCTTGGCGAGATGTAGCGAGGACCTTGAATGTGCTCGTAACAGCAGCAAATCGCAACGTGGTGGCTTTGACGTTGTTGCAGCGTGATGGATAAAAGAACCTCGGTCCGGTGCGCGATGCAAGAGCTCCGTTCGCTTATAGTACAAAACGCACGCAGCCGGCTTGTAACCCTGGTTCCTGAGCTATGCACGGCCACGATCGCCCTGGACCCTTCTAACCCCGCCTGAGCACCATTTGTTTCACAGATCAGGCCCGGCTGCGGCATCGAACGTTTCCGAGAGGCATTTTGCTACTCACGAGGAAACCTTGCGACCGGTGAAGCTGGCCCCTTGAGTCGTGCAGGAATTTGTTAAATATGCGGCTACCGCCGCTGCTAGAGCCCGTGACTTAAGCTTACCCAACGATGTCTGCCTTCATATCTTCAACAATCAACGCCATGAGGGACCCGATCCCACCACCGCCGCTGCTGGTGCAGCTCAGCCAGCCTCTGGCTGATAAGCTGGGTCTGAAAACCATGCCTTACCATGTTCATGAAATGTTGCTGGGCTTTCTTGCGTATCACCTCATTCTCTATGGGCTATCGCCGGCCATCTCTCGACTTGTATGCCCCAAGACGTACGCAAGCTTCAACAAACGCACACGATTGAATTGGAACATCCACTGGGTCTCTATGATCCAAGCGCTGTTCATCAACGGTGCTGCTCTCTATGTGATCTTCACGGACCCGGAGAGGAAGGAGATGGACTGGAAAGGCAGACTCTGGGGTTACACGCCAGCTAGTGGGATGGTCCAGGGCTTCGCAGCCGGTTATTTCCTCTGGGATCTCCAAGTTTGCGTACAGCATTTTAGCATCTGTGGAGTGGGTGCTCTGGTTCACGCCATCGGTGCTCTGGCTATAACATGCATTGGCTTCGTACGTATCGAAAGCCGCTACGGCGAGAAGTGAGCTCACAACGACATAGAAACCGTTCGGAAACTACTACGGCCTGTCCTTCATTCTATACGAACTGTCCACGCCTTTCCTAAACGTACACTGGTTCTGTGACAAGCTGCGTCTCACCGGATCGAAGCTCCAGCTGTACAATGGCATCGCCCTCCTCTTTACCTTCTTTGCTTGCCGAGTTATGTGGGGAACCTACCAATCAGTCCTCATATACTCGGACATGTACAAGGCTTTGACAACGCCGACTTCGCAGCTCACGAGTCTGCTCCTGGACGATGATGTATGTGGACGAAATGCCAGCAGCAAGACATTCGGCGGACCAGTCAGCTGCGAGATTACTGAGCTACCCATCTGGCTGGTGACAATCTATCTCTTGGGAAACACTGCACTGAGTATCTTGAATGTTTACTGGTTCAGCCAAATGGTGAAGGCTGTTAGAAAGAGATTTGTACCAGCTGAAGAGGTGGAAGCTAAGAAGAGTCAATAGGTGTAAGCCAAGTACAGGGCTTTGGTTCGGAAGTGTTAGAAGTAGCATGTTGTTAGCTCAATCTTTTCTACGACACACAGTTGTTTCGCTGACCAGCGCCACTTTCCATCTAATTTATCATATGAGGTTTAACTATTGCAACTAATCAGTCATGTTTTCGTTTCAAGTACTTTTTCTGCATTGATTTGGAAGCCCTGTCTTTATAACTGTACAGATAAGATAGTACTTATCTTTTTGGTTTATTACATGGAACAAGTACATCCTGAAAAGCAAAGCTGTTAGTTGCAATGTTTATACCATCTTGCATTGTTCAAATGAGCGAGAGCCGTTCTGTGCTTGATGAACCAGCATTTGGAGCGCTTAGAACTTGGGTGTCTTCTCAACGAATAATACCAAGCTCTTTAATACCTTCCTCTAACGGGATTTGATCGTCAACGCTCTTCATGGGATACACCCACTTGACTATGCCCCGCCCGTCGATGGCGTATGCGCCCCCCGTCTGCCATCTGCAGCCCCCTTCTCCGACTTGTTGTCCCCATACGCCTTCTTTCTTGCCAAGCATGTACTGGCTGTAGCCATTCCTCGGATTAAGCAGATGGCCCCAATTTGACATACCCAGCCCCCACAAAGCGTATAGTTCCCGGCTCTCATCTACGATAATATCCAACATCCATGGTCCCCCTAGCTTCTTGAGCCATTCCTCGGTGGCAGCTTTTGTGCAGTGTGATACGATGACGAAGTGTATTGAGGTGTGCCGATTCGCTAACGATCGCAGGTGAAGGAATAGCTTCTCCGTAACTAAACTCGATCAGTCTTACAGAGGATGGGATGCAGCATGCATTACGCACAAGGACAGCCACAATATCTCAAGAACAATAGAATGCAAGGTCTCCCATCGACTGCAGGAAACCGGAGCTTCACGCCAGACTGGGCCCTGTCACCTGCTACTGGCACTGCCTGAATTGGATTCTGAGTTGGTGGGAGAGTAGTCCAGGATGCAAAGGCCTTGGGTGCACCCCATTTGACGTTGGCGAAGGGATTTGACAGGCCCGCTCCTCCTTCTGAATCCTGAGCACCCTTTGCGCTCTTCGAATCATTCCCAGCAAACGGGTCCGGGATCTTGATACCGCCTAACCCGGCTTTCCGCAGTGCGATTTGTGTCGTGAGTTTGCTGAGCATAGCGATGTGGGCGTGTTTGCTTCAAGCTCCAGACCAGGGTTGTATATGCTCTGGAGTACAGTTCGGCAGATTGGCTTGCTGGTACAGGTTTCGAAAAAGGCGGTGGAATCGAGACAACCGAATCCTGAGCTGGGGGGCTTGCTTTTGAGGCGTAGCAATGGGTCGTGCAGTGCGTTGAAACGGGGGCTGTCGCACGGACGCGACAGCTAAACGTCTAGAAACATTGAACCACGTTCTGACCGAGGTCGCGACGATTTGTATTGTGGATCATCACATTGTCTCGAGACTGCCATTGTTGATGTTTCTACCTTTCGCGGCTTCCAGAAAGACGCGCGGGGTTGCATGTGCAAACGCGCTAGCGACCTAGGAAGGCCCCGAGGGATGGCAGCGAAGCCTTCTTCACACATTTGGGTGTTAACCGTATTATACCAACAGAGGCCTGACATGCCGACTTGTTTATCATTATCCTCATGATTATATTCAGACGGAAAGTGTCATCTTCACCTCGCGAATAGGGTATCCCAAAATTACAACTCATCCACCTGCCAGCTCATAAAGTCCCTCTTGTCGAGAGCTTTCGTCTCGAGCAAATCTCACTTCTTGTAAGCAAACAAGCAGCGACATTCCAATACTGTCTTCCTCTTGAGACACTCTTGCATGATGATATCCTCTTCCCACCACCATTTCGGCTCTCCAGGAAGATCGTCGACGAATGTACCCCAGGTATCCTTCCATAGAGCTTGTCCGATCATCGTCGAGAGCTCCTTGTTAACATCGTTTGAGTTTTGATCGAATGCACATGGCAGTGTCAAACTCTGATCGTTTTCCGCACTTAGCTCGAAGCCTGCCTCCGCCAACCAACCTGGCACTAGCGAGCACGGCTTCGAACAACGGAAGAGCTTCTCCAGATTTACTGACAGTCTGTCCTCAATCCACATTCGCATCAAGGGACCAGCAGTTCGGCGCACGGGAGCTGCATCCATGATTCTAATTTCAAGCAGGCCGCCTGGGGCGAGTAGCTTGTAGCACTCGCGGAAAAGCTCCGGCAGCTTCGCGGAGGGTACCAAAGATGGCAGAGTCGATGCGCGTATATGCGAGAAGTAGTCTTCTGGGTATGGCAGGGGTACTGTTCCAAATTCGCGTACTGTCAGATAAGACACATTGCTAGGAAGGGAAAGAGTCCTTTGCGGCTTTGTGGTTAGGAAATGTACTGTTTGGTTTGGGTGCATTGCAGATGACTGGTAGACCTCAGCTGACATCATTGTTAGACGATACACAACAGCGTGGCTCGAGCACAACAGTCACTTACAGAGGTTACCATAAAGCTCCAGGACCTTGCCCGTGTCACACTGTGGTTTCGGAACGATCCGAGCCTTGCCTAAGCTTTGCAGCTGGAAACCAGTCAACAGCCAGAGTTGTTGCTCCAGCAAGTCTTCTTCTGATTCTTGGTTCGCAGGCTCCTGCAGGGCTTCCTTGAGCCTGTCTAAGACAAGCTGTGGCCCTGCACTTTCTAGTCTCTGAATGAAACGCTGGAATCGCGTTCGCGCAAATGCGTGGTTCTGCGTAGTGGCGATCTTGGATGATCGGGGTGCGGACGGTTTGCGAAGGTCTCTGGGTACCATCATTGGTGAAAGACTGTCCCACTGGGCCATCGGTCCGCATGTAAGAAGCTTCGCGTCTATTCCCCCCGGCTTCACCACACTTGTGGTCGTGGCTCCTTGGGCACAAGGCTTTTGGCCCATTCGAGTCTCGATTTTTGGGACCATTGTCTTCCTGCGGCCAGTCAGTCAACCAGCGGATCCAAGATGTGCTGAGGATACTGACCGTTTTTCTCTTCCAAGTACATCAGCTCTCGGCACTGTTGCCGGATCTTGTTGTTCAGGAGATCCGGTACTCGTTCGCCTATCGCTCGAAGCAAGGGTATACGGGTCATATCCATGCAGTTCGTCAACCCCGCTCGTAGCTTCTGTCTGGGGTGTGTTCACTTCCCAATGCTGGTCATCTAACAGCCGAGTCAGTTTAAGTGCTTGGTCCTTGTACACGAGATATCTCCCAACATACGTGATGATACAGAAACGATGGAATGCGTGTAGCGAGATGACATGTCACCTTCGAGCTCTGGTACATCGCACTCCAACAGATCCATCGTGCCCCCTGATGGTAATCTTGGAGACAGCGATTTTGAGAAGGTGTAGGCGGGCTGTGGGGCAGGGTCCTTTATTTGATATGGAAGCTCGAGCTCCCAATTTGGAATATCTCTTGTCACCATTTCGTGAACAGGTCGAAGAGGTGGTGCATCGGATCTCTGCTGAGAACTCGAGTTTGGGCTTGTTACTGGCCGCGCTTTGAACGAGGAGCTCGAGGAGGCCTTTGCCTTGACTTTCTTCAGCCCAGAGGTCCACCACTTTTGCCTGTCTGTTGAGCTGGAGCTCGTTGATGTTACTGAGGTCCTAACGGAAGGCGTTCCAGACGATCGCTCTCGAGCTTTTCGTTCTTTGTGCTCTCCAACACTTTCCGCCTTCTGCCACGATAGATCGGCTGCGAACATCGTCAATGGTTGGCGAGAGCCGCGAAAAGGAACAGTCGCTAAGCTAGACTCCACCAGTTCCGGAGGAGAACGAGCGAAGAAGTACCATGAATTCTGGCGATCGCACGTCAGAGCACAAGTCCATAGCAAGACGTAAGCAGGGATATGGGCGAAGCTGTCGCAGCCATCACAGCGAATTGCGCAACGGGTCCTTTCACTACGCTAGGCAAGCTTAGAGATCCCGCCTGTGGCGTGGTTTTATTGGCCCTATTGAGCAGAGGGACCAGAGTTATCAAGTTCAGATTAAGGAAGAGCCACCTTCTGCACATACGGTCGTACCAGAACGCCAGCGCGCGGTCCCATTGTTGGACCGTGATAACTCTCGGGATCCTGACCATGTCATGGGGATACCCACACGTGGTAGGCGCGTGTTCGAACACTTGCACCGGCAAGGCGTCTGTCGGAAAGGGAACACGCCTATGTCGTACTGCAGGGACAGGTGGCTAGCTCATCTGCGCCGCAAACCACCATGTTCCAGGTCGTCAGGCATTCTCCCCTTCGCTTACAGATGGGCTGGGGATACAACATTAAGTGGTCGATAGAGAGGAGTTGTCGAGCTTCTCAAAGTTACTCAAGCAAGATGGGCAACTGTAGCGGGCGATCCCTCTTGGTGCGCTTTGCTGGATTTGTCTCTCGCGGTAAAATTCAAGGAACACACCACTCACGGTTGCAAAACAATGCAGGGAGGAACAGACTGGTATTAAATGTGGGCTCCACGGTAAGGCCGGCGGACCGACCTAGCCCTGGCAGAAGACCTTTGAAGGTTTACCGAGCTGCTTGTTTCGCAGCAGATGCAGACGCGGAGCGAGGAACTGAAGTCGACAAGCTCCAGCTCTGATCTGCGTTGGATGTTCCTGGGACCAAGACTAGGGCGTTTGGACAAACCCTGACTCGGTTCGGCAAGCCACAAGAGTACAAGGCTATCTCACCAATCCCAGTTCGACTTTGAGCATCGAAGGTGTCTCCACTGCAACACAGCGCTACTCCACAATGAGCATCCCTTGTAAAACGTCCAAATGGGCGCCTCGCGCAGCGGCCGTGCTGTCATCTGGTAAATGACATCCGTCCAGCGCTACAATTGTTGCTGTTGTCCGATGCGTGCGTGCTTGCAACTTCGCCCCACCTGCAGCTTTCATTGAGAGCCGACAGCCATTATAGCCTTGGACCATCTCAGGCACAACTGTCTTGTCTGGATTGTTTCCCGTCTTCGAGTTGTCGCTTTTCTGCAGCTGTCGTCAGATCCTCCTATGATCTAATCTCCTTACTACCCTGCCAACGACGTGTAATACGGGACTGTCGTAGGTCGATCAAGAATCGCCGTCTCGCCGTCTCTCGTTGCTCTACTTCGTGTTGAGCCTTTGGCTTCCGTTCTCTCCAGGATACCGTCTGCAAAATGGAGTTTCTTCGTACTCATTTCGAGAGGCTCAATACCTTTGTTGGGGCTTCAACTTTCGGACGAGTCTTTCGTCTCGAAGGCTGCGGACATGTAGGTATTGCTCCTACGCGCAAAACGTGTATCACTCATAAGTCATGCAGGAGAAAGAGATCAAGAACGCACGGCTTACCTCCGAGATCCGCGCCGGTTTGACGACGTTTTTTACTATGACATACGTCATATCTGTCAATGTGTGTTCCCATATTGATCCAAGACCAGAGCAATACTGACACTCAAAGGCCTCTATTCTGGCAGATTCGGGTGGTAATTGCATATGCAACGATGCTGCCGATCCACTTTGCATGAACAACGATGAGTATGCCGTCTGTGTCCAAGGTGAGTGTAATCAAAATTATTGATATTGTTTTTGCTCATCGTACGGAAGATCTTAACCGGTCGCTCATCACAGCAACTGCGGCTGTTGCAGGCTTCAGCTCTGTCTTGTTTGGCTTCCTTACCAACATGCCCGTCGCCCTCGCACCTGGTATGGGTTTGAATGCATACTTCGCATACCAAGTTGTTGGTTACCACGGTAGCGGCATTATACCGTACAATCTCGCGCTCACCGCTGTCTTCATAGAAGGCTTCATCTTCGTCGGATTGTCGCTGATCGGCATGCGCCAGTGGCTGGTAAAAGCCATCCCGAACTCGTTGAAAATCGCTACGGCCTGTGGCATTGGACTTTTTCTTGCATTGATTGGTCTGAGCAATGACACTGGTATTGGTGCAATCAGCGGAGCGCAGGTTACCCCGCTGCAAATCGCGGGCTGTGCGGATAAGTACAAGGACGACCTTGGTATTTGTACAAGCCATAAGATGACCTCTCCTACCGTAAGTTTGCAGGGCACTGATCGAGACAAGATGTCTACTGATACACGTCTTCTAGTTTTGGATAGGACTCATGTGTGGAGGCGTTATCACCTCTTATCTGATGATGTACAAGGTCAAAAGTGCCATGATTGTTGGCATTTTGATCGTTTCTATAACCGCATGGCCGTAAGTACACAATCAGCTTGGAGATAGCTTGGAGCTTACACAAACACAGTCGAGGCACTGAAGTGACCTTCTTCCCTTACAACAAAATCGGAGACGACCGATGGGATTATTTCAAGAAGGTCGCTTATTTCCATCCGATCAACCACACTCTCAACACGCTGGACTGGGACATGTCACAGCATACCTCTCAGTTTGTGCTTGCTCTTTTCACATTTCTCTACGTCGATATTATCGACTGTACAGCTACATTGTACAGCATGGCTCGATTCTGCGGTGCAGTGGATTCAGACTCTGGCGACTTCCCTCGATCTACATTGGCTTACTGCACTGATGCATTCTGTATTTCTGTTGGCGCTCTTCTGGGTGTCTCACCGGTCACAGCTTACATTGAGTCTGGAGCGGGCATTGCAGAAGGTGGCAAGACCGGACTGACTGCAATTACCACCGGTCTCTGCTTCATTCTTTCAATGTTTTTTGCCCCTATCTTCGCATCAATTCCTCCTTGGGCAACAGGAAGTACACTCGTCATCGTAAGTCTTTTTAACAGTCATTTCAAGCGTATGGCTAATAGCGGCCTAGGTTGGATGCTTGATGATGCGGCAAGTCACAAACATTAATTGGCGATACATTGGAGATGCCATTCCTGCCTTCGTTACCCTCATGTTCATTCCTTTTAGTTACAGCGCAGCTTACGGCCTGATTGCTGGTCTGATGATGTATACAACGCTTAACGGCATGGCATACCTCACCGAGCTGATATCTGGTGGCCGCATCATTCCCGATGATAGAGATGCTCGGGAATACTGGTCCAGTAAGCTCCTAACATCACTCGAGACAACCTTGACACTGACCACCGTACTCAGTCCGACCACGTGGTAGAGACCCTTGGTTCGTAAGGGCTGGCCAGGGCATAGCAGATCGTCTCATTAGTGGACGCAAGAGTGACGGCTCGTCGGTCAGAAGTGGCACTCCCTCCTGGCACCACGAGAGGATCGGATCGAAGGGCTCGAACCGGGAGATGCACACGATGACCATCAAGCCAAACGACCCAACGGATCCCAGGCTTGAGAAGGTCTTGCGTAAGCTCTGAACAAATTGCAGCAAGGTTACTACTTGTCTACTGTGCATATGGATACCTGGTCAACCGATAGATAGTGGGCCATACATACCTATACAAGAGCAACTGTGGGGATCTCCGCATGCCAATGCCTGCTGCTCATCAACGAGCTTCCTGTCAACTGCATAGCTTGCAAGAATGCCTTGCGTTCTGGTCCGGCATCGTTGCGTTCCGTAAGTTCGCGCTTTGCGCTGGCGGCCGCTTCTCCACTTTGCGATGAAACACCGCGGCCACTAAGATAAACCATTAAGACAGGGAACCCTGCACGCCACATTCTCCACACGTTCAGTATAGATCTGGTCAGTGCTGAGCGTTCGGGCACCTCATGACTTGCTCGCACTGGGGATTGAGTTTGCGTTAACCGGGTGCTGGGCATGTCATGGATTGCCAAAGCATGTTTCCTTGCGACCACCTTCCGCCATTGAAGATCGAACATCAAGATCATCACTGTGGTTGTTCATCAAACCTTCTTTCTTGACTCGGACGCGGAACACGAGGCCCTAGCTTCACTAGACCCATATCGTGCTGTGCCCTCCCGTCCGGTGAACATACGCGTAGCACCCCTCACCATCAACAACCCGTTGTCTCACTTTCATGCCCATCCATCGAACCTGCAAAAGCAACGCAAGCAGCTTCCTTGTCGTTATGAGTTACTCGTTCATAAATCAAAGACTGCTCTACTTGACGCGCCGGACAACCTGAGGTTTGTAGCAACATTGAAGGCTGTCCGAGGCCGATAGCATGCCCACTTTGAGGTTTGCATCGTCGTGTGCACGCTTCGTCATGCGGTCAGCACCAGGCCTGGCATTCGATGGACAAACCATTGGAGTTGCGGGCTGTGAAGATAAAACACGGAACATTTGTTTGCTTTTCATCAAGATCTGGTACAAGAAGCAAAGCGAGGTTAGATGCAAGGAGCCGAAATTCGTCGGCTCACGATGAGTTCGTGCAAAGCCAGACTTCGGTTGCTCTCGTACTCAGTATCATGCCATCGTCAACGTAGACACGTGAGCTAGCTTCTTTGTGGGGCGTCTCTGCCAACGTCTATACCGATGACGGCACAACAGTTGATGTTGTCGCCGCTGCTCTTTTCCCGCCTCTCAACTTCACGACCCCCTGCATCACGCGTATGCTGCGCAACCACACCCTCATGCAGTCGACAAACTCTTTGTCTACTGTCTACACCGACGCAAGAGCCTGCAACGCCGTTATCGTGACCGTTACCGCTCGGTAGTTAGAATTACTGCTATGCGCGCAATCATAGCCCCGGTTAATACGACCAAATCCTTTATTGAATGCGCCCGATGCTGGTAGCTGCATCTGTCAGAACCAAAGGACGGCATTGAACGGTAAGTCTTGACCGACGGTTTGGTAGAGATATCACAGGCAAACTCTCGAGCCAACATGCATCAACAACCTGTCCTTACAGGTCCGGATACTGTTGCATGCTTGAGCTTTTGCCGGCACTCTCATAGCGCAATGTTACTTTTTCGTGCTTGCCTTGAACGTTGCTAGGTATGCGTTCATTGCCCCACTCGGACCTCAACCACAACTCAGCGTATGGTCCGGCTCTCGGACCGTTGGTCGTCTTCAGTTCTTCTGTTACCGTAGCACCTACGGGACCCTCATCCAGGTGTCTGGATATTCTCGTGGCATCCTGGCTTGATTTCTGGCCCTGGTCCATGAAGCTATACCGTAGGCCCTGCAGCATGAAGACACGGCCAGTCTTCCATCAGCGCAATCTCCACCTAGCTATTCTCGTTCCTCACTCTCTTTCGACCGCTTGGCTGCGCGGAGTGCGAGCTCAGACGTTGTGCCCACGCTTGGCCATGTCGTGCAACGCCGTGGTGCGACTTGCGAACATCAGAAGCGGTGAGCAGACCGCGCGCGTGGATGAGGGGCTAAAGACTCAAGGTGATACCACATTGTTTCCCAGGATGTTCCTTTGAACTTGCAGAAAGACAAGACATGTACAATTATTGATGGTCCACCAGTAATACGCTCGTGGATTGTTCGAATGGTGAGGTGCATAGTCCACCAGCGCGAAGGACCTCAACAACACTGCACTTTGCCGATTCTCTGTAGAGCCGATACAGCAGGATTTCTGACACGTGACGGTCGTCTTGGATGCTGGATGACTTGCGCACGCCTTGGTCACCCCCAGTTACACTTTGGCTGTGTGGTCGAGGTACACATCGGCGAGGTCTCATATCAGACCACATACATCCTAACAAATTCGAACTCTACTGTACGCACCTGAACAAACCAAGCAGGGTCGCCGTTGCGCTTGCCACATAGCCCATCGTTCCACTATATCGAGGCCTGTGGCTGAGAATTGGTCGAGTATGGCTATGGCGATGGCTAAACCGACTACCTGACCGAGGACGGAACACCCAGTCGTTGTCTTGGAACACTATGCACGCGACAAGCGGCTCCGCAGGTTCTTACAATGCAACGCCGATTGCCGGGTGATATGTCTCGTTTGCTTACACTGGTCTTGTGTTGTCGAGTGCCACCCACCGTTTTGCTTGGACTTTTCTCAGCCAGACTCGACACATGGTGTTAGAACCGCCACGGCTACAGCTCAGACATTGAGCTTGTAGTTGGATTTCCTAGGGCTGAATTCATCAGGAAAAAATACAGTCGTAGTGAGAGTCGCCCTACTTCTCCTTCAACCGTGTGTAGGTAAGGTTATGGGCTCTCCACGCACTGTGTTCCTAGATTCACGAGCTTGGCATCTTACAAGCCCATATAGCCCAAGCCAGGCGCATTGCGTTCATGATGCGCCGATTCTAGCCAATGTGTAGCCTAGCTGCTAGCTGCGGGCTACTCATGTTGAAGGAGACGTGCGCGTGCTGTTTGTGGTGTTTGTTGTTCTCTTTCGTGCAAATAATTTATCTGGTCATCAAGTCGTTCTATATCGTATAAAACACCTTTACTCACAGCACGACACCAAAACCCCAGCATCAAAAAGTGCCTCTGGCCTTCTTTATCCTACCCCTTGCTTGAGCAGCCTGAACTGAGACTGCAGTAGCCGTCAGCCCCAAACCAGGGTACTGATCCGCGTTGTCCCTGGGTTTAGTGCTGAAGGGTTCGGGCTTCTTCTGCGACTCTCTGATTTCCTTTATAGTCTCCGCATACAGCCGACTCCCGCCTATGGACCGCAGAAGTGGATTGCTGATGGTGCCACCCATCGCGACACTCGGCGGGCCGGAACGCGGCTGCCAGCGCTCCGGCGTGTGGTCAAGGGAGCGACGGCCCTTGCTGTTGTAACTGCGAGCGCGCGCGTGGGAAGGAACAGGGTCCACGAGTTCATCGGAGGCAGAGCGCATGCTGGACATGTTGCTTATGTTCGACAGGTTGTTTGCAACGTCCTGCTTGTCTACCATGATGATCATAATGACGCCGACTTCGCCGTCTGATCCGGTGAGTGGCGTGCAGTGTATCCATCGCGCTTTACCCTCGATGGTGTCCGCATTGTTTGTGGCGATACTCGCGCCATTGTCGGGCGTGGGCACTTCAAGGCGCGAGCTGGATTGTGGTATGCGGGTCAGCCAGGAGATTTTGGCTGTGACGCCGATGCCTCGCGCGAGGGCATCAACTAGGCTGTCGCGGATGTGTTCGGGGCCGCCGATGTGGTCTTCAAGTTTGGACTGGCAGAGGCCGGGAATGCGGAGGGAGGGGGATGTGAAGACAATGCGAAGGGAGGGGTAGGGGCGAACAAGGATGTACTGATTATGTCAGTAGAGTGAGACGGAAAGATGGCGACGGGCGACTGGGCATACGTTCTGGTATACTCCCGGGGTTCGTCCGGAGTATTGAGAGCGAAGACCTTCTTGAGATATGCGCTCTTCTATACCTACGAAGCGTCTTGTCGATGGACTGTGCATCAATTTTGGTGTGCTAGGCCGCGAGTCGGTACGCATTGCCTCACAATCTTTGATTGATATTCTTTCTTCATCGTTCAACAGCTTTCCAAAATCTCGTAGGGACCTGAGCGTTGGTCTGTTCTCAAGTGGGTCAGTGGTGGGCGATACAGGGCCGTCACCAGCGAGTAGCTGTTGGAAGGAGTCGATCGTCTTGCCGCCTTCGAGCAATCGAGTCACGTCGATTCGAGCGCCAATGAAATAGCGAACGACACCTTTGTTGTCTTTCAATGGTGAGATCATAACCTGAATGTGTCAATATCATCAGAAGTTTGGAGTAAAGATACCTACAAGCGCTAGGAATGGAGAGCCATCTTGTCGACTGTGTGGTGTCAGTCTCGAAACTTGTGCTTGAATGTTCACAACTCACTATTGTACCATAGTCTCAGCAACCTCTTGCTCTTCCCGAACTGCCTTGTCCATTCTTTCGATGGCGCGTTTGTCGGTCTTGGGTCCATGAAGAAAGCGACAAGCTTTCCCAATAGCGTATCCACTTCGGTATTGGGTGGTGTTGTAGAATTCTGGAGAGCACAATCAATTCTCTTCATCAACGAGAATTATCTCCTTTACCGCTGCGCTTACCTTCCGATGCAAACACTATCGGGTTGCCCTCTTGTGTAGGGTCACTCATACAGTAGACTTCGCCCAAACCATGCACAAGTTCGCGCATCAATGGCGTGTTCCTCCCAACAATCTCCTTGTTGGGCAGCTCCGTGACAACATCAACGACGCTGAAGGTCACATATGCGGGTAGAGCCTCGGCGACCAGTTCTTCTGATGCGCCCTGAGACAGTTGCTCAAATCTCGGGTCCAGAGAGGCAGCGTTGACTTTTGATGGCCAACTCGGCTGTTGTGTAATCTGATCTGCCAGCGCATTGGCATACTCTATCGCTCTGAGAGCTTTCTGTGAGTCCAGGTACCGCACCAAGATGGGTACAGTACGGGCGCGGTATCGTACAAGAAACGTGGTGAAACGCTGAAGGTAGACATTGTCCTTGAGGATCACATGCAGATGATCGATTGAGAACAAGCGCTCGGCGATAAGCTCAGAACTTCGATCTGTGATTGTAGGAGGTGGTGGGCTAAGGTCATAAGCATGTTCCAGGTCGGTGGAGTGGCGACCAAGCCTCAGTCTGTATGAGCCATGGGTTTCCAAGTCATCGTCTGATAACGCGTCGTCGTGATTGCCAGTTTCGCTTGCTGATTCTTTGTGTGAAAGGGAAGCGATCCTGGACACACCCATGATGACATTGCTCAATTCTTGGGTCATGGTATGGAGTGGAAAGCGGGAGCGGGATGGAACGAAAACAGGACTTGAACCAACTCACGCATTGTTTATGCAAAAACGCCGAGTGATTCGATGGCTCCAGCTACCTGGGGCTTACCAGCTAGATCCTAGACGATGCGCATGGCTTGGGGGCTGTAGTCTTTGACGGAGCTGCACGATCGCAATAGACCGGCATGTTGCTGCAGGTAGATGGAGCTACTTGGTGATTAGTGTCGTTAGGCTCCTTGTTTGAAAGAGGAGAAAAAGAGGCAAAATGTCGGATCGTATCACCGCTCCAATCCGTAGCGGGTAAGCAACTCAAGCAAGATGGCTCTGGTCGTGTGTTCAGCTTGTATACAGAGGACTGAAGAAAGTGTTACCCGTGGTCCCCATCAAGAGGTGGGGTTTGAGCCACAACGAGTGCAGGCACGACACACACCTGTCAATCTGCATGGAACATGTACAATGCAGGTACCGTTTACCGTACCAGCAGCACGGACAAAAGATAGATCAGGATCCTGGGGTTGGAAGTCGTCAAGCGGAGCACAAGCAGGCGGAGCGAGTCCGCTAGCGATAGCTTGCTCTGGGTGTTGCTTCTAGTGCAGCCACGGCCTATGGTTGAAGTAGTCGATTGTTGAAGCGCCATCGGATGCATGATGCCGATGGGCTTTGGATGGAAGGCAGCTGGGTCACGGATAGGGGACCTGAGAGAGGAGCGTTGCGTTTGTTGGTGTTGTCCAACGGCAGCAGATACCAAGCTGAGTATGCTCCATGCCTCCCAATTGGTAGACAATGGTTGAGAGAGAGTCTGGCCAGGGACGTTGCAGAGCCAATCTACCGATGTTCGAGAGTGCTGCTGATATGCTTTACAGGAGATGGCAGACATGGAGGCGTGTCGTGGTATCAGTGATGAGAGGGGACAGGCTCACTGGCACAGCGTGGATCCAGGCGTGAAGGGTGGAGGCCAGCGCGCTAGTGGCCAATCAAGACTAGCGTACAATGCGGATAAGCGAACGTCAGCCAGTCCATGGCATACAGGACCCCGCGCAGGGCTCACACGGGAGACCTCGACTTCAATTCACAGCAACCGCGGCCCCAGGCTGTGCCAACACTCGACGACAGTCAAACCTCACCATCACCGTCGCCTCGCCCACCACCGCAATCCTAAACCCACCACCCCCCTCCCCCACATCCCCACTCGCTGTACACAGGGCTCCAGCGCGGCATGGATGACTTCAACAGCGACACAGACAGCGACTATACAAGTTACTGGCGCGACTGGGTAGGTGCCTTGCTTTCATGTCCGCATGCGCCCTGAGGCTGTCGTTGTTTTGAAGTGCCACTGGCTCCTCAATATGTCACTGTGCGACTGCCTCCTATGTCGCGACGTTGTGTACGCCGCCTGTGTCTACTCTGCGCTCCACGAGGGCACTTCCTTGCCAACATTGCCCAAATCCACACCACCACATGTCTCCAGCTGCGCTACCCTTCCTGAATCTACCACCGTAGCACTCTGCGCAGCATGGCATCAGCTTGACGACGGGGGGCCTTGGAACAGACAACACCGCACAGGCACATGGCTACAGCAGAGCACAGGCTGACGTACGGCCAGTTCATATCTTCACGAGGAAACGAGTACTTTTGCGAGATCGACGAAGAATACCTCACCGACCGCTTCAACCTCACGGGACTGAACACTGAAGTTCAGTACTACCAATACGCCCTCGACCTGGTAACAGATGTTTTCGACTTTGACTGCGAAGATGAGATGCGGGAACAGATTGAGAAGTCGGCGCGACACCTGTACGGCTTGGTCCACGCCAGATATATTGTCACAACAAGGGGGCTAGCAAAGATGGTATGCTCAAACCTGGACGGCGTCGTGTTTGCGCCCGGCTGACAGGAGACCCAGCTCGAGAAGTTCAAAAAGTCAGACTTTGGCAAATGCCCGCGCGTCATGTGCGAGTCGCAACCGCTCCTGCCCATGGGCCAATCCGACGTAGCCAACACCTCGCCCGTCAAGCTATACTGCTCGCGTTGCGAAGACCTTTACAACCCAAAGTCCTCACGGCACGCTGTTATCGACGGCGCCTACTTTGGCACGTCCTTCCACAACATTCTCTTCCAGGTATACCCTGCGATGCTCCCCCCGAAATCCCAACGACGATACGAGCCCCGCGTATTCGGCTTCAAAGTACACGCTGCGGCAGCGCTGTCGAGATGGCAAGGCGATCAGCGCGACTCGATGAAAGATCGGTTGAAGGAGCTGAAGATCGAGACAGGCTTCGAGGAAGAGGACGAGGAGCTGGACGACGACGACGAGGAAGACGAGGAGATGGAGGGCGGAGAGGGGTTTCAGGGTGCAGCCGTGCCGCAGCAGTAGGACTTTGGACAGCGGGCTGGCATCTGGAGACGTCAATGCGGAGGATGATACATCGCATCATACAGAGGGTCGGTACAGCATGCAGCATTGGGAAGGCGATTGGGCGTACATGGCTGGGTTGGGCCGCACTGATTAATACCACAACACAATATCAACACACCGCGAATGAAAGAAACTCTACACACTTTCTCTCGCTCACATCTACATTTGTCCACACTCGTGGCGTGAGAACGCGTCCGTGCATGGGGCATCCATCTACAGTACGGCGGGGCAGCCAATGTCAGACGTCCACGACACCGCATAGCCAGCGGACCACATGTCATGACATTACAACACATCTGACACACGTGACACAGCACGACAAGTGTCGAGATATACAGGGCATGACATGGAACGACATGATATGACACTGAACAGATCAAGGTGGAAAGAAAGAAAGAAAGAAAGAAAGAAAGAAAGAAAGAAAGAAAGAAAGAAAGAAAGAAAGAAAGAAAGAAAGAAAGAAAGAAAGAAAGAAAGAAAAATAGAGAAGAAGATAATCGGGTTCAAAACGACGTTTATACGAAGGGGGGGTATCTATCTCTCTCTTTCTCCCTCTCTCTCTCTTTGCCGCTCTCCCTTCCTCTCTCGTCCTCTCTCTCTTCCCCTCTCTCTCCTTCTCCGTGTTTTTCCATCTCCATGCATCATCGTAGAAGTCGTAAAGTCGCAGAACGCTCCACGATGGAAACCCAAACCCAGGATAGACAAGCACCGACCACGCCCACGCCCACGCCCACTGTTACAACAACAACAAAGACAAAAAAATAACGATGACAGAAACGATAACAAGAAAGTCCAGGCCCACGCAATCGTAATCCCCCAGGCCAAAAACGCCGCGCGATGCTTCAAATAGGCAAGACAAGATCAAACGTTCAGAGTGACAACTTGGCTCACTCATCTCGTCAGCCCAGCCCGGCAATCTTCTTCAGCCAGCTGCCTCTCTTCACCCCCTTGGGTGTCTCGCCTTGGGGCCGGCCGTCCCACGTCCGCACCGGCTGCTCGGTGTACTGGTCGTACGTCTTCCTCCGGCTGTCGCGCTTGCTACTTCGCGGCTCCTCCTCGTCGTCCTCGCCGTAGTACGACCGTCTGCGGTGCTGCTTCTTGTCGCGGTCCCGTTCGGCGTGCCGCTCGGCGCGCTCCTTGTCGCGCTTGGGGCCCCGGCGTCCCGCGATGCGCAGGCGGATGTCTTCGTCCTGGCTCGGGGTTTCATCGTCGTCTAGCCCAGGGGCGTCGCGGCTGCCGGGCGGGGGGTCGAGTATCGTTTCCGCAATCGGCGGTGGCAGAGGATTCTCGTCCGAGAGGGACTGCACCCACGAGCTCGTCTTGTCAGGGCCCTTGTTCAGGTACGGCTGGTTCTGCTCTTCGTCGGCTGGGCGGCGCGAGCTGCGGTGTTTCGAGCGGAGACCAGCGCCGCTGGCGTCGGCGTTGCGCTGGTCGAAGTAGTCGGTGATGGGCTCGCCATCGCCGTTGACGGGCGGTGGGTGGTCAGAGTTGCGGCGCGCTGCGCGGCGCTCTTCGTGGCGGCGGCGACGGTCCTCCTCAGGCTCAGCCTGGTGCGAGCGGCGGCGCTCGTTGTGCGGTCGAGAGGGCTCGCGCTGGCTGTCTTTGCGGCGCGAGGAGCGGTGCTCGCGGTCGTCGCCGGCCGTCTTGCGCTCGGCGCGCAGGCGCTTGCGCTCTTCTTTGTCAGCCAGACGGCGCAGCTCCTCCTCGGCCTGCTTGTTGCGGCGCTCCAGCTCGGCCATCTGGCGCGCCTTCTTCTGCGCGAGGATGGCGGCCTCGTTCTCGCGCTCTCGCTCGCGGCGCCGTTCAGCCTTGGACTCGACCTCGTCCAGCTCGGCGCGGCGAGAGCCCTTGTCTCCGTCTCGCTCGCGGCGCGCTCGGCGCTCAGCTCGTCGTGCCTCGCGCTCGGGGTCGTACTCGGTGCTGCCGTTGCCGTTCGCGCCCGAGGCCATCATGTCAGCCTCCTCTCGCTCACGCCGGACGCTGCGGCGCTCGTGGCGCAGGCGCTTGGCCTCATCCTCGTCCATGTCGCCGCGCATCGTGGAGCGCTTGCGCCGTCTGCGCTCGTCTTCGGTCTCGTAGGCGGCCCTGCGCCGGTCGCGGGGGTCTTCGTCGGGCGTAGGCGCGCTCTTCTTGCGGCCAAACGCAAACATGCTCTTCAGGCCGCTGACGGCAGCAGCAGTGCCGGCGACGCCAGCCAGCGTGGGCAGCGCGTCCTTGGCCATCGACGGTGCTCGTTCGCGTCGCGAGTGTTCGCGGTCGCGGTCGCGGTCGCGGTCGCGGCGGGGCCTGCGCTCAGCCTCAACGGGGGCCGGCTCCACATCCATCGGATCCACAATGACAGGGTCGTCGGCGCTAGGCGGCGCGGTGATGGGCTCCTCAGGCTGCACGGAACCACGCTTCGACTTGCGGCGTTTCGTTTCTGGTCGTTCCTGCACAGGTGTGGGAGGGTCGTCGAGCATCACTCCGTCATCTTCGAGAGGGTACGGGTCGGGCACAGCTGAATGCTCGGTTAGCTCTGTCCGACCGTTGCTGACCGCGGGCCGACCAATGGCGCCCAACGTACTCGTGGCATGCTTACCTCTGGACTTGCCCTTGTCACGAGTGCTCGACCTTCGAGATGGCTTCTCCCTGCCCAATACCCTGGCGGCTTTCGACGAGTACTTCACGTCCGTGTCTGTCTGGGGCGGCGACAACATTGCCGTGTCGCGGTCAATCGAGTTTCGGCGCGAGAGCATCTTGGGCGTAGCAGAGGTACGATGCGACTTGGAACGGGACACGGATGGATGAGATGGTGCCGTGCCAAAGGGTGAAGCGCCGAATAGCTGACCAAGTCCCGTGGCAGCGCGTTGAGGTTTGCGTCGCGACGCAGACGGCGTCTTCGACATCTTGTCAGAGCCTGACGACTTGGACATGACATCTCGGTCCCTAGTCGATGAGGTGCGCGCCGACTTGGAGCGGCTCATACTGGGCTTGGAAGGAGCGGCAGCACCTGTACCGTCCTCGCGTGACTTCTTCCTGCTTTCCCTTGACTTGGAAGGTGCTGCTGCGCCCCATACTCCCCAGGAACCTGAGGTACCGCTGCGAACGACCTTTGCGCGTTCCTTTTTGGGTGAATCCATCACCACTGGCTCCGGTTCAACGTCAGGCGGCGGAGTCGGAGGTTTGGCAGGGGGCTCTTCGTCGTCCAGTAGATCATCATCGTCGAGCAAAATCTCCCGATCCACAGGTACACTGTCGAGAACCACAACCTCTGCTGGCTCCGTCTCAGCTTCAAAGAACTCAGGCTCAGGAGGAGGCGGCGGTGGTGGTGGCGGCGGAGGTGGTGCTTCGACCACTGGCGCTGGTTTTGACGATTTGCTGCTTTTCTTCAGCTTCTTCGACTTCTTATCAGGTACAACAACTGGCTCCTCGACAGCGACCGGCTCAGGTTCAGGAACCACTTCCGTAACCATTTCTGGCTCCGGCTCAGCTTCTGG
This sequence comes from Ascochyta rabiei, assembly GCF_004011695.2. Taxonomy (NCBI): domain Eukaryota; kingdom Fungi; phylum Ascomycota; class Dothideomycetes; order Pleosporales; family Didymellaceae; genus Ascochyta; species Ascochyta rabiei. The sequence continues at coordinate 2,081,365 of NC_082406.1, forward strand.
CTCAGCAGGGGGGGGCGGCGGCGGTGGCGGTTCAGAGCTGTCGAGATCGATCAACATATCATCGTCCATGGGGAAACCGCCTGGTACAGGCGAGCGCCTTGGGGCTGTTGGAGGCACGTCCATCGGCTCTTCAATAGCTATGATCTCATCCTCGTACTTGGACTTTTTGGATTTCTTACCCTTCTTGTCTTTCTTGGGCGTCGCCTCGATAATCTCCACTGGCGGAGGAGGAGGAGGAGGAGGAGGAGGAGGAGGAGGAGGAGGCTCAGGAGCATCTTCGAAAACGGGCTCCGGTTCTGTCTCAACAACGGGCTCGGGCTCGGGAACAGGCTCTGGTTCAGGGACAAATACAGGCTCAGGTTCTGGTTCCGGTTCCACAATCTTACCCTTCTTAGACTTCTTGAGCTTTTTCAGTTCCTTGGCCGACAACACAGGCTCTTCGACAACGACTACGGGTTCAGGCTCTGGCTCTGGCAGAGCTTCTTCAAAGACAGGCTCGGGCTCGGGAAGTGTATCAGGTTCTGACTCCTTCTTGGTTTTACGCAGTGAGATGCCCCAAGCACTTCCCCACCCAGCGGCATCCTCCTTCTTCGTCGGTAACGTGGTCTTGGTCTCGCCCAGCTCGGCAAGAAGTTCATCCTCAGGAATGTCTTTGACGGAATTCCAAAGGTCTGCATCTGCATCTGCATCTGCATCGGCATATGCATCTGCATCTGGCATAGGCGTAGGCTCAGCGGCAGGCGGAGCTTCTTCCTCAGGTGGCGGTGGAGGTGCGTCTTCGACCACAAGTTCAGGCTCTCTCTTAAACTCTGCCAAGAACGCAGTATCAATTCCTGCTACAACACACTCAGCCTCAAGGTTGTCGGCCGTCTCCTGGGCTTTGGCGGCAGCTTCAGCAGCGTCGGCGGCCTCCAATTCATTCTTCTCAATTTGCTTCTTGACTTTCTTTTCCTTGGCCTCGCGCTCTTTCTTTGCTTTCGAGGTCTCTTTCTTTGATGGCGGACCGGATGTTGCGTCAAAGTCTTCTTTGGCCATGCGCACAGCATCTTCAGCGTCTAGTCGACTTTCATCAGCAGCTAGTGCTGCTTCTGCTGCTTCTTTTGCCTCGCGTTTAAGTTTCTCATTCGCTTCCTTTGCAACGCGATCGGCCTCCTCTTGTTCAAGACGCGCCTTCTCTGCCGCTTCTTCCACCTCTTTCGTCTCTTGTTCTATACGCTCCTGCTCTTCTTTCTTCTCACGGGCTTTCTTCTCTTTCGCGGACTCCTTCTTCTTCGAAGAGCCCCAAATGCTGCTGCCCCAGCCTGAGCTTTTGGCCGCTTCTTCCTCTTCCTGCTTCTTCCTCTCTTCTTCCTCAGTGGCAATACGCGCGAGCTCGGCTTCTTCAGCTTCAATACGGGCCTGTTCGGCGGCGGCGGCAGCTTCTGCTTCGGCGGCAGCGGCAGCTTCTGCTTCGGCGGCAGCGGCAGCTTCTGCTTCGGCGGCAGCAGCCTCAGCAGCAAGACGATCAGCCTCTTCTTGTTCAAGTCGTGCCTTCTCTGCAGCCTCTTCAGCCTCTTTAGCTTCCTTCTTTTCGCGCTTTTTCTTGTCGGCCGAGCTCTCTTTCTTGGATGATGAAGATGAAAAAGCGCCCCACATGCTTGTGGACTTGGATTCTTTCTTTTTGTCCTTTTTCTCCTTCTTTTCCTCGACTGGCGCTTCCTCCACGGTTTCTGGAGGGGGGTCATCGAGTCCAAGGAGATCTTCGGTAGCAGACTTGGTCGCGGAGTCCTTGGAAAAGGTCTTAGTGAGCTCGTCAGCAGTCTCACCCTTCTTCTTCTTCTTTTTAGAAGATGTGCCACCAAGGTCCCATGGGTCGTCCTCTTCGACGACCGGCGGGGGTGCTTCAATCTCGAGAGGTGGTGGTAGCTCAGGCTCAGGAGGTGTGGGCGCCCCAAGTACGCCCTTCTTGCTCTTCTTCGCTTTTTTGCCAATGTTGAAAGCTGCGCTGCCCCAGGGGTCGTCCTCGTCTGGCTTTTGCACAGGATCTGTTGACTCTTCAACAACCTCAACCGGAACATCGGCTTTGGAGCTCCTCTTGCCCTTGCTCCACGATGGCGCACCCCAGTCATCATCCTCATCAATCAGAGGCTCTTCCACTGCGACAGGCTCTTGGACATCGGGAACTACAACAACTGGCTCTGGCTCCGGCTCTGCTTCAGTGGATTTGCTCTTCTTTTTCTTCTTGCCACCGCCCCAAATCGAGCTGAGTCCCCAGTCGCTGCCCTCTTTCTCCTTCTTCTTCTCTTTCTTCTCTTCGACGACAACGACTGGCTCAGGCTCGAGTTCTGGAACAGTCTCTTCGACAGGTAACACGATGACAGGTTCAGGCTCAGGGACTTCGACAACGGCACCCTTCTTACCCTTCTTTTTCTTTGACGTTGCCGGCAGCCCCCAGTCATCGCCCGATCCGTCCTCTTCAGCAGGCAGTGAGACGACTTCGATGGGATCAGCTACGACCTCAGGCTCTGGTGGAGGTGGAGGTGGTGGCGGGGGTGGTGGGGCCTCCTCCTCAACGGCCCCCTTCTTTTTCTTCTTGTCTTTCTTGCTCGTGCTGACAGTCGCCCCCCAACCACCACCCCAGGGGTCCTCTTCCTCTTTGACGGGCGAAGGCTCGACGACAATCGGATCAGGTTCAACGACTGGCTCTGGCTCCGGTACGGGTGGTGGAGGCGGTGGTGGAGGCACGGGAGGAGCTTCCTCTTCAACTGCGCCCTTTTTCTTCTTCTTCTTTTTCGAAGATGTGACTGCCGCACCGCCCCAATCGTCCCATGCAGGCTCGCTCTTTTTCTTTTCAGCTTCAGCAGCTTCAGCAGCAGCAGCAGCAGCAGCAGCAGCAGCAGCGGCGGCGGCGGCGGCAGCCTCGGCTTCGACAGCGGCAGCAGCTTCCTCTGCCTCCACGCGTTGGCGTTCAGCCTCTTCCTCGAGTCGCTTGGCTTCAGCCTCTTCCTCCTCCATCCGCTTAAGCTCAGCTTCCTCTTCCTCGAGCTTTTTGCGTTCGGCGTCTTCTTTTTCTTTCGCCGCAGTCTCCTCTTTCATCTTCTTTTCAAGCCTTTTCTTTTGGGACTTGCTGAGCCCTGCAAACGGATCGGCAGCTGGTATTTCGGGTACCGGCTCAAGTTTCGTTTCTGGGACAGGTTCGGGTTCAACTATTGGCTCTGGCTCTGGGGAAAGAGCTTCCTCTTCTACAGCTTGCTTCTTCTTTTTCTTCTTTTTGTCGCCCGAGCCAGAGGTAAAGTTCCAGTCGGCCTCGTCAGCTTTCGGAGGGTCAGGGACCGGCGCTGATGGTGGTTCTGGAACAGAATCGTCGAGCAAGGCTGCGCTACCCTTCTTCTTCTTCTTGGACTTGGCTGTACCACTAAAGCCCCATGCATCATCTTCCATCGCTGGTTCAGGTGCCGGTGCAGCTTCCGTAGGACTTTTGAATGCGTCGAAATCAAAGTCGAACCCGTCGCCTTGCTTTTTCTTGTCTGTGGAGTCCCATGGATTGTCGCTCGGCGTCCCTTTGGGGCCACCGACCGGTGCTGCATCGAAGCCCCATCCTGATGATCCCTTGGACGTGCCCCAGCCAGATGACCACCCACCTATCCCATCACCTCCGCCAAGCAAATCTGCTGCCTTTCCAGAGCCATCGAAGTTCATATCAATATTGGGTGCACCGTCGTCGAGGTTCACGTCGTCGAAAGTAGGCTCCGTGGCTGGTGGGTCGGGAGGGGGTGGAGGCGTTGGATCAGCCGTCTGCATTAGTTAGCGCCCTGCCCTATGTCATGAACAAGTAGCCGAATCAACGAACCTTCCCCTTTTTCTTCTTCTTTTTGGAGGTTGTTGCACCAGAGGTCCAGTCATCAGTCGCAGGCGCATCATTGGCCAAGCTAAGGTCTGGAGCGGCTGCTGCCTTTTCAGCCTCGGCGGCAGCGGCAGCGGCAGCGGCAGCCTCCTCTTCCTCCTTTTTGATGCGCTCTGCTTCTTCTTCTTCGGCCGCTTTCGCTGCTGCTGCTGCCTCCTCTTCCTCTTTCTTCAGACGCTCTGCCTCCTCTTCCTGTGCCTGCTTCTTGGACTTTTTCTTCTTCTTCGTCGCAGCCTCTCCCCACGCGCCCCAGTCGTCATCGGGCTTATCTTTGTCTTTGTCTTTGTCGCCATCGCCATCGCCTCCATCTCCCCCGTCGCCCCCTGCTCCGCCTCCGTCTGCGGGCGGATCGCCGCCACCAGGACTCTCGGCCGGTGGTGGCGGTTCGTCGTCCTTTGGTGCATCTTGGGCGTTGGAATTGGCTGCCGGCTTCTTAGCGGCTTTGTTGCTCTTCTTTTTCGCGTGAGAGCGAACGCCGTCATGGGTAAAGCCGAAGTCAATGTCCGCATACAGCGATTTCTCATCCACGAACAAGGAAGAAGCAGGCGTTGTGTTGCAGCTAACACGCAGGCAGCTTGGCACATCAGAGCAGAGAGAGGCGTTGAGGGAAGGAAACGGAGTGTATTCAGGCGTCTGCGCTGTAGCTAGCGCATCGGTGGAGGTGTACTCTGGAGGCAGGTCTGCGACACTGTCGTGGTAGGAAGGCGGTGGGGTTCCATGGTTGCGCAGGGACGCGTCGATGCATAGATCTGGAGTGGAAACTGGTGTTGGGGGGAGAAGCTGGGGGAGCTGCGTCGCAAAGTGGTGGAACTGGCGGTTGTTAGATCTCGAAGCTCGACGAGGGAAGGAAACGTGAAGTGTGACGTGCTGTCAGGAGCGCGGAAGCTGGTTCGGTTACGGGAGTGGTAACCAAAGCCGGGGAAAGAGGGACCAAATCAAGCGTGCCGTACCGAAAGAGCGTCTCTGTCTGTTCCTTTGTGCAGTACAGCGCTGCGGCATTCCAGCCGGTCTAGCGCATGGACTACGTGCTCCATCAGGCCAGCAGTGGGCTCGTCGTTCTCAGACGGCCATGTCTCCATGGCCATGGCCATGCTGGCAGTTGTGCAGCCGCCAGTCTGCCCAGCTTTCGCGTAGTGCGATCCCCCCCTCCGGCTCTTGCGCCCTTCAACCGAACCAGTCCTCGTGGACGGCCGGGTCCTTTGCTTCGGTGATTGCGCGGCGGCGGCGGCGGCGCAAGGTGCTGCGGTAGGCGACATGATGCGGGTATCTCGAGATGCGCAAACAGAGGCAGCACGGCGTAGATGGGCACATGAGAGCGCTCAGGCACCGCAAGACTCGGGCGGCGGGGTGCAATGCAGTGCTGTGGCGGGTGGTGCGCTCGCGGCTATGTATCGGTATTGGTATCGCGGGGTGTGACCTGGTCTGCAGGTCTCGTCGAACCGGCGTGCGCCTGAGCAGCGCTGGTAGCACACGCAGCCAAAGCGAACCTGGCGATGCTTTCACGATTCCACGATTCCACGATTCCACGATTCCACAATTCCACAATTCCACGCTGGGATGCGCGCACACAGCAAAGGCCGTTGGCAGCCCTGCAGTCGTCGAATTACGGTGCAATGCAGGACAATGCAGGGGCGCAGGTCCGCAAAGCGTCAGATTCGCGACGCGGCACGACAAGCGCAGTGATTCGCGAGTCGTCACAAGGCTCGAGGCGTAGAGGCTGCGCTGTCCAGCTGCCCTTGGTCGATGCTCACTCCTCGGGACGCCAATCGCTCTCGGCGCCTTGTCCTGGCTCGCTCTCTCTTAGCCGGTAGAGGCGTCTGGTAGAAGCGTCCAATTGCTGTTTCTGCTGCGGTTTCTGTCTCGGTCTCATCCACCTCGTCACACACACACGCCCAGGCCAGCTGGCGAATTTCCAGAACGTGAAAAGGAGGGGTGAAGGGGCGCAATCGAGGGGTAATTAGGTGAAGAGGGGCAAGGAAGGCTACAATGGGCGGGAGCGGCGCCAGGGTGCGCGAGGGCGATGTATGTATGAGTCGTGACCTCGTCCAGTGTCGACAATGCGGTGCAGCAACGCAGCCCTCGAATGCAGGGAGACGAGATGCGCGAGGCGGGCGGTTAAGGAAAAGAGGGCTCCGCCCACAAAAACTTCGAACAAGTTAGCGGCCGTGAGTGCATTGCATGAGACGTCCGCGAGCTGCGCGTGTCGTCGACGAGCCTGCCACTGGCCGTCATCACCGCTTGCATGGCCGTCACCACCACTTGCATGGCCGTGGGAGTGCCATGCTGCTGACCGTCTGCTAGCCGTCTGCTAGCCGTCTGCTCCCTGCCCCAAACACCGCTCTTCTCTTGTCTAGCCCACCGAGGCCAGCACACCACCTGTCTTCAAGTGGCCCACATGATGAACCGGCGACCGTGGCTGATCGTGTGCAGCTTCACCGCCAGTCCGCAGCCCTGGACACGGCCCAATGACATGCAGCGGCACTGGCGAACGTGCGTTAGAGCTGCCGCTTTGGATCATGGAGAGATGTCGAGAACGCAGGACAACGACAACGCACGCGGTTCAGATTCTGCGCCCGCCTGAGACACGACCCTGTGTGGTGGGGCCTCTGTCGACAGTCTGTCACCCAGACTCTTGTGACCGAGCATCGACATGCGCTTCCCTAGGTAGACCAATCGTCACCGCCTCCACACCCCCTCGGCAGCAGTCGACAAGTGCGTGTCAACCAGCGTCCAAGACTCGATGACAGCCTCGAGGAGGGGTACTACATATACATCCCCACTCTGACGTCCTTCTTCCCTCTTCCTCGACGTTCTAACCACTCCGTTGCAAAGGCCCAAGGAGCAACGTCTTGGGCAAAAGTATGCACTCGGTTGAATGACTCTATGCAACTGCTGTGTCATTGGCGCCCAAGCACATGGGTGGCAGCCATGTTCTCGAATCTAGACTACTTATACACGAAGCCCACCCACACTGGACCGCGCATCTCCGCCAGGGTATCAATACAGTCTCTAACAAAACGTCCCCCCGCCAGAAGAAAGGTAATACAAGGCATTGCACAAAAGTAAAAACAAAAACAAAAAGGCCCAAGCAGATTACAGAAAGAAAGTCCTAACAGGGGCTATGGCATGGAGCTCATTGTGGTCGTGGAAAAGGGTAGGAAACTACATGTCCATGTCGTAGGGTGAGACCATAATCTCGAAATCGTACAGAGAGGCAACGCTGGAACGCTGGCCGGTCATACTAATACACATTATGTATAGATTGTGTCAATCATCGTTCAGAAGGACGAGTCGTCCTCAATCGCCTCGCCAGCCAAAACTTTGCGTGCATCCTCGAGTCGTCGTCTCCACGCCTTGCGATCGTCTTCGTCCCCGCACGTGTTCTGCAGGTTTGCACAAACGCTTTGGAAGCCTGCCGCGAGGCTGTAGATCAATTGCTTATCTTCTTCGCTCAGCGCAAGACGTGGCTCATCTCGCTGGCTCTCGGTGAGGATAGAATACATCTTACTTATTTGCAGTCCGCTGGCCAGAGAGCCCGACGACGAAGACGTGCGCGACGATCCGCGGGACAGCGTGGTTTGCGTCGGTGATAAGCCGGTGCCGCGGCGCATGTGGATGGCCGAGTCGGAGCGGAGAGATACGAGAGACGGACGTTGAGCGGCCATGTGTTGGTTGTGTGAGAGGATCTGCTGGGAGAATTGGTCCATTCGTTCGTTTTCGTCATCGTCGTCGTCGGACTGATGAGAGGCAGCGGTAGCGAAGCTAGCAACGGTCGAGACCGAGTCTACGCTGGGGTTTCTCTGGTGCATCGAGATGCGTTTTTCTGCGTTGCTGAGCCCCTCGCTATCCTGCATGGCCGTCACTGGGCGGGTGGTTGCCGTGGAGCTGTTGGAGCTGATGCTCGATCGGCGGTTTTCGAGGCTGTACGTTCCCATTGCGCTGTGCAGGAAGAAGTGCTCATAATCGAATGCATCGACGCGATCCTCGTGTCGTTCGGTGACGGGCATCTCGTAGACAGCGTCTTCGTATACGCTGTCGCCTCCAGGCTCGATGTGATTACCATGGGCAGAGACAAAGTCGTTGTCCTCGGCTTCCTCGCAACCATGCGTGGATTCAGATAATTCCGTGACTTCATCAATCGTACTGGGCGGATTGACACCTGCTTGCTGAATGCCCAAGCCCTTGGGACTGCGTTCTCTCGTCACAACCAACATCTCCCCTTCTTGCTGGGAGAAAGTTGTCGTGGGTGAACCGCCATCTTCGTACAGTGCTTTTCTTGTCGGGGAGTTCGTCTTGATGCCCAATCCTGCGTGCTGAGTAACGGGCGATGTGCCAGCTTGATAGCCGTCTTTCCCCTTGTACCAGACTTCAGATGAGGTGAACGGGCTGGGCGTACGCAGGCTGTGGAGGCTTCGGCGTCGCATATGGTCTTCTTGCGCTCTCTGCTTGAGGCTCGATATTCTACCTCTCAGGTCGTTCATCTGATCGCGAAGTCCACTCGTGGCTGAGGCTGATCTCTGCAACGTATGTCCGTTGTCATCCTCCCGCAACGTTTCCAAGGCAGGTGGTGACTTGGAGCTCCTCGAGGTAGGTCTCCCGGGGATTTGGTGTTCACCTGTGTTCCAGGTGTTTCGAGGATCGCGCATGACTTCGTGACTACGCGACTCTTTGATGGGAAAACGACCGTGACCAAATCCTTCCGGAGACCATGGACCCCTCGTAGCTCCCATTGCACTTGATGCTCGCTTGCCCGTGCCCATTTTCGAGACATAGGATGGTGTAAAAGGCGGGGGGATCGACGTCTCGCTTGCACCGCGCGTGTGACTGGGACTGCTGCTGCTGTTGTTGGAGTAGAGCAGTGAGTTGCGGTGGTAGGAAGGCGTTCGTGGGGGGATGGGTCCGATGCCAGCGTATAGTTTCCTGTCACGTTCTCGTGTGGAAGCAATATGTTGTGATAGCTCGGACGCACTTCTTACGGAGTTGAGCGTAGGAGAGACAACCAGCGACTCCCGGGCCCCTCTAAGGTTACCTTCCATGACCTGTCACGATTAGCGGGCGTGCAATGGATTGTCTGCACACGGTGACGCATACGTTGAGTCGCTTCTTCGCATTGGCCAGGATCATCTCCGCTCTCCTGCTCAGCGCTGCCGAGGACTGGGGGTCGTCCATGTCGTCTTCGTCGCTGCCACTTGTGCGCCCGCTCATCCACTGGTCGTTTTCCATGCCGTCGCCGTCCTTGGCAAGGCCGCGCGGGGTTCGACCACGCTTGTCCTGTTCCTGGAGATCCACGCCGCTGTCGTCGAAGTTCTCGTGGCTGTCGAACCCAGGCCAGTTCTCAAAGTCCTCGCTCAACATTGAGCTAGCCGTGCTGAGCCTGCGCTGCTCCAGCTCCAGCTCCAGCTCCAGCTCCCCCCAGCTCCCCGTAGGCCAGCTCTTGGGGCCGATGGCGTCAATGGTGGGCGACGACGCGAGAAGGTTGTCGCGGGACGGCATCCTTTTGGCATTGGCTCCAGAGTCGGCCATGTCGCGCAGGGTCGAGCGCGAGGACTGTGTTGAGAGCGGCGGCGACTGCTTTTGCTGTGAAGCGCGGCGCCGGCTCTGGGGCGGGAAACCTAGCTTTGGGCTCTGGTACGCAACATACAGCGCCGACACGGACGGCGGGCGCTCGAAGACCGGCGAGGTGCTGCGAGCGTGGTTGGCCTCGAAGCCCGGCAGAATCATGCCAGCATCGGAAAGGGTTGGGCTGCGCTGGCTCGTCGACACGCGCTGCTTGGCTGCGAGGACCATGGTTGCGAGGGTTCGAGGGCTTCGGCTATATTTGCTTTCCGGGCGATCTGAACATGATCCAGCGAATACCGCTGCTTGAAACGCAATCCTGCGCGCGCAAGTGAGTCGCAAAACAATGTCGGGAAGTGAGACCGGACTGCCTCGACGAGGAACGAGACATCAAGACATACACATGCGACTTTCATTACTCCAGCCCCATTCGGCTCTGCGGACACGGCTGCACCGACCAACGCTCTCTAGCAGGCACTGCCAGGCAGTCTTTAGGGGAAGCTAGCACCGGGACGATCAGCAACCATCCCGGCACATTATGAAGCTCTCGGCCTCTGATTCGCGGCCAAAACGTGGCAGGCTGAAATTTGATTCGCGGCTACCAGGGAGCTTTGTGCCATGGACTGGGTAACGGGGCAGCCTTCAAGATCGGGGGGAGGTCCAACACTCGAACCTTATGCACAGAGTTGTGCGCCTGCCTCGATTCGATGTCGCACTGACGGCGCCCAGCTGTTCAACACCTCCCTGACTCGCATGCAAATCTCGAATCCTGAGAGCTAGCCATCTGGGTTGTTGGCTGCTTGCTAGCCAGAGCTGCGGTCAACAAACCGCGCAGTCTGGTTACTGTACTCCGTAAAGCTCTCGAGACATACTACCGTCAGGCGTACACCTTGCTCCAGGCTGTTGTTTGGCAGCCGTTGAACAACGTCCGACGGCTCGTCGAAATGAACCTCAACCGTCAGCTCATTTCGCACTGTCATGGCTCGGCCTTTAGGTGGCGCTTTGCGCGCCCATACAAGCAGGTAGGTGCCAGGATGAATGGCTTAAGCGCGCTACATGCGCCGCGCTCGGCAAGCTGAGAACAGAGCGTGGGTGCCGTGACGGTTGCATACGTACGTTTGACCTCAGATCTTTACATGTGCTATGCTTCTGTTGTATTCGGACAGGCTGACGGACAGACTCCAGCTGCAGTAGGAACCTCTCATTTCTATCCTTTAAGCACCAAGTATGGATAGAGAAAGTTTCTGCGCCACCCAACGCACCATCCAAAAGCAAACGCCATTCCATGCTCGCTAGGCTAAGATGAAAACAGAACATCCGTCTCTCAAGCAAAGTCATCATCGTCGGCCCAGCCCAGTGCTTCGTATATGGAGGGCTCGTCAGCTCTCTTCGCTGGAGTTGCAAAAGCAACTGGAGCAGTGTCTGCGTCCGAGACCGTCGTCGTGACAGGTGTAGCCGCAACAATTGGCGGCATCATATCTGTAGTACTGGGTGGTGAGCTGCCCACCGTTTTGACAGGAGTTTCAAACACATTTGAAGTTTGGTGCTCGTCATCCTGAAAGAGTCGAGTCGAGCCCTTGACAGGGGTTGCGAAGATCATCCTGCGAGCTGCCCCTGAGGTGAACATCTTCGCGGTCGGTGCTTTGGAAGGTGTCTCGGCAACACCTAAATGCGCTAGCTCTCGGCCCGTTACACTACGCTGAATCGTACCCGGTATCACGCAAGACGATTGGCGGACGCCTGAAGACGGAATGCAGGACTCGCTCAAATGCGCCGCTTCGGTTGCAGCTGGCCTGGTATATGCATCGTAATGGTAACGGACTGGTGTCTGATCAACCACATTCTTGGTTCTTCGGCCGGCTCGAGGTGTTGCAGTGACCTGTACATCCTTCACTACCTTTCTTACAGGGTTGGCTTGCTTCCTGGGTCTGTTGGCCGAGCCAAGTCCTCGCTTCTCGAGGTCAGCCATATAGCTGCCAGCAGCCAAGTCTCGGTTGGGCTTTTTCAGAGTGGCGATAGCCTCTTTGAGATCATCCTCCACTCGTGCCTTATGCTTCAGCTTCGCCGCGGCGGCGGCTGAGGTGGTCGTTAGATCCAGCTCACGCCCCTGAAGATGTCTCAGCTGAGACATCGACTGTCTAGCTCTTGAAGGACTGCGTTGGAATGGAACCGTCGATAATGGCGCCTCGCTTGTCTCTCGTTTGATACTTTGTCGTAACAGCGCAGTGTCAGTGGCAGATCGAGCCAAGGACGGTGTTTTCTTGTCTCCAGTCTTGCCTGTAGTATCAGTGGCTACTCTTGCCAGCGATCGACGAGACTTTTTCCTGTCTGGTTCTTTGGATTCTCCAGACTTCTTCGATGTCAGAGGAGGCTTCATCGCCTTACGTTTCGAAGATGCGATGGTGGTAGGCCCTCCAAGCTTTTTGTTGATGATAAGAGCCTGCTCTGGGAGTCTACTCATATAGAAGGGGACGACCACTTCTACACAGAAACCATGCAGGCGATCACTAGCACCATCCTTTTCTAGTCCGTCGGCGTTGTTATGCTGTTTTGTAGATCTTGCGTCGAAGTCTAGAATCCCAACCTCTTCAGTAGCATGCCAAATACTCAACTTATCTAAGAGAAGATCCAGTTGCAACGCAATGTCGTCAAGTTTCTTCTTTCGCTTTTTTGGGTGGATCTGTGACTCGTCCTGGAGTCGGATTTCTCCCACAGGAAGTCTTTCCTCTGACCGCACCGCGTAAGTCACCAGCGATTCAAGTGCAATGACTTCTAGTATCAGGATCATCTGCGCAAGTGTCTCGCGGACTCGCAAATCTCCAATTTTCCGTCTCATACGAATTTCAGTAGTCTCATGACCAGCATTCTCCGCGCTAAGCATCTCAGACCTCCACCACTTCTTGATGAAGACATCTTCCATAGGATAGACGCCGTCACGACTGAGTTTTGTTTTCTTCTTGGATTTCTTGACCTTGCTAGGTTTTCCATTTGCATCATCGTCCGAAACGGCTCCAACAGGTATAGCCCGAATGACGGCAGGCAGCTTTTCGTGGTACTTCTTCTCGCCGGCTTTTGGACTCAACAACATCGACCTGAGGAACGAAGCCAGTTCGTGTGTTGGTGGAGCGTCTGCTTCGGTCGAAGTAAAAGTGTTGCGTATTCGCGTTATAGGACCTTTGGCAAAGTATGCTAGTGACGTCTTCGAGGTGTAGACCGCATCCAAATACTGCTGCACGAGAGAATCCAGTTGTTCTTGAGCGGTCAGCACGTGCGTAGGATGAGGCTCTTGCAGAGATTCAGTTGCGATGGCGCCATCCGTTTGGGCTGGTGGCGCTGTTGCACAATCGACTTCTTGCTGGGGCTCAGGTTTGACAGACACTATCTCTGCGGCCGGTCGAGCCATCGACATCCTTGCACGCTTCACTGGCCTCTCGAGCAGCTTTGTCTCCACGATAGCATGCTGCCACCACGTTCCTCCAGCAACCTCGGCTGTATCGAAAGCCGAGGACACGGGACATACTGGGACTTTGGCCGAATCCCAAATCTCTTCTGTATCCTTTTCTTTCAACCATGAAGCTAGCTTACATATGCTGTATACTCGAGCTTGAACTCGTTCTACGGCATAGAGGGTTCGTTCTGTTTCAAGTTGTGCGATGAGCACTTTGGAAGCCTCGGTATTCTGCTTTTGGTCGCCCTCGTTTTCTTCCAATACATCGATTTGTGCCGTGAACAGGCCATTAGGTGGGAATCGGTCGGCGGCGGCGGCTGTGTCGAGAAAGGTGAGCGGTAACTGGGACCGATTGATGACCCGTATTGGCCTAAATGTGGCAGACTTGGTGTATGTGAAGCCTGGATACGATTTGAAAGTGAAGGGCGTGTTGTATGGTTCGAGGCCGGTGCGAGAGTTCCTCTTGCGCTTCGAAGGTACTTCTGGTTCTGATTCGTCGCGTGTCGCGGTCAGTCCAAGGATATGTACCGGTTTGTCAGATATGGAACTAAGCATTGTCTGTGTTTGCAACGCGTAGGTAGACATCGAGTCTGCACATGGTTGTTGTGGGCGTATGGAGAACACAATATGGCGTTGTTGATGCTCAAATGTCTTGCCGCACCAGCACGCGTTGGCGAGTTCGCGGGGGCTCGTGCAACGCGCTAGTGCGTCATTGCATAACCTGGAGCAGCACCTCCATCTTCATTCGCCCAACTCCGCATTTCGGTTTTAAGGGCATTTGTCTCTATATTGTTCCCGGTTTGGTTCAAAGATAATGTACCGATCAAACAGTACCCACTTTCCAAGGGTGTAAGCTCGACAATCTTTGGCTGGAGCTGCGAGTAACGCATCAACCGGTGTAACGTTGAGCATGACGGCCAACAGATATCACTTAGGCTGCTAGCTTGCAGGGGTCAGTCTAACAGTAATATTGAACAGCTACCATGGCGTCATCGAAGGTGAGAAGTTGTCGTATTTACCTCCTCTGACTACGGCAACCTGAGCATCGATTCGTGCATTCAAAAGGACTCGTTTACGATGACAGTACATTTCCTGCTGCATTTTAGTGCTTTCGCTCGTTTCGCTGGCTTCTGCGCAGCTCAAACATACTTTGACACGCCACCTGGTGCATTTCGTCCGTTTGGCCCAGGATATACCAAAGGCGCTTACCCTCAAGACTTCAATGTCGTCGGTCAGGAACTGGAGGCCGTACACGACAGTCAGCAGCCTTCTACTGGACTGGCTATTGATAACGAGCACAATCTGTATTTCACGTACCCTCGCAATGCGGCTTTGACGCCAAACAACGTTGTTGTCTGTACATCATTCAACGACGAAAAGCCGTGGCCGAACGCTGCTATTCAGAATTGTTCTGCGAGCCAGGACCCCAGCACGTGCTTCATCAACGTCCAAAACATCGTTCTCGACGATTTGGGCCGGCTTTGGGTTGTCGATAGTGGCATTCCGTATGGCACACCATCCGGCTCTAATGCTGTCTATGGAGGCGCGAAGCTCATGAGCTTCAATGCAACGACCCGCGATCTTATTCGTACCTACATCGTTCCGCAAGATCTGCTGGCACACGGAATGAACATGAACGATCTACGACTTAACACTACCCTTGGCTACGCATTCATGACGGACGCCAGCAGGAACAGCTCACTCGTAGCGATCAATCTAGATGACGGCAGCGGAGTCCGCAGATTGTCTAACGAGAGTGTAGTCAGAGCAGATGAGAAGTATGTGGGATCCTACGATGGTGAACTCATCTACAGCTGGAACGGTACACAAAGGAACCACATCGTGACTGCTGCAGATGGCATTGCTCTTGGTGAGTTGTTTGTATATCATCCAATGCTTGGGGAAATCTTACTGATAGTGGTTTTAGCTTCGGGAAACTTCTACTGGGGCGTTCTCGCATCGCGCCGCTTTTACTATATCTCACAGGAGGTCTTGGTCGACACGAAAAGAACCAACGCTGATGTTCTCGCAGCTGTTCAAAATCCAGGCCAATGCGCTTCTGAGCAAGCCGGCTTCACTGCAGACGACAAAGGCCGAGTCTACATAGCAGCAAGCGAGCAAAACGCCATATACTACGTTGACACTTTGCAATCACAGACCAACATGACTGTCAATGGTCATGTGCCGAGTGACTTCGGACCCATTCCAGCGAACAACTATGTGCTGAAGACGCTCATACGGAATGCCATGATCCAACATGCAGACAGCATGGCAATCTTAGATGGATGGCTGTACTTCAATACCAATCAGCTCACCTTGGGTCCACCATACCAATACAACAACATCGATAAGCGCAAAGGACCGTTTCGAAGTTTCAGGACCTGGATTGGACGAGGACCAGCTGCTTGACGTCTCCCGCGTTGCGATGAAAGCTGGCTTCGACACTGTACAAGGGTGGCAAAACATGGGATTATAGCATCTCTCAGACTCTTTCAGCAAAGGTCTAAGACATTGTGTAACTATCAGATGTAGCGCTAATACTATAATCGTTTGCAAGCTCGCCTTGATCTGCTCCGTCAAACTTAGGCAGAGTCTGTTGGTAACGGCTTGTCACGCCACTCGAGAGCGGTGCAACTCAGCTCTTCACGAGCGATTGGACCTGGCAAGGTCGGAGCGCACGTATGTCGCGAGATACTGGCTTAGGCTTGAGAAACGGCAGCACCTCGCTGCCGATAGGAACCGCTGACGCAAAGGTACATCTAAGCAGTACACACAGAGCATATTACCAGGTCATCAACTGGCTTTTCCGTCACTCAAGTTTCAAAATTTGACAAATTGGGCATTATGCATACGTGTTGCAAATCCCTCTACTTTGACCGGGAGCAGCCAGAGCAAGTACCACTCGGAAACAGTCAGAAGATGCGATCAGAGGTGTGCAACACGTTGAAAGTCAAAAACAGCAGTCTGCTCGAGCCCATGATGGTCGGTAAGTTTCTTGAGAACGCTTGGATCCTACAAGTCCAGCAACACCATGCACGATACGTGTCGCATCTAAAGACAAGACAAAAGCCATCCGTCGAATCGAGTGTACCGGCGTCGTCCTTTGGGAACCGTCTGGCCCGAGACCCACACAATCGTGTGCAAATTCTGCTGAGGATGCGGATGACAACACAAGAGGCGATTCGGAGAGTAACTCAGAAGTTGGCGTGGCAATGGTTTTGGAGGTTGATTCAGAAAGCGAAGCACAATACAATTCAGGCGACGGTTCAGAACTCAGTTCAGCCGACGACCCGGGAGAGAGTTTGAATGATCTTCCAGAAGAGGTATAGATAGAGACTTTGAATGATGGCACTGACGGACCAGGTGATGACTCGGGCAGCGATTCAGATGGCTGTTCAAATTGCAACTTGATTTGCGATTTGGAAAACTTCCCTGACGAAACACAAAAGGTACCGCAAGGGTGCCGATCGAGCCATTTCGAGCATCCGCAGCGTACGGGAGGCCTGGTGGGCGTGCTGATCCATTTACGTTTGAGGCTTGTCTAGTTTATCCGATGCTTGTCAGGGCTTAGCTGCGCTCAAGGTGTGACGGCATCGCGTTTGCTGTGCTTTGCGAGCATGAGGCAGTGCAGAAATTTGGTAAACACAATCATAATTCTATGAATCAAGTTGTGACTAGGTTCATTCCACTGAGCCGAGCAGTAAGTACAACGTCCGTTGCATTGCAAGTGTAGGATCCTTGTCCATAACCTCCCATTTTGCGCACCACCCTACTCTGCTAAGTTGCACCTGCCGCGGCGGCAACGATTCCGTTCATTCGACTTCGTCTCTTCTTCTGCTCCTTCTTATGTTCTTTCCTTCGGGGTTGTTCGGTCGCATACTGATTATGCTGCGAATTGCTGGTGTCGTCGTAATGAGCGCCTGTATAATAATACTCTTCACTAGATCTACATGAGGCGCAGGCTATGGTACTGACGTCATACTCAAGGCACAACGTAGAAATACACGCCCGGTCACTTCAAATAGCAGATTTGCGCGCAACACCTCTATTTCTAAGGAAAGAGCTACACAGTTGGTTGGCTAGTCTCATAGGAGTTTGTCTAGATTTCAGGTTCAGTGACTTTTAGAGGTCTTTCGCATCTGCGAAGTTTCTCTTGCACTTCTACTGATGCCTTCCGCTTTTTCAAACATGAGACGGCTCACACTGCGCACACCGTAACACTTTCTTTTGTACAGCCGGTCTTCTACAATCCCACTTACACAGTACACACAAGCTTACAATATTGCAGATCATTACAGTGATCACTCGATACTCGACAAAACCTCTCCAGTCTCCTGGGAGGGGACAAGGACCGAGTAAACACGATCCAATTGTAGACTTATTCTCATGTCAGTTCTTTGAATGTTTAGTCCACTTTCTGAAGCCTAGATCATGCCGGCCAACGAGCTACGCATGTATCACCGCGCCCTTTCACACCTCTTTCCTTTTTCAGCTTCATTCGCGAACCACACACAACCACCTTCGAACCCGACTCCGACACTCGATACCGCAGGATCCAGCAAGCTGTCACTCGATGACACGCATTGGCGTTCTAGTTAGCCGGCCAGATAGCACCAACAAGTTTGTCTCAGCATCTGGCAGGCAACGCTAAAGCTAGCGCTTCATCAAACCTACCAACTGAGCCGCAGCTGCGCCTGCAAGTTTGCGCGTCTCCGTCCGAAGACAAGGTAGCGCTCGTGACAACAGCGCGTCGCTCCGCACGGGTTTGCAAACGTGCGTCATGATCCGGGTATGCGACCATGTAGCTTGCTGACCATGATTTCAACAAAGAGGCAACAAGTAGCTCTGGGCAAAAGAGAACTGAGAATGCCTTGTTGCCGGGTGCCCCGCGTACCTGCATTAGCCATGGGTGGAACCCACACGACGTCTTTTGAAGACAGCCTCTACAGCACTAGCTGACTCCACTTCGTAGCAACACCGGTCGTGTCGTCCTCAATGTGAGATAGGCGAGTTCGTCTAGCTTCTCCGAGCGAAGACCCACGGCCGGAAAGGCAGAGTGATACACGTCTAGTGCATTTTCGCTCACGCTCCGATTGGAGCTGATTTCTTCTTGCTTGCGCTCCAATTGGTCCTTTCGAGGTCCTCAGCTTGCATGCATGTTTCGTTCCGGATTCGCGGCTTGATCGCTACAGGGCACGTTACATGCCATGTTCAATGCGAACACGGACCGTGTGGCAGTCAGCCACAAGCGTTGTGACTGCTGCCCAGTCTGCCTGTGAAAGGGAAGCAAGGTACGGCTTGGATGAATGGACTGAAAACGGGTTCCCAGGCATGCAATCTGTGACAGGAAAAGAGTATCAATCTCAAAGAGCACGGCATGTCTGTACGTGGACAGATCTACCGTACGCGTAACACTGATACAAGATGCTTTGAAGAAGCAGAAGGAATTTGCAGTTAAGGCAATCATTGCCATCTGTATTTGCGTGTACGCATCGTCCTTGTTTCGGAACGAAAGCTGCGTAGCACTGCTTCTTCTACATAACCCCTAATTCTCCCCAGCCAGTCAGACTGGCGGTGCCATTTATGAAACGAGGCGCAGGAGATCCAAGCCTGCTCCGACAACCATTACGAAAGTATAAGACAGATCCAGTCGATAACAATGTATGTTGAAAAAATTCGTGATTGGGCCAAAAGCCATGCGTTCATCCCATTGTTGCCCCTTATGATGCAACGCCTGCGCCGTGTACGACCAAAAAAAAGATCGACGGAATCAATTAGTATTAGCAACATGGGTCAGCAACCAGTGAACACCGAGGTGTCTGATTGATCCAAAGCAGTAACAACGAAAGGAAAAAAATCGAGAGAAAGGAAACTGCGAATGATCAACGCCATCGGCCTAGAGGAGTCGACGGAACGGGTATATAGACAAGGAAAATGAGGACGGTCAAGTACAGAAGCCTACGGGAGGTTCGGCCTTGTACTGTACAGAGATACTGGGATCTATGACCGAAAGTCGCTAGAGGTTTGGTTGGCGAATATATAGCTCTTCGGCTGGTCCGTACGACGCATTGTGTTGCCATGCATAGCAGTTGAGCCTTGTGAGGGTGTGTATTGGTGGACCAAGAAGTCGGGCATGGAGGATACAGGAGGCGCAAACGGGACGTTGTGTGAGATGCCGTTCAACGATATCTCGTTGTACCCGAAGTTGTCACAATACGGATAGTCAAGGTTGACTCCATCAGCCGGGTTTTGAGCAGTGCCGGGCAATGAAGGTCTTCGGAAATGCGAGGGTTTGGGCTGTGCCAGGGTCAGATCTGTGGAAGAATGGAAATCAGCACGCATCTGTGGCGGGTGCATATAGCCGTTGCGAGGGAAGCTTTGCTGGGTTGGAGGCGCTGATTGCGGTGGCGTATCGCGGTAGATGCTCTCACTTGTAAGACGAACGTGGTGAATTCGATGCAAATCCAAAGGTGTTGAGGGTGGTGATCCAGTCTTGGTGTTCAGGCTAGTGGAGTAGGGCTCAGCAGACCAAGCTGTGTTCAGACTTTCTGGACTACTATGCTCAGGCATACTGGGAGGCCTGACAGAAGCGTGCGGCTGCCAGTAAAAACCCATATCTTGAGGTGTAAGCGGCGTAGGTGGTGCCAAGCTCCCGTTGTTACCCAGCGTGGTTATGCTAGAAGACGAAAACGTTCTCGCAAACTTAGGAGAGGCGGCAGCTTCTGAAAAGCTGGAAACCATGGGCGACCGTTGTGCTGAGCCTGGTTGGGACTTTTGAATGCGACCTCCAGCATTTGGTATTCCTGTGGATCGTATCCTTCTGAGGGTGTGATCGGGGTTGCCTGCCGGAGATGGCATTCCGGGAGTGTAGGACGAACTCCTCATCGCGCTTGAATTCAATGCGGCAGGTCGCTTTTGTCTCCTGATAGCTATGCTCGAAGTCTGCTTGAAATCGTCCGGTGTCCCGTTGCGAATCTGGATTGCCTCAATGTTACTCGCAAGATTGCTAGTCGAAGAATTCCTACGTCCGAAAACATCTTCGCCAAAGGAAGGTGGCATCTCGAAGTCGGACGTAGCTGCACTGTGTTTCCGGGTTGAATCTTGTTCTGGAGAAGAGAGAATGGCCTGTGATGATGCGTTGAGTTGCTGGTAGAAGTTGGACTGCTGGAACGCTGGAACGGCGTCATTTGGAGCCCAGAAAGGTAGCGTGTTTTCGGATGGTGTGTTCTGATCGAAATTGAAGGATGCCACGAAATCGCTGTTGTCGTTGACCTGCTCCAGCTGTAATTCCGGGGCAGGATCTTCTTTCCAACCAGAATACATGGATGTTATAGAGGCAACGGGAGGCGTGGGATCATTGGATGACTGGGGGGTGGTAGTGGAATGGTCACCTGAGTAAGGTGACTGTTCTGTTGAGCCCGTGCCTGTGCTGTTTTGACCTTCAGTTTGACCGGGGAGGTCGGTGTGCGCAGCGGTAAGAGTGCTGTAGTCCAAATTTGCAAAGTCTGTAAACCCGTTGTATGTGTCTTGTTGCATTGCAGGTTCGTTGGGTAGCGTTGTGGGCATCGAGAAGGCAGCGCCGTTGGCGTATTGGCTCGACAGTGAGTTGCTATTGTCGTTGTAAGCGAAGGTTTGTTCCTGGGGGTTGCTGGATATGCCCCCGTGTTGGAGGTAGCCAGGACCAGCGGTGGCAGCCATGAGCGAGTGCATAACCATCTGTGGGTGGTAGTTTGAGCGGTCAGCCTCTGAGATTGTGCGTAGATTGTATTGCATGTCAAATGGCTGCTGCAGTGAGGTCTGGGGACCGGGTTCCAGGGCTGACGGTCTGTCCACACATTGCACCGGTAGGCTGCCAGGGCTGATGTCGGCCGTCACAGGGCCAAAGTCCTGGTGGATGGGCATGTGAGGTGGATGCTGTGGATGCTGTGGATGCTGCGAGTGCTGTGGATGCTGCGAGTGCTGTAGATGCTGCGAGTGCTGTGAAAGTTGTTGATGCTGCGAGTGTTGCTGATGTTGCTGGTACATGTCGGGGTGAGGTGGAGAAACAAAGTGCTGTCTGGGCATAACGGGGACCTGCTGGCCGTACATTCCCATTCCAAGCGTCATGTTGTACTGGTTCATGGCTTTCTTGCGATCTTGCTTCACTTTCGCTCTGCGATTCTGGAACCAATTCTACAGACAGTTAGCTAGGCAACGTCGTAGTGCCTCTGAAGACTGACGTTGATCTTGTCGAGGGGTACCCCTAGTCGGTCGGCGAAAGCCTTCTTTACGCCGGTGGTGGGCTTGTGCTGCTGCTGGAAGTGCTGCTCAAGGATGTCATGCTGGTCTTTCGTAAGGCGTGGCTTGACATCGCCGCCTGCAGGCTTGGGCCCTGCCGCTGCGCTGTCCGACGGGAGCTCATCGACCGCAGACGTATAGGGGCGCATGGAATGTTCCATCCTTGGCGCGCCGCGACAAGGCGAGGCGTCGTCTGTCTGGAGCAAGTTCAGATGGTCGAGGGCACTTGTAGGCTTCGCGATGCAGAGTGGCGCCGCGCAGTCGCGTGGGAACCAGTGTTGTCGTGAAGCGGGCGGTCCTCCAGGGTTGGGCGGTAAGTCGCTGAGCACGGGGCTGCGGGCTGCACCGAGATGAGATGAGATGAGATGCGAAGCAAGTGCGGCACGGAGATATTATAATGTCGCTAACGATGTTGCGTTGCGGAGTCGAGCTGTAGCGAGCGACAGATATCACGGGGCGCGCGCAAGCAAAAACGAGTGTGGGTGGGCGAGGTGCGGAGAGGCGGTCTCCTGAAGCGTGAGGTTTGGTGAGGTGTGGGCAGAGCGAGCGACCGATGAGGTGCAGTTGCAGCAGGGCGGCCGCAGCGAATAGCGACGGGCTTTCCCTCCTCCACCCGCTAAGCCACTGGCCCATCCTGCATCCCCGGCACAAAAATAACCTGCATGGTTGTAACTTGTGACACTGGGTCGTCCTCAGCGCACACTCGCCCTCGATAGCGCCCTGACGCACACGTTCGAGCTGTCTGCTGTCACCCTCCCGCTTGAGCGCAGCCGGCCTCGCACCTGCTGCCAGCCCAACGTCTGCAACGCCTCGCCAGCTGGCGCAGCCGGCCTCTGCGCCGAGGCCTCATTGGACTCTGGAGCAGCGTGTGGCCCACTTTTTGCGGAAGCTTGACCTGCCCCTAAGGTAGGAACGTGTGGAAGGATGTTCCTCGATGCGCCTGACGGCAGTGGGCATCGTCGTGCCGGGAGCAGTGCACACGCACGAGGACCGTCGCGAGGACCGTCGCCGGGGCCTCCAGTTCGAGACATGTCACCAGAGAGGCGAATTCTGGCGATCGCCCAGAGCCTCTGCACCAATTCGCCCCGTCCGCTCCGGCCGCTTTTGCAGCCCTGGCAGTTCCCAGGTGGCGGCCCTCTGGATTGTGGAGGGCGAAAGCAGCCCGCCTGAGCGGGCGCCAACTCGGTTGCCCCTTTTCCTTCCGGCCATGATCCATCACAACTCGCGAAGCGCCGCTACCAAGTCACGCAAGTCCGCGCACGCTCCGCTCTTCTCCATCGCAAGCTTTGCACTGTGTCAAGCGAGCGACAGGCTCGCCGTCATTTGTGGACGTCATTTGTCCTCTCACGAGTCGCCGAGGACACCCCTGTCAGAAGCCGCTTCCGGTGCTTGATGAGCACCCGTGCCACCGTGTTTGCTCCACGGCGTTTGCAAATCTGCATGTTCGAGGAGGCATCGTGCGCCTTAGTGTCTGCTTCTCCAATGCGGCGCAGCTGTTCCTGAGCGTACCTTGCAGCACTGAATCCCTCTTGGCCGCGGTGCAACACAATGAACTCAAATAGGCCCCGCTTCGTTCTACAAGGTTCGTGTGCCGGAAGGCTGGGCGTAACGTTGACCTGAACTCAGTTGCAAACTATGATGCGCACCTGCATCGCCAACCATTACCCAAAGCTGTGGACGACACGACAGTAAGGGGGCATTGACTTCCCGTCACTTGCCAATCCTGAGTTTCCATGTCCATGTGTCTGTCATGTTCTCGAAAAATGTTCGAGTTTCTCGCTCGCACGGCATACCAGGGAGCCTAGAGTCGCACCACAATGACCCATGAACCCAGAGGTCAAGGAGACACTTAGTGTCGACATATTTTGTGTGGAACACCTGAAACCCTTCTAGAAACAGTGCCCTTCCAAAAGCATGGCATTTTTATGCACGATGCCCTTTTGTGGCTAGCCGTGGTTTAGACAATGGAAGAGTAAGCCATTAGACCGTACTCGACAAAATGTTATCATCGTTGAGCCGAGCAAGCGTCGAAGGTCTGTGAGGTCTAGCCGTCGAACGCGCAAGACCGTAGGCCAAGTCGGCGTTGCCGGCGGAGGCCGCTCGTCTCGATGTCTGACTAACCAGCAGGTATGCAAGGGCGTCAACATCTGGAAGAAAACTGGCATTTAGCAACTGCTCACATGGCTGACACATAGATCTGATGCTGGAAAGGCGTCTATTTCGACAGCCAACTCGTCCCTATACCAGGGCGTTGGTAATCTCGAGTTCACCACTACCAGTCGTCTGATCCCAAGCCCTCAAGGTCACACTTTGCATGTCTTTGACAATGTAGTCTGCGCCGGCCTCCACGAGCTGTTCCAACGAATGCGTTGTGTGGAGCGCAATGACAGTGAAGCCAGCTGCCTTTCCTGATCGGACACCAGCTGGAGCGTCTTCGAAGACAACAATAGATGGCATTTGCTGCTGGAGAAGCAGTTTCTTCTCGCCCATCTTGTAGCACGCTGGATCCGGTTTGCCATTCGGCACGTCTTCGGCGGTGACAATGTTTTTGGGATGCGCCAACTTCATGACCTCTAGCCAACCAGTGACCAGAGGACGCGTACCTGAGGTGACGATAGCCCACGGAGTAGACTGTTCGTCGAGTCGATCTAGCATGGCGCGGGAGCCAGGGATCTCCGCAGCATCTGAACCAAATTCGATTGGTATCCGACCTTCAGCGTGGCTGATGTCTTGATGTTGCTGGTCAGTCGTTGTTACTCAGGTGAAGCATGGCGACTACTCACACTCCCAATTAGCCAGCTTTGGTTCGTATATTTGGAGAACATCGATCGAACGTCTGCCGTGTGACGTAGCAAGAATCACCTTTGGGTCGACACCAATCTCTTCCCCGATTCTGCACACCTTAGCCTGAGCTGCCTGTGTTGACATACTGGTACGTACCTTTGCCAGTGCTTGACGATGGCTGGAGTAGAATCAATGATAGTGCCGCTGCTGGGATCAGAGATTATTCTGTGTGGTGTAGGCACTGAGAACGTACTCCATGTCAAACAACTAGATTCTAGTCAGTTCACCGTCTTGCGTGGAAGACTTTGTACAGCCACTCACCAAGCCGTGACATTTAACTGTTTGCGCGGGCGCAGAGAAATTAGGCTCGGCGACGGTCATGGTCCAGGTAATCGTGATAAATCGAGTTGCTCTTCTAAGCTTCCGAGAAAGTGTATATGGCCTTGATATACCTCATGGACAGAGTCAGATGGCGACAGTAAAAGCAAGAGAGCTAACTGAAAATGGCATTCCGGCCGCCTGATTTTAGATGTGGTCAAGCCAATCCCGACAAGCGTGAGTGAGGAGGGCTCGAGTTGAACATCCTCCAAAGGCGGAAACTTTGTTCTGACCTAGTTCGGATGCTTTCAGCGCAAGCATTACGGTATTTGGTTTGTTCGTGTATTGTGTGCTGATGTGATCCTATAGCAAAGGCTTATTGTCAAAGAGCTGAGGGGCAGCAAACAGCAAATACTGCCGCAACTCGCCGCCCTGCTAGCGTAAGAATCTCGAGAAATAATCGAAAATATGGAGCGCATCGAGTGGCAGACTTTCACAACAACAACCACCACACAAAATGAAGGTCGGAAGTATGTACAATTCATAAAAGCTCTGCAGAAACAGTGCTAACCTCTCGCGCAGAGCCAAAGTCGAAGCGCCAGCCTGTGCGCCTGCGCCACAAGATCGAGAAAGCATCTGCGCAAAAGCAGAAGAAGGCGAAGAAGCTGGCGAAGAAGGTACGGTGGCTGCGCACAAGCTATTGAGTAGTTCTGACACATTTGCAGAATCCAGAATGGCGATCCAAGGCGAAGAAAGACCCCGGAATCCCAAACCTGTTCCCATACAAAGACAAGATTCTCGCAGAGGTTGAAGAGCAGCGCAGGCTGAAGGAGGAGGATACCGTCCGTCGTCGCGAGCTGGCCAAGCAGCAGAGAGCAGGCGGAGGAGCTGCTTCGGACGCCATGGAAGACGACGACGACGAATTCGAGCAGTTCGATGCTGAGGGCGACGAGCTTTTGGCCGAAGACAGCGACGACGAGGATTCTATGCAGGTGGTCAGTAGTGATACTGGATGCTGACATGCTTATGACGCTAAAATGGACTAGGACACAAACCCTATGGCTGCGCTGCTTGCATCTGCAAGGGCCCGCGCCGCCGAGTTCGAGTCAAAGAGCGGAAACGCGGAAGACGACGTGGACTCTGACGGCTCTGACGAGGAGGATGGCGCTTCAGGCGTTCGCAAGGACTCGTCGAGAAAGCAGTTCGACAAGATCTACAAGCAAGTGGTTGACTCCGCCGACGTCGTCCTCTATGTACTGGATGCCCGAGACCCCATAGGAACACGGTCCAAAGACGTGGAGCAGCTGGTTATGTCGGCCGATGGAGGCAGCAAGCGTCTTATCTTCATCTTGAACAAGATAGATCTGGTACCGCCTCCGGTCCTCCGCCAGTGGCTCATCAACCTGCGCCGATCCTTCCCCACCCTTCCACTGCGCGCCTCGAAACCTGCGCCAAACGCGAAGGTCTTCGAGCACAAGGACCTCACCATGAAGGGCACATCCGAGACACTGTTCAAGGCGCTGAAGACTTTCGCCGAGTCTCGGCAGCTCAAGCGCTCTGTCAAGGTCGGTATCATCGGCTATCCCAACGTAGGTAAATCATCAGTCATCAATGCATTGGCTCAGAGAATGGGTGGCCGGGTTGGCGCATGTCCTACGGGTGCGGAGGCTGGTGTCACTACAAGCCTGAGGGAAGTCAAGCTGGACAACAAGCTCAAGCTGCTCGATTCGCCTGGTATTGTCTTCCCCAACGACCCAGAAGGCACGAAGGAGAGCAAGGTACAGCAGCAGGCTCGACGCATCTTGCTGAACGCTGTGCCGCCCAAGGAGATCGAGGACCCTGTGCCAGCAGTCTCCTTACTGCTCAAGAGGCTTTCGGCATCAGAAGAGCTCTTTGGAAAGCTCATGGAAGTCTATGATCTGCCTGCTCTCAACGGTGTTGGTAAGGACAAGACGACCGATTTCTTGGTACAAGTCGCACGTAAGAGGGGGAGACTGGGCAAGGGCGGCGTTCCCAACCTTTACAGCTCGGCGCAGACTGTTATCAACGATTGGAGAGATGGACGTATTCAGGGTTGGACAGACCCATCCAAGTACAAGCCTGCTGAGCCGACCGCCACGAACAAGACCGCACCTGCTCTGAAGACTGCCGGTCTTGTTGGAGACCAGAAGGAGATTGTGAAGGAATGGGCTGCCGAGTTCAAGCTGGACGGTCTCTGGGGCGATGAACCAGATGCGACCGAAGCCATGGAGGAGTAGAGCATCTTTGGACAAAATTCGTAATATGGCGAAACGGCGTTTGAACTGATAGACCTTTACGCTTTTGCTGGGTCAGGATCTCATAGGTATACATCGTGACGATACCACTGCATGTTGTTTAGAAGGTCAATCAATAGGCAACGGCCCACTTCAAACAACATGTTGAACTCGATTGCTACCTGAGCGTCATGTGGAGAGCCTTGACAATTTCGAAAAGCCCAAAGTAGCTCCAAATCTTTAGCCGATTCTGCCCATGTGCCATTCTCTGCGACATCGGACGCACCTTGCACTTTTCAC
The DNA here is from genome assembly GCF_004011695.2 of Ascochyta rabiei. Lineage (NCBI taxonomy): Eukaryota > Fungi > Ascomycota > Dothideomycetes > Pleosporales > Didymellaceae > Ascochyta > Ascochyta rabiei. The sequence goes on from NC_082406.1 coordinate 2,108,186, forward strand.
TCGTCTTAAGGCGCGATTGTGAAGGCGCAGGGCTCAGGGCAGGTGTTCCGCCCCCACCGCTTCTCCGCTCTGTGCCCCACGCGCGCTTAGAGTCGGTTGAGCTGCTGACCACCGTCACTGGTAGCCTGACTGCTCCAGATACAAATACTAAATCTGCCCACACAAGAGCACGAATCCTTCGCAAAGCATCACAATGAGTTCTTCAAGGGGTCTTCAGTCTATCCGTCCAGTTTCCAAGACCTTCAATGCGCTGCCAGCTGCATACGCTGGCGCGCAGGTCGCGTCCAGACGGCACGCAGGAACCATCGCAAACTTTAAAATCCCCACGATCAACAACGAGCCCAACGTGAGTTCCGAACATGGATATTTCCATATGGGAGGGAGGATCTAACGTGGATTATAGCAACACTACTCGAAAGGCTCAGTGGACAGGCAAAAGTTGCAAGATGCTATCGCAGCCTTGAAGAAGAGGGGAGCTATCCAGGTACCGCTTGCCATTGGAGGCGAACACGTAGGTTTTTCTGATGTGTCGGTGCTTTGATTGTCGATGCTGACCGAATCCAGATCAATAACTCCTCCATCCTCACTCAGCACGATCCGTCGTCCCACGCCGATGTAGTCGCAAAGTACTCCAACGCCAGCACAGCAGACGTCAAGACGGCCATCAATGCAGCCCTCGAGGCAAAAGCAGAATGGGAGGCTCTACCCTTCGCCGATCGTGCTTCGATCTTCCTGAAGGCAGCCGACCTCGTGTCCAGCAAGTACCGATACGAGATCATGGCGGCAACTATGGTCGGCCAGGGCAAGAACGCGTGGCAGGCCGAAATCGATTCAGCAGCCGAGCTGTGCGATTTCCTGAGGTTCAATGTCAAATATGCCGAGGACACATACGGCCACCAGCCCACACACAACTCGCCAGGCGTCTGGAACCGTGTCGAGTACCGACCTCTTGAGGGCTTTGTGTACGCCGTATCGCCCTTCAACTTCACGGCTATCGGCGGCAACCTCCCTGCTGCTCCAGCACTCATGGGCAACGTTGTGGTTTGGAAGCCATCTCCTTCCGCCATTGCCTCGAACTGGCTCTTGTACCAGATCCTCATCGAAGCCGGCCTTCCCCCAAACGTCATCCAGTGGGTCCCTGGTGATGCGGTCGAAGTGACTAAAGAAGTTCTGTCCCACCGACAATTCGCTGCCCTCCACTACACAGGTAGCACGGCAGTCTTCCGTCAGCTGTACGGCACGATCGCAAACGGTGTCGCCGACGGCAAATACCAGAGCTACCCTCGCATTGTCGGCGAGACTGGAGGCAAGAACTTCCACTTGGTCCACCCCAACGTCGACGTGAAGAACGCCGCGATCCAGACTGTCCGCGGTGCTTTTGAGTACCAAGGTCAGAAGTGCAGTGCGTGCTCGCGCCTGTACGTCCCTAAATCTGTATGGCCCGAATTTCAGAAGACCCTGGTCGCAGAGACGGAGGCTCTTAAGATCGGTGAGCCTTCTCAGTTCGAGAATTTCATAGGCCCTGTCATCCACGAGGCCAGCTTCAAGAAGCTTTCTGGTGTTATTGACGAAGCCAAGAACGACAGCGAACTTGAGCTCGTCGTTGGTGGCAAGTACGACAGCAGCAAGGGTTACTACATCCACCCCACCATCTACAAAACCTCCAACCCTAACCATCCTCTTTTGTCGCGTGAGCTTTTCGGGCCCGTCCTCGTTGCGTACGTCTACGACGATGCTGCCCCTGATGCTTTCGAGAAGATCATCAAGCAGATCGATGATACCTCCGAGTACGCTTTGACTGGAGCTGTCTTTGCCAAGGAGAGGAAGGATCTCAATTTTGCTGAAAACAAGCTGAGGAACGCTGCCGGTAACTTCTACCTCAACTGCAAGTGTACTGGAGCAGTTGTTGGCCAGCAGCCCTTCGGTGGATCAAGGGCCAGTGGCACTAACGACAAGGCCGGTAGCGCTACTCTGCTCTCCCGCTTCGTCAACATGAGGGCGATCAAGGAGGAGTTCGTTGCAACCGAGAAGGTCGCGTACCCCAGCAATGAGGTGTAAAATGCCGATAAGCGATGACTGCGTTGGAAGTTGACTTGTGGCGCAATTTAGATTTTGAGCGTTTCGTAAGGCGTTTTGGGTGAACCTGTACGGGATTTACGGGTAACTATATCTACAGAAGCTAGAAGGCAAATACGGTGTTAGGATATGAGAACAGTACGATGACAGCAGAATTTGCAACGCACTTACGACAATACACAAAAGTTATCAGAACAACATCGAGCCTCGGCCCAGTAGCTCTTCTGGACTGGGTAATCTTATTCTGTTTTTGATGAATCGTAAAAGTCCCCACCCGCTCGGGAGCCCCGTTTGCTAATGGCCTGCTAGCCGGACCTTATTTGAGCCGCCTCGTCAAAGCTTGAAGATTTTGATGGATGGTAAATGAGCTTCAAATCAAACACGATGGCTGTGCAAGTTATCGCCTGTGCAAGCTTCGCGCGGGCATTACACAATGAAAGTCAACACCACCGTGATCTGGTGGTCTGCGAAAAGAAAGCGAGAATGGCACCTCCCTTTTGTGATCTCGAGCATGCCGTAATCGGTTCTTGTTATCGACTCCGAGATCACTGCCCAAGGCTGCCAAGCTTTCGACCTCCTTCGAAACTCCACATATATTCTGATGTGGGCTGGCCAGCATTGCGCGCACATACATGGTACTTTACGATAGCCCAGTTGTGCAAGCAATGACTCCCCACCTAATCCTTCGCAGCGTCCGATCCTCCGCTGCGAGGTTGCGCACTTCAAAACACCCGAAGAAAGCAACAAGCCTCGAGTCGCGCTGCCTCGGCATCTCGGTACAAACATCACGTTTTCGGCTGCTTCAACGAAAGGCGCCTTATAATGCACGGTATGCGATCGGCACCGGGAGTCAGATGGTCTTGTAGCGCCTGAGTAACGCTGCGAAAGGCCGTCGGGTCCATTTTTCTCAGTGGCTGTTTCACGCTCCCGTCTCGCTCATTGGCTCATCTCTCTGTATTTTGAAGACTGAATGCGCAGAAGGGGTCCTTGGCATGGTCTAGTTTCGTTCCTCGGCCGAGCAACATGAAGAACTATGGGACAAGCTCTAATGATGGTGTCATCGTCGCATGGATGCCGGAGCCTCGGTGGCGTTCCATTGCTGGAATAGGAGTCTGCGCGCCTAGTGCGTGCCCCAGGTGGGTGTAAATTTCTGTGTTTGCGATGTTTATATGTGGCGTGTCCCGCTGTGATCGCCGTGACTCTGTTATTGCTGCGTTGTGCCTTCCCTTGTTCACTACTTAGTAATAATATCGCGCTCACCCTTCGCATCCTCATTCACATTCACGAACACGCACACGCACTGTCATACTTCAAACCCCCATCGGAACCGAACAAAATAACAAAAATGTCTGAGAAAGCGGCTGAGCCGCAGAGCTCCACTATGGACGTGGAGTCAGGAAGAGAAGGCATTTCACATTGGAAGATGATCCTCGACCAAGGTGTCGTTACCAACGATATCGTGAACTGGAACTACGAGGGTTCCGGCACAGAAGAGGATCCGTACGCAGTCGAATGGCTACCCAACGACCCCAGGAACCCTATGACGTTTGCAAAGACCAAGAAGTGGATCATGGCTATTGCTGTCGCCAACTCGGTCCTCGTCGTGTCGTTCTGCTCTTCGGCATTCTCTGGAGGTGTCCAGCAGATCATGATCGAATTCAATGTTAGCCAGGAGATTGTTACTCTGGGTGTGTCACTCTTCGTTCTAGGCTTTGCTCTTGGACCGCTGCTATGGGCTCCCTTTTCCGAGATGTATGGACGCCAGGTTGTCTTTTTCGGTACTTACCTTTGCTTCATGGCCTTCAACGCTGCCGTCGCCGGTGCTCAGAACATCTGGTCCGTTCTCATTCTCCGATTCTTCGCTGCTGCCTTCGGATCCAGTCCTCTCACCAACGCTGGAGGTGTCATTGCCGATCTTTTCAGTGCCAACGAACGCGGTCTGGCAATGAGCATCTTCTCCGCAGCGCCATTCATGGGTCCTGTCCTTGGACCTATTATCGGAGGTTTCCTGGGTATGACTGAGGGTTGGCGTTGGGTCAACGGTCTCATGGCTATCTGGGCCGGTGGCCTTCTTATCATCACTGCATGCCTCGTTCCTGAGACCTACCCTCCTGTCTTGCTCAGAAGGCGCGCTGAGACGCTTTCCAAGTTGACCGGAAAAGTGTACAGGTCCCGCACCGACATCGACCAAGGCAAGATCTCCCTCGGCGAGGCATTTGCGACTGGCCTTAAGCGCCCATGGATTTTGCTCTTCTGTGAGCCCATTGTCCTGCTCATGTCGCTCTACCACGCCATCATCTACGGAATTCTCTACATGCTTTTCGGTGCTTTCCCTATCGTTTACCGCGTGGGCCGTGGCTGGAACGAGGGCGTCAGTGGTCTTCCCTTCGTCGCGATTGCCATTGGTGTACTACTTGCCATCACCTACGTTATCCTTGTCGACAACAAGATGTACATGAGAAAAGTCAACGAATCCGGCAAGGGATACACTACCCCTGAGGCGCGTCTGCCTATGTGCTTGGTTGGTGGCATTGTTTTGCCCATCGGTCTCTTCTGTAAGTCTCACAACCCGCAAACCTCAAATATCGTTTACTAACGTCCATCTAGGGTTCGCCTGGACAAACTCGCCGGATCTTCCTTGGGCTGCCAGCGTTTGTGCTGCCATCCCTTTCGGTTTTGGAATGGTCCTCGTCTTCCTGTCCATTCTGAACTACCTCATCGACTCCTACACCATCTTCGCTGCCTCCGTTCTGGCTGGTAACGGTATCATTCGATCTATCTTTGGTGCTGCCTTTCCTCTCTTCACAAAGCAAATGTACAACGGCCTAGGTATCCACTGGGCGTCCTCTGTCCCTGCATTCCTCGCTTTAGCCTGCATTCCGCTGCCGTTCCTCTTCTACAAGTACGGAGCTACCATCCGCAAGAAGTGCAAGTACGCCGCACAGTCCGAGGCTTTCATGGAGAAACTTCGTGGTCAGATGGCAGCACAAGCTCAACAGCAGGAGGCTGCTGCCGGAGGCGACTCCCAGGAAACATCCCGTACCGCAACACTTGCAGCCGAAGAGGAGGCTGAAAACGATGCCTACCCTGACGCTACACCTCGGTTTGCTGAGATGAAGACCGAAAAGGAGACCGAGAACCCTCTTAAGAAGGTTGCAACGGGACGATCGACAAGGAGCAGGAGATCAGTCAACCCCGTGGACGAGTACTACGACAACCCGTACGAGATCGACCGTGTGCACACAAGGGAAAGCTTTGTCGGCCGCACGAGGGCCAACAGCACGAGGAGCAAGAAGTCCATGAAATAAACTCGTCTTGCATGTTGTTCGGTTTGATTGAGCGTTCTCGCATTTACAGTCGCATCGCATTGGTGGGATGATTGACATGATACCTGCATCAAATACCCTACATTTATCTATAGTTTGTAATATTCAAAAGTTTACACCTCTTCATTTTACGATCAAATAAAGCTGCAGTGTGGGTTTGGGGTGAGCTGAAAAGGATCACATTCGATTGCTGACTACCGTGTCCGTGCGCGCAACGACCGGAGTCGCGCAACGACCAAAAACCACCTTAACGCTCAAAATTAGATAAGGCTATAGAGCCACCCACAACAGCTATTATTTTGTAATTTTGTAGTATAGTACTAATTAATTACTTATAAAAAAGATATACTATTTAAATTTGGCTAGTAACTTAACGTTGCAGCTACGTGATGTGGTTTTAAGTAGGGGAGCTAGGGACAGCAATAGGGGACTACAACCACTAACATTATCCCTAGGACTATATTTTTAACGCTTTTTTAGCTAGGTTGCTTATAAAGCTTTCTTTTTACCCTTTTAAGGTAATTATATAGCTTTTGCAGCGTTAAGCTCTTATTATTAATGCTGCTTTTTAGCCTTCTGTTTAGCCTTCTAATTTACTGTATTAGCCTTCTCCTTCTTATATACCACCTTAGCTGCCTCTTATGCTACACGCCTCTCCTCCTTCTCCTTCTCCTTAACCAGCTTCTTAGCAGCTGCTACTTCCTTACTAGTAGCTTTTCTAAGCCTCTCCTCCTTCTCCTTACGTTGTCTGACTTGCTTACAGAAGCGTGCTTTATTAACCTTTCTAGGTAACTAGAACACTGCACCACCATAGTACTCCTGCTATTACTGCAAGTCTAAGGTTTTGCTCTTCTTTTTGTGCTTCTTCTGCGTCTTTAGAGTCTTTTTAAGGCTATCTATCTTATGCTAGAGAAGTAAGGTTTTAACTAAGATATAGTAGATTAACGTACTCCACAGTCAAGCGGATCACACGATCGAGCGGATCACTCAAAACCCCACCAAAATTGCCTAAAACCACAACCCTTTATCTCAACAACCACGCAATAAAATCTTCTAAAATTTTCAGGACAGGGCTGCACTAATATAAATAAGAGTATTTAAAAGTCTTAGAGTGCTAGAATCTATAACACAGACGTTATTAAGCAATTACTGTTTTACAGGGGTGTTTAGCACTATTTGCAGGCTATTTCTATAACTATTATAGCTATAAAGCTGAAATCTAGATATGTACTTACTAATAACTATGCAATACTATTCTGAGATTTTAAGAAGATTTTATTGCGTGGTTGTTGAAATAAAGGGTTGTAGTTTTGGACAATTTTGGTGGGGTTTTGAGTGATCCGCTCGATCGTGTGATCTGCTCGACTGTGGAGTACGTTAATTATCTTATCTTTTTAACGTTAACGTACCCCACGGACAAGCCGGTCACCAGACGAGTCGGTCACTTTTGCCAAGCCCCTACCAAACTACCCTTCACATACTAATGCCTTCTTAACAACACTATTTAGACGCGTTAAAAGAAGCTTAGATACAGCTTGCGCTTCAGGCTCTTAAACAAGACGTAACACTCTCTTAGTAACGCGCTGCAGCTATCTACAGAGTCTCTTAAACAACACTAAGCAACTAATACGTAGGACAACCTTTACGCACTAATTCTATAGCTAACTTACAGAAGCTAGATAATAATAAGAAGAAGGTAATTGTTAAACATGTTCTTAAGCTAGACGCGTAAGGGTTTTTCCCTTAGCTCTTAGATGTAGCTACTATAGCTAATTCTTTGCGCGCTAAGTATAATCTAGGTCCTGTTAGCGCAAACTGGCCTAGTACGTTTGTTAAGCGGCACCTAGAGCTTATAGTTAAGTTTAATTATAAGTATAACTACAAGAGAGCCCTCTATAAGGATCCTAAGGTTCTACAGAGCTAGTTTAGCCTGGTAGCTAACACTAAAGCTAAGTATAGCATCTAGGATAAAGACACATACAACTTTAACAAGACAGGCTTTATAATAGGCCAGATCTCCCCAGGAGCAGTTGTTACAGCTTTAGAACGACAAGGTCGGCCAAAGGCTGTCTAACCAGGCAACTAGGAGTGGGCTACGGCTATAGTAGGCATTAATGCCAAAGGATAGGCTATTCCTGCCTTCCTTATCTTTAAGGCCTACTACTACCTCTCTGCCTAGTACAAAGAAGAGGATCTGCCTTAAGACTAGGTTATTAGAGTCTCTGATAACGGCTGGACTACTAACAAGCTTGGTCTGGACTAGATAAGCCACTTTGACAGGCATATAAAGAAGCGTACTGTTAGCACCTACTATTTGCTTATTATTAATAGTTATAAGAGCCACAACTCTCTTAAATTCCAGCAGTACTGCAAGGATAGCAAGATAATTACTCTTTACTTACCTTTCTACTTATTACACCTTATACAGCCTCTTAATATAGCTTATTTTGCTGCTTTAAAGAAGGCGTATAGGTGCTAAGCTAAAATACTTATATATAACTAGATTAACTATATTATAAAGACAGAGTTCCTACCATGCTTTATACGCGCCTACAACGCTGCAATTACTTCTAGGAATATCTAGGGAGGGTTCTGAGGCGCTGGACTAGTCCTGTTTGACTTACAACAGGTTATAAGCAGCCTTAATGTGAAGCTGCGCACGCTATTACTACTACTACCCGTTAATAACAAGCTCTAGCAGTTGCAAACCCTAAGTAACACCCTTAAACTAGGGTTGTAATTAACGCTTATAAAGACAAGGATTCAGAGGTATATAGATAGCTTGCCTACCTCTATAGTTAAAGCGTTTAAGAAGGTCTTAAAGGAGGCAGCTATAATTGCGCACAAGCTAGTGTTAGCACAACAGGAGATTGCTGAGCTTTAAGCTGCTAATAAGGCAGCTACATAACAAAAATTACATAAAAGAAAGTAGGTTAAAAAAGAAGGTACTCTAGTAGTTAAAGAGGGCTAGCAATTAACAGCCCTAAAAGAGTTTAGGGCGCGTTGTAATGGTAAGAAGGCAAAGAAGCAGGTGCGCGCTGAAGTGGGTGAGCCTTCCTAAAGGCGCTGTGGACGGTGTAGTAAGACTAGACATAACGCGCAAACGTGTAAGAAAGAGGTAGAAGTAGTTTCTAAATAATATTACAGACTGTACTGCAGTTTGTAGTATTAATTTAGGTTGTTTTAGGTTATAATGGGGTGGAGTTTGGTAGGGGCTTGGCAAAAGTGACCGACTCGTCCGGTGACCGGCTCGTCCGTGGGGTACGTTAGAGTATTTAGAGATTTTGTGCTATAGCAGGTTAAAGTAGAGCGTATATTTATTATAGGAATTAGCGTTATAATATAGTTAATCTATCCTAGTAAAGTAACATAAGATAAGATAGATAGAGTACTTGTTAATAAAGCAGGTAACCTAGCTCTTACTAACTAGATTTTAAGCCACTAGTAACGCAAAATTCTAGATTATCTCTCTAGTAGGTAGTAAGTAACAAGTACTAAGTAACTCTATATACTTTATAAGCTCTATCTCCTATTATAGCATTAAATGTTGCTAGTTAATGTCCTTAGTCTCCTAGGAGTCCTAAACGTGCTTGTGTCTCTAAGCTAGAGTTACGCAGTTAACGCTAAACCTAGTAGCAAAATACTAATATATAAGTTTTTTGCCTAGTTTTAGCACATTAATTGCTGTAAGCGCTTTGTTAATAGCTGCTATAGTTGTTAAGTTACAACGCGTCAAAGTATGGTGTAGTTGTGATGATTTGGTTGTTGCGCGACTCTGGTTGTTGCGCGCACGGACACGGTAAAGGGTTTAATGTGGATGTTTCACATCTGCTCCAACATGCGCGGTTGCACTAAATTAGCAGCACCTACCATATCGAGACACATCGCAACTTCCTCGGCTCTTCACGATGTCCGACATTATTCGACCTTCCGTCTTTACGCTTAAGCGCTCAATGCTTCTTCCCAGGGGAATGAGTGCTACAGTTACGGTTCCATTGTGTAATATCACTTGAGCTTGCTGGTTGCCAGCCATGGCTCGTTTACGCACTCGACACATTGCTTTCTGTGCAGTTCTTGTCTTATTCATATTCTTCTTCTTACCGGCGAACCACACGATCGCCTATCTTCCGCAATCCAGCTATGGCTCCTCCTCTAGAACCGGAACCCACGCGCTCGCGCGGTACATGAACGATCCCGTCTATGTTCCCGACATTCGCGCGAAGAACAGCAGCTTCGACTGGAGTTCAGTCAGAATAGCGCATCCACCTCCGCTCACGCCCGTTCTACCTCCGCCCGTCGCCCATCGACCCCGCATCCAGTACCGGTTTAAGCCAGACCGCGCAGACGTCGCCGTAATACAGGAGCAACGACGCTTGGAAGTGAAGCGAGTCTTCCAAAAGAGCTGGGCGAGCTACAGAGCAAAGGCATGGATGAAAGATGCACTCAAACCTATAAGCGGACAGTATGTCGACCAGTTCTCTGGCTGGGCTGCGACACTGGTGGATAGCCTGGATACGTTATGGATGATGGGGATGAGGGAGGAGTTCTACGAGGCTGTGGAAGCGGTGGCTTCTATCGATTTTGGAAAGAGTACTGCTGCTACGGTGAACACGTTCGAGACGTGTATTCGGTACTTGGGCGGCCTGCTAGCTGCATATGATTTGAGCGGACATGAAGTTTTGTTGAAGAAGGCAATTGAGGTTGGCGATCTGCTGTATGCAGGGTTTAACACGGAGAACGGGATGCCCGTAGATTTCATCAACTTTGAAAGCGCGAAAGAGGGATCCGGTCTGAGGGTGGAGAGTCAGGTGGTCAGCGCGAGTCCAGGGACGATCACACTGGAGTTCAGCAGGCTGAGCCAGCTCACAGGCGACAACAAGTATTATGCAGCGGTATCGCAGGTCATGGAACTGTTCTACCAGAATCAGAATGCAACGAGGTTACCGGGTATGTGGCCGATGATGGTGTCCATGAGCCAGAAAGACGTGGTTTCTGGCTATCAGTTCACCATCGGTGGCAACGCAGATTCGTTGTACGAGTACCTGCCCAAGGCTCATGCGCTGCTTGGTTCGACGGACCCGAGTTCAGCAAAGTACGAGGCCATGTCGCGCTACTTCATGGACACGGCGAGAGACAATCTCTTCTTCCGACCCATGATTCCAGGAGGCGAAGACATCCTGATCTCTGGCAACTGCGATGTCCTGGATGGCGGCGCACGTCTCGATCCCGAGAGCGAACATCTCTCCTGCTTCATTGGTGGGCTCTATGCACTAGGTGGTCGTTTGTTCAGCAGTGACGAGTATCTCGACATCGGAGCAAAGCTAGCCCGTGGATGCGCCTACGCCTACAGATCGTTTCCCACAGGCATCATGCCAGAGCGCTACAACATGGCCTTGTGTCCTGGCAAGAATCATCGAGCAGACTGCGCTTGGGACGAAGCTGCTTTTGCTGAGGAAGCCGCCAACCGCCCGCAATACAAATCAGACCTACCAAAAGGGTTCACTACTGCCAAAGACCCTCGGTATATCCTCCGACCTGAGGCAATTGAGTCAATCTTCATCCTTTGGCGCATCACAGGTGATGCGTCTTTCCGCGAGACGGCTTGGGACATGTTCGAGGCTGTGGCTAATGCTACGGATACTCAGTACGCAAATGCTGCGATCATGGATGTCAATATAGTAGGTGGAGGTGTAAAGGAGGACTACATGGAGAGCTTTTGGATGGCGGAGACACTAAAGTACTTCTACTTGTGCTTTGCAGATACCGATTTGATCAGTCTGGATGATTTTGTCCTGAACACAGAAGCGCATCCTTTCCGATTATCGAAGGGTTAGCAAGATCTCCATACAATCATCTGGGAAGGCATTGACGGTATTTGGTTCCTGTAGGCTACAAACCCTCATCATGCAACAACCATAATCTCCTGCAGAGCCTCATGTACTGACAACAATGCCGCCAACTCCACAGACCCACTTGTTTTAGTGCTTGCAGAAGATTGGTGTTCCTGAATTGGACGTTCAAAACAGCGGGAGCCTAGCGCCGCCCCTGGACCAAGCATCCCAAGCCGAGCCTCAGCACTCTTCTCTCCCCCATTCTACGTCAGTACAGTTGCTTTACAGTCATTCTTTTGTCTGCCTTCATTTTTAATCCAGTCGTTCTTTAGACAACTAGCTCTTACCGAATCCTACACTCTCTCCACCTCTCCAGATCAACTCCTGTCGAACATCTTCCAAACTCGCACCACTCAGTCGCTATGCGTTTCTCTACCGTCGCTGCCACCGCTCTGGCAGCCAGTCCTGTCATTGTAGCCGCAGCCAAGGGCAGCATGGGCTTTGCGCTTGGCACCAAGCAGCCTTCCGGAAGCTGCAAGACGCAGACTGACTACGAGGACGATTTCGAAGCCATCAAGCGCGCATCTGACGCGACTATTGTTCGTGGTTACTCTGCCTCAGACTGCGACTCAGCGAAGAACATCATGCCCGCCGCCAAGAGCAAGGGTTTCAAGGTCGTTCTTGGTATCTGGTACGCGAACATACATAACGCAAGAAGTCTGGCAATCACAAGGCTAATACATACGCAGGCCTGATGTAGAGGACTCCTTCCAGAAGGATCTCAAGGCTATCACCGACGTCGCCAGCACCTATGCCGACTCCATCTACGCCGTCACCGTTGGCTCCGAGACTCTCTACCGCGGCAACTTCACCGGCCCCGAGCTGAAGGAGAAGATCAGCACCGTAAAGGGCAAGCTGCCCAAGGGCATCAAAGTTGGAACCGCCGACTCCTGGAACAAATTCGCCGACGGTACCGGTGACGCTATCATTGGCACCGCGGACATCATCATGGTGAACGCCTTCGCCTTCTGGCAGGGCGCTTCGCGCGACAACGCAACGAAGGTGTACTTGAACGACATGTTTGAGGCGATTACACACATTGAGAAAGTTGCCGGTGGCGTTGACAAGACGCCCGAGATCTGGAATGGCGAGACTGGATGGCCCACCGTCGAGAACACCGACTACGAAGCAGCCAAGGGTGGATTGGACAACGCTAAGCACTTCTACCAGTACGGATTCTGCTCGCTGCTCGATTGGGGCTACAACGCTTTCTACTTTGAGGCTTTCGATGAGTCCTGGAAGCCGGCTTCCGTTGGTGACAACGGCAAGGTAGCAGATGAGACTGCGTGGGGTGCCATGACTGCGCAAAGAGAAACCAAGTTCTCGCTCGTGTGCGAGTCGAGATCCTGAGAGATTGTTGTACATATGGCCGAGGTGCATTGAGGATGGGAATGTACAGTTGCATGTATGGCGTCGATTGATTCGTATATTCGTGTAGATTTTGCCCTGGATTTTTGCTTTTTCTTCTTCCACTTTCATGTCCTGAGAGAACATGATCTGAAACTAGGAAAGTAATGAAGTGAGCAATCTTAGATAAGGTGGGTGGGAGCTTCCCATGTTGCCATAAAGCTCAGGCGTGGTGGCTTCCAATTCTTGCCCAAACAGCATTACATAAAGGCCTTTAGCAGTTTCCCGCAGGAGACTTGAAAAGCTAATCACACCTGTAGTCTTCTACGTACTCACAAGCATATGATACTCCTGCAAAGCCATTCTACGTGCCTCCTAACTTTTAGAGTGAATTGAATGGGTCCGAGATTAGTGCTCGCTTGCTTTTCGGCCGGTCTGGCCGAGCTTTGGCCGAAAACATTATCGAACCGCCTGGCTGAAGATTGATATCCAGCCACATATTCGCAATGGCTTCGTCGTTTTTGAGTGAGTTTCCCGCCAAAGCTCCTGCAGCTCCGACACGAAAGCTCCGATATGTAGATGTACGGTCACACCCTTTCCGAACTCAACATCATTAGCTGATTCATGAAACTCAGGTCGCCGTTACAGCAACAGCAAAAGATTTTGCAGGCATATATCGCGGGAAGCAGTACCATGAGCCCGACTTCGAGGCTGTCCTAGACCGAGCAGCAGTATCTGGCGTAGATAAAGTAATGCTCACAGGCATGCTACTTTCAGACGTGCCTGTCAATCTCGATATTGCAAGAAGAAGAAAAGAACAATGCAGAGTCACTATTGGTGTACATCCATATCATGCCGCTGAGGCTGATGAAGGAGGCGAACAGTATTATCAGGATCTTGCAAAAGCAATCAATACTACCGTCCAAGAGGAGCCTGGACTGTTAGCCGCGTTTGGAGAACTGGGGTTGGATTACGATCACCTAGCTGCAGCATCCAAAGAAACCCAGATTCGCGTGTTCAAACGACAGCTCGACATGGTCGTCTCCGAGGGATGGCAATTACCACTGTTTCTACACTGTCGAGCAGCCTTCGACGACTTTGTGGCAATTCTAACACCCTACTTGGAACGCCTACCTCTTAAATTTGGCTTGGTCCACTCTTTTGTCGGCACCACATCGCAGATGCAAACACTCATTCACATGGGACTCGAGGTAAGCGTCAACGGGTTCAGCTTCCGCGACCATGAGAGTCTGGAGATGGTTTGCGCTATCCCTCTAGAGAAAATGCAAATCGAGACGGACGCGCCGTGGGGCGAAATCCAAGCTACAAGCGAAGTATCAAAGGCGTATCTAAAGAACGCAACGAAGTTATCATACGTTGCGAAGAAGAAGGATAAATTCGTTATGGGTGAGATGGTCAAAGAGAGGAACAAAAGTTGTAAGATGGAAGGTGTCGCGCTGATCGTTGCGGGGCTAAAGGGCGTCAGTGTTGAGGAGGTAGCTGATGCAGCATACACCAACAGCACAAAAATGTTCTGGGGAAATGCCAAGTAATGCAATGTACACATGGGAGCACGTAAAAGCTTGTATATCGGGACTTGATCACTCTTGTCGCAAGCGATCAATTACTATGTAGAAGAAGTCAAGGACACCCCAATCCAAGAAGTCACCAGCCTCAGGCGCCACGTCAACCTCAACAATGCGGTCTTACAAGCCACAGCCCAAATCCCTGACCAGAGGCAAGGAACTGGGAGGTGAAACAGAGAACACAGCTCCTGCTACGGAATGTGCTGCGACTGGACTCGGTACGAGAAAAGGGCCCGGTTCAACCAATGTGTGGATTGTTGTGAACTTCTCTGAATAGTACAAACGACAGCTTTCGCATTGCCTTTGAGTAGCCTCCGATATCCCAGACAGCTTTTGAGCGATTCAAACAGCCTTTATGATGTCGGTCTTGCGTCTTCGAGAACTAGTGCGCGCTAGCAGCTTAGTCGGATGAATGATCGTTCCTGCCATCTGTGTACGCAAGCACTTCTACCTGGCATGGGCGACCTAACCTGCCCATGCCATTAGCAGCTTTTCCAATGCCAAATAAATTGATCTTACACTGATGGTGTTCTACTGACTCCAGAGTTACCTTCAGACTCTTCCTATCGAATACTTCGCGCAACGCGTCCATTATATTCACGATGACCATTACCGAAATCGCTCTGCTGCACCTCTCGCCAGATGTCGCTGTTGACGACGCCAAGCTCCGTTCGAAACTTGTCCGCGCGAAGACCGTTATGCAAGAGTTTACTGGCCGATCCTTCTATTATCTCCAGCAAATCGAGGATCCAACGTACGTCTACATAGTTGGGGAATGGGAGTCTTTGAGCCAGCATATGAACGATTTCATTCCAGGCTCGGACAATCAGGCAGTTCTCGAGAGCCTCAGGGGTTTGATGAGTGTGGAGTGGCTGCTGCACATTGATGTGCCGCATGCAGGCCTGCCGCTACCAAGTACTGTTACGAACAAGCACAAGGCCCCAGTTTACGGGATCGTCAGGCACTATATCAAGGACGGTCAGAAGAGCCAGTTTCAGCAGACGTTCGATATGGAGAAGCATAATCTGCAGGAATTCGTGACCAAGGGCGATTTTGGAGGGGGCTGGCGTGTTGACAAGGAAGGCAACAAGGACGAATGGGTACTGTTGACACCATGGACGAGCGTTGAGCAGCATCATGCGTTCGCAGAGACGGATGGATTTGCGAATTATGGCAAGATTCGAGAACACATTGATGGCGCAGAGATTAAGCACGCCCGGATATTAGACATTTAGTCTGCACAGCTTGACGTTATCATCTCAAACAGTTGTTATCCTGGGTACAGTCTATCTGAGACTGAGTGCATCTAGAAGAAAGTAAAAGTAGATAGATGTATAGTGTAGTGCAACCGAGTAGTCAGGTGCAACGGAAAAGTGATCAAGTCCCTGAATACCTTTTCCTCTTATTATCTCCCTGCAGCAGAGCAGTGCTTTCGGAGGCCCAAGAGTGAAAGACATTACTGATAAGAAAGAAAAACCAACTCCGCCTCACTGCAAATCCCAGTCTTTTTGTAATGAAGATCGCCTTTGTCTCCAGCTCTGTGCTGGTTGTCAATGAGAATTTATGATTCCTGACCTCACCACTTGAAGGAGCAGAATAGTGCGATATTAAAGAATGCCTCATGTTTCTGTTGATGATGGGGCTGAGTGTAAGGACGAGGGAGAAGAACGACATGACAATACGCTGACGCTTGCTGATGTCAATTCGTGGAAACGCTGAAATGATCGCACATGCTTTACGAGCTCAGGAAGATGTCACATCGGGCAATCGAAGATGTGCTATTGGGTTTGATTACTCCCGAGATTCACTCCACCATACTAACAATTGTTCTAGTCGAGCATTCGTACAAAAGAACATGCCACCAGCGTTTTTGGGGATTCGGCGCGCAGCATACTTTCATCAGCTGAAACAGCAACGGCAAAACTTGCTACTATCTATGGTGACGACAGCTTCAATTGTAGTATTATCATGATGTAGTGCTTTACTACGCCCTTTTTTCTTTCGTTGGCCGTCCATATGAATACTTATACTGCTTGGTGGCAATAACAACAATGATAGCAGCACTAAAAGGAGTTCTGCCAGGGTGAAAACTGTTCAAGATACAAGCTATACTTATGTCATAGCATGGAGAGATTGCAGGTACAACATAGACCATGCTAGATTACTAGCAGAACGTGCAGGTAGTCAGCTCGCTACATGTCCGAAGGGTCTAAACAAACTTTTCACAGCGGCATGCAGAAAGTTGAGGACTGGATTGTTCAGAGCATAACAGTTGGAAGCCTCGTTGTGGCGTTGCGCTAGCTTTTCAATGCATCCTTCTGGGTACGTAAATGCATGCAAAGCTGTCTCTACATGTGTTTATCCGTCGAATCGTTCTCCACAGGGAACCGTCGTGGCCTGTTAGGTCAAAGATTGTGACGTGTAGTGGGGGAATTGTTGCGTCCATGAACCGCTTGAGTATACGACTGCCGCAGGGCTTTGTATTTTTCACTAATGACGGCAAGTGTTTCCCGGAGAGGTCTCGTAGGAGCCCTGAAAGGATTGGATACCGCTCCTCCAATCGAAACACCCCACTGAGACACTATACGTCTGTCCACAATCTGTTCACTACAAACCATCCTGACTCGTTGAGATAAATCAATGGCTGTACCTAATTCGATGGACCCTATGCAAGTAAAGATGGGAAATTGAGCCACAGTCAGTCACATGACAGCCATACAGACGTTTCCATTGGTCTATCTGTTCACCTTCACTGGCTGCTGGTTAGCAGATAACCGAGTTTCTGAAGGAATAAGAGTACTTGCAACTTGTTTCTTTCCAATCAACTTGCCCTTTCAACCTATCTCTCACCAAAATATGATATCCTGTCACAGGTAACGAACAGCCTCGAAGCAAGGATAGCTGTAGCTCGCCGTGCCATTCAATTATCGCCTTTGTCGTGGAGATCGCATGCCCTTTGTCTGAAATACGTCAAGGGACAGCCTGACACCAGCTGGTCAACAACCCGAATAGATGGATTGGAACCGGAAGCGACGGAACGGCTTGAACCAGGGACGGATGTCGAGAGTAGACATGTGATTCGTCTCATTCCCAGTAGTAGAGAGTGCGTCTACAGCAGCAACAAGCCTGTAGATTCTCTGCTGTACAATTGCTCTATCAGACTCTATTAGATTACTTCTAGGCAGATCTCGATGGACCATACCTTTCTCTCATTTCGAAACACGTTTACGACCTCTGACTTCATGAATCCAGTCCAACTACCGTGACTACTTTATCCGTCTTTACCTGGCCTCTAATTCCACCCGGTTCTTTCAGTCGTTCGCCCTGGAAATTCCTTCCACTGCTCCACCATTTTATCTCTACGATAGATTCACAAACCTAACATCTATCCATTAGTTGATCTACCTAGTCCATTATTTAGGAGACAGTACATTAAAAGACTTTTATACTGTATTATGCAGTTCGACATCTTGCAGGACATATCAACCGCATACAGGCAGACAAGAAGCTCAAACCGCGCTGGGCGATGCTATGCGATAGGTAATATGAGCCTGCCGAGGAAGGCAATGAACCAGGTGCGTTGGGGTGAAATGCTTACCCCCCCCCCCCCCCCCCAAACGCGATAGTTCTGGTGAATTTGCAAGCTGGAAGTCGTGGTATATTTCTGCTACCTCATCACTGATGTATTGACGTAAACAGACGCTGACTCCTGAGGTCATGGTGTTTGTACATGTGACCCTGAACATTGGCTTGACGCCCCCGCCTTGCTATCATCCCTCTACACCAAGAAGCTTGTATCGAGCACACCCCATCTTTCCTCCGGCACTGGCACGGTCATGCCCGAGTGCTATGATTGCCAGCAAGCAAACCGACGCTGCACTCTTCCGTTTGTTCAGCCTTTATAAAATCAAGGCCAGTGTAATAGAACCACAAAACACCAATTATGTCGACCACAACTTGATCAAGAGCGCTCCAGTCGCAGTTCAGAGGGTCTTCAAGTTCGAGTTGACATTAAAAGATGGGACTGGTGAGCTTGCGCGGAAAGTACTGAGAGCGAGTGAACAGATCACGAGTGACTTGTACAAAGAGTAGGAATTATGTGGGTATAGAATCTTTTGATTCTCACTTTCCATGTTCCGATCTCAGACCTTGTAGTGAATTGGTGTCGTCTTTCACATAAGGGGCCGCTTTAAAATGGCTGTGCTGAGGTTGGGACGCTCATAGCTTCCGAAAGCATCAAGTCGCGCCTACCAGAACCGTTTGGAAGTGCAATATTGTAGGGTATCTTAGATGGAATCGATGCTCAGGTTTATCTCCTTGAACAACCTATTTTTACCTTCACTTCACTTCGCTTCACTGCACTAGCGTTACCTGGCGCAGAACTCTCCCGTATATAACCTCATCTACCTCCCCGCCTCTGTTCCATGACACAACCTCATCGCAACTGAATCTACATGCATTTATTAGCTGTTTATACGCTTCTGCTCAGCATTTTAGCCATCACGGCTGTGCGGGCGCTTCCGCTCAACGCGTCCGCTGCTGGGGTTGGCAACTACATTGTCCAGACAGCCGGGGAATACAACCCCAGTAATCTTGCCTCCGACGCTATCTGGGACAAGTACCGGAAGAAGGGCGACCACTACCAATGTCTCTTTGAGGCCAACGATGAGAATGCTGGCCGCCTAGTCGAGGATTCACGTACACCACCATCAGCTCAGAGTGTTTGGAAAGGTAGTATGTACGGTAAGCGGCTGCCCTAAACACACTTCATTATACTTTGTGCTCACAGCGCGCGCAGCCGACCGCCACATCTGGAACTGGCACGAGTTACACTTTGACGAAGACGACTGCAACTTCGAGTACCTCAACCTCAAGGATGCCTTTGATGCTCTCAACCTCGATGCCTATTGCGAAGAAGAAGGCGGCCACAACATGGGCTGGGGTCTCGGCCATTACGATGAAGAGCAAGTCGACAAGATTACCGACCCTAACACCGACTTTTTCCCCATGATCCCTGTAATCGAACAAACTTACACAGTTGGTGATAAGATCTACAAGGTGTGCAGTCTGAAGTGGGCTCTTGTTTCACAGTACTGACGTCTATAGTCTACTGGCGGATACTACATCTTCGTCATCAACCAGATTGATGGAGCCATCGTCGCGCTGAATATTTTCAGCCCCCATAATGCGGTGAAGACACATTGGAGATCAATTGGAGGTACAGCCAAGGATGAAGACCTCCCAAAACTGCGCTACATGTCTGATCTGGTGTGGGGCAAATGGGTCGAGAACAATGACAATGTCAAGAATCTGCGCGTTTACGTTGTGCATAACGTGCTGAACACCGAGACCACGACGATCGTCTCGCGCGCCATGCGAAACAAGCTTGTACCTAAGCTAGATGTCTGGCCTGGCACCGCTTTCGACAAGGAGAAGGACCCTGTCGAGTTTCAGGCTATCATCGGTAAGTCAGACAATGGAATGGGCTATGGCTGACTCTATTATTTACTCGGTAACCTTGTTGACTTCTTTCAGGTTCACCAATTGGCGGCACGATGTCTATCCTACTTGCTCAGCACAAAGAAGAGCTTGGTAACAAGGAGATTTATCAGATCAATGTCATCTCGGACAGCAAGTCGATCAAGCCTTTCCAAGTGCCTGAATTGCACCTGTTCTTCCAGATTCGGGATGTGCCACCTCCAAAAAAGGCTCAGGAAGAGAGGTCTGTGATCGACAAACGAACCGGATATGACTCAGGCACCACTGATGCCGTGCGCCGAAGCCATCGGATTGTCTCGTCGCCAGCTGATAACACCATCCTGTCGATCACCAGAGACGTTTTCAGCGTCCGATATCTGCCTGATCACACCGAGATCACCAAGAATGATGACTACGAGGTACAGAAGGGCCTCGAGTGAATGAATTAAGCGCACAGCCAGCGAGGGTATTTGGAAGACGTATTTTGACAAGGGCAGTTGCTTTACATGCCTTATGCGTGCGACATCAGAAGGTGCCCGGAACCTGGACAGAAGGCTCGACACCAGTGATCAATCCTGGAACTGGTGACCTGGAGATACTCTTCCTACTGTATAGAATCTGTAGTCTCTAAGCCCAACAACGCATTCTAAGACTGCCGCAGTACCTACTAGCTTTGAAATTCTGATATGCTTACCTTAGTATGCAGAGTATCTGAAGACGTAGGGGCAACATAAGGGTGATGTCGAGGCTGACTATGATTGCGACATCGAGCGTCTCTACCTCAAGGAGGCGTTCGATGGACTTCGCCTTGATACAAGTCTCGATGAGGAGAACAAGCTTGCTCCAGGGCATAACACGGGTTTCAAATTGCAGCACTTCGACAAGACACTGAAGGACCCTAGCGGCGGGGAAATTGATGTGCTTGAGCAGCCGTACGTGATTGACAGTATCGCACGTACTACAAGTTTGGCGTAAACACTGCAGGCGATAAGATTTTACTCTTCCTCCAAAATACCCGGCAACTGCTCATCTCATTAGCTATCACCGGTATGGACCTAGTCAGCCCAAAACACGATAGTAACCCAGAGAGGGCCCGAGATTGCAAACGGTGCCAGCCGTGGCTCCACATGGTATTCCATATGAACAATATGTCTGCCGCTAATGAAGGACTTAGGAAGAGTTAAAGAGCTTTCGATCTTCAAGAGAGGAATGCCTTTTTAGAATCATAAAACCTTGTTCAAAAAGAACTTTCATTCACCTGCGTTGATATCAGCGCCTATGTAGCTAGCTTTCAGGATGGTTCCCAAGCATACCAGATACCGTTTCCACTCCCTACTCCCACATCATCTTTCAACCACACACTATCAAAACTGTTGAAGGAGGCAAAAAAGCACAAAAAGACAATATAATGCATGACTCGCTATCTGTGCCCCCTAAGCCCCAAAGCTGCTATGCACTTTTGGGCTGCCGAACCATACAAAAGTGCACATCCTTCCCTTCACCACCCCACTTCGTCCTGTCCCACTCCACCGCTCTTCTAACCTCGAATCCCCTCTTCTCATAAACTGGCCTCGCAACCTGCGTAGCATCTAGATACGTGACCAATCCCTCATTGTCCGCCTTTCCCGTTCCCCAGTCTAACAACAAGCTGCCAGCACCTCGACCCTGGTGATCGGGGTGAGTTGCAAAGCTATTCAACATGAAGAACGTGTTTTCCGTCCCCATGATCTCGCCGCGAGAAGCATCTAAGGGGTCGAAAAGAGAGGCCAGCGCATCAAGACGGAGTTCCGGGGGAAGGAAAGACGGAAAACGTGGGCCAAGAGGGCTATCTGTCTTCACTTCGACCTCCACAGGAATGGAAGCATGCTCAACGAGCTCTCCCCCTTCTTTCTTCCTCTCGTCTTTGCCGTCAACGTTCATCATCTTCCACACCGCAATTGCGATAGTTCGACCACCATTGTCTTCAGGGTCGTCTTTGCTCGGTGGTAGGTCGGTGTCGACGATCTTCCAGTGCCAGACGTTAGGTGCACCGATATCACGTTTACGATCTTCAGCTACGCCGAAAATGGATGCCTCGCTGATGGGACCTTTGTGTAGGACATCATGAGTTGGACCGTAATATGCCAGGGCACGAATGCGGATATAGGACAGTGCGTCTGCAGGGCGGAGGGGGTGGAGTTCAAGGGGCATGGCTGTTGTGCGCTTTGTTTATTCACCTGTGAGACCTTTGGGGGATCATTTCAGTTAAGTCCTCGAACAGTGTGCGCTAAGTCATGAGTCACTGTGAATAATTCCAACGGAAGTGAGTGTCTTTCCTACATCCCTCGTACCTGCCGTTTGGGACATCGCGACAAAGCCAAAATCTGACGTAAGACAAGAAAGCGTGCCACTCGGCAATTACCTTTCAACATGCAGCATTGAGTAAGCTTCAAGGGCAGAGCTTGGTGGGGGATAAGCTTCGAGTGAGCCAAGTCCAAAGATGCCCCACTTCGATAGTGAGGGAACCAGCATCAGCTTTGAAAACATCTTTCCGGTTTTTGTTTTCGAAATCTTCCAAGGAACAGATGATGGAAAAAAAGTTCTTAACTGTAGCCTCGAAGTGATAGAAGCAAGTTTCACGTCTTGGAACATCGAAGGAAAGCAAGGTGCGATGACGTCATGGGATTCTCGAGCATAGCTACCAATCGCGTTGGCCATCATCACGGAATGCAGTACTGCTAATGATTATGTTAGAGTTCCGAGAACCGAATTTGCGCCACGGTGTTTCATTCAACGCGCAAAGCGCGAGCATGAGCCATTCACACAACTAGCGGGCCCTGTTGGCACAGCCTCCTATGGCTACCCCGGTCTATGTATTGTCTTGCCACTACAATGAGCCAACAACGTGTACAAATGATCAGCATTCCTTATTCCTTGTTTACATTCATGCAATCCTTCCACTTATGCTTCAAGTTGGGCACGCGATGTGAAGTGTGGCTTCCTCATTGGTGGCTTGTTTGCTGCACCCTGTAATCCTTCACTCGGCGCACGTACTCCCAGGTCGTAGTATCTACGTACCCTCAAACAAACTTGCAGAAATTCATTCTTCAACTCTAAGGTCAGTTTGTTCTTACCCACATCTAGCAACAACCTTCTGTCGCATTTCGAGCCCCATCAATGGGCAATACATCCAGCTCGCCGGTACAGAAGTGCCTAGAGAGTGCGGTAGGCGGGAACAAAGACCTATTTGCTCTCAAAGATACGCCATTTTTTCAGATTGCGCATGTCAAACCGTACAATCTCGGTATAGCGGTTACGCCGGCGGCAGTCACTTACCCTGAAACCACCGAGCATATTTCTGCGATTGTAAAATGCGCTGTTGGAAACAAGTTAAAGGTTCAGCCGAGGTGTGGAGGGCACTCGTATGCCAACTATGGTAATTTGTTCCCGTCATATACCTTTTGCTTTGTTGATCTCGTGGACAGGGATCGGTGGAGAAGACAACACTATCGTAGTCGATATGAAGCACTTCCAGCAGTTCTTCATGAACAACTCCACTTGGCAAGCTACGATCGGTGGAGGCACCCTTCTCAGTGACGTGACCAAGCGTTTGCATGAGAATGGAAACCGTGCGATGGCACATGGCACCTGTCCGCAGGTTGGCATTGGAGGACATGCAACCATCGGTGGATTGGGCCCAAGCAGTCGTATGTGGGGTTCAGCTCTCGATCACGTTGAGGAGGTCGAAGTCGTACTCGCCAACTCCACAGTTGTTCGCGCTTCTGAGAAAGAAAATCCGGACATCCTGTTCGCTGTGAAGGGTGCCGCAGCAGGCTTCGGTATTGTTACAGAGTTCAAAGTGCGCACACAAGCCGAGCCCTCGGAGACTGTTCTCTACACGTACAACATCCAGGGCGGGTCCAGTGCGGATAAAGCCGAAGCGTTCAAAAAGTGGCAAGAACTTATCTCTGACCAGACCCTCTCACGCAAGTTCGCCAGCCAGTTTATCCTCACCGAGCAATTCGGCACTATTGTCACTGGCACCTTCTTCGGATCACAGAAGGAATATGACAGCCTCAACATCTCGAGCCGCCTGCCCAACAGCGACGATTCAGTTGTTGAGCTTAAGGACTGGCTAGGCGTAGTTGGCCATTGGGCAGAGGATGTTGCACTTGACATTGTTGGGGGTGTTTCGAGCAATTTCTACGCCAAGTCACTGGCCTACACAGAGGATGATATCATCCCGAGTGATGGTGTCGACAAGCTGTTTGCCTACGTCGACAAAGCCGACAAGGGCAACGCCATCTGGTTTATCATCTGGGATCTGGAAGGTGGCGCCATAAACGACGTTGCGCCGAACGCCACTGCATACGGCCACAGGAACGCACTGTTCTACCATCAGGCATATGCTGTAAATCTCTTCGGGAAGATCGGTGACAAAACGAAGAAGTTCCTGACGGGTTTTAACGATGCTGTCACTGATGCGCTGCCAGATCACGACAAGGGTGCATATGCCGGTTATGTAGATCCAGCATTAGGTGAAAACAGTGCGAGTCTGTACTGGGGTGGAAATGTGGAAAGGTTAGAGAACATCAAAGCGCAGGTCGACCCTGATGATGTGTTCCACAATCCACAGAGCATCAGGCCGGCACACCGATCAGCGAAGCTGCGAGCAAAGACCTGAGAATCCGACTATGCTCTGAACGTTATATGTATCATAGAGGATAGTCCATGTTTAGTACCAGTGAGCGCTCTTTTCTGAGGAGGCACTAAGTCAAGCAGAGTTCAAGTTGAGTTGATGACATCTGTTTCGTGTGCTGGTCCGAACTTGCAGTCGTAAGAAGATGCCTACCGTTTCAGCTTGGGCTTCTGGAAAAGCGCTGAGCCCTTTGCCAGCCGCTTTCCTGACGTATGTAGGATCCTAGCTCTTTCAAATATGTCGAACGAAGGCGAGCATATTGACATTTGGATAGGGTTTCCATATCCCACCCTCGCCTTATACTACTTGTCTTCGTAAGCTGGTCAGTGAGCGATATCTTAAGCTCAGTGATGAGCAACCAAGACCAAAGTGCGACGTGGTAGGTTGCTCCTTCATTGAACCGGACGTCGTAGTTCCAAACAAGTACTATTTGTAAAACGTTATATGAGTGACTGCACTTGCGGAAACATTAGCCATTCTGGGTTGCGCTCTGAAGCCATACCTTCTAGTAGTGTTTACCGATGGCGTGATCGCGCTCGGCTTCTTCCTTGCTGTCTTCTCAGTTGTGCCCTATTCGCAAGCACACTACCCCTAGCTATTGTTATCATCATTTCTTTTGGGCCAACTTCTGTTGTTCGGGTCCTCAGTGGCTGCAGAGGAGCGTTTGATAGTCGATAACGATAATGTTTGGCTGGGGCTTCTGCCGCATGCGATGTCTTTCGCGGTCTTTTGGCTCAGCGAGCATCTTTGGGTCCGCCTCGTTCCTAATGGAACCATAGCGGAAGTGCCAGATCGGCTCCAAAATCGTGGGTGCGCACGAGTCATGTCCGGTACTGCGCAAGTTGGTGGCTGGGCTAGTTGCTCGGAGCCATTCGGCCGAAGTGAATTGGAGTAAGAAACACGGCATTCGTGACCCGGCAAGTGATGGTGATCCCGCATGTATGTATTCAGACAGTATTGAAGGATGAATGCTGGGCTGCAGTTGGCTGGCACAGGATCGGTACCATCTGAGGGTGTAGTGAATGCAGCGAACAGGTGGGGCTTATGCGTATCAACTATTGAGAGGCGCTTTCATGCCTCACGGATGCAAATCCGAGCAAGCCGGATGCTTGGTATCCAACGCCATTGATGTTCGTATCAAAGTCCTGAAGCTATCCGCGGCGCGGCTTGCGCTTGACGCAATTGTCGGATGTGAGGTTGCGCCCAGTTTCGCCTACCTGTACCAACTCATACAAGCCTACCTCAATCTCGCTTTCGTTCGTGCTGTAGTAGTCCAATGATGAGCTACTGAGCGCCAAACACGCAGTCTAACTTGTTGGGTCCGAGGTTACATTGGCGCCTCTTTACGCAGATTTATGTGGACTGGAGTAGTGGGAGATTGCAGTGATAGGCGAAGTGTGGGTTCTGATCCCACCACTTGACCAATGCCGGAACATGCTCGAGCTATCTATCGTGGATGCACTCATATGCACCTTCGAACTGTCGCACCCAACTTCGTGCGCCATCTCATGCGCCCTTCCTCTATATTGACATGAGGCTTGAAGGAAGCAGAGGAATTGCACGTACCACATCAGTGCTACAAATGTGCAAAAGGCTTCAACTTCTTCAGACAGTTGACTGTATCCTGCCTTTAGGTGAACACATAGTAATAGCACCCTTTATCAACCTTCAAGCTTAGTTTACTCGGGGTAAAGGAAAACATACCGAGTGGGATGCCACTACCGGTCTTCGTTGTGTAGACTAGTGGGTACAGTAGCTCATCCCACCCATGTGGGTAGAAGCGATATGCAGCATGCAGTATTCCCTTGCTTGAAACGACAATGCGGCAGAGGGCGTCCAAATGATGGTGATTAAATAGAGCTTCCATGCCCATTGCTGAGAGAGATTTCGCTCCTTTTTGTTCACATGGTACCCTCAGGCATTTGGTACTGCTGAATTTAGGGACGCCCTCTTTCGTTGCCATTGTCGATCCGCTCTTCTATGCTCCGGCGCCTCTCGAGCTTATACCTCACCATACTTCAAGAGTGACTCTGCCCGTCACACTCGAACTGTCTCGGGCATGCAGACGACCCATCGATGTTGGTATGAACTTCTCTGAGTTGCACGGAGCGGAAGAGGAGCTTGAGTCGTCTGCACTGCCACTGAGAGCCTCCAGTCTTCACAAGGACCAGCTGGCGATTCTGCCTTACTGGACAGAGTTGCCAGTCGTACACCGCTTTCGTCCACTTCAAACGCACATAATGCCACCTCGATGCTGCTGCCAAAGATCGAAGGATGATCAAGTATATCGGCTCATTTCGGCGTAGTGCATGCAACTTCTGGCACCTGATGGTAGTCGTCTTGCCCTGTACGGCATAGGAACATACTTCGCCACATACATGGCGGACCAGGCACGATACTGGCGAGGAAGTGACAGGTCATCTCCTCAAAGTCGCACAACAACAAGCATGGTGAGTTGCCAGACGGTGCTGCACTGCCCCATGCCGTCATGGAGCATCCAGGTGAGGTCCTTTGGCCCTGATCAAACTCTAGCTTGATAGCTTGACGTGTTGAGTACACCGAGACAAGTTGCTTTCATGTCGTGAACAACCGTGTATCTTCTTTAAATTCTCCCCACACAAGGCCCTCATGACGCTCCAAGGCCGCGCCTGTATATCCCGCAACCCCAGAGAAGACGATGCCTACTCATCATTGGGGAGGTCCGGCCCAACGACTCTTCGATCAATAAAGTGAAGCTGGACAAGGGTTGTCAGGAGCTTGTGCTCCCAAGGTTGGTGGAGGACTCCAGAGGGTCGTGGTTCTTTCTCAACCCCCCTCTTGCAACGAGGCTCATAGACCCAGCGCACCCCGTTCCTCTTCGCACGGCATCACTGCAAACAGCCTTTTTATCTTGTCCGACCGTCTCCTTCCTGCCAACTTCCTGCTTAACCTTTGGTGCAGCCCCGCCGAAACCAGGTCTAACGTCGCAAGGCTGAATAACGGCCACAGCCGCGCTTGG